>NC_134496.1:24713146-25355646 GCF_040206685.1 Ascaphus truei | reverse complement strand
AAAGCAATAAGAATTTAAAAAGTGCAAAATCACTGTACAATGGTTAATAAGACCTAACACAATAATGTAGATAAAATGAATCGAAATGAGGATATATTCGCCTGTGATAAACTCTCAGGAAACTCTCCTTCTGCTCGCATTGTCAGCTGGGCTGTTGTGGGATTGTGTCTCCTCAATGAGTGCTGGACGCTCTCGTGGTCTCTCGATAGAGATAAGTAGCCGCTTGAAGGTCAACCCAGCTGACATTGCGAGCAGGAGGAGAGTTTTGTGAATGGTTTGTGAAGAAGAGTGGTATCCTCTTGTTCAGGGCAGCATCAGTTTTAACAACTCAAGATGGCAATACATGCTCAAGAGGACTTTGCCTGTCTTTTTGAGACTTTCTCATAGACATTATACCTAATGAGACTTGGATACAGCAATACCCATTTTTAGAGTTGACAGGTGGTCACATTCTTTGTATGCGTTTAGACTGCATCTACAGGGATACAGCTATCAGTGGTTTTAATATTTATTATTAATGTTATTTATTGTTCTTTTTTTTTTTCTTGTGTTATCAAGTACACACATTACATCAAATATATTTGTCTTGTACAGGACTCTCCATAATAGTTACTGGTGCCTCACACACACCACTATAAATTATATCCCACATCCCACTCCAGGAACCACTGCTTGCAACATTAAATATCATTTGAATTTTACCAAGCGCACACCCCACGCACCCAGGTGCATGCACTCCAGTGCAAAAATATTATGTGCTGGGGGTACTGTTAATGGCAGTCTTGAGGATTGTCCAACGCTTCGTATGCATGGCCTCTATCTTATCTCAATGTATTGGACGTGTTCTGTCCTGCCTTTGGATGTCGGACAGTTCTGATGTGGCTGTGGTTTCTTGCCTGGATGGAGCTGTCCCATACACCTATGCCACCTTTTAATATGCTGCACATCTAATGTAATGTAGCTGCTGTTTTCTCTGTTGCCGAGATCTGTCTCTCCTATGCCTCAAGCTACTTTTGTTGATATGCAACAGTATAATTAAGGGCAGAGTTTGTGCCCATCATGTATGTTTTAATTCCTCTGCAGTTATTTTTGTCAGTTTCACCCACTCCTGGTGATATTTTTTCAGTCACTGATAAAATAATGCCTCGTGCTAGAACATTGGTCTATTTTCCTCTCCGAATTTTGAGAGGGTCGGTCATGGGAAGATGCGTGCGCTGGTCTTGGCGACTATGCCCTGTTGTGCTAACTGAGGAGACTCATTCCTCTGCTCCTCGAGCTCCGGCGCTAAACAGTGTTGGTGACATGCCTGGTGATAGAGATAATTCTGAGCCATGGGTTCAAAATGGAGAGGAGTGGCTCAGTGAGTAAAGACACTGACTGGCACTGAGTTCAGGGGAGCCTGGTTCAATTCCCGGTGTCGGCTCCTTGTGACCTTTTGCAAGTCACTTTATCTCCCTGTGCCTCAGGCACCAAAAAATAGATTCTAAGCTCCACAGGGCAGGGACCTGTGCCTTCAAAATGTCTATGGAAAGCGCTACGTAAAACTGGCAGCGCTATACAAGAACATGCTATTATTATGATGATGATGATGATGATGATGATGGTCCGGTCAAAACAAAAGTAGGACAAGCAAATGATCATCAAAGGAAGTAAATGATCATCAAAACATTTATTTAGACTCATTTGTCATACATTGTTTTAATGGAAATGATTTAAATGTATAGTTATATTAAATAATGTAATTTAAAAAAAACATTTAGAATGCATAATATACAGTAGTGAAAGTAGTGCGTGCTTTTTTTGATAGATAAATAGTTCCTTGGCTCAGTTGAAAACAAAAAATGGCATTCATAGAGCTGCCATTTAATATCTCCATGAGAATAGGCAACATGGTTCAAAAATAATTATACTCTTTCTTGTCAATGTATCCAAAGTCAATATTAACTAATGTAGGAAGTATAAACAATTAAAAATGTATATGAAGGCAAATTATAAAATGTCTCTTGTATAATAACTCCAGCATGACAGAACTCTGGTTTTAGCACATACAAATAAACCTTTATTCTGAAGATAAATACTCGCATAAAAAAACAGTACAAAATGGTGGTGATGTCAAACAAGTTATAATATCTTCAAAGATGGTTTCATAAATTATTATTTTCGTCAATGGTCACTCAAATGTCACCTGCAGGGCCCCCCTTGCTCAGACAACGTAACATAGCTGCAATACCATTATAACATCAAATACTTCACTTGAGATCTACAGAATTCACCACTAGAGTAATATCATGTGTGCAATATAATACTGTATGTATAAAAAAGAATCGTTATGAAACAGAATGATATCATATTGTATGTGTGACATCTTGTTTTTGGACACCGGATTCAAACCTAATCTACTATATATTTCTGAAAGCACTGTATGTTTGTCTGCATGGCCTGTGTCCCTAGGGCCAATCGCATTGCACCTTTGGCCTGTCACTCAGCCTCAGGCCATGCCCGCCCCCACGCCCGCCCCCACACACCTCTCATTGGCCTGCGGCCAACACCACTGACACACTGTCCCACCCCTCACTGACTCTCATTGGCCTGCGGCCAACACCACTGCCACACTGTCCCACCCCTCAGTGACCTTTAGGAACGCTTCAAAGCACCTAACACTCACTGCTCTGGGAGATTTGGGAACGCTACACAGCACCTAATCCTCACTGCTCTGGGACCACGCTTCAAAGCAACGAATCCTCACTGCTCTGGGGCCACCTCTCAACCCACAAAACCCTCACCGCCTGCTACCACAGATCAGGTACAGAATCTGAACTATATAAACATTGCTTTCAGCACTCCAACATTACACACGCTCACACAACACCGCATGATCACCTCCACACACAGCACGAACACGCAGCGCATACCGACGGACAACGCCTCTTAAAAACACCCCCCTCGACCATCACCCCCCCCAACCTCATGCACACCACGAACGCACGCCACAGCTCTCCCGCTACCGCAGCCCCTCACCCCCCACCCCACCCGAACAGCCAACGCACGCTGCTCCTGCGGAGGCCGCAAAAACCACACAACCTCATGCACACCACGAACTCACGCCACAGCTCTCCCGCTACCGCAGCCCCTCACCCCCCCCACCCGAACAGCCAACGCACGCTGCTCCTCTGCAGCCCCTCACCCCCCCCCACCCGAACAGCCAACGCACGCTGCTCCTCCGCAGCCCCTCACCCCCCCCACCCGAACAGCCAACGCACGCTGCTCCTCAGCAGCCCCTCACCCCCCCACCCGAACAGCCAACGCACGCTGCTCCTCCGCAGCCCCTCACCCCCCCCCCACCCGAACAGCCAACGCACGCTGCTCCTCCGCAGCCCCTCACCCCCTCACCCCCCCCACCCAAACAGCCAACGCACGCTGCTCCTCAGCAGCCCCTCACCCCCCCACCCGAACAGCCAACGCACGCTGCTCCTCCGCAGCCCCTCACCCCCCCCCACCCGAACAGCCAACGCACGCTGCTCCTCCGCAGCCCCTCACCCCCCCCACCCAAACAGCCAACGCACGCTGCTCCTCCGCAGCCCCTCACCCCCCCCCACCCGAACAGCCAACGCACGCTGCTCCTCCGCAGCCCCTCACCCCCCCCCACCCAAACAGCCAACGCACGCAACTCCTCCGGAGGCTGCAAAAACCACACACACACCATTAACCTCTCCCCCCCCCCCCCCCCCCTCCCGATACCACTATCATACTTACATAACCACCCGACAACGCACGCAGCTACTCCGGAGCCCACAACACACACGCCATGACCCCCCCCCTACCCCCCCAAACACCCACCCCCCCAAAACCAGTCTTATACTTACATCGGCACCGGACAACGCACAAAGCTCCTCCGGAGCACACAACACCCACAAACACAAACAACAATCACACACACAACCAACAGCCGCACACACGCACGCACACAAACGCACTCACACATGCCACACCCCCTCAGCCACACCCCCTCAGCCACAAAAAACACAAACACGCACAAACACACCCTCGCCCACACACACTCTGGCACGCCACACGCCATCACCCACGTCACACACATGCCCTCAGACACGTCCACAGACACGCGCCATACACACACACATGCCCTCAGCCACGCCACACACACACATGCCCTCAGCCACGCCACACACCATCATCCACAACACACACACACTTCCTCAGACATACTCGCAAACAAACGCAGTCAGCCACGCCACACGCCCTCACCCACGCAACACACCCTCACACACACACACACAAACCTCCTGTGCTGATACGACACGCAAAACAATACTTCAACACACCACTACCTACCCCCCACAACACAACCAGCGCTAAACACCCCAACACACCCAATCCACTGGGAAAAAACCTCCCATTCACCATGCTGCCACACACACTACACTCAATACAATGCAAATTTACACGTCAGACCAACTACTCCCCTTGCACATCAACAACCCACCCCCCCAAACCTATACACCAACACACCCCTCCGCTGCCAAGACACCTACCACAGGAACTCAGCTCTTCGTTTAAATAAGTTATTTGAAAAACAATGAAAATGTATCCGTCTGTCTCATTTATTGCACAAACACTCATCTCACCACCACTCACACACATCCACACAACACTCACCCACACAACACGCCCTCATCCACGCACACACCAAAACCTCCTGGGATGATATGCCACACACAATAACAACTCAACAATCCCCTACCCCCACAGCACCCTCTCCGATGGAAACACACCTGACCTTCACCATGCTAACACACACACACTAAACTCAACAGAATGCTAATTAGCACGTTTATGACCACCATACACTTGCACCTCAACCACCACACCAGCACTCCCCTACAACGACAAAACAACCCACAAACAGGCACACCAACACACCCCCTCCGCTCCCAACACACCTCACACAGCCACTCGGTTGTTCATTTAAAAAAAAAATATTTTAACACCATACTACTTTCACAGTATCTCTCATTTGGGGAACAAACACTCATCACATACACACACAACACTCACACACACACACAACTAACACTACACAAAACACACACAACCAATACTACACCTACCACACAAACAATACTACAACATACACACACACACCTCACACCCACAAACACGCAACACTCACACATACACACACACAGCCAACACACAACCAACAGTGACACATAACACTCAATCACACACACAGCCAACACTCACACACCCAACACTCACCCACACTCACAACTCTCACTCACCCACACACACACTCACCCACCCACACCACACAAGCAACAATCACACACAACAGCAAAACAAACTACATACACTATTCAGCCACACACAACCAACATTCACACTACACTCACAAACACACACAACATTAAAACACACACACACCACACAACTAACAAAAAAAAAACCCTCAATACTGTCACACAACCCATTTACAACCCTTTCACAGACAACCACCGGATGCCTTGAACACCTACACGCCTCAACGCTGCAGCCAAAAGACAGAACACAAGAATTGGATCCAAGTGCACCTTGACACAACAACATCAGGAAGCATACTAAACACACACGCACTGAAACAATTCACTAACATCACACAACACACCTACCACAACACACACATAACAACTACTTTGAACAACACATCACAAATTACACACACACCTCTACACCACCTAAAATAACGCACATAAATACATTTATTTATTTATAAAATATTTTACCAGGAAGTAATACATTGAGAGTTACCTCTCGTTTTCAAGTATATCCTGGGCACAGAGTAAAACAAATAATACATGGTTACAAGTACAGTTACATAAATGAACAGGGTATACATTATATACAAGACATTGCGTGCACAGTTAAAAAAATGTATATAATGAGCGTATGTAACAGCTACAGACCAGGTTAAAATGTGAGACAGCCTTAGATTTGAAAGAACTTAAACTGGTGGTGGATGTGAGAGTCTCTGGTAGGTTGTTCCAGTTTTGGGGTGCACGGAAGGAGGAGGAACGTCCGGATACTTTGTTGAGCCTTGGGACCATGAATAGTCTTTTGGAGTCTGATCTCAGGTGATAGGTGCTGCAAGTGGTAGGGGTGAGGAGCTTGTTCAGGTAGCTGGGTAGCTTGCCCATGAAGAATTTAAAGGCAAGACAGGAAAGGTGCACTTTGCGCCTAGACTCGAGTGATGACCAATCTAGTTCTTTGAGCATTTCGCAGTGATGTGTGTTGTAGTTGCATTGGCGAACAAAACGACAAATTGAATTGTAGGGGGTGTCAAGTTTGCCAAGGTGGGTTTGAGGAGCCGAGCCATATACTATGTCTCCATAGTCAATAATTGGCATTAGCATCTGCTGTGCGATACGCTTTCTGACCAGGAGACTTAGGGAGGATTTGTTCCTGTAAAGTACCCCTAGTTTGGCATAGGTCTTGGTTGTCAGGGTATCAATGTGCATCCCGAATGTTAAGTGGGAGTCAAACCATAAGCCCAGGTATTTAAAACTAGTGACAGGTGTTAGGGTGATGTTAGCGTTGGTTCTAATCAGGAGCTCAGTCACTGGAAGCTTTACAAATTTAGTCTTGGTCCCAAATACCATTGTTACAGTCTTGTCAGTGTTTAAAAACAGTTTGTTTTGGGAAATCCAGTTTTCGAGTCTCAAAAAGTCAGACTGAAGTATGTGTTGAAGGTCAGAGAGGCTATGGCTGTGTGCTATAGGATTGTGTCATCTGCATACATGTGTATTGAGGCTTCCTTACAAGCTGTGGGAAGATCATTGATGAACACTGAGAAGAGTAGGGGCCCCAGAACAGAGCCTTGCGGGACACCACAGGTGATATCCAGGGGGTTGGAGTTAGAGCCTGAGATGGACACATGTTGGGATCTTCCTGATAGGTAGGACTGAAACCAGTTAAAAGCATGCTTCCCTATTCCAGAGCTCTGGAGTTTAAGCAGGATAGCATGATCAACTGTGTCAAAAGCCTTTGCAAAATCTAGGAATACTGAACCAGTGAGTTGTCCCCGTTCCATTCCACACTGGATTTCATTGCAAACTTTTAGCAGGGTAGTTACGGTGGAGTGTTTGGGACGAAACCCAGATTGGAATTGGCTAGGGAAATTTGTCTTGGTATAGAAATAGGTTAATTGGGAGAGGACACATTTTTCCATGACTTTGGATAGAATTGGGAGAAGTGAGATTGGCCTGTAGTTTGAGACAGTGTTTTTGTCCCCACTTTTGAAGATTGGGACAACTCTGGCAGTTTTCCAGGTTTTAGGGATATGGCCTGCAGACAGGATAGAGTTGACTATGGACGCAATTGGTTTGGCAATGGCTGGGGCACCAAGTCGTAGGAACCTAGATTGTAGTAAGTCGGGTCCACATTGGCTGCTTAGTTTTAGTTTGAGGAGCGCTTGTATAATCTCCTCTTCAGATACTGGGCCAAATTGAAAATTGTGGGCAGTGTTGGGAGAGGGTGGGACTGTAGGGGGTACTCCCAGGATGAGATTCAGGTTTGTTGTTTGGGCTGCGTTTCACTAATAAGTTAGTGGCACACCCCACAAAGTAATCATTGAATGCATTTGCAATGTCAGTGGGGTTTGTCAGAGTAATATCCCCCTTAGTGATATTACTTGGTTGTTGATGGTTAGGAGGCTGGAATATATTGTTGATAACCTTCCAGAAGTTAGCTGGGTTTGATGTATTCTGGTGGAGATTGTCAGAGTAATATTGTGCTTTTGCGTGCCTTGTTTGCCTTGTGCACATGTTCCGCATGTATCTGTAGTGATTGAGATCCTTGGTAGTGCCAGTTACTTTGTAGCTTTTCCACAAGGCATCCCTGAACTGGTAGAGTGCTATAAGGTCAGGTGTAACCCATGGAAGGTGGGCCCCCCTTACCCTTATTTTGCGTAGTGGAGCATGGGTATCGCAGAGTTTTAAGAACTCGGATTGGAAATAGTCGAGCGCAGAGTCAGGGTCGGGAATTAAATCGATTCTGTGCCATGGGCAGTTGGTAAGGTCATCCAGAAACTGTTGTGGGTTAAAGTTTTTAAATGTTCTAGTGAGGAGAACTTTAGGGCTTGAATGGGGCGGTTTAATTTTCCTTACACAGTACACTATTGCATGGTCACTGAAAATATCAGGAAGGATGCCAGAGGATTGGATTCTGCTGGGGTTTGAGGAGAGAATCCAGTCTAGCAAGGAATGGTTATGCGACTTCAGGTTTATTCGTGTGGGTTGGGAAATGAGTTGCGATAGGTTAAGTGACTTGAGTTGTATCTGGATTTTGTGGTTTTTAGGGTCAAGCCAATTGAAATCCCCAAGAACTAGCAGCTCACTCTTCTCATTCAGAGAGGAAATGGAGCCAAGAAATTGGGTGATATCAGTCAAGGATTGCAGAGGGGCTTTAGGGGAGCGGTAGATGCCAGCAAGCAAGATGGGCTTAGAAAAGGGGAGGCAGATTTTGCCAACTAGAATTTCAAACACAAACAACAAATCTTCACAACACAAAACATGCTACCCAAAAAACACCTTCGGAAAACAAAACATACACACCCTGACAATGAAGGTCACACGCACACACACAACAACTATATCTACTACACCACACAATGCACACACCCATTTCACACACATTCAAAGCCACACACACAATGTAAACAAACAACTCACAACGCAATACACAATAGCTCAACAACAAATACTCACAAACACAACATCAACACCAACAGATAACACACAGCAACATGACACAATAATTACATATAATACACAAACACCAGGTACATCAAAGGGACAAATAAACACACAGCATCCTAACACATCAAATCAGCAACACACACACACACAACATCACCTGATAATGAAACACTACAGCGCCAAACACGCCTTGCACAACAAAGAGACAGAGACCGTCAGAAGAGCAACACAACGACAACAACAACAAAAACACAGAGACACAGCCGCTCAGACTCCACAACAGCATGACCCACGCCTTGCTAAGCAACAACAACGTACTACAAGATCACGAGCCAAAGAGACTACACAACAGCATGAGGCACGCCTTGCAAAAGACCAACAACGTGCTACAAGATCACGCGCTGCAGAGACTACAGAACAGCATGCGGCACGCCTTGCAAAACAACAACAACGTGCTACAACATCACGAGCCACGGAGACTCCAGAACAACATGAAACACGCCTTCATAAAGACAGAACAAAACGGCGCACATCAAGGGCACAACAAAACACAACTACAGAGACAGTACTACAACAACAACAACACACACATACTACATTAACACATTCAACAGATTAAACTTTGCTACGCGCCGCTTTCCTATATAATCCACACATACTATACCAGCAACATCCAAATGTCAACATTGGCCACATTGACACTATATATCGCTACTGTCAAGCAAAGAAATTCCGCAAGAAATCAGCTGGAATGTGCTGCAGCAATGGCAAAGTGCTGCTACCACCTCTACACTCACCCCCAAATCCACTTCTTTCATACATGTCAGGAACAACTTCAGAATCTAAACATTTCCTACAAAACATACGCAAATACAACTCCTGTTTCCAAATGACATCCTTTGGTGCTACATCTATCGTGGAACAAATCGGATTTAAAAGTACTTTCAAAGTACAAGGTCAAGTTTACCACAGGGCCGGCTCTCTGCTCCCATTACCAGAACAAGATCCACAATTCTTGCAAATTTACTTCATGGGTGATGAACAACAACAAGCTGATCAACGATGCCATTGGATACCCAATACAAGACGGGATATTGTCATATCCTTACAAAGGATGTTACATGAACACAACCATCTCATTAACACATTCACAACATCACTTGAACGCATGCCAACTGATGACTATCAAGTCATTATCAGACCGGACAAAACACCAGTGGGTCAACATGAACGTCGCTTTAATGCTCCTCAAATCAACGAAGTCGCTATTGTTTTAGAGGGGGAACAATTTAATACACGGGACATCATTCTTCAGCGGCGCGGTCATTCACTCACATGCATTTGTGAAACAGATCGCTCATATGATGCACTTCAATACCCTCTCATACTTTGGAACGGTGACGATGGCTATCACTTCAACATCATGCAAGTAGACCCAACTTCAAAGGCAAACACAAAGAAAGCTGTCTCCGCTATGGACTTCTACGCTTACAGATGAATGATACGAGATGCATCGCAAAACCACATTCTACATTGTCGCCAACTCTTTCATCAGTTTATTGTTGACATGTATGCTAAAATTGAAAGTGAGCGTCTTCTATACATACGTTTACATCAAAAACAACTTCGCGTTGATCAATACATACATCTCAGGGATGCTGTTGGCAACGATGGTAACGTTGACAACATAGGCAAAATGTACATTCTACCAGCAACATTCACAGGAAGTACTCGACACATGCACGAATATGCTCAAGACGCTATGGCATATGTTCGAGCATATGGACGACCAGACTTTTTTATTACATTTACATGTAATCTAGCTTGGCCAGAAATAAAACAAGAACTTGAGGATGGACAGACACACAGCGTTCGACACGACTTAATCGCCAGAGTATTTCGCCAAAAACTAATCACATTAATTCACATCATCACTAAGAGTTATATCTTTGGACAAACACGATGCTGGATGTACTCAATAGAGTGGCAGAAAAGAGGTCTTCCACATGCTCATATTCTTATATGACTCAAAGAAAAGATACATTCCATAGACATTGATAACGTTATCTCAGCAGAGTTGCCTAATCCAGAAGAAGACCCAATACTATTTGCAATAGTCACAAAAAATATGATTCATGGCCCATGTGGAAACATTAATATTCATGCACCATGTATGGAAGACTGGAAATGCACAAAAAAATTCCCGAAACCATTCATTGCAGACACACAAACTGGAGATGATGGATATCCTCAATATCGAAGACGCGCTCCCTCAGACGGTGGATACACAGCAACAATGACTATTCGAGGCAACAAACACATCCAAGTCGACAACAAATGGGTTGTTCCATATTGTCCACTTCTATCTAAAATTTATAACGCACACATTAATGTCGAATACTGTAATTCGGTGAAATCAATTAAATACATTTGCAAGTATGTCAACAAGGGAAGCGACATGGCCATTTTTGGAATCACAAATGAACACATCCGGGACGAAGTTACACTCTACCAGCTGGGAAGATATATAAGTAGTAATGAAGCTGTTTGGAGGATTTTTGCTTTTCCCATTCACGAACGACACCCAACCGTTGTTCACCTCACTGTTCATTGAGAAAATGGACAGAGAGTATACTTCACACCTCACAACGCAGAGGCAGTTGCTGCTCAACCACCAAACACTACTTTAACTGCCTTCTTTCAATTATGTCAACACGACTCTTTTGCAAGGACATTGCTTTATCCAGAAACTCCACGATATTACACTTGGAATGCATCCACAAAACACTTCAATAAAAGAAAGCAGGGCATAGCTGTTCCAGGAACAGATGCCCTTGCAAGTGAAGCCTTAGGGCGTGTCTACACAGTTCACCCAAACAACGCTGAATGCTTCTTTCTCAGAATGCTACTTCATACGGTTCCAGGCCCAACTTCATTTGACGCTCTTAAAACTGTCAACGGTCAAGTGTGTCAGACTTATCGAGAAGCTTGCCAAAAGCTTGGATTACTAGAGGATGATCAACACTGGAATAGTACATTAGCTGAAGCTGCATTACAGTCATTGCCAGGCAAAATTCACAACCTTTTTGCCATTATCCTTACCACCTGCAACCCATCCAACCCCAACACTCTATGGGCCACATATCGAGAAACCATGAGTGAAGATATACTTCACAAAGCACAGAGAGACAATCCATCACTCAATGTTCAGTTTTCACCAGAGATTTTCAACGAGGTACTCATATTTTTAGAAGATACATGTCTCTCTATCAATAACAAAACACTACTTCAATTAGGTCTACAAGCTCCACAACGTCATCATCACGATGTACTCAATACAGACCTTATGCGAGAGAAACAATACAATATTTCAGTTCTACAACAATATGTTGCAACAAGAAAACCAATGTTAATTGCACAACAACTTAACACCTATGAAAACATCATGGAGCACATCAACAACGGACAAGGTGCAATACTGTTTCTTGATGCTCCAGGTGGAACAGGCAAAACATTTCTAATAAATTTACTCCTTGCAGAAATAAGAATGCACAATCATGTTGCACTTGCACTAGCATCATCTGGCATTGCAGCCACACTTGTGGATGGAGGAAGAACTGTGCACTCAGCTCTTAAATTACCGCTAAACATTGCTCATGAAGAAAACCCAACCTGTAATATTACAAAAACATCTGGCCAAGCACGTGTTCTTCAAATTTGCAAACTTATTGTTTGGGATGAATGTACCATGGCGCATAAATCACTTGAAGCCCTTAATAGAACCTTGCAAGACTTGCGTAACAATAAACAAATAATGGGTGGCGCTGTCATTCTTTTAGCTGGTGATTTCAGACAAACACTTCCAGTCATAGCACGATCCACACCAGCAGACGAACTTCATGCATGCCTCAAATCCTCTATTTTATGGCGACGTCAAACATTTCCCATTAACAACCAATATGCGAGTCCAACTTCTCGGCAACTCAAATGAACAACTTTTTGCACACACCCTTCTTCAAATTGGTGAAGGTACTTTACCTACTGACTTGACATCAGGTGAAATTGCTTTTCCAACAAATTTTTGTAACATGATGACATCACTTGAAGATCTCATACATCACGTCTATCCAAATCTCTTACAGAATTACAAAAACCACCAGTGGCTCTGTGAAAGAGCCACCCTTGCTGCCAAAAATACTTCTGTCAATGTCCTAAATCATCAGATTCAAGACATTCTTCCAAACACAATTACTCAATACAACTCAATCGATACCGTTGTGGATACTGATGAAGCCGTCAACTATCCACCAGAATTCCTACACTCCCTCGAACCATCGGGAATGCCACATCACCTTCGGCTGAAAGTTGGATCACCCATCATGCTACTTCGAAACCTAAACACACCTAACCTTTGTAATGGAACCAGACTGTGCATCAAAACATTGATGGCCAACCTAATTGAAGCTACTATCTTAACTGGCAACGCCAAAGGCCAAGATGTCTTCATCCCCCGCATTCCACTCATTCCATCAGACATGCCTTTTACTTTCAAACGGCTACAGTTCCCCATCAAACTAGCTTTTGCTATCACCATTAACAAAGCACAAGGACAGTCCATCAAGTGCACTGGTATCAACTTACAATCACCATGTTTCTCCCACGGCCAGTTATATGTTGCGTGCTCTAGAGTTGGATCCCCCCAACAATTGTACATCTTTGCTCCAAATGGAACAACCAAAAATGTGGTTTACAAACAAGCCTTACAATGAACATACACTTTGGTAAATTTCCATCACCTATCAATATTGTCATACCAACTTAAACAAACCACAAACACACTCAATGCACTACACTCATCTTTTCTTAACAACAATTTTCCCAACACACACTTCAACATGACATTAAATACACTACTCTCAACAATGGACATAACCATATTTCAACAAGCCTTTTCCAATAATAACATTTTATAAACTAACAACCGTAACAAATAACATACACTTCGCTAAATTGCCCTCATATACATGTTCTTTCTACGGCTGTTGCTTTACAAACACAATTTTCAATAATATTACATAACATTCACATGACATTACAACTTTCAAATACAACATTTACACATACTTATTCACACTTCACATCCCGGGCAACGCCGGGTCTCTCAGCTAGTTACAATATAATAATGTAACTGAACTGGAATTCTTACACAAATATTAGTAGTAAAGAAGTTAATATATTTAATTCAAAAGACCATTATTCATAAATAATACTGTATACTGTACTACCACATAATCATATGAGTAAAAGATTTTTAATCCACCTACCTACTTACTGCAAGGTGGCTTAACCACCCGTCAGATGGAACCCATACCAATAACAACATCCACACACAAAAAGCAGTAGAATATACATATATAATAGCTAAACAACAAATATGTCAGGACCGCACAGTCCATGCCCGCACCTCCCTACCTGCCGGTGCCAGCGTCCCGGCATGGCGGCTCGCGCGGCCGCTCTCTCCGCTCCTCCGTCGGCCTGTGTCCCATCAGCATGCTGCCTCCGCCTTCTGGGAGCGCGCGGCGGGTCCCGTCCTCGCGTGCACCTCGGCAGGTCACGCTCCAACCCCGGGTGCGCGCTGCACGCGCATGCACGATTTAAAGGGACCAGCACCTGCAATAATGCCTGGACTCACTTCAGATGGGATACACCTGAGCTTCACCCTGCCTCAGCCTATCACTGGTCTACCTATGTCTGAGGTCTCCTCCCTTCTCTCCCTGATTGGTACTCCTGTGTATATTAACCTCATTCACCCTTTGGTCGTCGCTGAGCATAGACCTTCTATGCACCGTGCTCACTTGCAGCCTGAGTACCTGTTCTCGTTATTTCGCTTACCTGTTGTGACCCTGCTTTTACCTGACCTGTCTCTTCTTGTATCCCTGAACCCTGGCTTAGCTAAACGGACTTCTACGCTCTCAACCCTCGACTACGGCTGACGGATACGACTACTCTACACTCTCCTATCCTCGACTACGGCTTACGGATCTCAACTATTCTACGCTCTCTAATCCCGGACCATAGGCAAGTACCTGTACCCTCTCCACTCTCCTATCCTGACCCTGCTACGTTCATGACTCTGCAATCCGGACCCACCCCCGTGGCTTAGGGGGGTGGTTATATATATATTCCCCACCTCGGCCCCGCGGTTCAGTCCAGGTTGCAGTGAGCAACCGTGACAAAATATTAGGAAATGCACAAGTTCACAAAGCAACAAATATACAGCCTGATATACAATTTAATTGAGGCTATGTATTAGCGATTCATTATAGAGTACTGACCCTTATTGTTAAGTAGATGGTTACAATATAACATTATATACTTAAATTACCTCATTCACGCCTTCTGTAACGCATCCATAATCTTATAGGGTATTCTTCTCTTGACACAACGTAAAGGCATATTATGACTACTAAGCATGGTTTAGAAGAGAGAGAGGAGAGAGAAAGAGAGAGGAGAAACGGGAGACATGGGAGACAAGAGAGAGAGACAGGAAAGGGTGATAAGAGAGAAGGTGGAAAGTGCAATAATGGAATTATGTGTGATAGTAGTTGTGATCATTAAATTTTATATTTCAAAACTCATGCAGGATTTCAATGTCAGACTTGCCTTCTGTACCACCTTCAGACTCCAGACTGTTCTTCCACACAGTGTAATACATTTCTACATGTATTAAAACACATGGGATGTGTTGAAAGTTACTAAGTGTATTTTTTTAAAGTCACCAACGCTACGAAATTGTGTTTTGTACATCTTTGTGCTTAACAATGCTTTAGTGCCAGTACGATTATAGCACACTGGACTCAATAACCACCCTCGTGATGTTAGAATGTCAGTTGTGTTATATGAAATATTGTTGTATAGTCATTCTTCTTATTTAGAGATGTACAAATTGGTACCTGTTTTAAAAAAAAACAAAGAGCAATCAATAATGAGTTAATGCTAGAAACAAAAACTACAATATGTAATCCACCTTCATTAACACAACGTTTGTGGGATTTGACATGATGGAAACCACGTGACCCTCCTGAATTTCGATGCACTATTTGCTAATAAGCAGAATACACCCACGATCTAATTATAAAAGCGTGTGAATAAAAGCATGGTTACATGAAACTGTAATTACAGACATGGGCTCCCCATTTTCCTGAGCTGGGCAATGTCATGTAGAATTAATATTTTGGATGTGTGAATATTACTAAACCTCTATTAAAATGGTATGAAAGTAGCAAAGCTGGCGGTGCTCAGCCCGGATGAAAACACAAGGCTGGATGCAAGGCCGTTCAATACCAAAATGTGTATTGTAGCATAGACTAACATGACGGGAAATCCTTTTACGTGTCTTTGATAAAGCACCAGGAATGCGTGAAACATGTAAAAGGATTTCCCTTAGTTCATTTGCTACGTCCATACCATTTCTGATGGAAGCACGCCAGTGGAACATCACAAACGGTTGTGTGAGTACATGCTTATACCCACTGCAGAGTGATTGTCCAAATTATTGGAGGGATTACGGGTGGAGGAGACACTAATTTGGAAATTTAAACGCAGTCATTCCACCATAACCTTCCCGATGGATTTTACCTAACTATGAACTCTTTTTTGAATCTTTCATTTAGGAAGATTTGGGGGGTATAAGGCCACTTGAGATCTAAGAAAATGTTCCTACACATGTTTATGTGATAGGACTTAAACAAGCCAATGTACAGCTGCAGCCACCTGTGTTGGATCATTTTCCTTGGACAATCTGTGGCTATCTCACAGTAACGCTGGGAGATTTCTGCAGCCAGACTAATGGCCCATTGGATTAATGCAGCGCAGGTCACTGCATTTGAATGAGACTCAGGCTGTGTGAATCCTACCGGGCTATGAGTCCCTTTCAAACGCAGTGACCCCCGCTGTGCTAATCCTATGGGCCATTTCAGCCGGCTCTGGACAATCTCACGCGTTACTGCGAGATAGCCACAGATTTTCCAAGGCAAGTGGTCTAAAACCGGTGGCTGCAAATGTATAGCAAGGGCTGACTGCTGTATCCACAAGCAAGGGAAACGTTTCTAACGCATTGGTGTTCTTGGGATTTATTTCCTTATACAACAGATACAATAGTAAACATTTAAAAAAAACTTGAACTTTTGCTCCATTTGACAAAATAACTTTATAAGTAATTGGATAACTAAATGACATATTTAGCGCAGAAGGGCCGTGGTCAGAGCCGGTTAAGACTGCCGAGCTGCTGCTGGGCGCTGGATACATCCCGCTGCGGCTGCTGCAGCAGCGCCCCCTTGCAGACTAATAGCAAATACAAAATACCACGTGCTAGCACATTCACATGTCTCAGACAGGTTTGCAACCCTGTGTTTCCCCATTATCTATTGGCATACAGTGCTTCCACTGCAGCCAGGGATTCTGGGAAATGATATGCAAATAAGCACTTTTACTTCATATCCATTTTAACATGGAGCCCTTAAAGCATATGACTGCCGCATTACACATCTTTTCCAGCACAGCCTGGATTAAAGAAGTACAGAGCCAGTAAACCTACTCACAGACAGCTATTTTGACCTTTTGGGTCTCATCAGTGTGAGGTTGGTTGTTGGCCATGCAACATGAAGCTGGTACGTGGGTATAACTAAACATAAACAAAGTTATGTTAGGGGGAAAAAGTGCCAAAAACCCTGCACCGTAACGTATACATAGAAGATCGCTAAAGATGTATTAACCATTTCTCTGCCAAGGGCAGATGGCACCTGGTTGGCAAAGCACATTCTCAAACTCTTGCTATACAGGTACATTTATTTGGCCATGATTCATGTGAGAGACTTTCTATTTATTTACAGTATATATATTTTTCGGCACATGTTGAGTTTTCCCTCTTTGGGGGGGTTTAAATATATCACTACTCCCTGTGTCCAGTAATTTTTTTCTCTATAGGGAGTATTAGGGGTATAGTAACCCTGGATTTCTTGGCATAAACCCTTTGCAATTCCTCCCCGCATGATTTATCAGTGGATAACTATTATTCTCTCTTTTTTTTTTTTGCCTTTATGAATAAAATTGGCATATTATTGCACTATGTCTGTTTGTGAGTTCTGAACATAGATATTGATTGTGTGTAGTTGCTAGTCTACAGAGAGATTGGAACTTGTTTGATACACTAATCATTTTCTAATAACATCTAACATAAGCAGCAGCAATTTGGTTATTTATTCAAACATTTTCTGGTTCTATTCTGTTTATAAAGTGCAGTAAACATTATAAACGTTTTTAAAATTATTTATTTTCTATATATTCTTTCTTTTTGTATTTGTGTTTGCGGCCATATCACAGCCATCATTGTTTTCCGCTAACGATGCTGTTTGTGTTGTCTGGGGATCTGTTTTTACGTGTACATGTAATCCTTGTTGAGGCAGTGTAATGTATCTGCAATGTTATCCTGTATTTGTGGGGTAATCCAGACCAATGGTGTATTGTTACAGTAGTATCACCTTTCCACAGGATGAACACATCATCAATATATCGTGACCACCTGCGGACATGTCTAACAAGAAGGTCACTACTATATACAAACTCTGTTTCGAAACCAGCAATGAAGATGTTGGCCTAGGTGGGAGCCACATTGCTCCCTATTGCTGTCCCCTGGGTTTGTACATAGTAGAGCTCCTCAAACAGGAAATAGCTATCTCTCTAGCACAATCCTCAACATCTCCACAAGGAACTCAATTTCTTGAGTACTAACTTTGTTGGTACTTGAAGACAGTGCTAGCTTCACTGCTCTTATGCCATCCTCATGCGGGATTGCCGCATGCAGGCTTTGGACATCAAATGTGATTAAAGGAGATACTCGAGATCTAACATTGAACTCAGATATAACCCATAAGAAATGGGTTGTGGCATGTATAAAAGACGGGGCTGTGGATACCATAGGTCTCATCAGTGGCGGATTTACAATTTTACCGCCCTTAGGCCCATACCTTTTTGCCGCCCCTAAATTTTTCCATCTTGCCCTCTCCTCAATACACCAAATGTAATCATCCCCCCCCCACTGCCGCACACGCAATATAGCACTGCCTCCCCCATGCAACACACACAAACATAGCACCCCCCTGCAGCACACACACAAAATGGCACCCCCGCAGCCACGGCCGCCGACAGGGGGGAACAGAAAGTACTGAGATGAGAGCACACACAGCCAGCCCAGCGAGAGACTGCAGGCCGAGCAGGCGGAATTGCGGTCTGTCTGCAGGTACAGGGTCCAAAGTGGGGAAGGAGGTTAGTTCTCCCACTGTTAGAGACAAAGCTGTACTGAACAGCGGAGTTAGGTCTTTTGTTGGTTTTGTATCCTTAGTTAACCCTGTAAATAAACCCTGTTCAACAAACCCTAATGTTTCCTGCCTTTAATACGGGACAAAAGATCCAGCATTGTGACTTAGGCATCACAGTATATGAATATATGGATGTGGATTTATCTGCTATACAGTATACACAGTGTATATTTATTTATGTGTGTGTGTGTGTGTGTGTGTGTGTGTGTGTGTGTGTGTGTGTGTGTGTGTGTGTGTGTGTGTGTGTGTGTGTGTGTGTGTTATGCAAAAACATATACTTTACATATGTTCCCTTCCTCAAAAAAAAAAATATATTTATATGTATATAACTATTTTACATACTCTCTTCCCCCCCAAACAGAATCTCTTCCCATCCCTGTAAAATGGATCACCCCCTACTCACTCACCTACCTTTAGTGGAGGTTCTGCTCTCTGCTCCCTACTGCCCTCTTTTCAGACAGGCAACAGCTGCACCGCGTGTTCAGAGAGAATTGTAATATTGTTCCCGCGCTGTTCAGTTGCTTGTAGTCCCCACCCATTAAACATCTCCTCCAATCCAGGCGTGGGGGAGGCGGAGCCGGAGGACTGTGACATCAGGGACAATCTGCCGCCCCCAAATTCTGCCGCCCCAGGCCCGGGCCTAATGGCAAATCTGCCACTGGGTCGCAAACGTGTCCAGAAATATTGCCAGCAGCTCAAACAATGACTCCGCCCCCGCTACAATGGGTGGTACTGGAGGGGTCAGTAAGATTTCTGTGTACCTTTGGCAGGGTATAAAAAATGGGTTATTGGGTTTCTTTTAATCAAAAAATCATGTTGTTTCTTTGTTATACTCTGCTGCAAATGCCTTGCCAATGGCACACTCTATATCCGTTTGGACAGTTCCTTTCCCTGTGTGTGCTGATCTTTTTTCTGTATTGCTGATTTAAAAAAAAAAAAAAAAAAAAAAAAAAATATATATATATATATATATATATATATATATATATATATATATATATATATATATATATATACACACATTAAAGAAGGATCTTGGTAAGACAAAAAAGAAAACATTAATCCTTCATTTTTTTTTTATTTACTTTTTTGAGTGCTGATCCAGTTTATTTTTTTGTATAGTTGTTAAGCATCTGTGACGATGAAGATCTTACCAACTCCTAGAGCCCACTGGATTTCTGAGGGCGTGTCCAGCAGCTGATAAAGTTCCAAACGATCCAAAACATGCAAAAGAATGCACAAAGCAGCGCACTGCCCAGGGACACAGGTGTATGAAAAATGAATTTATTGTCAGACATAACAAACAAGGAGGTAAAAAAAAAACAACGCGTTTCACACAACAAGGTGCTTTATCAAGCACTTTGATAAAGCACCTTGTTGTGTGAAACGCGTTGGAGGGTTTTTACCTCCTTGTTTATGTCTGACAATAAATTCATTTTTCATTTCATTTTTTCTAACTACTTCTTCATTTCCCTGAAGAAGTAGTTAGATCTATGAAACGCGTTGGATGTTATTAATCTATGTCATATTTGCTGATTTACATTCACTGGATCCGCACTGTTAGCATTTTTTATGCTGCTTTTGTGCAAATCGAGCTGTTTGAGCTATTGAGAGACTCATAGGAACTTTAATCCCTCCCCCCTATCGTCATCTCCACTGCTGCGGAGACTGTGACGTCATCACTTACATCACGTGACGGAGCGGCATCGTGGCACGCTGAGTGAGCCCCTGCTAGCTGCGGTCTGGCATCCGCATAGCGGAACTGTTTGCAGAGCCATTCCAACGGCTCAGGACTGCTTTTGCATCTAAGTGGCCGTGACGCGCAGTTAATTATCACAGGAGAGACGGTATATTCTAGGGGAAATCCCCCCAAAGGCGGCACATTGCCGGATGAGGAGCGGCCCCACTGAGCATCTGAACCTACAGTGAAGCCAGGCTGCTTAAAGGGAACCCCCTTGAGAGTGACGCTCTGCCAGAGAGGAGTAGAGGAAGGTTTCCATGCTCCAGAACCACCACGGAGGCTCCTACAGAGAAAGCCATATACCAGAACCTTCCTGTTTACAGCTGCGGAGTGGTAAACCAGTGTAGTATACACTAAATGCACATATTTTATCAACTTGATGTACGCAGAATTATTACCTTTTTATTATTATAATATATCAGTACTTGCTTCACTATTTGGCGTTGTGCGCTGTTTTCTTTTTGTTTCCATTTCTTAGAGTGTGTGGGGTGCTGAGCCACCCCTAATGTTTATAGCAGCAGACGCCTTTATCAACCACACGGTTATGATATAATTTTATTATCTTATCACTTATTCACTGTGGTATTGTGGTTTATTTCAATATTTTATGGTTTAGTCACTGCACTGTATCCATATATATGTAATAGTTAGATAGTAGCGCACAGTTTATTTTTGTTTTTTCACTTAAGAGTGATACATGCTGTTTTAATACTTTTTTATTGTAAGTGCGCAATTTTAAGCATCTTTATAAAGCATTACCTTTTGTACCATTGATCTGCACCATGGGTACTTTTCTTTGTCCCTATATCCCACCACTACAATGATATCTGGGTTCGAGTGCAACTACGCCTGTGTATAGAAGATTGAACACATTCCAGTTACCTGTTGTTGCCCATACTCTACTGCAATCCTGTGAGCAGGCTGCACACACGAGCCAAGACATCCAGTGAATTAACTCACATTGAACTTTATTGTCTGCACTTAGATTGTTTTCTTGTTGTTGCTTTTCTTCCATATGCTCCCCCTTGGTTGTGAGAATACATAGTTGTATTCATCTTCCAGTAGAGATGCAGGATCACAGCACCTCCAGCTGAATTATAGTAGACAGGGTGAGGTTTCTTAAAGTACGGTCATATGACATGAAGAATTTAGACTTTGGCTCATTCACATTTTACGACTTTGTTGCGAGACATGCTACTGACGGGTGTATATCTCAGCATGGCTGACTGCATGCCTGATGGCGCTACACGCATGATATTTTTAGACTCATAGCATTATTACTGCGTTCAACATTATTAATACTTGACAGTATAAGTGACTCCTGAGCGTTATTGGTGCCTTTGATTTAAAATAACTTTTATCAATCCCAGAGCCGCCAGAAGCTGGAGGCAATGATTGCTTTCGATTATAAAGAGAGGATGGTGTTATTTTTTAAGTATGTTGCAAATGTTGCAATAGCACTAAAATATCTGGGGTACCGGAGATTACAACCTGCTCGACAGCCGTTTCCATGGCGTTATGCTCTGTTATTTTATTTTTTAACGGTTCTCCAGTTCTTTCACCTAGATTAACGATACAGAACATGCGTGTGAAGGGCTCAAAGAGGGGTTCCGTGAGTAAAGACACTGACTCTGAAAACAGCGACACCAAATAATAGATTGTAAGCTCTATGGGGCAGGGACTCGTGTCTGCAAAAACTCTATGTACAGCACTGCATACACCAGGGGTGCGCAAAGTGGGGGGCGCGGGATTTTCTAGGGGGGGAGCGTGGAGGTTGCAGAGGCCCCGCGCTCTTCCCCCAGGCATGTAAATGAAATGTCGGGGGTGGCGTGAGGCCTCTGCAACTATCCTTACCTGCTCTCAGCTGGCTCTTCAGTGACGCGTTGCCATGACAATGTAGCGTCAAATGACGCCGCAGGGTCAAATGGCAACGCGTCACATGATGTCATATGACGTGTGGAGCCCGAGAGCAGGTAAGGAGGGGGGCGCAGGCAAGGGGGAGGGGTCCGCGAACTGAAAAGTTTGGGCCCACCTGGCGTACACCTTTAGAAAATTATTATTATTATTATGACACCGATAACTTACATAAGCGTGTAAAAGTGACGCATTTTCTATTTAACACAACAATCGCAAGATATGTATTATTAGCGGAAGATACGTGCGTGTCCTCACAGTGTACAGTTCACCAGAAGTGTCGCATTCGAAAACAGCATGAAAGGTTTTCTTGAACATAGCGCTGTGTTTTGATAGATAGCACATTGTGCTAAACATAATTTGCTATGTTAGTACATAGACACCTATATATTTTTTTTATTCATGTTATGATGTTAGATTTGTATCTAAATGTCACCTGTGGACCAAAGTAAACCAATGGTCGCAATATAATAATAATTATAACTTTATTTCATTAAAAAAAACAATAAACTGCGCACCGAATGCAGCTTGATATATGTAATAATAATAAAAAAAATGATTGTGGACAATTTACCACCCAAATAAAGTTGTGAATTAAAAGTGCACTTATAAAGGTTTAAGGGAACTCAATGTTGTCTTCCTAAATGTGAAATAAATAAATTGAGATGAAAATAAGATGCAAAAAACCTTTAACATCCGTGGAGACTGTGCAGCCTGTCAGAGTGGATGGCTCAACATCACACAGAGAACATGCAAAAAAGAGAAAACGCAGCGCACGACTCTCATAGTGCAACTTTATTTCATATAGCGCTTTTCTCCCAATGGGACTCGGCGCGTCACAATTACAGTATAGTGCGCAGTACGCAGCACATACCAATGTTACAGACACAGTCCCTGCCCAGAGAAGCTCACAATCTGTTTTTGTAATATGTAATATGACCAAAAGGACCCATCGGAGGTGCCATGTTTAAAGCAGCACCCGACCTGGAAACATTTTTTTTTCATTAATCTTACCCGAACTGGGCAGTCCCTTGGAGTCGATCGGTGGTCTCCCAACGTTTGGGAGGAGGCCCTGTTTAGTGGATATGTGACTTTGTGCCAGTTTTGATACACAAAACTACAAATATGGAGGCGGACTACTAACAAGGCCACGGGGGTCACCAATAGAAAACCACAGTGCCAACTCCTGATGTCACCGCTTTTCTATTGCCCACCTGAGCCAGAACTGACCCTGGGGACCATGTTGTTTCCTCGATTTTCTTGGGGCTGCTCACCTCTCCGCAAAAGGGGGTCCCCAGACATCCGTTTCAGGTAAGATTTCCAAAACGTGCTCCCCCATTTGGAATCCATGTTGAAAAAAGAAACAAAAATTTTCAACAATGGAATTTAACTGCACAGGGCTTATTAAGCCTTACTAACAGTTCTCTTGAAGAGACCTCTGAGGTTTTGAAAGCTCTGTACATGATAATTCCAACTATGAAGAACTTATGTTCGTCCCAAATATACATTTCTCTAGGCTCAATATGGCTACAAGAACCAAACCATCCAGCCAAACCTTTGCTTTATCACAATAGCTAAAGCAAGACAAATACATTAAGTTTGTAACCGTGTTTTTCTTTCGTTAGCTAGGTGGGACTACCTGAACAAGGTTTGCAGCACCTGCCTTCTGTAGGATTCCTAATCAGGGGCGTAGCTATAGCCTGGGCAACCCCGGGGCTCGCTCTTTCCCTCCCTCCCCCCATAGAGACAGGCGGGGCGAGATGGTATGTGGTGGCGATGGGCCCCTGGCGTTAAAGGATAAGCCGGTAGAAGAATAAGCACTTGGGGCAGAGCAGGACGATGGGAGGAGCGCGCTCTAGCAGTCTGACTCGGAAGTCTTTTTACTTCCGGTGTCTGCTGCTAGAGCGTGCACCTCACCTCGTGCTGTCCTGCTCTGTCTCAAGTGCTGATTCTTCTACTGGCTTATCATTCAACACCAGGGGCCTACCGCCGCTGCATACCATGTCCCCACACCTTTATCCATTACCGCAGATAGGCATGGAGGAGGAGGGGGGAGAGGGTCTTGGGGAGATATGATGATTAGGGGGACTGGGGGAGATCTGATGTTGAGGGGGCTGGGGGAGATCTAATGATGAGGGGGCTGGGGATGTATGCTGATGAGGGGGTCTTGGGGAGATATGATGATGAGGGGGACTAGGGGAGATCTGATGAGGGGTGACATGCAGAGGAGGAGGAGAGATGACGATTAGGAGGGGGAGAGATGATGAGGAGGGATGATGAGAGAGAAGATCAGGGAGAGGATGGGGGAGGGAGAAACAAATTGAAGTCAGTATTAATATATATTTTTTTGCCCGGAGGCCCGGGCATGTCTAGCTACACTACTGTTTTTACTGAAACAAGGGAATGTCAAGTGGAGCCATTCTTTAACAGGAAACTTTCCACTTTAGTGATAAGAGGTCCAATCTAAGCCTTTGATTATGAATCCGTGTCTCACCTTTTAAAAAAATGGAAGATAAATGTGTTTAAAAAAAAAAATGTAACATGAACACTGCCATGAATCATGATAAATAGGATATATTCTAAGAGCTGAGATTTCCATGTCTGAGAGGCATGTACAGTATGAATGAGAAATCCATTGGGACAGACTAGAAGCAGAGCTCAATGAAGTACTCTAATTAATTCATGTTACAAGAAAGAACTTACTGTAACAATGTAGCGTTTTGTAAAGCTTTACATAAAGTAATTGATATAGATGGTTTCCTGTAACAATGACTTTTTGATGCACTACATTAAATAATACATTGGATACACACCTATATAAAAATATTGTAACAATCTTTACGAATTTACCCTACTTACATCCCTTTAAGGATATATCGTAAAGTAACACCCATGGCAAAGGGGAAGAATTTTTGTTTCCATGCAATCAAACGCTGCTTTTAGAGTTAAAATACAATGTGTGTGTGTGTGTGTGTGTGTTCACTTTATAATGGAACAGCAGGGATAATCCAGGCATATCATGAGCTGGCAGACATCATTTTGTAAACGAATGGTTATGTCCTGCCCCGAACTAGATGCTGTGTATTTCAGCAGTAATGCTCTTCATTTGGTGTTTAATTCAAGGAGTTGCCATATGTTGTTCCTTAAGTGGAGCACTGAGAAATATGGCTGAAGTAAGGTTTTGTATATGAAATGCTTTAGATTGTTTTATCAGCTGGCTCACTCCATCAGGCCTCCGGTTACAAAAACACTAGGCTGCCGGGAAGGCAGTTCCACATACAGATACAGCCGCAGCCCCTTTTATTCTTCAACATCTCCGAATTTTTTCGGTGATTTTTTCCGAATGCCACACACTTCACCATGTTCATGCCGCATTCATGTTGCATACAGTATATTCAATATTACGGGGGTCACGCAGTAAGCGGCGGAAAGGCACTTAGAAAAAATCAGGCCTTTTTCCTGCCTGGGATTGATGCCGGGGGTCTCCGGACCTGATACCCATTAATACCAGCACCGGAGCCCCCCGGCATGCATCCGAGGCAGGAAAAATGCATTTAAAGCCCACTTCATTACCTTAGCGGCTAACCGCTAAGGCTATGAAGGGGTTAACCAGCTGTGCCAGGTTTATTGTGGTTAGCGGGGTGGGTGAAGGGGTTATTTGGCCCTTGGTGGTTGGCCCTTGGTATTAACCGCTACGGTCATGAAGGGGTTAAGTGCACCCGCAACCACCCCCCCCCCCCCGCAAGCCCCAAACAACCACCAAGGGCCAAATAACCCCTTCATCCACCCCCGCTAACCACAATAAACCTGGCACGGCTGGTTAACCCTTTCATTGCCTTAGCGGTTAGCCGCTAAGGAAATGAAGTGGGCTTTAAATGCATTTTTCCTGCCTTGGATGCACGCCGGGGGGGGGGGGGGGGGGGGGGGGGGGGGGGGGGGGGTCCGGTGCTGCTATTAATGGTATCAGCTCCGGAGACCTCCGGCATCAATTCCAGGCAGGAAAAAGGCCTGATTTTTTTCCCCTGATTCCCCTGCTTAGTGCATAGACCCCTAAACGTGCGCGCGAAAATACCGGAACATATTCCGGAAAAAAAACGCATCTGCCCGCTGTTATCAAAGTTTCGCCGATTCGGCCGCATTAGGATAAAGGCGGCCGCCACTGTACAAAAGAAAGCCATTCCATCTATAGGTACAGTATCAAGGAATTCTAAACACTCTGCAGATATATTGAATGGCAGTTCCATCTGCAGATCCCATGGAGTATAGTCCCAGCCAGGCAACATGGATGTCACTTCCATCTGCTGAAATGTCTGATATATAACTGTATATACCGGCATATGCCAGTATATTGGATCGCTAAGAATCCTCCAAGAACTATAACTATTTACCCTTTACCGTGCACCACACTTGCATCTGCTGAGGCTTTTTTCCAATGTGTGCTAATATATATATATATATATATATATATATATATATATATATATATATATATATATATATATATATATATATATATATATATATATATATATATATATATATATTCATATTTACATTAGTCCTATGTATAGTGGGAAAGTGTCCAGTCCGCGCTCTTGCTCTTTAAGGATGTGGAATATTAATTCCTCTCTGTTCTTTTGCTGCTCCTGTTGTTCAAGGTGTCTTCCCCCACCTCCAAGATGGATCCCAACGGAGAACTCCAATGGTGACGCCAAGTATCCAAGAAAAAAAGAAAACACGAGCGCACCAAGATAAGAGAAATTAAGTGTATTACAAATCATAAAAGATAGTAACCACTTACATGGAATAAAACTTTAATAATCCCCGATCTCGATGATAACTTCTCTGGCGATATCGCCAGATGAAGTATACTTTCGTATACGAAACGTGTTGCTGGCTCATATTTATATCATAGCCAGTACACACAAGTGTTTTTATTCCGATCACGACTACAATTACAGAAACGGACAGGCATCCTAAGGACAGTTATAGGGGGCTTCATTTCCTGCGCATGCGTGCTACGCATTCAGCCACGCTGACACTCGTGGAGGTCTGACAGCGTCACATAGACAGCCCCAGCGCGCGGGACTGATTTCTGAGGATTGATACTGCCCCTGCATACCTTATGTGATGCCCTACCAGAGAAGTTATCATCGAGATTGGGGATTATTAAAGTTTTATTCCATGTAAGTGGTTACTATCTTTTATTATTTGTAATACACTTCATTTCTCTTATCTTGGTGCGCTCTTGTGTTTTCTTTTTTTCTTAGTCCTATGTATATACAGTATACTTATTAGTATAATTTTTGTACATATCTCAGTAGTTACTTTGATATACAGTAGGGAGTAGGGACATTCATTTAATAAAAAACAACAAATTTGTAAATATTATGTGGCAAGTCTAGGGTTAATATCCAAAATGCATAGAAGTTACAACCCAAAACTATATATATATGCTGGACAGAGGACGCCTGTGATAGAACTCCTCATCGGAGTGAAACGCAAGTCGGGCATTTTTTCGTCATCAGTGCGACAGTCAGCTAGATAGTAGATGTGATGAGTTTAAGGTGCCCATCTTCACAGGCAGCTCGATAGAATTCACTCTATCTATGGCTCTCACGTTTGCACTGCTGGTCTAGGCTAGTTCTCTCTCCACAAACCAAGTGCTTGTAGGGAACTGGTGCACACTTTCCATAAGCAGGGGCATAGAGGTTGCGGGTGGCTCCATGCATCACGCTGTTATTTGGATCATTATAGCGGTCTCTTGCTTCTTTTCCGAAAACCCTATATTTCAGGCTGTAGAGCAGGAGTGGCCAACTCACGTTCTCAAGGGCCAATAACAGGTCAGGTATTGGGGATACCCCTGATTCACCACAGGTAGCTCAATAAGTGTGTTGGTAAGCTTTGAAGATGCTCAATATAACGTAATGAGGCATTAACTTAAGTTAACGCCTCATTAAGTCAATAATGGAGCTATGTGGATCTGCGCCTAGGAGAGCAATTTATTCACTTACTCCTGCATCATGACACCCTGCCTCAGTAAACTAGCATTACTAGAATACTGCTACATTATTATAGAGCCATTCTTGGAAGAGGCATTAACCGTGACAGACCTATATTGCCAGTAAGTTCTTTCATTGCTACCGATCATTTACACCATTATATATAGCTGTTTTCATTGTGAACTGAACACTTGCTTTCTAGATTCAGTTTATTAGGATTTACTTGACTATATGGCTGCAAGTCTGACACTATTTTGACATTTTAGTTAGAGATGTGCAGCTCATCCATGTTGTATTACTTTTGCTTATTGAACTCTTTTTAATTGATCTAATTAAAACTTGTAGTATTACTTTAGTGATTTGGTTACCAATAAATGTGCACCCATTAGGGAGATAGTTGGATCTTTTTGACACCATTTGGTCTTCTTTGGAATTATATACAGTACTTGCCTAGAAGCACTTCCTCCAATTTGCTTCTTGGGTGCTAATGGCTAAAAAGATATATTTGTGCGGCTTAGTTTTTGAACAATTGCATATTGTTGCTTCCAAAGATGTATAGTTTAAAGGTTCAGTGAAGAACTGTAGAGTGTGGCAGTCAGAAGGAATCTCTGTCAGCAGATGGGGTCAATTTCTACTGGCCGCAGCTTCTAGGGTTTAAAAGCCACCCTGAGGCTACGGCCCCGCTGTCTGCACTGCACGGGCGACTGGTGGCATGTGCAGCCAAGTTCCCCTGTTCTGCAGGGGGAAAGACGGGGGGAGTGACGGGGCGCGCGGCCATGATGTCACCCGGCAGGTCTGCCCTCATTGGCCTAGTGCTCCGTCGCTAGTATTGATCACAATTTTCCTGTCTGCAGGAAAAACTGGCCGCTCCAGGCCCCAGTGAGGGGTGGCTCTTGTCCCCGCAGCGCCCGCCATAGCGGACATGGCAGCAGCCAGTGGGGACCTGGCCTGAGAGTACAGTCAATGCCTCATACATAGGGCCTTACAGAAGGCTGTATATGTGGAGTACAGAGACACAGCAGGTCTACCTTGGAAAGTAATGTGCTATTGCTTTTCTAGAGCTATGAGCAGAGGCTTGCCCTGGGCAAGATCCACCAACTGCGCCTCATCCCCCACCCCAAATTTTATTTTTAGAATCACAAACACTCCCCCTCCCCCCATTTTCTCCCCCTCTCCCCTTATTCTCTTTCACCCTTCCTCCCCCATTCTCTCTCCCCTTTCTCTCCCCATTCTCTCCTCCCATTCTCTCCCCTCATTCTCTATCCTCTCATTCTCTCCTTCCTTCTCTCTCGTCCCCCTTTCTCTCACCCCTCTGCCCCATTCTCTCTACGCCTTCCCATTATCTCTGCCCGCTTTTACCCCCCATTCTAACTCCTCTCCCATCTAAACCCCTATTCTCTCTCAGCCTCTCCTCCCTCCATTCTCTCTCCTTTCCCATCTACCCCTCATTTATTTTTCCCCTCCCCAATTCCTCTTCCCCCCACCCCCACCATTCTCTCTCCCCCCACCATTCTCTCACTACGTGCCCTGCACCCCTTAACTGCTTCGCACAGGTCAGCTCCCCCCCCCTAGTTCTGCCTCCGTGTGCGAGGGTAAGGGCTACCCATTGAACTTCTGCTACACATTCTACTGTATGTTTTACGGGGAACCAACTTAGAGGCCAGTGATGGTAGTTAGAGAAGTTAATTTGTTTAGTTAACCTCCTGAGTGGAGTTGTTTTTTATTTTGCTACTTTGCCTTAAAGGAACAGTGTACCCACAAGTGTTATTTGTTTTAAGTCTCTGGAGAAAATAAACTGCAGTGAATTATCCTTCTGCTGCAAACTGTGTTTGTTTTTTTACTTATCATAGGAGATCATGTGGATAACTGTGTTAGCCTATTTTTTAATGCTATCTGAGTGCCACACAAAGGCACTTTGTCCCTGCTTCAGCACAGGTGGCTCAGTCTCCAACTGAGCCACTGATTGGGGGGGGGGGGGGGTTCATGACTGGATTTATGAACCCTTAACTTAAAGAATCAACAATAGTTATCTTACTTAAGTTAATAGACACTTAGATTCACCCAGGCACTTAAGAGGTTAAAGGGACAGGCAGTTCAGGGAATGATGAAAGAAGAAAGAAAGAAAAACAAGTTGCCTAATATTTCACCAGTATTTATTTGGGAAACTGCCCAAGCTATCATGGGATTGGATGTAATATCATATGTGTCAGCAAAGAGGGAAAAAAATTATGAGTTCTATTAAACTCCTGGAGGGTAGATAGTGTCTCCAAGGAGAACCAGTCTAAAACTGAAGGATTTATCAGAGTTAAATATGAGTCCTAATAAAAAAAAAAGAAGCTTGATTCTGCTTTAATAAATGTGGTTCTGCATGCTTTTCACAAAATGTCTGGTGATGGCTCAGTCTGGAAAATAAATTGTATCTGGAACAACCTGTACCTGTCTATATAGCAAATTAATGTATATCTATAGGTGTAGAATCATGCACTGTATATCTAAATACATATAGGGTCATCTGTCAGTATGAGAAAAGGGAACGAGGCAGATAAATGTCTAAATGTCTATATGGGTATCTAGTCAACTTAAAGTATGGCTACAAGTGTACTACATAGTGAGTTACAGTCACTGAGTAATCATCTGCTGGAAGACATCTTCCGGCGCCCAAAGGTAACTTACAGCCTATTTAAGTTAATGGGCTGTAACATGTCAGGTGCTGAAAGATGTCTTATGGCAGAAGTATGGTTCTGTATGTCTATGGGGCTAATTCTGAGCATGATATTTGTACACTGGGGCATCGGGCCAGTTATTTTTCCCAGCATCAGTTTGCCAGTGTCAAACTCTTACATTAGATTCCATTTTTCCACGGTGCCCTGGTTAATGCCATGTCAGAACCGGTGAATTTAATCTCACTTGAAGAAATTGGATAGGAGCCTAAGTGATGTCAACTTTGCTACAATGCATTATAATATTGTGGTTTGTGATTCCTTCTGCAGTCCCATTAGTACTCCCCAAAAGCATCCATTAGTGTGAGCTCAAAGCCAATGTGAGGCTTCTTCATGCAGTGTTCTTATAAAGATACAACAGAAAAATGACTTGCTTACTGTAGCATCAATTTAATGTAAAAGAAAAATGCATTTGTGATGCACGTCTTATATATTACCAAAACAATGTCCGTCTAAAGGTGCAAAATAGCGTGTATCTGCACTGTACAGGTCAATGAGTACCTATCATTAATGAAATATCAATGTATGATTATAGGTGATATATATATATATATATATATATATATATATATATATATTACAGTATAACAGTTTGTCTGTATACAAAGCAATGAAAGTTGCCATGTGCAGAGCAACACACATTTTATATGTAGCCCCCCTCTAATGAATGTATGGAGTTACCAGCCTTAATGGGTTAATTGTGTGGGATCACTCTAATATTGACCCTTCCCATAATGAGATGTAGGATGACTGTGCAGAAGGGATTGCCATTCCCATGTGTGTCTTGTGACCAATGATGTCACCATAGTGTCATAACTGCACTCTGTTCAGGAAGCAGGTTCTGGTAGATACCTCACTGTGAGTCCTGTAAATCTGCTTACGTGTATAGTTATGTATATTAAGATGATACAGTCCCTGTTTATTCTTTTCAGTTAAGGAATGTGCCCTATATATTTAGCACCTATAGTAATGGCCCAAGATTGTTCTCATGCTGGAACAGTGAGCATGTTCTTATCAGCAGTTCTCAGAGTAGTAACTCCGGAGCACAATCGGATTGGCCCCACCAGAAGATCCTTAGTAAACTCCCGATCCAATATGCAAGGATGAGGTATGCAGCACAGATTAATGTAATGTGATATGGATTCCAGAAAGGAGAGTGTATTCCCAACGGGGGCCCACTTGAGATGGGGCATTGACTCTATGCAGGAGATTGCCAATCTAGCCTGCAGGAAGACTAAGGGAAACAAGTTTAAGTACCTTGCCAGTTTAGGAGTGAGAGCTACCAGGAGAAGCACAGAGTAACTTTATTATTTCCTACCAGTTAATATGTCCAATGTGAAGTCTGCCCTTGTATGGAGAGTCTTATCAACGGCTGTGACTAAAGCTCTTGTTTGTACTTTAAAAGTTTCTGGCGCCCATCCTTATTTAATCTGCATCGACCCAGCACCCTGACCAGGTATGAGAGACTGAGCACTGCCATGTACAGTCAGAGTCGCCGACAGTGGGGGAGAGCCGGCACAAGTGTCCCGTGCCTGGTAATTATCTCTCTCTTCTCTCTCAAATCAGGCCCAACTTTTAGCGTGCACTGGTGGGAGAGAGAGGCAGGCTGCAGCTGGTGAGGGCTGAGGCCCGGCAGTGGCGGCCTGCAGCTAGAGTTACATGATAATTGTATTTGGAGGGAGTGGGGGGCTAATTGTATTTGGGAGGTTGGTGTGATTTGTATTTGGAGGGGTGGTGGTAATTGTTTTATATGGGGGTAGGAGTGGTGTTTGTATCTGGGTTAATGTGTAGTGTGTCTTTATCTGGGGGGGGTAGTGGTGCATGTATTGGGAGGGGATGTGTGTCCGTGTGTCCGTGTGGCCAGGGGAGGAAAGGGAAATGTGTGAGAAGGGGGGGACTGAAGGAGTGGGATTGAGTGAGGGGTTAATTAGGGGGCGGGGGGAGAGGGTGTATAAGAGAGGGAGGGGTAGAGTGAGTGAGGGGGGAGAGCGAGTGAGGATGAGAGAAAGAGGGGGAGAGAAATACCGGTGTGAAAGGGCTTGCAAGGCTGCAGAAACGGTGGGGGAGCATGCTGACACGGGGGGGGGCCCGAATAAAGCACCAGGAAATCTGTCGGCTGCCCAGTATACAGTCAATTCAATGTAAACTGCTTTACAGCTGGGCATTGAGGGTTACATATATATCCTCATATGTAGAGCAATGTGTATCCTTCTTGAAGCATTGGCCAGATATTCCCAGGACTTGGGCTGCAATTTCATAGTACACACATTTAGCACATGAGTACCTTGTTAAACTGACATCAGAGAACCTGTATTCCCAATTACTTTGTCAACACCATTTAAACAGAAATATGGACATTGGCTGGAGCTAAATACATGGCAATTGGAGGTCTGTATGAGATTTTTTTCAAATTTTGATTAAAGAGGTCACCAAAGGTTTACATTTTTTGTTTTAATACAGAATCCGAGACGCTTTAAACTGACATGGCCACATCTCTACTTTGTCGTGGCACCACTGGAATGCATAGGACTGTAACGTTGCTGTCTGCATGTTAGTAGTGAGTGATACACCAATCTTGGACTCAAGTCAGAGTTCTAGAAATGCACGGGTAGTGATGTCTGGTTCCGGGTCAAGGCAGGCAGCAGGCAAGCGGGGCGAGGTCCGGTTCTGAGGTTGAGGCAGCCACAGTTCAAGGCAGGGATAGTCAGGTCACAGTTCCAAGGTCACAACAAGATCAATAGCGAGGACAGTGGGAACCACAGGACAAGGAAGCACACCCAGTATAATAATACTTTGCATGGACACCTGCTGAGAGCAACTGGCTGCTATTTAAAGCACTGGAGCAGGTGCTGACAATTTGGGTCAGAGAGAGGGCTCATTTCCTGGTTTGGTGGCCGTGTTAGTTGGGGCGAGATCATCTTGGTTCATCGTCCATCTTGGCTGCACAGTGAATCCTCACAGACTGTTGGAGAAAGGTTGTGAATTTCAAACCAGTAACCTGGAAGAAACCCAGTCACCAACGGTCTTCTAGTTCCATGTCCGGTCACTGCTGGCTTTGGGGATCTCAATACGACAAGATAAGGATGGTTTTTGATCAGTGTTGTTTCTATTATCTAGACAATTCTATTTCTATTATCTGTTTCTATTATCTAGACAATCAAAAAAAGAAGGGAATGTTATAACTGTTATCTTGCCACTTTCTTAAATGTTGACTTATGAAAACAGGGTCTGTCTTTGCTATAAGTTAGTATTAAATGACACTTGCTATAGCCTATGTCTAAATTGAGCAAGGAATATTACATTTCATTTCTGCTAAATATCTTACATGGAATTTCCAAAAGGGTTAAGCGGGGAGTAAAATCCCTTGTAAAACCCTTACACCGAAAGTCAAACCTGGCGTTTACTTTACATTTGTTTTACAGAGGAAATGAAATAAATCCACTGTAGCATAACTAGTCAAGATGTGACAGCAGCAAGCACAGATAATTCCCTGGAAACCACTCTGAACTTGTGACATCTGCAATATGATTCTTCAGTTGATCTTTTTAGTGGTAGATTGGAAAGAAGTGGTTAAAAAATAAGGAAGGCTTATATGTAGGGTGACAAGATTTTCAAATGTAAAAACCGGAACACATTTAAAAATATTTATAAAACAAATTAAAATCAAACTGCGCCCCACCCCCTTTTTACCTCTCCCCCCCATCCTCCCTCTCCCCCATCCTCCTCCCTCTCCCTCCTCCCCCCATCCTCTCTTCGCCCTCTCCTCCCCATTCTCTCCTCCCTCCCACATCCTCTCCAACCACCACTCCCTCTCCATCTTATCTCTCCCCCACTTCCTATCCATCTTATCTCCCCCCACCACTCCATCCTCTTGCCCCCCCACTCAATCATCTCTCCCCCCACTGCCTCTCCATCCTCTCTCCCCACCCCCACTGCCTCTTCATCCTCTCTCCCCACCCCCACTGTCTCTCCATCCTCTCTCCCCACCCCCACTGCCTCACCATCCTCTCTCCCCTCCCCCACTGCCTCTCCATCCTCTCCCCACCCCCACTGCTTCTCCATCCTCTCTCCCCATCCCCACTGCCTCTCCATCCTCTCTCCCCACCCCCACTGCTTCTCTATCCTCTCTGCCCACCCCCAGTGCCTCTCTATCCTCTCTCCCCACCCCCACTGCCTCTCCATCCTCTCTCCCCACTGCCTCTCCATCCTCTCTCCCCACACATATACACCCAAACATTACACCATATACAAAGATACCAAACATGCAACATTAGTTTAACACACACATACCATCTACAAATACAAATTTATATTCAACATATAAAAACACTAAATATACAGCATATACATGCACATAATGCATGAAACACACATATGCATTATAAATGCACACACTTACCAGCACACACACACAAATACACTTACCAACATAGACACACGGAACCGGGAGATCTATAGAGGAGCAGCTCTAAACAGCAGCTCAAAGCAGGAGTGCTCTGCAGTGCCACCTATTGCCCACCCTGCTCTCCTCCTCCCTCTTACTGGCTACAGCTGTTCTTATCTGATCGGCTTTGTGCTCTGCAGGCATCCTCTGATCTGCTCCAACTTCTGCTCTCCTTCTACCCGCTCAAACTGGTAGGACACCTCACTAATAACCGGGACATTTTAACCATTTTTGGGGCACCGGGACAGCTCACTAAAAACCGGGACTGTCCCGGCTAAACGGGGACGTCTGGTCACCGTACTTATATGGGACATGTGTCATGGGACACATGTCCTGTTTCCCCCCAAAATGGCACAAAGAAATGCATATTTTTCTTGAGTTTCAAAGCATCAATGTGTAGCACCCTGCTCGGAATTTCTCTGTACCGTGCATGTCCTGGTAGCTGCAGGCAGTGTAGGGGTTAAGTCCTCACCAGGCCCGGGAATGTGAGTTAGTCACATTATAGTTATTATATGTTGCACTTTCAACAGTGGGTTAATCTATTTTTAAAGTGTGCTGCAATTTGAAGCCTGTAACTTTTTTTCCCCTTTCTCCTGCCTGAGACGGAGTGGGTGTGGTTGGTTAATTGGCTGGCCTAACACACCTGCAGTGTGGTTAGTTAGTTAATTGATAACCTAACACCTGGTGGGTGTCCCTATTTAAACAGAGGCTTCTAACGAATCCTGAGCTTGCGTGTATTGACTGATCTGTGTGGTTGATTTGAAGTGCTGGTTGGTTAAAGTGTGTGCAGTTAGAACCAGAAGCAGTTTGAACAAGGAAGCGGTTAAACAAGGTATAGTTTATTGAAGTACAGTTTACTTTTAGTACTTATAAACTTCATAGTTGCTAGAATGAGCAGGATTGAAAATGCCAATCAATGCACATCTTGCCACATGTATGTGCACTTGGAGCAGCTGTTCCAAGGAGCATACCGCTGTGAGAGGTGTGAGCGGGTGGTCTCTTTAGAATCAGAGATTGCTGATCTGAAAAGGCAACTTGCAATATTGAGGGACATTGGCAATCTTGAAAGGGAATTAGAGCTCACTGAGCAGGCCCTTGCTTCGACTAGTGGTGCAGATGGTGGCGCTGTTAGTGAGGAGCAGGTAGGTTGCTTGGTTGCTGTTAGTGAGGAGCAGGTAGGTAGCTGGGTGACAGTTAGAAGGGGAAGCAGGGGCAATAGGGAGAGGCAGGTCGTTTCTGAGCTGACACATCCCAATAGATTTGCCATGTTGAGTGAAGATATTGGGAATGTTGGGGCAGAAATGGTAAGGCTGGGGGAGACTAATTCTCCTAGCAGCCAGGGGAATAGTTCCTCAGCACAGTGGGGACTCAGGATGCTCAGATACATAGAAAGATTGTGGTGGTAGGGGACTCCATTATTAGGAAGGTAGATAGGGCAATCTGTTGCCGGGACCGCATGAACTGAACAGTTTGTTGTCTCCCGGGTGCTCGGTTTCAGCATATTGCGGAACGGGTAGACAGATTGTTGGGGGGGGGCTGGGATTGACCCGGCGGTCTTGGTACACGTTGGCACCAATGACCGTTAGAGAAAGATGGAGGGTCCTAAAAAATGATTACAGGGATCTAGGCCATAAGCTTAAGGCAAGGACCTCCAAGGTAGTATTTTCTGAAATACTACCAGTGCCATGCGCTACCGCAGGGAGAGAGTCAGAGATCAGGGAGGTTAATGCATGGCTAAGAAAGTGGTGCAGGAAGGAGGGGTTTGGGTTTTTAGAGCACTGGGGCTCCTTTTCTGAGAGGTGAAATCTATATTCTAGGGACAGATTGCACCTCAATGAAGAGGGATCTTCTGTGCTAGGGGGGGGAATGCTAAAAAGGTTGGAGGAGATTTTAAACTAGGATGGAGGGGGGAGGGGAATGAAACAGATAATGAACTAAATGGAATAGATGAGGATACAAGGTGGTATGGAGGTAGAATGGGGGCAAGTGCAAGTTTGACAAGCAGTGAGACACCCATAGTAAATACAGATAATACTAGAAAACTTCTAAAGACTAAACCAAGTGGGAGCAGAAAGGAAGGAGCAGATAAGATAATAGTACAGGCTGAAAAAAACTTAAATGCGTGCTTGCTAATGCAAGAAGCCTGACAGATAAAATGGGGGAGCTTGAATTAATAGCTGCCAGGGAGCAGTATGATATCATAGGCATTACTGAAACATGGTGAGATGAAACTCATGACTGGACAGTTAATTTAGAGGGTTATTCTCTTTCGGAAGGATCGAACAAATAGAAGGGGAGGTGGAGTATGTTTATATGTTAAACCGGATCTAAAACCTATTATAAGGGATGATGTCTATGAAGGGAATGATGAAAATGTAGAGACTTTGTGTATAGAAATTAGCAGTGGAGGTAAAAGTATAAAGAAAATGTTTGTGGGAATATGCTATAAACCACCAAATATCTGTGAGATTGAGGAAGCTAAAATACTTTTGCAAATGGAGAAGGCATCAAAACGGGGTCATGTTTGCATAATGGGGGATTTTAATTATCCAGACATAGACTGGGGCAATGAGATTAGCGTTACAACAAAAGGAAACAGGTTTTTGGGGTGCTTAAAGACAATTATATGACCCAAATTATTGAGGAACCAACCAGGAGAGGGGCAGTTCTGGATTTGGTCATATCAAACAATGTAGAAGTAATAACAAATATTCAAGTCCTGGAACATTTGGGTAACAGTGATCATAACATGGTCTCATTTGAAATAAATTATCAAATAACAGATTACTTGGGTTCAACAAAGACCTTCAACTTTGGAAAGGCAGATTTTAATAAACTGAGGTCTAATCTAGTAGTAATACAATGGGATGATGTTTTTGCAGGGAAAAATGTAGAAGATAAATGGGCAGCCTTTAAAACATTGTTAGAAAAGCACACTTATCAGTGTATACCCTTGGGTAATAAGTATAAAAGAAATAAGTCAAAACCAATGTGGCTAAATAAACAGGTAGGGGAGGAAATGGACAAGAAGAGGAAGGCGTTTAGATTCTTTAAGTCAGAAGGGACAGACATCGTATCAGAATTATAAGGAATGTAACAAAAATTGCAAAAGGGCAATCAAATTAGCAAAAATGGATAATGAAAAAAGGATTGCAATAGAAAGTAAGGTCAACCCTAAAAAGTTCTTTAAGTACCTTAATAACAAAAAAATGAGAAAATAAAATATAGGACCCTTTCAGTGTGAGATGGGTAGGCAGATTATTGGAGATATGGAAAAAGCTGAGGTATTAAACAAATTCTTTGCCTCTGTGTTTACAAGGGAAGAATCAAGTTCAATAGTAGTGCCGCAGGAGGAAGCCACAACCTCCATATTAATGTAGAATTGGTTAACTGAGGAAGAAGTTCATAAGCGACTTGAAAAAATTAAAGTAAATAAGGCACCTGGCCCCGATGGCATACATCCAAGAGTTCTCAAGGAGTTAAGCTCAGTAATAGCCAAACCATTATAATTAATATTCAAGGACTCCATTTCCACGGGCCCAGTACCACAAGATTGGCGTAAAGCAGATGTGGTGCCTATATTTAAAAAGGGAGCTAGATCACAACCGGGAAATTACAGACCTGTAAGCCTGACTTCAATAGTAGGGAAACTACTTGAAGGTTTAATACGGGATAATATTCAGGAATACCTCATGGAAAACAAAATTATTAGTAATAGTCAGCATGGATTTATGAAGGATAGATCTTGCCAAACTAACCTTATTTATTTCTTTGAGGAGGTAAGTAGGAATTTAGACCAGGGTAATGCAGTTGATGTGGTCTACTTAGATTTTGCAAAGGCTTTTGATAGTTTCACACAAGAGGTTGGTGTACAAAATAAAGAAAATTGGACTCAATAATAATATATGCACCTGGATTGAAAACTGGTTAAAGGACAGACAACAGAGGGTTGTCATAAATGGAGCTTTTTCAGGTTGGGCTAAAGTCGTGAGTGGAGTACCTCAGGGATCAGTACTGGGACCCCTGCTTTTTAACTTGTTTATTAATGACCTTGAGGTTGGCATCGAGAGCAAAGTCTCCATCTTTGCTGATGATACTAAATTGTGTAAGGTAATAGAATCAGAGCAGGATATAATTTCTCTTCAGAAGGAGTTGGAAAGACTGGAAACGTGGGCAGGTAAATGGCAAATGAGGTTTAATACAGATAAATGTAAGGTTATGCATTTGGGATGCAAGAATAAAGAGGCGACTTACAAATTAAATGGAGATATATTGGGGGAATCCTTGATGGAGAAGGATTTAGGAGTGCTTGTAGACAGCAGGCTTAGCAATAGTGCCCAATGTCATGCAGTAGCTGCAAAGGCAAACAAGATCTTATGTTGCATCAAACGGGCAATGGGTGGAAGGGAAGTAAACATAATTATGCCCCTTTACACAGCATTAGTAAGACCACACCTTGAATATGGAGTACAATTTTGGGCACCAATCCTAAGAAAAGACATTATGGAACTAGAGAGAGTGCAGAGAAGAGCCACCAAATTAATAAAGGGGATGGACATTCTAAGTTATGAGGAGAGGCTAGCTAAATTAGATTTATTTACATTAGAAAAGAGGCATCTAAGAGGGGATATGATAACTATATACAAATATATTCAGGGACAATACAAGGAGCTTTCAAAAGAACTATTCATCCCACGGGCAGTACAAAGGACTCGTGGCCATCCCTTAAAGTGGGAGGAAAGGAAATTTCACCAGCAACAAAGGAAAGGTTCTTTACAGTAAGGGCAGTTAAAATGTGGCATTCATTACCCATGGAGACTGTGATGGCAGATACAATAGATTTGTTCAAAAAAAGGTTGGACATATTTTTAGAGGAGAACGGTATACAGGGATATACCAAATAAGTATACATGGGAAGGATGTTGATCCAGGGATTAATCCGATTGCCAATTCTTGGAGTCAGGAAGGAATTAATTTTTCCCCTTAAAGGTTTTTTTTGTTTGCCTTCCTCTGGATCAATAAGTAAGTATAGATATAGGATAAAGTGTCTGTTGTCTAAATTTAGCATAGGTTGAACTTGATGGACCTACGTCTTTTTTCAACCTCATCTACTATGTAACTATGTAAGACACACGTCTGCCACTGTGTTCTGTCTAGACGTTGCTAGATGGTCACATGCATATGGTGTGACCTGTTGAATGTACAAATGTATGTTTGTGTTACAACACGCATCTGACGAAGGATCAATCGATCCTAAACGCGTTGTGCATGCAGAGACCTGGACCGGAAGTGCTTTTTGTCTGCACAAGGACACCGTAGCTGGCACCTCAAGGGGTAGCATACCGGACGCGGTGAGAAGGAACACACTGCACCGGAGAGCGGGAGGCTGGCTTTGTGTGCCTTTTTGTGCCTGGAGCAGCTAATGAATGTGTGTCTCATGTTATCTCACTTTTATTTCTAATAAAAGCTTTTTAAATCATTCTGTGTGGCGCTGTTTCCCACTTTATGTGCCCTGGGTGGCTTTCACTGACGAACATAGGGAGCAAGTGTGTTTAGCTCCAAACTGTAACAACAGATAATGTTACCTTCGTAATATCAGGATACATTGTAGCTTCTGAGTTAAGCTGACTGAAGGGTTGATGGAAACTAAAAGACAGCCAGTACGTTAAGCGGATTTTTGTTGATCGATCACGGGAGAACTAATTGATTTGCAGTTTAGGTAATTGATTTTCAATAAAGGTAAATCAAAGTATATATTAAAAAAAAAGAAGATATGTAACTATGTATACTGTGTAACTGTGTAAATATATATAAATATATATATATTTTTTTTTTAAGTTCCGCTGGCACTGCCTCTTTAACAGTTATTAATTAATTGCTTACTTGGATGCCGACACACCCTAGAGGTTTATTTGAAGTTGTCCCGTGCAGTGTAGTTATAAGCTCGACGATAAAAAAAAAGTAGGATTTGTCTAATTCTAGAACTTTCTTTCTGTACTAAAAGAACAGAGATAACAGCAGGATGGAAAAATCACTGACAGTCATTACATTTTATACAATGTATACAGACAATCCCCTAATCGATGCAGGTGTGCTCATTTAAAACTGGATTCTGTTACTGTGCCTGTTATTCAGCTTTACTTTGAGGCAATGTTTTCCTATCTCTAGGCAATCCTTATGTTATCTCTTCCCTTTGTTTTACTACCATAAATCAGGATAGGGGGCATTATGTGTTCTTTTATCCCATTGTTTAACTGCCATAAATCAGGATAGGGGACTTGATGTTCTTTCATCATTATAATTGGAATGTTAATTTCGCTTCAGCTCAGACTGGTGAGGTTCAGCAAAAGATGATGAGATAAAAAAGCGTGGCAACAAATACTGTGTGTGTATATATTATGAATTAAACTGAAATAGCTGTGTTAGTCCATATGCGATAGTGCAGAATAAGTGAGTACTGTACTTCAGTATTAGGTGATACCTTTTTTATTTGGACTAACAATTGATATAATAAGAAAAGCTTTTGAGTTTTCCACTCTTCCTCAGGTCATATTATATATATACACAGTGTTTGACAATTAATGATAACCACACGCCCGTGGCGAGTGGATTTAGGCTGCTGGCGAGTGGATTTAGGCCGCTGCTGCGGCTCTATGAATTCCCCTGCTCGCACCAGTTTTTTATTTTTTTTTAATAAATAAGTAATCCCCCTCCCTGATTAGCCTGAAGCGAGGAAGCTCTGGGTCAGCTCCCCCCCCCCTGCACCCGATCCCCGCTTGCTGCCCGGGGCGGGATGTAGACTGGGGAGGGTCTCCGCGGCTGCTGCCCATGGCTGGAGGACAAGGTAGGTGCTTCCCCTCCGTCCCACGCTCCTTTGGCACCCGCGCGGGCAGGGTAATAGGAGCGGAGAAGAAGGGAAGCAGCCTGGGCGGGAGGGAGGGGGGTGCGCACGCGTGTTGGGGGGGGGCTGGCAAAGTTCCCGGCCACGTTCCCCATTGGGGAGGTTGGTGTGGCTGTGCGGCTGTTCCCTGCTGGCCCCAGATGCCCCCGCTGGCCCCCGATCCCCCCGCAACCAATGCCGACATCCAGTCTGGCTGCCTGACCTCCCCAACATCGCTGCCTGACCCCCCTCCTGGCTGCAGCCTGGGCGCACGCGCGGCTTGCCACGTTTCCCATCGGGGAGGTTGGTGGCCGTGCGCCTGTCCGGCTGGCCCCCCGACCCTCCCGCTGGCCCCCCGACCCTCCCGCTGGCCCCCTGATCCCCCCGCTGGCCCCCCGATCCTCCCGCTGGCCCCCCAATCCTCCCGCAACTCCAGCCCGATCCCCTGGCATGTGGAGCAGCATGTGGAGGACAAGCAGGCCCTGGAGGAACAGGTGGGCCCCCTCCGTTCCAATGAATACCAACCCAGTCACCAACCCAGTGAGTGTGGGTGTCTGTGAGTGTGGGTGTCTGTGAGTGTGGGTGTCTGTGAGTGTGGGTGTCTGTGAGTGTGGGTGTCTGTGAGTGTGTCTGTGCCTGTGAGTGTGTCTGTGCCTGTGAGTGTGTCTGTGCCTGTGAGTGTGTCTGTGCCTGTGAGTGTGTCTGTGCCTGTGAGTATATGTGTGTGTGTCTGTGAGTGTCACCCTCTCACCATCTCCCTGTGTCACCCTCTCCCTGTCGCCCTCACCCTCTCCCTGTCGCCCTCACCCTTTCCCTGTTGCCCTCTCCCTGTTGCCCTCACCCTCTCCCTGTCGCCCTCTCCCCCTCACCCTTTCCCCGTCGCACTCTCTCTGTCGCACTCTCTCTGTCGCACTCTCTCTGTCGCACTCTCTCTGTCGCACTCTCTGTCGCACTCTCTCTGTCGCACTCTCTCTGTCGCACTCTCTCTGTCGCACTCTCTCTGTCGCACTCTCTCTGTCGCACTCTCTCTGTCGCACTCTCTCTGTCGCACTCTCTCTGTCGCACTCTCTCTGTCGCACTCTCTCTGTCGCACTCTCTCTGTCGCACTCTCTCTGTCGCACTCTCTCTGTCGCACTCTCTCTGTCGCACTCTCTCTGTCGCACTCTCTCTGTCGCACTCTCTCTGTCGCACTCTCTCTGTCGCACTCTCTCTGTCGCACTCTCTCTGTCGCACTCTCTCTGTCGCACTCTCTCTGTCGCACTCTCTCTGTCGCACTCTCTCTGTCGCACTCTGTCTTTGTCTCTCATTCTGTGTGTGTTCTCCCTCTTTCTCTGTGTCTCTCTCTTTCTCTGTGTCTCTCTCTTTCTCTGTGTCTCTCTCTTTCTCTGTGTCTCTCTCTTTCTCTGTGTCTCTCTCTTTCTCTGTGTCTCTCTCTTTCTCTGTGTCTCTCTCTTTCTCTGTGTCTCTCTCTTTCTCTGTGTCTCTCTCTTTCTCTGTGTCTCTCTCTTTCTCTGTGTCTCTCTCTTTCTCTGTGTCTCTCTCTTTCTCTGTGTCTCTCTCTTTCTCTGTGTCTCTCTCTTTCTCTCTCTCTCTTTCTCTCTTTCTCTCTCTCACCCACACTTTCTATCTCACACTCTGGAACTGGATCTCTTATTTACCCTATATATCTTAACTGCCCTGTACTACACCGAAATAACCTACACAGCTTTATTCCAGCTCTGACTCAAGCTTCACACGGAAGACATCGGAACCCCCCCTAAACCAGAAGACAGGTAGGGAACACCTCCCCTCCAATGTATAACATTGCGGCATTGAGGGACTGCGGATCAGGTAAGATCCCAGGCGGTATTGCTGCTTTAGATATTGTGACGCGGGGGCATCCGGGCACTGGTTATGGGGCTCAGGAACATTTACACACACACACACACACACACACACACACACACGTAACAAGGACTAATTGTCGTATAATGTAATACAATAAATAAACTAATGTTGTTCTTACTATGAATTTATTCATTTTTTTTTAAAAGTGGGCCTGGGGGCGGGACTAGGGTGGGGTTGGGGGCGGGACTAGGGTGGGGTTGGGGGCGGGACTAGGGTGGGGTTGGGGGCGGGACTAGGGTGGGGTTGGGGGCGGGACTAGGGTGGGGTTGGGGGCGGGACTAGGGTGGGGTTGGGGGCGGGACTAGGGTGGGGTTGGGGGCGGGACTAGGGTGGGTTGGGGGCGGGGTTGGGGCGGGACTAGATGGCGAGTACATTTTTTGGTTGGGCGAGTAGGTTTTTGGGTGATTTGCCTGTTTCCTAATAAAAATGTTAAAAAAAAAAAAAAAAAAGTGTATTTTTTCATGTTGCACTAGGATCGGGCGCTTTCTTTTCTTGATTATATATATATATATATATATATATATATATATATATATATATATATATATATATATATATATATATATATATATATATATATATATTTACACTGGCGACACACTTTATTCAAGCTCGGCTAGTCCCACGAATTCGGGTATACCCGGGTGTATTGAGGTATTTTCAGGCAGGGATTGAAGCATTTTATTCCCGCTGGCTGCAATACTGCACAGTGTATATATATATATATATATATATATATATATATATATATATATATATATATATATATATATATATATATATATATATATATATATATATATATATATATATTTTATGCCATCTGGTAGACACGTGAAGCATTGAAGCCTATTAAATCCTAATCATTATCATTTAACAGATCAGCCGCCCGTCAGCCAGGCATGAACCCAGGCTGGGAAGGCAAACGCAACGGGGCTTGTCAGAGGTGAGGAGCGGCGCATTCCAGGTATCTGCCAGGTACATACTGGGTATTTGCTTGAATAAAGTGTGTCGGTGCAGTATATATTTTGTATGTGTATATATTAATGATGTATGTACTTATTTACACCCTCTGCACCCCAAACCTAGTTCTATACCCCCCTTTTTCAAATATGCAATGTTTCTGTCCCTGGTCAAATGACTTTAATAGCACAGCAGAATTCATTCAGAACCCCTTCAGTGTACATCTGCTTTGCGCCAAAGGGTGTCAGACGTTTGCTGCCATTCGCTGATGTTGCAGGCCTATCCTACCTCTCCTAACACAGCATATAGCAGGCCTATCCTACCTCTTCTAACACAACACATTGCAGGCCTACCCTACCTCTCCTAACACAGCACATTGCAGGCCTATCCCACCTCTTCTAACACAGCACATTGCAGGCCTATCCTACCTCTTCTAACACCATTTGAATCATGTCTGTAACTGAACCATACACCCATAATCCTTCTCTTACTGTCCATGAAATGTCTGTAAATTGAATGTGTAACCTCTGTTCATTTAATGCCGTGTATTATCATTCTTTGCCCAGGACATACTTGAAAACGGGATGCGTGTGCTCTGCATCTCTGTGTCTGGATGTCTCCATATGGCCACATACCCTCCCCCTCATGATGTAGAACCCCATATAAGGGCATTTACATCATCAAGGGAGTAGGAACTACAGCCCTGCTTACCGGGGACATGCACCTAGACGCAGAGCTGCAGACGGCTGCGCTGCGCATCTGAAAGGCGAGTAACGGTATTTCTCTCCTTGCTGATGGCCCGGGAGGATTAATGCGGTGGGGTCCCATTTAGAAGCATGAAACCCCGCAGTATTAATTCTTCTGGGAAACTTGCTGTCCTCGGGGGCCGGGAGAGCAGTGCAAATTGCAGCACAGAGGACAGTCAGTCTGGCTACATCTGAACGTCTCAAATTTCTTAGCAGAAGACACTTTGCACCACTGAAACGGTTTGGTTAGGTTTACGATTTCTTTTCTGGTACAGCTCCTTCATTTTCAGGTTTGAAGACTTCAACGTGAAATCTAGTTGAATAAATGTTTACAATCGGCCTAATGTTTCCTGCACGCCCTGTAATGAAGCCGTAAACGCTGTTTCCTCTTGAATGGTTTTGAAGTATTGCACAAGCAAAAAATAATACGTTTCACGTTAAGTACAGAATATCAATTTGCCCACGGTGCTGATTCAGTCATATTCTGTTTGGAAAGCAAAACCAATATTTTTTCATTCAACCATGCTTGTCGTCCATATCAATAGTCTTGTAGTGTATGTAGTTGGAGCCTGTGGTGCATAAAAACTATTGCCTGTTCACACACTTTTTCTGCACATTCAACGTTCTCTTTGAATGAACATACAGCAGAGAGGCGAATGCAGTGCTACATTCCTAAACAAAGAAGTGCAGGAACTCAATTTGAGAATAATGGCTTACAATGGTAGTGGTCAGCGGTCAACGTACCTTTTCAAACTAGTAATACTGTGCTCTAATGCAGGGATGGTCAACTCCAGGCCTCAAGCCCCGACAATAGGCCAGGGTTTCAGGATATCCCTGCTTCAGCATATGTGGCTTAATCAGAGGCTCAGTCAAAGACTATTTGATTGAACCACCTGTGCTGAAGCTGGGATATCCTGAAAACCTGACCTGTTGGGGGGCTTGAGGACTGGAGTTGAGCACCGCTACTCTGATGTAGGAGATGTCATCAAACTTGAGAAAGGAAGGTGTAAGAGCAATATTTACCATGTTTATTGCAGGAGTATGATATTACAATGAAAGGGAAAACCCTTTTAACAAGGGATTGAGTTCGTGTACAGATGTATCCAGACTTGCTGTCCCTGGTGCCCCGCACGGCAGGGGCGTCATGCTCCCGGATCGGAGCCCCCACAGCGTTAAATTCTCCAGCGCCGGGGCAGTCGCTTGCCCCCGGTGCCGGGGACAATTTCTCTTGCTACATCTGTAGGGTAAGAACTCCACTCTAGCCCTGGGTCTATGTATCAACGTAGAGAAAAGTGTGTTACGCACTGAATTTTGTAGCAGAGTTGGGGCATACTGTATGTAAGAACAGTTTCTTGCCTCTAATGCAGAATGTTACTTACGCCACTTCAGACGTGGACGATTTTGAATGGCAAATAAATGTTTAAAAAACTAGTACAGAGAGATGCAGACTATCATACATCTCATTATAATCTGTGCCCCATGTAACTCCCCTAACTCCTCCTATTGACTCTCTCCAAGGTGCAAGCTGGGGCAGAGAGACGCAGAATGTGATAAATCTCATTATAATCTGTGCCCCATGTAACTCCCCCCAACTCCTCCTATTGACTCTCCCCAAGGTGCAAGCTGGGGCAGACGCAGAATGTAATACATCTCATTATAATCTATACACCATATAACTCCTCCCCAACTCCTCCTACGGACGCCCACCATGGAGCAAGCTGGGGCAGACAGAGCAAAATACTTGGACCCCAAATAAATGTTTATTTGAAAACATTGCACTATTTAGTTCTCGTGGCTGTATCAAATGTGTGAATATTGGTTACAGGTTTCTTACATTTGCCACAAGTTGTTGGCCTGAGAAGTTTAGTCCACTTCAGACCTGGTGAATTTTGGACATAGGAAAAATTATGCATAGACAAACAGAACTTGATACATCTCATTATAATGTATGCTGGACTGCCCTTGCATTGTTGTGTGCAATGTGCCTATTGTATTGAATGTGTTTTATCTAGGAGCTCCTGTAAGAGATGTGTGCAGAGGTACATACTGTATAATGGAGACCGATTTGGGTGAAATTATATCTTGGCTTTATTGGGCCGGTTCCTTTATCCATCCAAAACATACAAAAATAACAAAATAACACACCCCTATCCCTTTGTAAGGGCTAACTTACTTCCTCAGACCCTATCTGCAGGACTGGAGGGATATTCCCATTACCAGCCTATCACCCCAAAGTCTCAGGAAGTACCTTAAGCAGATGGCCCTCCATGTCAGTCTCTGGCAGTTTCCTTGGTCCTCTGTCCAGGAAATATAGGTCTCTGGGTGTCTTGATCTCAGCACAGCCTTTGTGCTCAAGACCGTGTCTGTGTGCAGGCTTCTCTGCTCAACTTTTGTCAGCCCAAATGTGAGCTAAGGAATCTCTCTCCTGTTTTTCACATGAGGCTTTTCTTACAGACCTAATTGGCCAGGTGTAGTGTGGTTAATAACCTGCTGCACTTAACCAGATCCCTGCTGGATTTTAGAGATAGTTTCTTCAGCAGGGATAAGTCCCTGTTACAGTTCCCTAATTCCCCAAATTGACCCTTCCCAAGTATCAAGATGACACACACGGGCAAAATTAGAGCAAAGTGCCTTGACACATTGATATTGAGACACAAGATGAAAATGCTTTACTTTTGCTCCTGAATTGCCTACCATAAAGGTGGTTCAGGACCATCTATAGGTTGGGAAAATTCTATAGGTTTCTCTGCACTTCCCAGAGATGAGTCTCTCCTTCACATACTATAGGCCAGGTTTTTGGACTAACCAACCAATCACACATTTACATATAATATAAATGCATGCATACATCTTAAGTAATTCACTAGTTCTTTATACTGTGCATTCTTGTCTGGCTGGGTTTCCCTGAGGAGAAGGTTAACATGCACTACTTATGGGTTATACTGAACTATCTTTAGGTTGTTGTGTGCAATATGACAATTGTATTGAATGTGTTTCTTCTTCTTCTTCTATAAATTCCCTAATTAAAATCCCCCTCTGTGTTCAGGATCATCACAGCTTCAAACGGCTCCAGGCTGCTTAAAAATTAACTACCCCTGCAATATTCTTTATTGGATTTCTTGATCCATACACTGTAAAATAAGATCTTGGCACATACATCGAACGTACCTTCTATTTCCAAGCTCCAATGGAGATTCATGCTGGGTAATTTATTGTGAGCCCATCTACGAATGAAGGGGGTAACAAACATTCCACATAATTAGGCTGGAAAATATTTAAAATGCTGTGTACATTGGAAATCAAGCTTTCTGTGGATGTTAAGTTGCAAGGTTAACCCACCACAGTATTTTGAAGAAGAAAAAATACCATCAAGCTGATTTAAGCAATTTTTATATGCTGACAATAAAGAAGACATCTATTTTAATTGTTGTGTGTAGTATCCAGTTGAAGTTTGAAATGTACAACGTTTCAAAAAGGATTGAACAACTTTGTTGTCTGAGAACTGATCAATACAATGGCCCCTCTAGGAGGAATGGTTGTTATATGGGGGATTTAGGCTCCATGCTTCAGTAGTTGGTACAGACTTTCTCCTATGTGTCCCCATCGTAGAGTTGTGCTGGGTTAGCACTAGAGCGTTGCTTTAGGGCAAGATATGTCACATGACATGCCCACTATGAAGCAGAGTGCAGCAAAGCCCAGGCAGAAGGGAACGTAGCCAATTAAGGAGGTTATTCATTCTAATTTGATGTACTTGTGTGGGTCATCAATTCAAGTTTGTTTAATGCAAAAAAATTGTGTAGGAGACCACTTCAAACTGAAAGCTTGACTTTCAACATAAAAGAGAACCACTGATAAATGCCCAACAGATAAAGTATGAAATCCAACATGAGTCCTTTGAGAAAACACCAGTGGACGTCTCAAGTGCCAGTAGACTTTTTTATGGTGTAAACATGATCAGGGCAGATGAACAAGTTCTTCTCCTTCATTCTTCGTCTCCATCTTCATCTTCTTCGTCATGACCATGTCATGTACACATGCAATCACATGATCATGATGCTTTGATATCGATGCGTCTCAGGTGCTAAATCTGGAGCTAGTGTTTAGTGTCACATTTTGCACCAGTGGTCAACACCTGGAGACTGTGATTAACAGCTCACATAGGTCTCAATGAATATTGTGTGAAGCAGTTTTCCCTGTGCTGCTGAAGGTTCTAGTCCGGGAGTGGTAAACTCCAGTCATCAAGGGCCACCAACAGGTCAGGATTTCAAGATATCCCTGCTCCAGCACAGGTGGCTCAGTCAGAATGCAAAACCTTAGGCATTCATTCCATACAATCTGAAGCATCTTACCACACTGTGATTGTCCAAGAACAGACATTGACATGAATGGGAGTTCTCAGCTGCTCACAGTGCGACAATCCACTTCTGACTATATAGAATCAGCCCATTACATCTGAAAGTCCATCTTGGAAACCACAATGGAGGTTCAAGGTAAAGTGGTGCAATGCTGGAGCAGAAAATCTGCAACATGTGTATCCCATTCAAATCAATACGATTTTTTCTTTTATACAGTTATGTTCCCCAAAATTGCTCCAGTTTTGCCCTGATACAAAACCACCAAAGTAAATATCACAGAATATGCAATACACTTGAGGCTGGTTGGGCATACAGTATATATCTGAGAAAATAATGCACATGCAACTTTAAAAACAGCCGCAATGAAGGCTAAGTTAATGGGCAGGGTGACCAACTCCAGTCTTAGTCCAAGGGTTTCATGATATCTCTGCTTTGGCACATTTTGACAGTAATGTGAAGACCGCACGTCCGCGGTATACAGGGTGCACAGAGCCTCCTCCTCCCCCCCTAGTTGGTGCTTCTGGAATGAAGAGAATAGCAGCAGCAAAATAGAGTGTATTCAGAGCACTCAAATAATAGACGGGCAATCCTTAGCCAGGAACGGTAAAGAAAAATAGGGTACCCAGGTATGGAAAGATACTCCTTGAGAAAGCGCAAACACTTGCGTGGGAGGACTATTTTGTCTACTTTTTGTCACTCACCTATGCCTTAATTAAAGCATTTTTTATCTTTTCATACCTGGGTACCCTATTTTTCTTTACCGTTCCTGGCTAAGGATTGCCCGTCTATTATTTGAGTGCTCTGAATACACTCTATTTTGCTGCTGAGGTGTGAGGAGCAGAAGAGTGTAAAGCTTTAAAAGTGAGGAGGAGAATTGAGTGCGTGATACGGGATTTGATAGGAAGCCAGAAGAGGGATTTCAGCAGGGGAGACGCTGAGACAGACATCGGAAATAGTAGAGTGATTCTGGCAGCAGCATAGAATAGATTTATTGGTGAAAATTCAGGCACATCTTCTAATTTAGTCAATTAGCAAGAAATGAAGAGTGGGGAAGATAAAGTCAGAGGGGATTGTGACAGTAGGAGAGATGCAAGGATCCGTGGTAGAGATGATAGTAATTCTTATTGCAATGTGAAAAATTTAGTTAATTGCTTCTGTAACATAGGGCATTTTATAATTGTAACACTGTCCCGCTCCCCCCCCCCCTTCTTCAATCTCATATAGGGACCATTACTGGGAACTCTACCTGTGTTACGTGTGTGTGTGTGTGTGTGTGTGTGTATGTAGCTGAGGCATACCTGCTGGTTCAGGAGAGATGAGTATAGCCGCGATGGTAAGAGGCAACAGGACAGGCTTTTGGGGTTCTCTGGTTCTTTTGATCATCAGTGATTCAGCGCCTCCAGCTGTGGTGGGCTCCTGGGATGCAGGACGTCAGTTCCCACCACAACACTCCTTACCCCTCCTACCCAGGAACTGACACCCAGCCAGAGGTATAGTGAACAGAAAGATTTATTGTGCATCACTGCAGCTCTTTATTGCAGCTTATATGTTGAGGTCCAAAGTCCCAGGACTTCTGGATGATGCTTACCCCGGTAGTATGGGGCCTTGAGTCTTGAGTCTGTGCTCTCTTCTCCTCCCAGCACAAGACTAACTACATTTGATACTCTCACTTGGAAGTCTCTGGAAGGGGTGGGCTCATGGACTGTACCCATCTCTGATAGGCTGTATACAGGCCATGAGTCACCACCTTTCTTCCTTCACTTACAAGTGGAGCTCAAGGGGGGGTCACTGGCCCATAGATTAACCTGTTACTGCCTGGAGTTAACAGGACTTACATAACAGATACTCTATGTGGGGAAAGAAAGGTATTATGGGACATACCCTGTTACATAATATTGCAGTAAGATAGGGATAGATATGTCCAGTGCAGTTCAGCCTAACATTATCTATGTTTATAATGTGACTGTTTCAATATTTGCCCAGCTTTCGGGGCTACTATCTCGGGGCCCTCTTCCACTACAACACTATATAGCTGTACTTTTAATAGTCCACTTTGCATAAGCAGAAAGTCTTACCAAAGAGAATTGTTAGAGCTCTGTACCCCTCGGTTAGCCCTTAAATAGGCAATCCAAGCAGGCATTTTTTTGAGAATTTCTTTAGCACAGGAGTGAAGCAGGGGGTCTCCGGAGCTGAACGCCAATTAATTTCAGATCAGAGGACCCAGGGTTTCCAGAGATACTTACTTCTGTATGGGGAGCCAGTATCTCTCTAATTTATAAAGCTCCCGCGCCCCGCGGGCCAATAGGAAGCCGTGATCTCATCCGGTGCAGCTTCCTATTGGCCCACATGACACGGGAGCTTTATAAAGCAGAGCGATACCGGTACCCCATACAGGGGTAAGCATCTCTGGAAGCAGTGGGTCCTCAGAGCTGGAATGAATGGGGTTCAGCTCCATAGACACACTGCTTACCAGAACAGCCTAACACTTCTAGCAATGGGCTAGTATGAAAGAACAGAGCTTTAGCAATTCTCCCATACTCCAGAAGCCCTCAAACTCAATTTGTTAATGTTCTGCATGTTATTATATTAACCAGTCGCAGCTGGAGAAAATTCTTCCTGCTGTGAATGTCTCTGTTGAAAGGGTTTTCTCCTCCCTGGTATTTCATCTGCTCATTGGAAGTTTATTAAATTCACAGAGTGAAAGAATAAGCTATTGTTTTTTTTTTATTAAAATGTTTGTGATTATTGTTTTCATCAGATTGAAGTGGATATATCAAAAAGTGAGAGGCAAGAATGGTACAGTAAATAATCCCGCTAATATGAGGCCTGCCAGCGTTGCATTATACAGCTGTTTTAAAGGTTTCTTTTTTTCAGCACGTTCTTTAGTTTGTAGCTCGGATGCCTCCTGAATAGTTGTATAACCATCGTGCGATGTGAAAGTCTGCAGACATAAAGGATTCTGGGTTGGAAAGTATTCAAAACGAATCTAACATGCAATGCCCATTGACCTTTAGCACTTGAGCGATTGTGTTGCAAACCTTCTAGCCGAACCTAAAAGGGAGAAATTCGCAATGTTTGCTGATGTGCGGACTTTTCCCGCGCATCTCTATTCAAAATGTCTCTCTAAGTAGGGGTGCTCAACGCCAGTCCTCAAGACCCACCCACAACATGTCAGGTGTTAAGGATATCGTGGCTTCAGTACAGGTGCCTCAATCAGTGGGTCAGTCGAAGACTGCACCACCACTGTTGAAGCAGGGGATATTTTTAAAACCTGACCTGTTGGAGGGTCTTGAGGACTGGAGTTGAGCACCCTTGTACTGTATTAAAGGGTTATTTATTCCACTGTAAATGGGCCTATCACACAAACTGCCGTTGACTTAAATGGTCTCTGTACAATAGTTCCGCCGATCGGCACTATCCCGGCGAATGAATAATCCCCTCTGAATCATTTTTAAGATGAATAACTGAATCCAACATTTGTGACAACCGTGTTAAATTTGTCTGCTAGAACTAGACAGGCGGGTCAGCAGAATTGGGTGCTGCAGTTTGGGTAACGGTTGGCCTCAGGAACATGGAGATTAAATGACTTGCCTGGGCTCACGTGGTGCTAGCATTGGCATTCAAACTGGGTATACCAGGTCTAAGAGTACCATTACTATTACCACTTATGCTATTCATACCAAGGTACTTGGAGGCAGTGATGCTTTTCCAGGCTAACCTCATCATATCCCACCAAAAACGAGCTTGGTTGCCTTTTATTTCCCCTTTTCAGAGCAACGTTCATATTTTTAGCTGTGTGAGATGATCCTGTCACATTGAGGGATTGCCTAGTGCTGGCTCAAACACTGCCGCCTGGGAGGCAGCTGATGACATATCAAGTAATTTTGAGGAACGTTCAACCCCTTGGTTTCCAGGACTTCAGTTCACGTTATCACGCTGACAAATTCAGCTCCATGAAGCTGTGAAATAGGCTTTCTGTAGAAGGGTTACCCGTCTTAGTTACTACATGTTTTTGATGATTAGTTTTTTTTTTTACTTTCTAGTTATTGAATTTTTCAAGTATTGGGATAGAAAACTAGAAAGCGGGCTCTTGAAGAGTTGGAGAGGCACAAAAAGAGACAGATGCCCCTATTGAAATAGCTTTGAATCCACCTTCCTGCTCTGCAAGAAGATTTTAGTCCTGTGTTCGTTTAATGGAGCTGATCTCTTCTCTAGCACTGGGAAGTGGTGTCACAGCATATTGAATAAGGGCTATACGATGCATGGGAAAAGGGAGATTTTCTTAGTACATGAACGCAACGTGTTCGAGGTGATCTTACTGAATGCCCCTCTGTCTGTGTGTTCCAGGACATTCATGTAAACACCTACACTGGAGAGGCTATTCATCAAAGTCTCAACTGAATTACTGGGGCAATCCTGATTTTTAAGAAGCTGCCTTATGTTTATTAGTTTTTACTGCAGTGATTCCCAACTGGGGACTTGTGAACCCTTTGGGGTTTGTGAGGTGTCTCCAAGGGCTTATCCCCCCAAATAATACAATGGTACATCCCAGGCAGTATAGTGGGGTCCTGGGCGTGTGTTTTAACTGCGCACTTAGTGATGCCCAAAAGTGCACCTTGGATTGGATGGTAAAGCTGTCAATCAGGGACCCTGAGGAAGTTCTGCATGAACTTACCTGGTATGGTTAAAACAAACTTTCTTTTTATTTGAGTAGATATGCCCTTTGGGGATTAGGAGGGCATTTATACTTCCTTTGGCATTCAACCTGCATGGACTGGCGCTTTAGGCCACTTCACCTTGTTGCTTTAAAGTGTGGGTCTCCCCCCCCATCTTGTCATGGGAGTCCAAAGATGTAGGTCTTTTCTCAGGGGTCCAGGAAAAATGGCTGCAGGTTCTTGAGGGGCAGGTTAAGGGATTTTAAGAATAGGCACCAGAGGGAAAAAAAAGGAAACAAAAAGGCTTATTAAATAGTCTTAATCAGTATACAAACAATGGAAAATAAATAAAACCCGGCTGGTAAAATGACCATATCCTCTGGTATGTCCCGGACCTATCTCAGAGGAGGTGCTAATTTTGGAAATGTTCTCTGAGGGAGATCAGAAGAGGGCAGGCACCTGACTGATGGTGACACGCAGCGTGTGCGGCTGGATTCTAGAGGTCCATGAGGGCTTTGTGTTTACGGTAGTAAGCACAAATGTGAGGGCATTTGTCCTTTTATTTCATCCTTTTTGAAGTGAAACTTCTTTAGTGGCACCTAGTTCTGATGGGGCAAAACTGGAAAAATGGAGACGAAATGTGAAACGGAAGTGACGTCCCCGCTCCCCCCACACGTTTGCTGTCACGCCGCCGGCGCTGCTCCTAACGGGTGGCGCTCCCCGGCTGCCGGCGCCGCTCCTAACAGCCGCCATTCCCACCATTTCCCTCACACGTCCGCCGCTCCTAACTGCTGCCGTTCCCCGGCCCGCGCCCGCTGACATGCCGCGCATGCGCGGTAGTCATGGCGACGCTCACGGACGCCACGGCTCGGAGACCTCCCTGCGCTGCCACTGCTGGGTGAATGAGGAGGATGGCTTTCCCCCACCTCCCTCCCGAGTCCACTCCCCTGTGTCCGCTCTCCCTCTCCGCCACCCGAGCCTGCTCTCAAGACTGCACGCAATGTAAGGTGAGGAGGTTTAGAGGGGTTGATGTGCAGGGGAGGTGATGTGCAGGGGGGGGGGATGTGCAGGAGGGGTGATGTGCAGGAGGGATGATGTGCAGGGGGGGTGTGCATATGTCACACGCTCACACGCAGTCTTGCGCGCACACACGAGGAATTCCCGCTTAGTGCAAATAGCAAATACAGGGGATGTGTGCCGAGCACGCACGTTCTAAGTCAAATTTATTTGCGTTTTGTCAATTGAATTGTATTTTGATTTTTAATTAAAACATCACAAACAAATACAATTTCTGTGACAAAAGTCAAAGAATTTTCACTTACTATGCGCGTGCACAGCACACACAGCTTTTTTTTCTACTTTTGTGGAATAAACTATACACTAAGATCTCTCTTTCTCTCTTTCTCTCTCTCTCTCTTTCTCTCTCTCTTTCTCTCTCTCTTTCTCTCTCTCTTTCTTTCTCTCTTTCTCTCTCTCTCCTTCTTCCAGGTACTGCGGTTACAGCCTCTCTTCTCCACATTGTTCCAACAATTTTTCTGATTTCATCCTCCCATCTTATTTTTGGTCGTATTCTTGGTTTTATTGGTTTCTCTTTGTCCAACGATGGTCATTTCTTGCGATATGTCTGGCCCACCGCTATTTTCATTTCTTCACCCTTGTGATGATGGCACAGACTTTTGTTTGCTTCCTAACCCATTCATTCTTTTTCCTGTCTCTTCAAGTAATACCCAGCGTACATCTCTCCATTCTTATTTGAGTTGTCTGAAGCTACTGAATTATCTTTGAAGTCAAGGTTCAGGATTCACATCCTTACGTGAGCACGGACAGAATATACTGGTTAAACACTTTCTTTTTGAGGCACATTGGAAGGTTCCCTTGAAAGATTGTTATAGTTTCTTCCAAATTCACTCCATCTTCAGTCCTCTATTGATTTCCATCCATTGATACTTGCTGACCAAGGTAGACCTAGTCTTTGACTTCTAGTTAATTTATTTTGAGATATGGCTGTGTGTGTGTGTAATGTTACAATTCTTGTTCATCTGGTCTTAGCTGATTGGAGGGTGGCAACCTCCTACCTAATTTAAGCTCACCCCCTCCCACTTTTAAATGGTTAAAAGCTCACTCCATAGCATCTCCCACTTTCAGGGGAACTTGCCTGCTTGCAGTGTGATTGTGACAACTCTAATACAGAGGGCTTTTCCTGGTAATGTACAGGTTAATAAAAACTTCAATCAGACTTAAAACTTTGCAACTAATTTTGACAGATTTATTATAAATCATTATATTAAGAATTTATATTAGTGTAGGGACCCTTGAGGTGTGGTCTGCCGTGCAGTGGCTCAGGGGCTTACAATAATTTGGCCAAAATGTTCAACTAAAAGACCATTTTATTTAATAGATATCAATACATGTATATTTAGGCACTGTACCGTGTATATAGTTTTGCTGGATGTGCATTGAGCTCTGTCTGTGTTTTATGTTCGTCTCTGGTTTTAAATGTGTGTAATGGGACATTTGGTCGCGGATGTTTCGGTAAGGGCTTAGGGTAGGGGTTTAAGTGTAAGGGCTTAGGGTAGGGGTTTAAGGATAAGGGCTTAGGGTAGGGGGTTTAGGCACTTACCTTTGAGGCAAAGTGGCCGGCGGCAGGGTGAGCCACGGCGAAGCAGCCGTTACCAAATGTCTTAGACCGGTGTGTGTGTGTATTGTGGCAGGACGGCATCGCGGCAGGGTCAGTAAGACTCTTAGATAGTGGTTTAAGCTGTAACTGCAGTGATTTATTCAGTACAATAACTAAAATAGGCTTACTGTCCCTTTAAGAAAACCAAACCATAAAATCCTACTCCTCTTTAACAATACACTCAGGTATATAAATATATTATCAAGTCCTTATCTGTTTGTTGTGGGAACTCAGTCCCAAGACAGTCCAGGAAATCCCTCTGGATTCAACAACCTTGACAGGACAGCTTTGCTCCCTCAGCAATCTATGGAATGCCGTTTCCTTGATGACAAGTCCCGCATCCAGAAGGCTTGTTCAGCTTCATAGAGTCTTGTCCTGGGTGTTCATCCCAGGCAATCCCAGCAGGCCCTGCGTCCAGCAGGCCTGGGGAACTGTACCAATCAGCTTCCTTCCTGGTTGAGGAAAAGTCTTGCCCCCTCTGTCTGGGGAAAAACAAATTCTCTTTGTGGCAGCTCACTTCCTGACTTTAAAGCCCTGTTCATTCAGGATTTTAAAATCCTTAAACTAATTTTCAGTGGCCAGTGTGCTGCTTACCCTTCCTTGTTTCTCTTTGTGGAACACAGGAGACTGGGATCCATAACATATGTGCTGCTGCTAGTGCCATAATGCGGTGCGGCCACACAACATCTGTACATTGTGTCACAAAGGATTCAATATCACAGGCACAGAGTCCCGCAGAGCTTTAACTATCACTATAAAGCAGGGGTGCTCAACTTCAGTCCTCAAGCTCCACCCAACAGGTCAGGTTTTCAACTTATCCCCTGCTTCAGCACAGGTGGTTCAGACCAGTCCTCAAGACTTCTCCAACAGGTCAAGTGTTCAGGATATCCCTGCTTCAGCACAGGTGGCTCAGTCTTTGACTGAGCCATTGATTGAGCCAATGGGTGCTGAAGCAGGAATATCCTTAACCTGATCTCTTGTGGGGTCTTGAGGAATGGAGTTGAGAACCTCTGGGTTAAATCAGTCCATTGCAAAGAATCAGAAACATGGAAAGGATTTTATTACAACAGTTGCCTCTAACCTTGGCTTTTAGTGACTGGCGTCATTTAATGCCAACACTTAGATTGATGTTATCACGAAGCAGCAGAAAGGAAGGCTTTTCACTTGTTCACTGCACCATGTGGTCGACCTTTCCGCCCTCTGAGTGACAGCTTATTAAATGGCAGGCCGTATTTTTTTTTTTGGATCCCAGGGATCTTTTAACAAGAGATGCAGCATATTTATCATTACACGATGCCTGGTCCGGAAACCTACTAGTTCTATATAGTGCTGACTTTGCTGAGTCCTTTACGATGTGACATACAAACAGAGCAGATCTGACATTTGACACATGAAAATACAAACGGACTGTATCCTGCATTATTTATCAGGAAACGGCACAGCTACTGTATACTGTATGAAATTGACTGCATCCCTATTGAGCTTTATCTGTGTTTATAAATTACATTAATATACCATTTCAACTCGGCACTCACATTCGACGCCTCTCTCACATTCGCCCCTCACATTCAAAACGTATCTAAAACATGTCGCTTTTTCCTCCGCAATATTACAGAGATACGCCCTTTCCTCTGTTGCTCGACTACTAAAACTCTGACTCAGGCCCTCATTCTCTACCGTCTCGATTACTGTAACTTCCTGCTGTCCGGCCTTCCTGCCTCTCACCTGTCTCCCCTACAATCTATCCTAAACGCTGCTGCCAGAATCACTCTACTCTTTCCTAAATCTGTCTCGGAGTCTCCCTTGCTGAAATCACACTCCTGGCTTCTGATCAAATCCCGCATCTCGCACTCCATTCTTCTCCTCACTTTTAAAGCTTTATACTCTTCTGCTCCTCCTTACATCTGAGCCCTAATTTCTTGCTACGCACCATCCCGACTCTTGCGTTCCGCTCAAGAATGTCTTCTCTCTACCCCAAATGTATCTAAAGCCCTCTCCCGCCTTAAACCTTTCTCACTGACTGCCCCACACCTCTGGAATGCCCTTCCCCTCAACTAATACTATACACCTGATACATAAAGCTTTGCCCCTTGCAGACGCACTTACCAGAATGCCCTCCTACTGTCTCTGTACTTCCTACCTACCAATTAGATTGTAAGCTCTTCGGAGTAGGGACTCCTCTTCCTAAATGTTATTTTATAAGTATGAAGCACTTATTCCCATGATCTGTTATTTGTAGTATTTGTTATTTATATGATTGTCACGTGTATTACTACTGTGAAGTGCTAAGTACATTAATGGCGCTATATAAATTAAGACATATATACATACATACATACATGTGAAAGTTTTGCACAAGTTCGCTAGCTTGGGAGATTTTGGACATCCGTAACTGCGGAACAGTCTTGAAGATATGACACCTCACCAAAAAAAAAACAAGAAATATCTTACTTGGGGAGTAAGCATTTGGAGACCAACTTTTTCAAGGTGTTGGCGAGTATTAGTAAAAATGTGCGTGTTGAGGGCATAGTTAACCACATTGATAATCAATGGGTTTATTGACTACTATTTATTTTAATGTATTAAAATGTCATTTTTATTTGAATGTGTAATTTTTTTTTTATTTCAACACAAATTGGCAAAAGCGCTATTTGGCTATTAGTGCTTTGGACCATTTGTATATAGTAGTGATGGGGGGGGAGGAGGTGGGGGTAGTTGAGCCAGGAGGGTGGTTAGACCTCCCGAGTGGGGAGGGGGGGGGGGTTAACCCCTTAATAACCATAGCTGTTAATAACCGCTAAGGAAATTAAGGGGTTACTGGCCAATAGCTAGTTTTTTTTATTTTAATTTTGGTGCCACGGAAGAGGATAAGGACAAACAGATCTGGATAATAGATATTTTCCACGTTGCTGTATGTGTTGGGGGTTGTGGGTGTAGAGGGGGTGGGTAGTAGGGTGCCTAATGATTATCAATGTGGCTATCTATGTACACATTGAGGGCATAGGTAACCACAGTACCAATTAATGGATAAAATGCCTACTGCATTTTTTTTATAGTATTGTATTTTATTGCACTGTATTGTATATTTGAATGGGCATAAGAAATACTTGCTATATTTGGCTAATGCCACTTTTGCCCATTCCTATGTGGTGGTGTTGGTGGTAGAGAGGGTGGGTGAAGCCAACAGCCCTTGGTACCCCTGAGGAAGAGACCCACAATCAGAGTCTTGAAACTCGTAGGGTGTTGTGGCACAGCGAGGACCCCGTAGCTGGAAGCATTCGGAAGTGACGTCAGTAGGAGAGGCTGAGCGGCGATGAGTCGTAGGAGTCGGGACCACATGGCTGATCAGAGAGACTGAGACCCAGCTACCAAGTCTGGACCAGAATGCCAGTGGAATCCACATACTGAGGCATATGTCCTAGCTACTTTTCGTGAGTAGGATTCTAATTTTTACTCGGCGGAGGAAAGAAGAAGTGTGTCTAAGTGTACAATTGTACATGTTTTATTATGTTTAGATTGTGTTAAGTAACATATAGAGTACTTGCATAGGCAAGCGAGAGAACCCCTTGAGAACAAGCACTCGTAGGGTGATAAAGAGTGGAAATAAATAAACCTTTATTAAATAATTAGGGTATGAGTGAACACAAAACTATTAAAAAACAAATTAAACAGCTAACTCCCAGTCCTATGACCTAGGCTGGTTGCCATGTGGATCTAGGGAATACTAGTTAACTGGCATATGCAGAATAGATGTTTAGCTAATGCCTCAGTGAGGTATATAGATATATAAATATTTATATTCTTATCAAGGATGTACCGGACAGGACATATAAATATGTACCTACACTGAATGAATTGATTCAAAGAGCGTACTCATAGAAAGCGTACAGTGAGTGATGGCTGTACAGTGTCGCCGCACTCACACACTAGACACATATACAGATCAATACATTTGAGTACTCCAATCAATATGAATCAACAAAGATTATATATATCAAAAATCCCTAGAAACGACGCATGGGTATATAACATAAGGTTAAAAAGGCTACTATGTAGCTAAAGATAGGCTGAGGACCAAGTGCATAATGTATACAGGAGATTTCAACATGACACTTTCGCAGTGTCTTTCTATAATATAATATAATGCCTCAGCCTATTCGGGAGTTCTCACAAAGGTAAATCTTAATAGGTGAGTAACTCCCCACGAACTTCCGTGGAAACGGCACCGTATAGTAAGGTGAAGTTGTATAAGCAATTTATATTTCAAAGTGCAGCGGTTTTAATTCCTGTGCCCACAATGTGCAGTGGTATAGAGTAAAGGTCTGGTCTAAATACCCAGATACATTTGGTGTGGCACTAAAAAACTCTATGCACCTCCCACCCGGTGTGGTGTATTCATGAACACCACCGGACATTTAGTTAGCCGGGTGAGGAAGGGGTTAAACTTAGTGTAACACTAGAGAATTATACGCACCTCCCACCCGGTGTGGCGTATTTGTGAACACCACCGGACCTTTAATTAGCCGGGTGAGGAAGGGGTTAATGTTAGATAGTACTCAAACTATACTGTCAGGAGTCTACCTTAAGGTCTATTGTGGGACTCACTAGATGGTCTGTATATAAATAAATGGAGCCCCATGTTCACAAATACGCCACACCGGGTGGGAGGTGCGTATAATTCTCTAGTGTTACACTAAGTTTAACCCCTTCCTCACCCGGCTAACTAAATGTCCGGTGGTGTTCATGAATACACCACACCGGGTGGGAGCATAGAGTGCATAGAGTTTTTTAGTGCCACACCAAATATATCTGGGTATTTAGACCAGACCTTTACTCTATACCACTGCACATTGTGGGCACAGGAATTAAAACCGCTGCACTTTGAAATATAAATTGCTTATACAACTTCACCTTACTATACGGTGCCGTTTCCACGGAAGTTCGTGGGGAGTTACTCACCTATTAAGATTTACCTTTGTGAGAACTCCCGAATAGGCTGAGGCATTATATTATATTATAGACAGACACTGCGAAAGTGTCATGTTGAAATCTCCTGTATACATTATGCACTTGGCCCTCAGCCTATCTTTAGCTACATAGTAGCCTTTTTAACCTTATGTTATATACCCATGCGTCGTTTCTAGGGATTTTTGATATATATAATCTTTGTTGATTCATATTGATTGGAGTACTCAAATGTATTGATCTGTATATATGTCTAGTGTGTGAGTGCGGCGACACTGTACAGCCATCACTCACTGTACGCTTTCTATGAGTACACTCTTTGAATCAATTCATTCAGTGTAGGTACATATTTATATGTCCTGTCCGGTACATCCTTGATAAGAATATAAATATTTATATATCTCTATACCTCACTGAGGCATTAGCTAAACATCTATTCTGCATATGCCAGTTAACTAGTATTCCCTAGATCCACATGGCAACCAGCCTAGGTCATAGGACTGGGAGTTTGCTGTTTAATTTGTTTTTTAATAGTTTTGTGTTCACTCATACCCTAATTATTTAATAAAGGTTTATTTATTTCCACTCTTTATCACCCTACGAGTGCTTGTTCTAAAGGGGTTCTCTCGCTTGCCAATGCAAGTACTCTATATGTTACTTAGTTTCATTCACCCCTGGCACCGTTCCTAGGACAGTAGCAAGAGCTCATTCCCTCACTCCCCCCCACCTTCCCTCTGTATTTCTAGATTGTGTTAACAATCTTTTATATGGTTTTCATATGGATTATTACATTTTATGCTTTAATGTACCCTCTGCCTATCATCCCTGATCACTAGCAGCTATTGTTTCATCTTAAGGATAATACACTATGGTGGCATGCATTGTTTTCTTGTCTCCTATTCTCTGAGGTTATAAAGACTCCATTTGATCTAAAGGAATCCGGACACATCTCCACCGGAAAATATCCAGGCTTTAAGGGAGATTTTCTTCTTCAATATCCAAGCACCATAATGGGCTGTTTTTCAGAACAAATTCTAATGGGTTGTCAGACAGCCAGCAGGACTTTTTAGGCTGCATTTTGGACCTCAAGTTACGGAACTTTATTCACTTAAGTATTGTTCTTGAATATTAAATTGCATTGTGACTCCAGCGCTATTTTGCACTAACCAATCACTGATTTATACTGTACGATTGCCTGTAAGAGCTGTGCAGGGAGATGCAGCTCTCTGTGCAGGGAGATCGCCTGTAAGAGCTGTGCAGGGAGATGCAGCTTCTCTCTGTGCAGGGAGATCGCCTGTAAGAGCTGTGCAGGGAGATGCAGCTTCTCTCTGTGCAGGGAGATCGCCTGTAAGAGCTGTGCAGGGAGATGCAGCTCTCTGTGCAGGGAGATCGCCTGTAAGAACTGTGCAGGGAGATGCAGCTCTCTGTGCAGGGAGATCGCCTGTAAGAACTGTGCAGGGATATGCTGCTTCTCTCTGTGCAGGGAGATCGCCTGTAAGCTGTGCAGGGAGATGCAGCTCTTTCTGTGCAGGGAGATCACCTGTAAGCGCTGTGCAGGGAGATGCAGCTTTCTGTGTTGGTTAGCTAAGGACCCCCCCGTTTGGGCTGATCCACTTCGAGATCTCGAACTGGTGAACCCCGTCTGGAGATACTGTAGTGCCGTCGAGTATTCTAAAACAAATCTGGGGCAATCACCAACAAGACCCAGGTACATGCTGGGTACATGCTGCAACATTTCAGTGACATTTCTGCATGTACCCAGCATGTACCTGGATCTTGTTGGTGATAGCCCCAGATTTTTCAAGGCAATTTAAGGCAAGTTTTAGAATACTCGTCAACGCACCTGTAGGCTTACTGCAAGTGAAACAGGAGAGTAGAGAGAGGTCATTCCTATTGACACTATCTAGTCCGGCCACAGTCGTCCCAAATAAATGTTCCTTCATAAATATGGGTCATTTATAGAGATGGGCAAAACAATTTGGACGGCTTTGGATCCCCAGAAGATCGGCCGGTTCCCTTGGTCTGCGGATTTCAGTGTATCAATGTCAAAAAGGGCAATACGCATTTTGCAGATTTATTATTTTGTATTATTATTACCAATACAATCCACAGATTCCGTGGACAGATTTGGCCAATCCAATCGGCAGGTTCAGCCATCCTTTGACGGATTTTTAAGAATCCGCCACCAAGTTTCTGAATCCGCGGATTGGACTCTACAAATCCGTCCACGGGTTGTATCCAATGGCGGTTTTTGATGAATCCACGCGGATTAAAACCGTCCAAATCCATTTGCAGATTTTACACGGCAAAACATATTTTTGGGGGAAAATGCGAGAATATAAGGGGAAATTGATTTGGGTGGATTCGCCCATCTCTACTCAAATCCCAAACACACCGCATTGTATTTATGTCTGTCTGTGTAATTTGGAGTGCTACTGGGTTTATATCTGCAAGTGCCAAACCTAACCAAACAGGCTGGCAGTTTCTAAAAATTGGTAATATAGTCTATATAATCTTAGGCTGCGCTGATACAGCCGGCGACGCGACAGATGACATCAACCATCGCCGTCGCCATTGCGACTAGTTGTATTTTGACGTTTAGGCGATGTCGCTGGATGACATCATAAAAGGGGAGGGCAGAGGGACGGAGAAGCTCCCGATTGGCCGCAATGGGAGACAGTCGCCGAAAAAAATCAAATATCAGTGACTACCAGATTTCTGGTATCATTGTCGCTCCTTCGCTTTGTCGCCGTCGCGTGCACTATAAGCGCACGCGACAATGCATTTGTTTTGCTGCGACGGCGATGTCTGTATAAGCGCACGCGACGGCGCCAATACATTCGTTTTTCCGCGACGTCGCCGGCACTATAAGCGCAGCCTTAGACAGCAAGCTCTTTAACGCAGGGGTTCATTTCCTGTTGCCTTTCATGGCGGGCGCACTTACTCCTGCGTTGTATTTGAGTTTGCTGCAATCTCATTTGCTTTCTGTGAAGTGCTGTCTACGTGTTCAACACTGTATAAATAAAAATAGACTTGCTTAATTATGGTGTTAGAAACGGCAGGTTATTTCCGGAAAGAGATGCCAGGTCCCATATTTTTTCCACCTTGCTCCAATACACTTTTGACACCTGTAATCATTACAGCACGCTTAGCAGATGGTTCCTGATCATTAAGGAGAGACAGAAGGTATGGATTCAGGGGTTTGCTGTCCCGATTTTTCTTCTGGAAGATGAGTTCAGGTAACCAGGACTTCCTCAGCTGGTCCCTAGTGTAACTGGGCCATCTGTTAACATCAAATTAACTTTACAGTTATAATACAAACTCATTGTATTTTTGCACAGTCAGACTGTAAAGTTCTAACTGGGGAAGAAAGTGATTAGATGAATCTTAGCTTTGGAAAATGGGGTTAACCCAGGGGTGGGCAAACGCCAGCCCTCAAGGGCCACTAACAGGTCACATTTTCAGGATATCTCTGCTTCAGCACTGGTGGCCCAGTCAAAGTCTTTGACTGAGCCACTGATTGAGCCACCTGTGCTGAAGCCGAGATATCCTGAAAATCTGGCCGGTTGGTGGCCCTTGAGGACTGGAGTTGCCCACCCCTTTGTTAACCCCTTAAATGTACAGTCTTTCTTTATCATGTAAAAGACACATTTTCATATCGCTAAACTGGCGAGTTGCAGCATCACCTACTATGCTGAAGCAGCTGAAATACACAGACCTGCCTATTAAATACATTTCATGAGTGAGAGGGAATGCACTATTCGCCCACAATTCAAATATATTTCATTGTACAATTTTAAATGCAAACACCTTCTGGCATTTCAATATTTCCGCTGATTGTTCTTAGCATAAGTTATTGCCTAATTGCTTCTAATGAATTTTTTATTGATTTTTTTTTTTTTAATGTTTTTGTAAGCATGGGTTGTTTCAATTTGATTAGTAAATAGGTTCCATTGGTTTTTCTTGAACACTATTTTCTTATTTTTTTTTTCTTCTCTGGCATCAATTTCTTTCTCCACAAATGCAAGATAACGGTTCTAACCATGTCTGAGGCGCTGTCTGCTGTGGATTATATAGGTACAGCCGAGATGAATTGAAATCTAACAGCGCATGGCTGGCTTGTGAGTATGTGGAAGGGTAGAACAGGGGTTCTCAACACCAGTCCTCAGGACCCCCCAACAAGTCAGGAATGCAGCTATCCCTGCTTCAGCACAGGTGGCTCAATCACCTTTCCTGAAGCTGGGATATCCTTAAAACGTGACGTGTTGGAGGGTATTGAGGACTGGAGTTGAGCACCACTGCTGTAGAAAATAGGAAAAGCTGTTTTTTTTTTTTCTCCTGCCTTGAAAATGAACGTGCAACTCTGCATAACTATGTTGAGTATCTACAAACTTCAAGCTGCCCAACACTTAAAAAAAAAAAAAATATCCATTATGCAGAGCATTGCCATGCCTGAACTGTTAATATTGTGTAACGCATATTTACCTACCCTCTGTGAGGTGAGGTGGCTACAGTGTGTATGGTGCAATACCTGCGGCTCAGAAAATAACCAAATTACTACAGACTATACTATAGCTACTGGTTACAGCTACCCGCCAGGCCCCGTACGTACGTAACCACCCGCCACGTGTCCTACACTCTGTGTCCCAAGAGTCCCACACCCAACCCTAATGTGTGAGACAGTGCTGCCCACTAGTCTAGGTGTAATGGTTGGTGCACTTAGTGTAGTGGGTACCTGCCGGGTGCTCCAACACCCGGGCACGCCGACGGATAACAGATAGGATCCGCCGATCCAGTGATGGAGTACGCCTCTGTGTGGGGTGGTATCCGGCTGGAGTGTCCCATACGAAGATCGTCTCTATGATGCAGTGATGGTCTGTTCCCAGACCACCAAGAGCCAGAATGCCACGTGTCCTGGCTGTGTTCCTCACTACAACATACAGGGGCTGTGTCCCTATCTAAGGGCCTGTCCCTGCAGCAACCACAATCTAGTGGTGTGTGTGTGTATATGTATATGTGTATATATATATGTATATGTATATATATATGTATATATGTGTGTGTGTTTTAAGTTATAGTGGGTGAAAAAGGCAACAAGAAACCTCCACCATACATAGGTGTGTATACCATTATTAACACCTTAGTTTGCAAGTTCCACCTTGCACTGCTGCACCATTATCTATTTGGTTTGGTGATATTGTACCTATTAATTACCTTCTACTATTTATATATCATTTAGGTGGCATTACTACTATGAATTGATGTATATATTCCTTTACACACACCTGGCGTTGGCCTCCTATGAGGATTTTTTGTATATTTTATTATATGTTCACATGTTTATTTAGTTGTTTATTAAAATGTTATTGTTTTGGGTATTTTAGTTCTATGTGGACATATATAATTCATATGTCAGCTGATGGTTAGCCTCTGATCATTTGACCATTTGTAGAGAGATTGTGCATCTCATGGATTAAATATCCACTTACTTCTTTCCACAGCGAGTGCTAGATATAGGACCTTTTTTGGGTTGTTCTTGAACGTACCTTGTTAAAAAGTTACTTATTTGTCCTATTGCACCCTGTTACAGTATATTTCTATCAATCACGTATTAGGCTGAGCAGTACGGTCAACACAATTGTTTATTCTCCCATAGTCTACTCCCTGTAGCCAGCATCCTGAGTGAGGCCCGTAGCTCCAGTGGAACGCAGAGCTCGGTGACACGCAAACTGAGGAATTGTCACTTCCGGGGTGTGACATCAGTTCCGGGAGTGTCCCGCAGCAATCGGAACGCTGGTCGGAGGAAGGGGGGAACATTGCGGATTGGAGCTGGGTCCGCTGCTTACCAACAGGGGTCTTCAGCCTACATGCACCCATCACCCCCAACCACAGAGACTAGGAAGGCGCCCAGCGGCTTGTGGACACGGACTCTAGACCACAGGACTCTCGGCTGAATACCCATGCAGGAGAGGGGAGAAAGGAGGCTTATCATACAAGGCAATTTACTTTTATTGTTTATTTTTTGTGTTAGTGCACAGTTTTTATTATTGATTGAATACAAGTACATAAAGATATTTTACATTTCTTGCACCCTCTATTTTTTCTGTTAACTGAGCATATGATGTCTAGCTAGTGATGAACAGAAATATATACCTGTGAAAAGTGTGAATAAGAGTCACAATCTGAGGATCATTTGCAGAATAACAAATAAGTTTATTTCAGTGTACGTGTGCACACATAGAAGGGAGTTTCAAAATAAAACTCCCCCAACGAAATACTGGCATACTGGCCCTATTTATACCCAAAATACTAAGCTCACGCCCCCTATACGAGGTTGCGTGTGCGTCACTACGTAAGCATATAAGCTAAACAAAATATGAATATGAACACATTGAGGTAATAACATAACTATGGGATTCATATTAAAAATGAAATGACTCCGCTAATATTCCTTATTCAAGCCGGTGACCTTTCCTCTATATACGAGATTTCATGGGAACCTCCCTCGGAATGCGAGACGTGCTTGTTATCTTATCTTTTATTTTCATAACATTCGTGCCTTTCTCCCATCTCCAAGGTCTTGTGGTTTAGCTGAAAGGCTTTTTATCACTTAAAACTTTAGGAGCAGAAAAAGAAAAAAATGTGTCTTTAAACTAACTTCCATACCAACATTCATGCAGACAAATAGACAAGATGTATGACAATATCAAGCACATAAGATGGATGCTGACTTAAAATGGCTGCTTAGATCCCAGTGCTGTTATGTCAGACCTCCCCCCCTCCTTGCATCATATTCTCACTTTGTCATCCTTAGAGCAGTTGTGCGCAACCCCCTTAGGGGTCGTTGTTAACTTCTTGGGGGTCGCCAAAGGACTCCTGCAGCTGTCTATCTCACTGCCTTTCTCCACCCCTGTCTCTCTCCCCCAGCAGAAAATGCAGTCAGAACAGCTCTCTACGACGTCATCATCCAGGCTGAACGGAGCTGAGAGAGCTGTTCTGACTGTATTTTCTGCTGGAGGGAGAGAGAATAGAGAGGAAGGGGGAAGTGAGAGACCGGGGAGAGAGGGAGGGAGACACAGGCTGCTGCAGAAGATTAATGTTGTGGGGGTCCCATTCAGAAGGGGGGACCCCAGAGAGTTAATCCTCTAACATCATCGGGGCACCGGGTGGGGGGGGGGTGCGGGGGCTCGCATAGTGGACATTTAAAAGTAGGGGTCGCGGCTAGAAAAAAGGTTGCGCACCACTGCCTAGCGCAAAGGTGACCAACTCCAGTCCTCGAGCCACCAACGGGTCATGTTTTAAGGATATCCCTCTGCTTCAGCACAGGTGGCTAAATCAGCGATATTCTTACTATCTGGCCTGTTGGTGGCCCTTGAGGACTGGAGTTGGCCACCTCTGCCTTAGACAAAATATGCAATGACATGATGGATCCTGAATACAATAAATTCTCTAATGAAGTGTAATATATCTATATGTACTGTATAAACTCTTTCAATCTCTAAATCCTCTTTGTATTTCCAAGCACTTACGTTACAAACCAGAGTTTTTATTTGGCAGGGCCCTGTAGAAATGATATATTTCATGATAATTAATTGTTTTCTCTGTGTTCAATTTATGCCTTTAAATGTATTATAGCAAGCATTAAATTAACTATATTTTATCATATGAAAGCATTTACAGCATCATTGCAATTATAGCATTTAGGCATTCTGCTTTAAAACAACAGTCCTCGCAAAAATCATAAAATGGGGGATATTTATGAAAATGTGCAATTTGCTCCAAAACACAGTTGTTATTTGTGTCAGCGACATACACTATACTATATCTATCACACTTGCTAATGTTGCTTCTTACATTTGTTGCAGATCTCTTAGGGACTAGAGTTTAACAGGTACTAAAGCTGGCGAATTTATTTGATTCGAACAGAAAATGACACTAACATTAGGATGCTGTCGGTGCAAAAGTTGAGTTATCTAATTATAATACTTCTGTGACTCATCTTCCCTATCACACATGGCACAAGTGGAGCAATAAAGGGAGCAAGTTATCTTGATACAGTGACAAAAGCTGACCGTCAATGGAGCAATGCTCTGTTTGAGATACTTGATACATATTACCCAATGGACATACTCTCCAATGCCCCCTTTTGATTTCAATTGTATATGTTTATTTGATGCAAATAGTGCAATGTTTTTGCGATCTGCATCCCACGGCTTCCCTTTGCAGTGAGACATTCTCTGTGTGGGGTTCCCATTCATCAGTGAGATGTGGCTTGTACTGTACCCGGAGCCAACGCATTTTGTTTTACTTCCCGCAGCTCTGGGGACAGGAAGTCTGGCTGCATCTGTACATTGACCCCAGTAACTGCAGATCAACCGGACGTTAGGTCCTCCAAAGAGTGGAGGACTCACCTACTACTGTATTTAATGGGAATGCCAAAGGTGTCATTATGGCGAACCACAACTCCCTGGAGAGTAGGCAGCAATTTGGACAATACTTTACCTGCATGTATCCTTTGAGTCCTGTGATATCTCTTCCACTTACTGTAAGGATTTATACCACTGCTTCAAATGAACAAACTGAACTGTACAATTGCAAAATCATTTGGATTTAAATTGCATTGCCACTTACACTACAAGCTTGAAATAAATTGTCAAGTAAGATGGCCAACCTAAAACGTCTCCCAGTAAACAGCATCCTTAGGTCCTCAGCCTCCCAGGTACCTGGAAATAAGGGCTGTAAATTATAGTGTAGAAGCCCCAGATAGGTTTTTTTTTTGCCAACATTATTTACAGGAGTTGCTAGGTTCTTGGCATTGGCAAACCCAAAGCAACAGTTCATATCAAGAGTCTCCTGACATGTACATGATTAAATACTGAGCAAAATTATATAGTTCAGCCCTTCAAAATCTTCTTCTCGAGGGAACAAAAACGAAAAGGAAAAAAACCCTATCCTTGGAATTGCAACCCTCTGTTACATTATAACAGCTAATCCTACTTCAAATGGAATGGCCATTAATGATCAATAGTGGTTATCACACTTTAACAAACAGACACCTCAATGCCTTATAATCAGCCTCCAGACACAAGGAAAAAACAATTGCATAGAAAAAGAAGTACAAAAACCCATCAGGAAATGTTCGAACAATAACCTTCATATGTGTAAAGCAGAGTGAAATTCACACCGATATTCAAGCAAAGTATTTTCAAAGACAAGTAACAAAATAATTCCCACATATTTCTAATGTGTACTTCAAACACTAAATTACACAAATGATTGAATGGGCCCTGAATGTTCTGCTCCATATTTTACTTTCTTTAACTGAAGAATATGAAGGAAACATTACTAGGTTGTAATGCACAGACAGATAAGCAGAACATACACATTTTCCTTTTATCTTCAGCTTGTAAAATGGTTGCAGGATAATCAGAACCTCTACCCCACAGTGAAACATAGCTCTGTTACCGTATTCAATATGCTGTGAGGATGACCTTTCCCGGCGTTGGAGAAGACTTTAGACATGCTCCAACAAATTGAACTAAAATCTGTCTCCACAGCATGTTGAAGGAGGCCCATACAGAATAGGAATATGATGTTCCATTATAGTGAAGGATGAAAAATGCCATCTTACTGTGGACAAGTCTCTTTAGCTCCTGTTTGCTTGTGTAACAGGGCTTTCCCCTGTCTAAAGGCTTCCAAAATAAAGCCTTTTCTTTTGCTAATGAGTCCAGCAGGGAGCTGGTTAATTTCAACAGGAGTTAATTGGCCATTCTCCACCTGGCTCATCAAGCATGTTTAAAAGTCTGCTGCACAGAGTGCAAGAGATCTCTAGCACAGGGAGAGTCTGTGCTGCCAGAGAGATCCCAGGGGAAGAGAGACACTCTGTTCCATGCAGCTTCGGTCCCTGGAACCCGCCAGAGGGAGCACCCCACAGACACCACCACAGACCCTGGACTGACATGGAGAGCACCCTTCCTACAGGTCCCTCTCTTTGGACTTGTGTCATAGATTGGTAAGAGGCCCAGCCTAAGTTCCAGCCCTCACAATGTGGGCTGCTGAATGTTAGTCAGTCCCCTAAATGGGGTTAGGCCTGGTTGTTGTTGTATGTGCTAATTATGTTTGCTGATACTGTATGAAGCTGTTTTCTGGTTAAAGCTGCAGGATAATAAAGCCTGTGTTTATTTTCCCCTAAAAACGTCTCCAGTGTTTTACCCTCAACGCAAATCTCCTACAGCTTTTTTATTATATATTTTTATAATCTATGACAGAGGTGGGTTAGAGGTGCCTTTTTATTCATATACAGGCAGTCCTCGTTTTACAACGCTTCGCTTTACAACGAATGGCTTCATCAACGCTATGCAATGCATACCTATGTTCATTTTTACAACTCCAAAATGGCTTATCCAATGCTCTTATGACGCTTTGCAACGTTGTGTATGTGTGTGTATATATATTTATATATACACATTTCACATAAACAACATTGCAAAGCGCCGTAAGAGCGTATATATATAATATTATACTATATAATATTATTTTATACTATATAATATATTATTTATTATGTTATATTATATATATATAATACAGTACTGTATATACATTATATAATTTATGTGTGTGCTGCATATCTTATTGCTTGCATAAAATATTTGGTGTATTTTAGTGTTAAAAATGCCTTCAGGAACGGAACCTTTCATTTAAACAGTGTTCCTACGGGAAAACGTGTTTCGCTTTACAACGTTTCGCTATCCAACGCCATTTTGAGTAACACATTGTGTCGGATAACCGAGGACTGCCTGTAGTACAAAATACACAAGTTTGATAAAATAAGTAGTACAGTAAATACAAATCCCACGTGTGAGCACATTCTCGTGTCTGAGAGGTCTGGAACCCTGTCTTTCTCCATGATCTCTTAGCATACAATGCTTCCATTGCAGCCAGGGATTCTGGGAAATTACATGCAAATGAGCGCAGTGTCACCTTTTGCTTCATGTCCATTTTAATATTGACCCCTATAAGCGTAAGCCTGCTGCATTACGCAGCTTTTTAACCCAGCCTGGGTTACAGAAGTGCATATCCAGTAACCCTACTCACAGTCGGCTATTTCGACCTTTTGAGTCGCATCAGTGTGCGAATGGTTACTGTCTAAACAATGTGAAGCTGGGATAGGTTTCCACCACACATTATATAAAAGTTATGGTGGGAAAAAAAGTGTAAGTGTAAGTAAAACTCACACTGAGGATATGGGTCATACAGTACAGGCCTTTTTGATGTTATTAGTGTACACCTGATTTATTTTTCACATATAAACAGCATGATACACACATAGGAATTTTATCCCATAGAGTACTGTATATACAAGGCCCTGTTTTTTTTTTCAATTTACTTTTGCCCCGGAGAGCTTGCTCCCCATGTACCTTATGGAGACTCTGTGCAGAGTTTTGAGATGCAGGATGAGTGAATGTCATGTGCTGGACCTTGTGAAGATTTGATCATTTTACTTAATGTGCATTGCTTGGAGCATCTTCCAGTGCCATCTGTTCTCTTTATCAAATATACAAGGAAAAGTCAATACATCTATAGAGAATTTCACTGCCTCTTTGAAGAGCTATTTAGAGGTGACGTGACAGCAAGGCTTCTACTCAGAGAACACCAGGGTTTGATTTCTTGCTAAAAGAGTCAGACTGGTGATTGCAACTGTATTTAATACCTTCAGTGCTGGAGTAACATACAGCATACCTTAGGCCAGTGGTGTGCAAATTGGGCGGCGCAGTGTTTACAGAGGCTCTGCACTCTTCCCTGCAAAATGTAAATAAAATGCCAGGAGAGTGCGCGAGGCCTCTGTATGTCCCTTACCTTCTCTCTGGCGGTTTCTGGCGACACATCGCCATGGCACGCAGAGTCAAATGACACCACCAATGCCAGAGAAAAAGTAAGGGCGGGGGAGGCACGAGCAGGGGGAGAGGAGCAGGCAGGGGGTGCAAATAAAAAAAAAGTTTTGTCCGCTTTTTTTCAATCCGGGTTCCTAGGAACTCTTGGGTTCTCCAAGCACCCATAAAGGGTCCCCTGCAATTTTCGGGTGATTTGAAAATTGAACCAAATACAGACAAATTTATAATGTGTCTGATCTCAGACGCGCTATTAGAGAGGGTTGGGGTTCCTTACAATGCATTTGATCTCGGATGCACTATTAGAGAGGGTTATGGTTCCTCAGATATTCACAATATAATTATAGGGTTCCTTAACCAAACAAAGGTTGAAAACCACTGCTCTAGGCATTGTTCCAAGTGCAATGGTACTTAGTATAACACATTTTAAATTTACACCATTTAAAATTTATTTTATGAAGAAAAAATTATGGATTTTTAAATAAAGGGATCTCCAATTTTCTTTCCTTTTGTAGCTAAAAGAAATCTCCTTGTAAATTGTCTTACGCAGCTTACCACAAACAGTGGATCTGCCAATGAAGGACTGCACCTGTCTTGCGCTTCGGTAGTCGGTCTCTGCACCCGTGGATGTCAAAGTCACTAAGGGATATGGAGTGAGGGTGCAATAAGTGACCTCTGCTGTGACCAGAGTTGGAGGGGAACACCCTTACCTATATAGAAGCTCCGGTCTGGGTCCTGCTTTCCTCTGCTCCTTGAAATCCTGCACGCAGCCTTCTATGAAGATGAATGGCAAGAGAGAAGATCCGGCGCCACTGCGCATGACAAAGATCCAAGCTACTTCCGGATGAATTCACAAATCTTTATTGGCACATAACACACAAGGCTACACCACGATCTCCCCCTCAACGCGTTTCACGCTATGGAACAGCGCTTCGTCTCCAAGACGAAGCGCTGTTCCATAGCATGAAACGCGTTGAGGGCGAGATCGTGGTGTAGCCTTGTGTGTTATGTGCCAATAAAGATTTGTGAATTCATCCGGAAGTAGCTTGGATCTTTGTCATGCGCAGTGGCGCCGGATCTTCTCTCTTGCTTATCATCGGAACCTGTCCAGTAAAGCTGGAATATCCTTAAACCTGACCGGTTGGGATCTTGAGGACTGGAGTGGAGCACCCCTGCACTACAGGGATTTGTATAGAGGTGCTGTACATGTGAAAAGAAGGAACTTTGTAAGATACAGCAAGAGCTACACCATGATGGCATTTTGTAAGAAGATTATATTTATGTGCTCTGAAGTTTTTTTTAAATGAACTACGTGAGCAGGATGAAAACATAGAATGGTTTGTTATTCTAGTCCTGCTCTTTTTCCACGTCACAATAAGCTCCAAAGCACAAACAGGTAAAAAGAAAGAAAATAGCATAGTGCAAATGTGTAACAAATTGTAAATTGAGTGATACAGTAGGTCTTATGAATGCCCACTCACGTGGAGGAAGCGATATTTAGGCGTTTGTCAGATTGTATCTGGTCTGGATCATGAGTAGGTGTAGCAGGAACTCTCCAGATCATGCAACAAAAGAGGTGTATATATAGTGTAAATCTGTTTTATAGTTAAAATACAAAAGAGCAGTGAGCCCATTCAACTAAAATGCTCCAGGTATAAAAAAAGCGTTTGGACCACTCTGGGTCTGATGGTGTCGGCGTCCCGATCGTGCTCGGCTGGATTCAGTCTCCTATTTCGTCACTTGCGGGTTCCCCCATGGCTGACGTCACGATGACAATTGGGCCAATCGAAACCTCCGATTCCAGCTTCTCTGATGCGAGCGACGGGACCGGATGGCACCCCTGAGAAAGTTCAGTGAGCTGAGTGAAACGCGTAGGGTGGTGCCTGAAAACCATGAATACTATATGCGCTGCACTTAGAGTTTTATATATTCATTTTCTAATTAGGTGTTTTGGGTTTGCACTTTCTTCTCCTGCTACACTGCTCTTTTTCCATCCTGATCATGTACTTCGTTGTACATTTTACAGTTATTGAGAAACATTGATGTAAACATTGGGAACTGCTTTATAACTCAGTCCTGATTGCAGCAATGTTAAAGTTGCTGTAGTATCTTTTGCTCAGTGAGGTAATCGACCTAAGAAGCTACCAATGAAAGCAGTGTATACCGTATAGGCTGAAGAATAGCTTAGCGGTGACCCATCTTTCCTGTGTAAGTGCTACTGTATATTAAAAAATTGTATTATTATTCTGTAATCTATAGTGTTGTGGTGTTCCGTTAGGAGTTTGGAACTTAATTTGTACTATAAATCACATTATATAAATTATGCAACAAATGGGAAAAACAGCATTGATTAGTACTTTCCTTTTATTGCTGTGTAATACAGCACCTGGCGGAATTTCCTAAGAAATTGACCTATGGACTTTTATTACTTCAAGTGACAGAAGTCTTCTAAGACATAGATTCCAAACTCAGTACTCAAGGACCACTAACAGTGCAGGTTTAAAGGATACCCCTGCTTGAGCAGAGGTGGTGCAGTCAAAATGATTGGTCACCTGTTCTAATGAGAGGATAACCATAAAACCTGCACTGTGACTCATCACTTGGACGTCACCAGGGATGGAAGCCTAACCAGGAAGCTCCTGGGACCCTCCTGAGTAATACGGATAAAAAGACATACATTGACCCAAATCATTCAACACAAAAGGTAGCAGATGGTGCCTCAGAACCCCACCTACCTTTACACATGTCTGTGAAATAAAAAAAAAACGACGCCAGAAAAAGTATCATGCTTTTTTGGAGGAATCCACTCCGTTCCAACATCTGAAAATGGTGATCGTGAGGAGGCACCATGTGCCACCGGAGCAGAGCACAAACAGAGAAGCAGTAAGCGATATCACCAGGGTCTTTCTGGAAGAGCTGTTTTGGAAAATGCAGGAATCTCTGCAGCACTCCCTACAAGCAGATCTCCACTGTGCAGTGCAGGAGATCAAAAACAAGATGGCCTCCCTGACCCAACGCACCACAGAGCTGAAAAATAAAATGGAGGACTCCCTCCAAATACAGGCCAACACCGACGACGAGATGCTATAGCTCAATTAAGAGATCAGACTACTGACAGAAGGCCAAGAGGATCAGGAGAACAGAGAGAGGAGACCGAATATCCGCATTGGCAATATCCCAGAGGGAGTCACAGCAGAGAATCTACAGCCTTACCTGACCGAACTCTTCATGAAGATTGACCTCAGGATGGGCCGAGTGCACAGGGCCCTAGACCCCAGGTCAGAGGGCCCAAATAGGAGGGATGTGGTAGGCCGACTACAACTACGTTTTGAAGATTCGCCTTCGTGACGACACCCAGGATGCACGGTTTCGTGATCCCAGTACGCGCGCGCGGACATTGCGCGTCCTGATTCCCCGCCCGCGTATTCGGACCCTGCCCTCATCTCTGACGCATGTCGGGTGCATTCGGCCAGTCTCCCTGCTGAAGCGCGTTCTCGGCTCCGCCCCTCGACCTCCGTGACATGCACGGGTTGGCGCGCAATTGGTTCTGCCTCCTCTTGTCCCAAGAATCGGCGTGGGAGTGACGCACGCTCCAACCCACGCCCCCTGGCATCCGTGACGCCTGTGGGATGGCGCGCGAGCAGTTCTGCCCTCGCCCTCATCCACGATCAGACTGCATCATAGGGCACACCTGTGTGCACCAGCAGCCTATCGGCACTTACTTCCTGGTTCCGCCCTGGCTGGCTATTGGAGGCTCCCCCTATATATACCTTCACCCTGCTCTCATTCCTTGCTGAGCATAGTCATTGTGACGCCGTGCTTTGCCCCCATCCTTGTTCCAGAGACCTTGCCTTGCCTTGTCTGCCTGTTAATCTCTTGTTGCCTGGACCCTGCTAGCACCTTGGACTCCGCTTCTCTCCACTCCTGTTCTGGCTTGTTTGACCTCTCTCCTGTCTCCAGTACTGACCTTGGCTAAATACTCCATGTAGAGGGAGAGGGGGGTTGGCCCGGTATTAAAGGGTTGCACCCCATATGGCCACCCCCTGACCTCACCAGGGAGGCAAGGGGTTAACTGGACTGCGGTCCAGGAATGTGGTTTACCCCTTGTCATGTCATGAAAATGTATGTTCCCCTGTTCCCATGTTTCATTATAATGTCAGTGTCTGCACCACACACACACCGGGATCCATCCGGAAGGGCAAGGGTTAATAGTTGTATAGTGACTATAGCCCTTTGTTTGACTTTCCTGCCTTTTCAGGCACCATTTTGCAGGGTCCCATAGGCCGCCATTGGAGCTCCATTCCTTTCAATGGCGGATCTAGCTGTTTTGGACCTGTTTCCCTCAAAGACCAGCAGATGGCGTCCGAGAGGAGGAGCGGCGGTTTCCCATTGTAAGTCAATGGGCTCATTGACTTCAATGGAGATTCCTCGACGGCGCTTTCCAGGAACGAGTTGGCAGCCGTCCAAACCTCGAAACCGCAAAGCGGATACATTGTCTGAAAGAGAGCTTTCATCACTGATTAGTCAAGGTCAACGTCAAGTGGCTGGGAATCTTAGGTTCTAGGGCACCCAGAAATAGAATTCTTTTTGCCCCTAGTTCCTAGGCCTCCCCTCACTCGACCACCACCGGTTCCCAGAATCCAGGACCCCCGGAAAGGGTCGTGCTGGCAGAGCGGGTCGTGTCATAGGTTCCAATGGCGGTGGCAGAAGCAGCACGAGAAAACGGCTAAGTCCGAAACCCTACAAATCATAGCCCATATCTCCGGTTCTGGAGGGTCCGGAGGGCCATGGTTTGGGGTGCCTGTAGTCACTGCTCCGGCATGGCTGCAAAACCATTCCTGACCCTCTCTGACCAACCCGACGGAGTATGGACCACCCTAAAGGTTCGGGAGTTTTTCCCATAGACTTCAATAGCGGCCGGTCACCATTGACTGGCTATGGCAGAGAAACCCCATAGGCTTCAACGGCGGCGATGCCCCGTTGAAAGTCTATGGCGGCAGACTCCCATAGCCGCCAGTGGCGGCGGATTACCGTTGAAAGTCTATGGCGACGGGACCCGTTGTTTTCAATGGGGATTTAGTGGAAAACTGATTTATTTTACAGCTGAGAATTTTGTGTTAAAGTATGAAACGGTTTAAGTGGTATTTGTGTATCTCCAGTTCTGACGGTCACAGTGGGCTGAAACTTGGACCCTATAGTGTCCCAGTTCCGGCAGTAAGGTCTGGGAAGTTTGGACCCGCTGGTCCTAACGGAACCGGATATTTTAATATGTGTGTGTTTTAACTTTAATATTTTATTCCAAAGCGGGGATAAAAACCCGCAAAGATTCCTTCACACAAAGGAATGCAAATGGTCAGGGGGGCGACCCAAAGTCTAGGAACCAAGTACTGATCAAAAGACTCTGCCACTCTAACTGTTTACATGAGGGCGGAGAAGCATCAAACTGGAGTGGTTTGTAAGTGTTATATCTTACACCTACAAACAATAAAGATCCTGCCAGATACTTCACCTGGTAGACTGGCCGGCGCCCCTGATTAGATGTGGGGGGCATGGGTTAAAACTGTGTTTCCACGTTAGGGATTGGATACAGATAATTGTTCACCAATAGTCTGTATTCAATGTTGAGAATAAGGGTTACAAAGGTATATAAACTGTGTCAACCCTACAGTTCTAGTTCTTCTGATTTCATCTGGAATGTCACCCGATTGCTGGAGAATTGCTATCTGATACTTCTTCATCCCCCAACCCTAAGTAAGTGTTAGCTTCTTGCCTGTTAATTGTACTATATTGCTGTGTTCACCTTTTTAAGGAATAAATATATTTTATTATATCTAAGCCTCGTTCAGTTTAACCCAGATATTTGGTGTTTATTATATCATGTCATAAGTTACCGTGACACTCCAACGATCCGATATTCTCCTATCCTGAACCTGGCTACGTAACCCGACTATCCAATGCTCTCTCCAATCCTGAACCTGGCTTCGCACTACGATGATCCGCAACTCTCTGCTCCTGAACCTGGCAAGTACTTTAACCATTCTCCAATCTGTAATCCTGACCTGGCTTGAACGACGACTCTACATCCTAGGCGCGCCTGCGTGGCTGTGGGTCGGTGTTATCCAATCCCCTACCTCAGCACCACGGTGGCGCTTCGTTTGTGGTGAGCTGCGCGTTACACTACGACCTTGCGCACTGACGAAGCGACTTGACTTTCCGAAATGTGTAGGGTGCCCTTCTAGAGCCACCATAGTCCTGCACTGACGTCACGATACCCAGAAGACTTTCTGGCTACACGGAGCTTTCAACTACTGAACACCGATGGAGCATACCGAAGCATTACCCAGTGTGACAGGGTGAATGAACGTCACCAGCTATATGCCTGGCAGACGTATGTGTGGGTATGCAATGCAGCAGTGACGAGGTTAATTTTCAGCTGGGAAGCTCCAGACAATTAGAGTGGTCCCAGCTGCATAATCAAGGTGTTTTAAAACCCCCAGGCTGTACACACATGGAGGCTAGCTGGTCAAGAGATAGGACTGAAATGCTTAGGTAAGATTACTGCTATAAGGTCTGTTTTCAAAGTATATGTTTGATGAACTGTCTGTGTCCTGCATGCTGAAGAGAAGCTGTTTTGTTTTTTTATGCTGAAAAGAAGCTATTTTGTTTTTGTGTGCTGTATTTTTTAAGGCTTAATAAATAAGCCTTATCAAGAGAACCCGCATGTGTGGTTGCATGTACCCTGCAACACCCAGACATATGTCCAAGTTAAACCTATGCTAAATTTAGACAGATACTTTATCCTATATCTATACTTATAGTATATTGATCCAGAGGAAGGCAAACAAAAAAAATCCAGTGAAATATCATCCTATCATACCATCTCATAAAGGGAAAAATAAATTCCTTCCTGACTCCAAAGATTGCCAATCAGATTTCTCCCTGGATCAACTTCCTTCCCATGTATACTTATTTGGTATATCCCTGTATACCTTTCCTTTCTAAAAAGATGTCCAACCTTTTTTTTGAACATCTCTATTGTATCTGCCATCACAGTCTCCATGGGTAATGAATTCCACATTTTAACTGCCCTTACTCTAAAGAACCCTTCCCTTTGTTGCTGGTCTAAAACCTCCAACTTAAAAAACCTCCAACCAATAATTTTGTATTCGTTTGGTACCGGGGAAACGTTGATATTCCGTCTTCAATGTACTGTATCATGGTGCTGTGCACCAATTCTGCCATCTTCCTTAGTGAGATAGAGGGGCCTATTCTATAAGCCTTCATAAAAAAAAAAACAGAATCGCTGGGCCATTTAATCCGCCGTTTTTTTTGAGCGTTCCTATCACGGTATTCAAAAAGCCTCGATTACCTGTGATAGCAAAATTCCCAAAACAGGCGAGTAGCCGGCGACGTGATGATCACCTCTCTCTAAAGTGCTAACTCTGTGATTATTTTTTTTATCAAGCCGATAAGTGGCTTATAAAAGCTTATAGAATAGGCCCCAGAGTTTTTATGTATCTATATAAGCAGATAGAAGATATTGATGTACATTTCATAAATTGTACGTCAATATTTTCCGTACGATTAGGGGCCATGTGTCGACGTGTCCCTGCTGCACCAATGTTATCAAACCCCCAAAAACCTTATTGAAACCAATGGCTTTCTTCTTATTTGTGTCCCCAATGTTGTATCGGTTTTCCAGCCAGTTCCCTGTTTTATACAACAGAACAAATGACCAGACTTGACCTAGTTTAAAGCTCTGTGGAGTACTGCTGAACGGTGCTAATTTCCTGATCTTGATAAACCTTTCCCAAATGCATTAAATGTGAAAATATGTGCTGGAGAATCCTAAGTGTATTTCAGCATTAATTTATTCGTTTAATGCAGTCAAGCCAGAGTTTCTGAGTCGAAGTCATAATTTCAGATGTAGTCACATTTTATCATTACCAGTCGGAGTGAAGGTGGCATATAAACTCATTATGGCTAGGAGTAAAAGATTAATAAATACTGCCATGTGTGTTTTCTACAGAAATTCTCTTGGTATCTCTCATTCCTTATCAATCAATAGCTTGCTTTGCAATCACTCTCTCCAAGATAGAGCTAAAAGCTTGTAAACTTCTCACCATGACTCCAATAAACAGTGGAATTTAGCTATCAATGTATATGTGGATAGTTTGTTTTCCCAATGCGGCAGGGGCAAAGAGTGTAAGAGTAATTGGTACTGTAGAAAGATTTGATGAATGAAATGTCTTGGCATAAGGTACAGTAGGACAGGGGTGGCCAACTTCACCTCTCAAGGACCACCAACAGGCTAGCTATTAGTGATATCCTTGCTTCAGCACAGGTTGCTATATCAGTGGCTCAGTTGTTGACTGAGACACCTATGCTGAAGCAGGGATATCCTTAAAACCTGGCCTCTTGATGGCCCTTGAAGACTGGAGTTGCCCACCTTTATGTAGGGTATTCTTCTAAAGGTCCTTTTCATGAAGGAAATAGCCCAAGCTGTGAAGAAAATGATGATAACAGCAAGATGACAATGGAGAAGTATTCCTTCACTACTAAGACCCATATCTTGCCATGGGTCCTTGTACGATTAAAAAAACTAATAAAATACCTTAACATACTTGGAATAATGGATAGGTGGCCTTGTTAGACCAGTCAACTACGTAAACATGTTTATGGAGACAAAACTGCTAAGGGGACAATTCTATATCCACCACAGCAGCAGTTAAGGCTGTTTTAAGCTTAGAATCTCCATTTAAGTAAATTGGAATTTTCAGACAGAATCGTCTTGAAGAGTGGCTTCGGTGATTATAGAATAAGACCCTAAATCAATCGATTGACCTCAGATATCCTGGTCAGTGGGCAAAGCACTCACCTTGGTATTGGAGCGCACTGCAGGTGGTCATTTTCTCCCGCAGTGCACTACACACGACATGAGTTGACCTGATAAACGGTAGCTTGATAAAGTCCAGTAAATGTTTATGCATAAAATATTAATAAAACAAGGGTTAAAAACAAAACAGACTATATTCTATGTATTTCTAAATAGTCAGGCATTGGAACTCATTTAGTAGTGCTCAATGATGATGCAAGAAAAAAGAGGTTTTGCAATGTATAAAACACAGTGACAAAAAGCTAGACAGAAAAAGGGTTGATGAATTTGGTGATACATGTTATTATCAGATCTACCAGAGAACGATCACATAAACAGGGCCTAATAACTTATCATGGAGTAGACAGTAATTGCAAAACAAAAATAAATGTTGTCACATCTCAGGGGACTGTCGCCTGGCCTGAATTCTCTGTGGTTTTACAGCATCAGTGCCGTTTCAGAACCTGGGCCAGCTCCCTGCAGAGTGTGACATCTGTCATTTGTGTAATGGTGCACCTGAGAAAATCAGCTAAAATTGTCACCTCTCACACACTGCTACCTATCTATTCCCGCTGAGACCAGTCTGATGTACACCATTTACTTTACATTATGTCATTAATGCCACAGAGATACTTCCATTAGACTATTTCTGCCCATACTTACAATCTATTTTCTAGGGCATGATGGATATGCAAGGATTTCTTTCTTTTTTTATTTTATCTATATTGATCCGTTTAACAGCCATTTTTCTCTGTAGTGCTAAGTAATTCCCCAGTGCCTCATTTAAAACCATGACCTAAAGTGCTCACTCAGCAGAATATGTCTGCATAAAGGGACAAAAAAAATGAGTGCCTTGTTATCTTGGGATAAGACACTACAAAACAGGATCAACACTTACACTAAGACAAGTTAAATTCTTGAAGGTGTTTAAAGGGTGATCACTTCAGTTTTAGAGTGCATTCGTGACAAGGGAATTACCATCAAGTACTGTTCAGCGATGCTTTATCAACAGCCCATTTTGACTGAAAGCTCTTCAACTATCTTATGTATTTGTACTGAATGTTCATATACTGTATACATCGCAATTTATTTTACGTGTATTTACACTACAGTATATATAGTTGATACTGAATACAAAATAATGTACATATAATGGTGAAACACTGCATAAATAATTAAATTAGGACTCACCTTGGCTTTGCAGGACCCAAGGCGGCATGCTGCTAGTGGGGTCCCCCCTGTAAAAAAAGAGGGACTTGCCTAGACCAGCAGCCCTACTCCGGCAGCAGAGCCCAGCGCTTCCTCCTCTCCTTCCTCTATCTCCTCCTGTTGGTGCCGGGATCCCACTTCTGACTGGGTGAAAGTTGGATTCCGGCGCTGACAGAAGGGAGAGAGCGTGGGGGCCCAGGGCGGCCGCCTTGCCCTAAGTCCGGCCCTGCGGGATGTATGGTGTAAGTCATAGCTATTTGCTCATTATCTAGGGGCTGTCCGCGATAAGCGCTGATCGCAGACTACATTGAAGGGAGGACCCTCCCTTCCACTTCCCGTCTGGTGACTGGAACCTGGAAGGGATCACATAATCACTCTGGAGAACAGATACATGATCCCTCAGTGCCAGAGGATTCATGGCCACAGAGGACACTGAACTTGAAATCCCCAGATGTTGGAAACCAAATTCCTCCCTGCATTAAAAGGAGTTCCTCTTTGGCCCTCCCCGACCCTGAGGACCTAGAACCCCTTAGTTGGCATAGCATGATCGCCCCCCAAAACCAACAGTATTTTAATAATGATTACCGCACTTGAGAGTTTTTGTGTGGTTCCCAGTAGTGGGTGGGGTACCCAATAGACAAGAGCAGGGCTCTTGGGGTATCTCATCGGCTACCATGTAATTCTGTGTTGTTTTTTTGGTCTCATGTCTCCTGCAGCCAGCACCATGTTCCCCGGTCTGAGGACCCTAATGCTATCATGGCCAATGGAGTCTTTGTCCAGACACTTTACTGGTGACCTGTAGTTGTATGTCCCAGTGGTCATGCTGTTCCGGGACACACAAAACGCTGTTTGTTTAAAAATTGTAAATCCTATCACAGCAGTTGTATTGTTATGTACATAGCTGGGCTGGACTTTGACCTTCAGAGGCCCTAAGCTATGTCAAGTGTTAGAGGACCCCAAAAATGAGAATTGGATTTATTATTCTGACTGAAGGGACCATTGAAAATATAAACATGAAACTGAAATGAATGAGAGCATTATGCTAGCATTGTTATATTCAAAGGTGGTGGTGTAAAGCTAAAATGAACAGTGTTTGCACATCACATTCATTTTAACATTAAATCATTTTTTTTGTGATTTTTGGAGAGCAAAGTAATTGATGAGGTTTTCAAATGATAAGCAACTAAGTTTGTCACTTTCGATGCACATGATGCTTAGGGTCATATTTGAACGAAAATGGCCATATTCTTTTTCCCATATCTTCTTTATTTATCATCTGATTTTCAAACTTGAAATGCATGACTGTTTTTCTATTTTCGAGGCCCCTCATATTGTGAAGCCCTAAGCTGTAGCTGAGTTATCTTATGCAAAGTCCAGCACTGGTACCTAGTGTAGCCCTGGTCTCCAGCGGCTCCTGGAGACCCCCCTCCTTTGGAGCAGCGCGGTCGCGGGTGCAGCCATTGCCAGCGACGGACCCGACGGCTGCTTCCAAGGGTGGGGGCCGGAGCAGGGAGCAGCGCGTCTCATCAGGTATGCGGCCGGTTGCCGGGGACGCGATCGGGCCGTTGATAAGGCCGCGGTCACGTCGCTAGGGTCCCGGCGGCTCGCGGAGCAGGGCGCCGCCATTGAGAAGTGCGTTGCACAGGCGCAGGAGCTAGGAGTACCGGGAGACCCACAGATAGCTCGCACATGCGCAGATAGGAGCCCGCGAAACCCTAACCTACCAGGGAAGGCTCTAGGCAGGGACTACGAGTCCCATGAGCCTCTGTATGCCCCACGTGATGCCAGGGAGCCAATAGGGCTTAGGATCTCCCTGCAGGCAAGTGGATACATTTCGCGCACTGTGCCCACGTTAGTTAGTTGGAGCTGGGGAGCTGAAGGGGAAGGAAGGGTGCAGGGAGCGAGTGAAGCTCCTGCACCGCGTACGGTCCCCCATATCCCAGGTAGGCCCCAACTCCCCACCAGGCTAGTGGGTAAGTGATAAGGGATGGCCCCAGTTAGGGACTCTTCCCTTAGTGTGTGTGTGCTGTCTTGTCAGAGTCACGGCTGTCAGTGCTGTGAGGTCTGACAAGCAGGCACAGTGTTTGTGCAGCACGTTTGCTGCACGTACCAAGTAAGTGGCAGTGCGTTACTGCAGGTATTAGGTACTTAGTCAGGACCGGGAAGAGCTAGGGGGACGGGATAGGCCATTAACCCCTTAGGTCCCAGGTAGGTCCTCACTCTCCAGTTTGTGGTGCTACAGGGACAGGCCCTAGGTTAGGGACTTGTCACGTTAGTGCCAGTGATAGATAGGGACACAGCAGACGCTGCGCTTCCTGAAAGGAGACTTTGGTTCAAGTCTGCGCCCCAGAGACAAAGACTATCTTCAGGGTGGGATCGCCCCTGGCGGACCCCAGGCAAGGAATCACCGGATCAGACGGGATCACCAGTCGACAGATCCTTTGCGAAGTGGTTGCAGGCCCGAGTGCAGGAGCACTCGGCAGGTACCCCATAAGTGCACCAACAAACCTTAACATTCTCAACACACGTAGTGGCAGCGCTGACCACGGGACAAAGGGGTTGGGCTTTGGGCACCGTGTGGGGATGTTATAATATGGTGGTGTTATAAGTGTTATGTAAGAGTTGTCATTTATTCATTCTGTAAACCTGTTAGCCATAACACTGGTGTATGTGGTTTCTGGGTGGGTTCCTATGTTGGGGCCATTCTACATTCCCTTAGAATCCTACATAGGTGGAGGCGCTGAAACCGAGAACGTTCCAGAGGATTCACCCCAGGCTCTCACTGGCGGAGGCTCAGCCCTCCTGTGAGCCTGCAGGTATATGCACCACACCTGGTAACACTGTATGTTCTCCGCACCCATACTATATCTGCGATTGGGTGGGGGAATACCCGTTACACTAGTATAAGTGGACCGGTGTTTAGCTGTATTGCATTACATTTTTATAGAGATCCGCAGCTCTTAAAAAAATTGAGATGTTTGAAAACCACACGGCTAAGTTGAAGATTACATTTTTTAAATACTTTCCAATTTCTATCTGTTGAAGCTTGGACATTTTGGATATTTAGAGCAATGTGTATGTACCCATATTTTTACATACCTACGCTGTGCATAAATAGAAAGTATTCATATAAAGACACAGATTATATCAGAAGGAATTAATCACCACTATGTAAGAAACATACAATTCAGGACTATTGCACAAACAATTTATCTTTACGAGTACTCACTGACCTCAGATAAATCATGAGTGGTGATGTGCAGAACAGTCATGAGTGGTTTACCAGAGGTCAGCTGAGACAAGAGAAGATTAAATTGTTTGCACTATGGCCCTCCATCATATATTCAATTTATGCAATAGGACTTTGGAGATTTGTCTCCGAATTTCATGCAGTTTGAGTTATTTTCTTTGCATCTACTTGTCAACTAAGATGCTCAGAACTCAGTGATCCATTTTCTCTCTACTGCAATAAATCTTCAGCTGATTAGAATGGGTGGATTATTGAAATACTATATGTATACAATTTGATGGTATACTTACTACAGTACATGCATTGATCAGATATATACATGCAGTAGCTCGGAAAATATCTCCATAATTTGGAGTCAGGCTCACTAAATTTTAGCATCAGTGTTCTCGTAGACTTGTAATGAATCTCGTTGATAGTTGTTAGTGCATTTTAATTAAATATATATATTTGAGTGTATTTAATTAATGTATAATGTCATTATTTAACAGGAGCTGTGACAATTGTTTTATTAATAAACTGTTTTGAGATTTTACCATTCAAAAAAGGTTTGTTAATCCCTTTACAGATAATCTCATTACTCCCTCACCCCCATGATTTAGAGCCATCAAATCCCTTTAAGACAAAAAATCGGTATTATAGGCAAAAAAAAGGGCGTTATTTTTAAGGTGCAAGTCATTAACTTGCTACCGTTAAAATAACGCATTAGTGATCACGGCGGATACAAATATCGGAACTGACACCAAAATGAGTAAATACCGCACGTTTTCTGATTTTTATACCGTTCATAAAGTCCCGAAATTTACAGTCACCCAGCTAACGCCAAAAAAGTACCACAATTTTGTGTCCCCTACCCCAGGCTAGTATTATTAACCCCTTTGGTATCTGTGGTGTACTTGGTAGCTGCACCCATCAAAGGGGTTAATGTATTTTCTAACATAGGGTTTGTTATTTATATAACATAACCCTATGGTCGAAATATATTGTTGCTCTTCTGCATTGTATCACTATGCAGTAATTATCGGTTAATTACCGCTACGCGACACTTTCAAATATCACACTTGGTAAAACGGTACTGCAATGTTGATTCATTCGGTCAATAAATTGCAATGAAAGTGCTCAACATTGTTTTTTCTACCGGCGGTGATATTAACTCAGTTTTAACAGAGCTTGGTGACTCTGGGCCCATATGTTATCCCCATTTCCCACCGACTTCTCCAATTGGTTAAAGCTTCCATTCCAACACCCTTCATTATTTACCAAAGACTTCCAGGTGCAAAAGAATTGCAAGGTACTGAGTCAGTGCAAGTAAATACTTGGAGGGTACAAAAAAACGGCATAAATGCAGCCATTATAAATGCCGCACATACGATATTATTTATTAAAGGCTCCTTGCTGTAAAACTAGGGTAAATCACGAGCAGCACTGGATATATCAAATAAAAACAATACCATTGCATTCCGCGGGATTTTATTCTTTGATAAATGTGGTACTATATATTGTTATAGGTTTTGCTCGAGTTTTGCAGCCACCAGACTTTGATGTGTAATCCCCGTATATTGTTAGAGCAACTGCAGCTCTTTTGTTATACAGTGCAACCACGGACCAACTAACATGAGAGTAGTTCAAAGCCCTAGTATTGGTCCTGGTGAGAAGTGTAGGTCCATTTAGTGTGATACCTTTAGGAGACCAGCATTTGAGGGGGACAATTATAGCATGCAGAACTTTCTAAACTTGGTAGATGTATTGTTCAAGTGTGTACGGAGCTCCAAATTGGCTGTTTTGACAATGCAATTATATTAAGATGGTCCCTTCGAACAGGGGGGCGCAAACTTTTTTCCCTGTCACCCCCTGCCGACGGTCACCTCACGCCCGCGCCCCCCCTCACCCCCATTTACCTCGGCTCTGGCGTCATGACGTTACGTTGCCATAGCAACGTGATGTCACAATGCCGCGTTGCCATGGCGACGCGTGTGGAGCCAAGGTAAGTAAAGGTTTACAGAACCCCTGCAGCTCCCCCGGCACTTAATTGAAGTGCGTTCGGAAAGTGCGCGGGGCCTCTGTAAACCGCGCGCCACCCCTGCCCCCCCCCCCAGTTTGCGCACTGCTGCCTCAGAACAGGGCTGCTCAAATCCAGTCCTGAAGTCCACCCCCCTAAACATGTCAGGTTTTCAGGATATCCCAGCTTCAGCACATGGGGCTCAATGAGTCCCTGCTTCAGCACAGATGGGTGAATCAGTCCTTGCTTCAGCACAGGTAGCTCATTCAGAGGCTGTGTCTTTGACTGAGCCTCTGATTGAGCAACCTATGCTGAAGCTGGGATATGCTAAAAATATGACCTGTTGGGTGTTGGGTGGGGAGGGGGCTTGAGGACTTGAGTTGAGCAACCCTGCCTTAGAACATACATCTCAAAATGTCACGTGATGAAGAGACCTGTGAGATTTACAAAGCTGGGTACAGTATTCTAAAATTGTATCTCTTATGTTAGTTTCTCAAATGCCTCACAGCCTTCAAAGAATCTACACTGGAGACGTATCTTTAATATTAATACACATTTGAAACAGATTTAAGATATCTGTTTTGCTACACTAAAGAGGGAGTTGGTTTTATACCATGTAGCACTTTTCAACGTTTTCAGGTTCTGGAGACAATCAAGGTAGGTTGCAATGTGTTATGCTATTTGGTTTTGCTCACTGAGCAGAAATGAAGGTATTCTCTCTTTGCTCTGGCTTGACTCTCTCCGAGCATGTATAAAAAGTGTGTTCATTCCATGGTCTGTTTGGCTCTCTCATATGGAGCATATGGGGATGATGTGTAAGAGATGACTTCAGTTCAACGCTGTTCTTGGCTGTCAGGGTTGAACAGAAGGGCAAATGTTTTTAGGGTATCATGTTGACAATTTGGACTTCAGCCACAGCTTTCCTAAACTTCTATCTGTACCTTGAATTTCAGCAAACACTCGTATTTATTTGGATAACGTTCAAAACATAAAGGGACTGCAATTGATCTATACAGGAGCTTAATTTTAGTATGGTTCCAATTGTATCGGCATCTTGTTTGGGGGCTGGTTGTATGGAGCTGTAGGTTGACTTATTGAGCTGTTGTTAGTAGCTCATCTACATGACATTTGTATAGTTTTCTTACAAAACAGGTTTGTTGCATGTGATGAAGATGTTGGAGATAGAATAATGAATCCCTCATATACTGGCCTTATTATGGTTAGTTGATACATGCTGTAGCCTTTATTATGGTAATATTTCCATCATGATAAAGAATACCTACTGTAAGAGCACATTCACATGTCTCTAGCAGGTACCCCAAACCTGCCTTACTATGCCTAGTGCTGTATTCATTACTGTACTGATGGAGAGTATTTTCTACTTGTCATAACTTGTTTATGCACCTGGTAATACAGTAATAATTCCAAAATGTAACGCTGACAAATACATTATTTCTCAGTGTAGTTAAAATACTCTACAATATTATATTAATGTTGTACAGAGATAAATGTGCAAAACATATTTTATGTAGTGGAACTGTGTCAAAATATATAATTTTCCAACAATGTAGAGATTTACATCTTACATAAACTATAAATGAAAATAAAATCAAGATGACTTCTCATACATATAGTATAAAAAATCTCTAGTTTACATAATCCAAGTTTAAATATCTCTGGGAAGCATGAAATGTGCCTTTTTAAAAGTGGCCTTGCACAGAGTCATATCATATTTTTCTGCCAATTTTTGGTACAATCTGTGCAGTTTTTCCTAATCAGAGAGCAAAAATGACCCAAATCTCATGTTTTTCACACATTGTCCCATTAATTACTGAAATAATTTCTTTAAAATTTGGCAAAAAAATAGTGAACCCAGGCCCTCACTAAAACTTGGGACTTATCGGTCCTAATGTAATAACGGGTATAGAATGAAAATACAGGTTGAGCCTTCATATTTTTGTCTATGTAAACACCTGTAAATTCTGTATCTGTGCTGGTTGTTTTGCCAAATTAGATCTTTCTGAGCCCGTCTTCTCAAACATCCGTTTGCCTGTTGTCCCCCAGGATCACATAAAAAATATTGAAAGCAAAAAGTCACTAAATCAGTATGTCACATACTGTACCCAGGAGCCTTAAAAAGGGGGCTCAGAATGACAGCAGGTTCTTACGCGAGAGGTACCAAAAGTGGCATAGACAAGGGATGACTGAGTGACAATAAAACAGACCGAGGTTATTAGATCAAAAGTGACAGTAATTGAGCAAGAGGGAAAGGGGATATTTCCCTGCGTCAATAACCCAATCGATGGGTTCTATGTATGAAGAAGTAAGTTTGCGCTGACGCAGTTCATTTATTTTTTTTCTCTGTCTGAAATGGAACTTATTTATGAAGTGTATTTCTACTGTTTTAGAATTTGGCGCATGCTGCACTCGTGTTCTGCGATAAAAATAAGACTGACGCCACCTTTACGGATATTGGAAAAAAACAAAGCAGAAACCCATCAAGAAAAGCAACACCAGCCGCCATTTTTTAATACCGAGACCTACATAGTTACATAGAAGATGAGGCCTATGACCTGCGCCAATATGCAAATTTAACTCCGCCCTAACCCCCTCGCCTAATTTTTTGCCTCGTCACAGACAGGCGTTGGCATACCCCAAAATTGCGTAACTACATTGAACATATAGACCAGGGCTGCACAACACGCGGCCCGCGGGCCGCATGCGGCCCGCCTGGCCTCTCTGTGTGGCCCTCGATGAGATTTAAAAAAAAAAAAAAAAACTTTGAAAAAAATTTTTTTTTGAAAAAAAAAAAAACTTTGAAAAAAAAAAAACTTTGAAAAAAAAATGGCGCCAATTCCCTGCGGTCCCGGCGCGCATGCGCTAGGCCCGCTCCGTCCCCCCCCCCTTCCCTGCTCCCAACGCGGGGCGGAAGGGGAAGCAACATGCAGCTCCTCTGCGGGCCCGCTCCCCCCCCCTGCTCCCAACGTGGGCCGGAGGGGGAAGCAACACACAGCTCCTCTGCGGGCCCGCTCCCCTCCCCCTTCCCTGCTCCCAACGCGGGGCGGAAGGGGAAGCAACATGCAGCTCCTCTGCGGGCCCGCTCCCCCCCCTGCTCCCAACGTGGGCTGGAGGGGGAAGTACTAATTAAATAATTCAGCTCCTCCAGCGGCCTGCTTCTCACCGCTTCCCTCCGCGGCCAGCTTCTCGCGTCCCCCACGAGCTCACCTCCCGTGCCCTCCTCCCCCCCCTTCCCCCAACCCGCGCCCCCAAGCCCACCTCCCGTCCCAGGCAGCTGCCGCAGGGATATCGGGGGCAGGAGGAGCAAGCGTCCGGCGGCAACCTGCACCCACCCGGGTCAAGGTAAGTCACTGTCACTGTTAGTCACTGTCACCCAAGTCACTGTCACCCACCCACCCACTATCACCCACCCACCCAGTCACTGTCACCCAGTCACTGTCAAGTCACTGTCACCCACCCAGTCACTGTCAAGTCACTGTCACCCACCCACCCAGTCACTGTCACCCACCCACCCAGTCACTGTCACCCACCCAGTCACTGTCACCCTGTCACCCAGTCACTGTCACCCACCCAGTCACTGTCACCCACCCACCCACTGTCAGTGTCACTGTCACCCACCCACCCAGTCACCCACCCACCCAGTCACTGTCCCACCCTGTCACTCTTCCCACCCAGTCACTGTGTCCCACCCCGTCACTGTCACCCACCCAGTCACTGTCACCCACCCAGTCACTGTCACCCACCCAGTCACTGTCACCCACCCAGTCACTGTCATAGTCACTGTCACCCACCCAGTCACTGTCACCCACCCAGTCACTGTCAAGTCACTGTCACCCACCCAGTCACTGTCAATTACCCACCCACTGTCACCCACCCACCCAGTCACTGTCAAGTCACTGTCACCCACCCAGTCACTGTCACCCAGTCACTGTCAAGTCACTGTCACCCACCCACCCAGTCACTGTCACCCACCCACCCACCCAGTCACTGTCACCCACCCACCCACCCAGTCACTGTCACCCACCCACCCACCCAGTCACTGTCACCCACCCACCCACCCAGTCACTGTCACCCACCCAGTCACTGTCACCCTGTCACCCAGTCACTGTCACCCACCCACCCAGTCACTGTCACCCACCCACCCACTGTCAGTGTCACTGTCACCCACCCACCCACCCACCCAGTCACTGTCCCACCCTGTCACTGTGTCCCACCCTGTCACTCTTCCCACCCAGTCACTGTGTCCCACCCCGTCACTGTCACCCACCCCGTCACTGTCACCCACCCAGTCACTGTCACCGTCACCCACCCAGTCACTGTCACCCACCCAGTCACTGTCATAGTCACTGTCACCCACCCAGTCACTGTCACCCACCCAGTCACTGTCACCCACCTATCCACCCAGTCACTGTCACCCACCCAGTCACTGTCACCCACCCAGTCACTATCACCCACCCACCCAGTCACTGTCAAGTCACTGTCACCCACCCAGTCACTGTCACCCACCCACCCAGTCACTGTCACCCAGTCACTGTCAAGTTACTGTCACCCACCCACCCAGTCACTGTCAAGGTCACTGTCACCCACCCACCCAGTCACTGTCAAGGTCACTGTCACCCACCCACCCAGTCACTGTCACCCTGTCACCCAGTCACTGTCACCCACCCACCCAGTCACTGTCACCCACCCACCCAGTCACTGTCAGTGTCACTGTCACCCACCCACCCAGTCACCCACCCACCCAGTCACTGTGTCCCACCCAGTCACTGTGTCCCACCCAGTCACTGTGTCCCACCCAGTCACTCTTCCCACCCAGTCACTGTGTCCCACCCCGTCACTGTCACCCACCCAGTCACTGTCACCCACCCAGTCACTGTCACCCACCCACCCAGTCACTGTCATAGTCACTGTCACCCACCCAGTCACTGTCACCCACCCAGTCACTGTCACCCACCCAGTCACTGTCACCCACCCAGTCACTGTCACCCACCCAGTCACTGTCACCCACCTATCCACCCAGTCACTGTCACCCACCCAGTCACTGTCACCCACCCAGTCACTGTCACCCACTCACCCAGTCACTGTCACCCACCCAGTCACTGTCACCCAGTCACTGTCACCCACCCAAGGGGGAGAGTGATGTGAGGTGCAAGGGGGGGAGAGTGATGTGAGGTGCAAGGGGGGGAGAGGGATGTGAGGTGCAAGGGGGGGAGAGGGATGTGAGGTGCAAGGGGGGGAGAGGGATGTGAGGTGCAAGGGGGGGAGAGGGATGTGAGGTGCAAGGGGGGGGAGAGGGATGTGAGGTGCAAGGGGGGAGAGGGATGTGAGGTTCAGGGGGGGAGAGGGATGTGAGGTTCAAGGGGGGAGAGGGATGTGAGGTGCAAGGGGGAGAGGGATGTGAGGTGCAAGGGGGCAGAGGGATGTGAGCTGCAGGGGGGAGGGATGTGAGCTGCAGGGGGGAGGGATGTGAGCTGCAGGTGGTGGTGGGATGTGTGTGGGGTGTAGGGGGGTATTGTGTGTTTGATGTGGAGGGGGGTATTGTGTGTTTGATGTGGAGGGGTGTATTGTGTGTGGGTGAGGGGGAGAGATGGGGGTATGAGAGATAGATGGGGAGTATCGCAATGGTTGATAGTGTTGGGTTCTGGGGGAGATATGAGGATGATGATGGGTGCTGGAGGAGAGATAGAGATGATGATGATGATGATGATGATGATGATGATGATGATGATGATTTTACCCGTGCGGCCCAATTTATTTTTCCTTGGAGCAGTTCGGCCCTTCGCACTTTACGAGTTGTGCAGGCCTGATATAGACACTCCCTGGCGCAGTTTATTTCAGCCCGAGTTGTGACAAAATACCGACTTTGTGGTGATATTTTGCCTGACAAACAAATTCTTCAAAATGCCGGTCTCCTCTAGGACAGAGTTACAAAGTAGAGCTCTATTCACACGTTCATATTACAATTCCATTTCATGTGTCAGCCAATAGAAAAAAACGAATGGCGCACAGCCAGGGAGCCAGGTGTGGAGTAAAAAACTTTTCTTTATTGCAGCATGGTGAGAGACAAATTCACCCCCTTAGAGGACTCTATCTGTGTCCCCCAAGGGGGTGAATTTGTCTCTCACCATGCTGCAATAAAGAAAAGTTTTTTACTCCACACCTGGCTCCCTGGCTGTGCGCCATTCGTTTTTTTCTACTGGATGTCTCTGGATTCTGGATCCTCTCTGGCTTGCACGCTGGCAGAAATAACCTGGAGATGACGTGAGTAGGGTTTACTGGCTCAGACTATTATAGTTGGGTTTGACCGCACAAAGTCAATATTATACCTACATGTCTTTATTCTGCCTACCCACTCCCATTGGTATCTCCAGGGGTTATTAATACTTATGCCTTCGGATGGAGTTGCTGCGGGTTTGAGCACCCCAATTCCTTTACATGTGTCAGCCAAGAACAGAAGAATGACAACGTTTCAGGTGATCTGATGAAAGGTTCATATGGGACCTGAAACATTGTCTTTCCGCTTTTCTTGTCTGTCACATTAAATGGAATTGTAATATGAACTTGTGAGTAGAGATCTACTTTGTATTGCTGTCTTAGAGGAGACCTGCACTTTGAATAAAATTGTTTGTCTATGTTGTGTTGGCTGCACAAGCAGGATTCTCCTCGACGGAAACTGTTTCCCTGCACTTTGGAGCTGTACTAGACATTTTCCCTGATACATAGAGCCCAATATATTTAACCAAGTGGGATCCTTATTCTTTTGAATGGGATGTATTCGGGGCCATGGCAAAAAAACCTTTGCCATCTAGCTTTGTATAAAGGATTCAGAATGGGCAAAACAATCATTTTTTGGGAAAGAAAACAGTTTTAAAAAGTTTGGGAACCACTGTACTAAATAAAACCCTCAAACCCCTACTACTCCCCAGCCAACTAGCACTGATATCACCTGCTTTAGTCAGAGTAGTATATTGATTAAGATGACATTCTTCCTTGAAATGGTCAATGTATAATTTCTAATAAATATAAAAGCAGATCCAAGGGATGCATTAAGCCAGGGGTGCTCAAGCCCCCCGATCAAGTCAGGTTTTCATGATATCCCAGCTTCAGCACAGGTGGCTCAATCATAGGGTCATTCGAAGACTGCGCCTCTGATTGTGCTACCTGTGCTGGAGCTGGGACTGATTGACACAACTGTGCTGAAGCAGGGGTATCCTCAAAACCTGACCTGGTGGGGAGGGGAGGCTTAAGGACTGGAGTTGAGCACGCCTGCATTAAGTTTTAACAAAGGTATATATTTCTGATTGATTCTCCTTGTTGATTGTCCTTGTTTCACAAGTTAATAAAGGTATTTTATATAGTTGTGAGAGTTAGAAATGTTTCCGATCAATACATTTTACTACAGCAGCACAGCCCTGAAGTGAATATACATGGCAATTATAATAGTGTGCTATGAATTTAGTTAATCTGCATTTTCGACCACAGGGTAGAGATACATGTTGATCAATGGCTTCTGGTTTTGCAGGTGCTTTTGGTAATTGCATTTGACGTGATTCTTTTAAAGCAGTTAAATGGTAGAACAAAACTAAAGCTGCATTTCTCAGCTGCCAGCTGTTTAAAGGATAATAGTACACATGAGAAGCACTCACGCTGTAAGGCAGTGGATTTCAAAGTTTATCTTTTATTAGGGAACTGTATAATTCTATTGTGACATTCTAGGGAACCTCAACGCTCTCTAACAGCACTTCTGAGATCAGATGCATTGTAAGGAACCCCAAGCCTCATTAATAGCGCGTCGGAGCTCAGATGCATTGTAAGGAACCCCAACCCTCTCTAATAGCGTGTTGGAGATCGGATACATTGTAAGGAACCCCAACCCCTTTCTAACAGCGTGTCGGAGATCAGATTTATTGTAAGGAACCCCAACCCTCTCTAATAGTGCGTCTGTAGAAATAAATGAGAGATTGGAAGTACTCTTGAAGAAGCACCCACCCTGATTTTGCCGATTAGACTTTTTTATCTTGGACAAACACTACTATTGATCATTTTTGTTACCGGTAATTTTTTGTAATATTGATAATTTGTGTACATTTTTAGCGCTTTTTGGATTTTTCTATATATCTCTCTAATAGCGCATCTGAGAGCAGATGCATTGTAAGGAACCCCAACCCTCTCTAGTAGCGTGTCGGAGATCAGATGTATTGTAAGGAACCCCAACCCTCTCTAATAGCATGTGTGACATCAGATGCATTGTAACGAACCCCAACCCTCTCTAATAACGCGCCTGAGATCAGATGCAGTGTAAAGTCTTCTGCATTTAGAACAATTTTCAAATGACCTGAAAATTGCAGGGAACCCTTTAAGAATGCACAGGAACCCAAAGGTTCCTAGGAAACCCTATTGAAAAACACTGCTGTAATGCATACTGCCATGGGTGCCGACTGGAGCTGGAAGAATTCCAGCTAACTTGCAGAAGACAATACGTTTCAATGTATTGCTTCAACTGTTTAATGAAGTCATACTCGCATGTCTTGTTCTACTGTAAGGTGCAAATGAGAGCTGGGGTGACAGGGCTATAGCTAGACCTTTTTATATTTAGTGTGAGTCATCCAGGAGATAAAAAGGCCAACGAGGCAAGTTCCAAAAATATGTTTTGACATAAAGAAAAATAAATATCCAACTATAATTTTATTGATTGTAATCAGGATGCAAAAAAATTGAACAAAAGATTTTTACTGTATGATAACCAAGATCTAGCAAAACCTTTTGGTGCATTTAATATTGTGTGTTGCATGACTCATCTTACAACATTGCAAACTGAAGCATACATGTCAAAATAGCAGATACTGTAATACCATGATGGGTTACAACATAGAAGTAACTCTTGTTCAAACGGCTTATCTAAACTTTAGCTCTGGCATCCAGGACATTTGTGCCACTTGACGTAAAGCTCTGAAAAAGTGTGCACCCCCCTGTGAGGGGATTTACAAACCCCTCACTTGCAAACCAGCAGTACTAACAAAGGTTTGTCAGGCATGCTGCATAACGGCTGGAAACTCTCCTTGCTTAAAAGACAGGCAGCTAATTAAAGGCAGAGGGCTAGCACCTGCAGCCAATCTCAGGAGCTATATAGTCAGGCTTCTGAGAACACACACAGGCTCATTCTGGTCTCAGCCAAGGAGGAGCCCAGTGGTTATATTGCTGTATAGAAACTCTTGTATGTATATCTTTCTGTTAAGAAGTGTCATACAGTATGTCAATCTTATGTTAAGAAGTGTGTCCTCAGCTTATTGAGAGGTATTAAAGGACTGGACAACAAAATATTTGACCCTGGGGAAGTTTGTTACACCCCAGTTTGTTACACCCCCAAAAAAGAAAACATTCATATATTTTTTTTTTACTCTCCCTGTGTCATTTCTCTAGCATTCCCTATACGTTATTAGTTTCAACCTTGTGCCTTCCTGCTAGATACATTCAGGATCCCATTGCAGGGGAATGGGGGGAACTTCAGAATCCTTGTCCCCTCCCATTGTCTGGATGATGGCATTACTGCTCACCCTCTTCACCTTTCCATTCTGCATAGTCTTGCCTTCTACTTTGTTTACTCACTGGATTTACTGGACTGTTGCTGCTGTCATGTAGTAGATTCTGCCTCATCAAGAACCCCTTTGGTCCAGATTAAGAGAGGGTACATTAGATGCATTAGTGCATTTATTTCACTCTTCAACTTACATCCTTCATGAACACACTAGTAGTCATGGGGAATACTGAACTAAAAGAATATCTTTTTTTAAGAATTTGGTTTTAATTAATAAAAGCCCATTGAGAATACTAAGGCCTGTTACTGTGTGGGTGAATGGTGCTTCTAGTGATTGAAACGTCATTGCAATGAGTACAATTCAATCTAGTTTAGGGGAATTGCTTCGCAATGTGTGGACCTAACCGAATGAGAATCAATCTAAACTAGTAGCATTTAATAAGAATGCATTAAAACGGATGAGAACTAATTCAAAACAGTGATTTAGCCTTTCGATGTACAATATGGACTTACTCTAAATACTGTACTGTAAGAGAAAATATGTAGATCAAACCCCCATACTGCAAATTGCGTATACATATAACTGATCATAGTCTAGGAGATAATCCTTAAACCTCTGAATTAGTGAATGCCATGTTACCGGTACTATTTTAGTATGAACTCTAATGAAATAAGGTTAGGCCCATATTTAATAGGTGGTCCTATTCCATAAGACACATTAGGGCCCATTCACTTACATGGGCCATAAGGTTTGTTTCAGCACCAGAAGGTGTCCTGTGGCATAGAACTGCCTTTGTGCACTCTTGGTGGCACTAGAGTTCTGCATCATTTTTATAGGAATGGGACAATTTGCCATGGCCATTTATCAACTGTGGGACTATTCATCACGGCTATTTCACCATCGTCCATTTTGAGGCTTCTTACGGCTTTGGTTCTTTAGGGTTAGAGGTTCAGGTTAAGATTACAGTTTATTGTTAAGGTTTGGAATATTATGGTTAGGGTTTAGTGTTAAGGTTGGGATTGGGTTTTTTAGAGTTTAGGGCTTAATGTTAAGGGTTCAGGTTAGGGTTAGGGGATAAAGTTCTAGGTTGCAGTTATCAGCATTACCCAAATTTAAATTGTGGGTAATTTGGCCCGAAATCCCACAGACTCCCTGGGACATTTGTGGTGACTAACTGTCCTAGACCCCATTTTTATTACATCAAAACGATGAAAACTGCCTCCAGGACCCTTCAGTTCCCTATTCCCTTCCTACTGTAGCTCATTCTGGAAACGGACAGATGCAACAATATTAATGGAGCTCACCAATACTTAGAGCTGCAAAGATGTCCTTGCCATAAGAAAAACCACTGAGGGAAGTGCTCTACTCCAACACATAACATCCATTGAGACTTTTCTGTATCGGTGTTCTTTGTAAATATGTACAGCATTTACTATGGCAAAAATGTTGAGTTAGAACATCAGCAAAATGCTCATTTTGCTTAAGGTCCTCTATCCGTTATTATATGTTGAAGTCAGAATTGGATACTACGTGTGCTACTGTATGTAAGCGTGCATTATAATTAAAAGTTCCATTGTAGTACAATCATGAAAGAATTAACAACACGATGTTACATGTTATGTGTTTTGCTTCAAATGTTTTTTCCTTGGGGATTTTAAAAAGATTGAATTAAGCAATACGGAAGAGGGACAGGATGATTTACAGATTTTATAAGATGCCCATTAGAAAACAATGCGGGCATAAATCAAGGGTAAGAACTCTGATCTCATTTAGAAAAATAGAAGATGCATTACTATGATTTACACCTTTTGTACCCTTCAGTGTCCAAGGATAATCGGCTTTTCCAGCAGACCTTTGTGGTATTTTATTTTCTATGGAGAAATAAAATCATTCGAATATCTTTTTATCTCAAGAGGGGTGTGGCATTATATTGTCAGCTCTGCCTCCAAAGCAGCACAGTCCAGTCCTGGAAAGAAACACTTAGAAGGCAGAGCTGGCAAATACCGCTCCTCTCCCAGAAGTCTCGCCCCACAATGCTTTGCATATCACTTTGCCAAGCTACTATTGTGGGAGAGAAGAATTGCGCACAGGCATCTGCACCCCCATCAGAGGCAGAGATGGCAGTCACTGCTATTTTGTCCCAAGTGGGATCCCCTCAATGGTTTGCAAAGCACCATGCAAGGTGTAGTGGGGTGGGACTTTAGAGAGCAGACCAGTGATTGACAGTTCTGCTTCCAATGGGGATGCATGCGTGTGGGATCTTTTTTTTCTCCCACATTATGCTTTCTTCTTGGTGCACTTTTCAAGTGATACCCCCTTATCCTTGCCACTCATTGTCCTCATTTAAAGGACATACTGTCTGTTTTTTCTCCTTCATGATCACACATCAGGATGATCATTCACTTGACCTCTCTTATCTCTTCCCCCTCTCTACTTTCTCTAACTCACTGTATCCTCCCTAGTCCACATCTCCTCTCTTTTCCCTTACTCTATTTCCTCCCCCTCACCAGCTTCTTCTTAGACCTATTATAACTTCCATAACAAACCTTTCTCATCTCTCTACTTCTCTGCGAAATCTACTCTTTCCTCTCATCACCCTCTCCTGCCCTGACTTCGCCACCACCCCATACGATAGTTCTCTCTCATCTACCCTTGACCAAATTGCTCCTGCAACAACTCGATGCTACCATCCCATCAAACCTCGACCATGGAAAACCAACAAAACCCTATACCTCCAGAAATGCTCCCACAGGGCTGAACAAAATGAAGCTATAATGCAGATTACATACACTACATATTCGTTCTCTCTGCCTATATTGCAGCCCTATCCATTTTTAAACAAATTACATTTGACTCTCTGATATTTACTCCTCCAACCCACAGCACCTGTTTTCAACGCTCTCCTTTGCCCACCAGCACCTGTTTCCTCAATTTGTCATGGCTATATCCCAATGGCTATTCCCTTTAATAATTCTATTAGACCTTCCTGGTGCTTTTGATAGTTAACTATTCCCTACCTCTACGTCCTCCATTTTAGGGGGCCTGCATCACATTGCCCTTTCCTCGTTCACTTCTTATCTATCTGACCATTCCCTTCGTGTTTCTGGTGCTGGCACATTCTTCCCTCCCTCACAGCCCCCCAGTTGTAGGATCTCTATTTTGCTCCATTTACACCTCTACTCTTGGACAATTAATGCAGTCAATCGATTTTCACAACTACCTCTGTGCTGAGATACCCACATCGACCTCTCTTCTCCTGACCCCTCTCCCCTTTGCTTCAGTTGTGTCACAAATTGTCTTTCTGCTCTCTCCTCCTTTATGTCCCATCACTATATCAAACTTAACATGTCACAAATAGTCATTATCTTCACTTAAAGAAGCAGTACCACCTGCTCTGGGTTTTTGTCCAGTAAGGTAATACCGGACACATACATGTCCAGTATTACCTCACATTTTTTACTGGACAGTGTCCAAATACAGGACAGTCTGTTCAGTACTGAACACCTGGCAACCCTAGACATATCACAACTAGAAATTACCAACATTGGACAAAGATGGTACTCAACTGGATTCCAAGAGTGATTAAAAGACCAAGACAACGGGCAAAAGTAAGATTGGAGGATAACATTAAAAAAAGGTGTTCGAACAACATAGAGAAGAGAGGCTGTAACCGCAATATGTGGAAGATCATTGTGGGGCTCTTTATCCAGCAGTGGATCGACAAGGGCTAAAGACGATGATCTATATAAACAAGTATACTTCACCCAAACCCATGGAATGGAGTTGAAGAAAAGGCAGTACATCACCGATAAGGGATCAAAATATGTTGTATTAAGTAGAGCATCCAACGTTTCGGTCCTAAATTAAGAACTTCCTCATGGTGGTGTTTAAATCACTTACCTGCGATGTGCTGCCTCTTCTTCAACTCCGATCCATGGGTTTGGGTGAAGTATACAGTACTTGTTTACAAGATTCTTATGACCCTTGCACTTGCGTTTTCATGTGCTAATGCTCTTTGAGGTTTGCCTGCTGTACACAACATGCAGCATCTCACAACAATAAGTGCAACTTATCCTTAGCATATGTTTTTTAAGAACAAGTGCAGCTTTAACTGATTCTGGGTTTATTTACTTGTATATTGTTTCTCAATGGGAGGCCAATATCCAAAATAAAAAAAAAGCACAGTTCTTGATCAGCAAATTAACATAAATCTATAAAACACAAGAGCTAAAAGAAGCATTTGTATCCATTAGAAGCCACAAAACTACTGAGACAGATGGAAATTAGACTTGCTAATGTAGCATACTCAACCCATCTTGTCTGGTTTTGTTAAGGGAAGGAGAATGGATATTGAAACAACCGAGAGGCTCCCTCTACTGTTGCAGTTGGCTCTCAACTGGTAGTGTGTGGAATTTACCATTAAAGACAGTCTACTCTATATCCTTATTTAACAAAAAGTGGCCTCAACGTGTTAACATGCACCATGTGAACAAAAAAAAAATCATTACAATACATGATGTCAAGGAAAAACTCCAAGTTGACCCAAACGTGATTAAACTGTATGCGTAGTTCATATAATGTGTAATGCAAGATATATGTAATGTTTTGCTCTTAAAGCATTTACCGATTTTTCAACAATTTTATGAAAAGATTATAATGATTTACACACGTTTATCAATCCACTCACAATTCTAGTATTTCCGGGTACCTATTTTCCTTAAACACTAATGCCGGACGCCAGGGGTTCTCAACTCCAGTCCTCAAGACCCCCCCCCCCCTCCCCAACAGGTCAAGTTTTAAGGATATCCCTGCTTCAGCACAGGTGGCTCAATCAGTCCCTGCTTCAGCACAAGGCTCAGTCTTAGATATATATATATTTATATATATATAGCAACTGTAAATATTACTGTATGTTCATTTGCATGTCTTAGACAGGTCTGCAACCCTGTCTTTCCCCATTGTCACCCAGCATACAGCGCTTCCACTGCAGCAAGGGATTCTAGGAAATGACATGCAAATGAGCACTCAGTGCCACCTTTTGTCTCAAGCTCGTATTACACAAGCCAATCCTCAAGCCAATATATACTTCCCCTCCCCCAATCTGTTTATCCAGGTTTTAATCTTTAATTTTTTACACGTGGAACCTGAAGTGGAATACTACACATTTTAGCATCTGCACCGTTTTTAATCATTAATGCTTATACAGTAAGTTAAGGAAGGGAGTTGCTGTTAATCAATGGAATTACTGCATATAAACTATGGGATGGAATTACTGCCAATCAATGGAATTACAGTTAATTATTGGAATTACTTCCTATAAATTGTGGAATAAAATTACTGCTAATCAATGAAATTGCTGCTTATGAACTAGGGAATGGGAGTACAGCTAATCAATACAATTACTGCGTGTGAGCTATGTTTTTAACCTTTTAAGGACCACAGAACTTTTACAAAATGTAATTTTGTAGAAAATCAGCCTATAGTATCCTGCAGTCTTAAAAATATTACCACCATGTGGTATTTTTTATATGCATACAGTATATACATTTATACCTACTGTATGTATATCTATAGACTATAGCATGACATTACAGTACAACATGATTTATATCATTAAATAACTTCAATATTTTGAAGTTTATTCTAGATCACTCGGGCGATCGGGTTGTTTTTTGGCAGATATTTCCCATTGAAGTCAATGAGGAATTTCAGCCGAAAACAGCGCGATCGGCCACTGTGGCTAATAAAGAATTTGTAAGGGTTCCAGTTCTGGGTTTTGCTGGAACTTGCCCTTACGTGGCAGTTGTCGTCCTGAACTTGGTAATTGGCTTCACCTGTTCCAGGGCTTTAAATAGCAGTCAGTGACTCTGTAGACGGACGTTCACAGAGGTACACAATTGGAGGCTTTTATAAGGTGAAATTATAATAGGCTTTATTGTGCCTTTTCCTTTTCATCAGGAAATCATCCAAACACAGGGGGGGAACAAAGCTTCTATTCACTTGGGAGTAGTTCTAGTGAAATCCTATGCAATTAATTCACACCCCCCTTAGTAAAGCATGTCTTGCAGCCCCAAAACATATAGCATGAAATAAGCAGATATAAGCAGTCTCTTAATAATGAAAGTCTTATCTGTTTCTTGCTGTAGAGTAAGCTTCTCTGCTCTCCTGGAACTGCACCTGTGCGTGCACAGAAAATATCAGCATCCAGGTTTAGAAGTCTTATTTGGTGTCTTGCAATCAGCTATGCTGGGCAGAGCTCAAGACCGGTCAGCTCCAGAGATGTGTGTTCTCTTGGTCAGTCTCTCCTGGGAGACTCAAGAACACTCCTCTGTCTCCAAAGGTCAGCTCCCATTCAGAGCTAAGAAGTCACTTCCTGTCTCAACAGACAGGCTTTTGTAAGCAATTAGATCAGGCAGGTGGTGTTTATTAATTGACTACCAGCAGTTAACCACCACACTGCTACATTAAAGGCACATTACTTGAACAGGGATTACTCCCCTGTTACAGACTCCCAGCCACCGCCCGAGCATTGTATTCGATCCCATGTGTTTCGAGACCCTGTGAGTGCCTTGTTCCTCTTACCTGCATTCTCTGTTGCCGACCCCAGTTTGCGACCCCGACCTTGCACCTCTGCCACCTGCCTTGACCCCAGCCAGTTATCCTGAAGACTACGACTACTCTAGCAGGACTCTGGCCCCTGGCTATGGTCAGTGATCATACACCCCTACCGTAGCTCTGCGGGTCCACTTCCTATCGGATACAAGCATCGTTAGAAGAATAAGGCCCATAATGGGGATATGCTGGAGCTCGCTAGGGTTCCACGGAACACAGTAGAATGTAAATGCGTGGTGCTAAAGACCAATAACAGAAAATATAATTGAATGAATAAAGAATACTTGTAGAAGGATCCCCAGGATAAATACTTGATTCAAGACAACAGGTATTGGGTGTAGACTCCTGGATAGTGAACTCACCACATAGTGAGAAATTGACACACATTAACACCAGGAGTCATAAGCATATAACTCACCCTAGATAATACCAAAATCTCATTAAAGATTATAGCCAGGAAAACATGTAGCAAGAAAGTGACTCACTTTTGGAGCTGAAACGTCCATGCAATCCAGCAGTGGGGGTCCTTAGGTGTGCCTCCCTCCAGTAGGTATGACAAGAGAAAAAGGGAGAATGGTGGAGCACTACAACAAATGTCCATAGAAAAATAAACAAACAGGAGAGTGCGTTTCCCATAAAAAATAATTATTTAATGGTCATGAGGACAAGAAAAGCGCAAAAAAGCCCCACCAACGTTTCACACTTCTCAGTGCTTTGTCAAGGTATGACAAAGCACTCTGAGAAGCGTGAAACGTTGGTGGGGATTTTTTTGCCCTTTTCTTGTCCTCATGACCATTAAATAATTATTTTTTATGGGAAACGCACTCTCCTGTTTGTTTATTTTTCTATGGACATTTGTTGTAGTGCTCCACCATTCTTCCTTTTTCTCTTCCACGGAACACAGAATGAAAACCATTCAACTATGACATTCCAATTTATGGGGTGTTTAGACAGTAGTTGTTTTTTCAAAGCTTTCTTAGGCCATTATTTCATTATTTGAACCATGGTGGCGATGTAATTTCCACATTCCCAAACTTCCAAGAATGTCCTGATGAATCTCGGCATTTTTGGTGATCTTGGAACACGTATTTTTGACGGTGCTGATGTGATCAGAGCAGGGTCTCACCACAATGCGTATACAAACTATAATCTCGTAGTCCATCAAACTTCAAACAAAGTAATGTGTTTTTCAAAATTACAATTTTATTAGATTTGTAGAAGACAAAATAACAATGGCGCAGTGTTTTGGGGGAAGAACAAACTCCGTCTTTATGATTTAGTGGCGCTATGTAGTATGATTTTAAATATGTCAATCTTACCATCTGCACATGAAGATACCTCAGATTTTGCACTAAATCTTTCAGTTAACGACACTCTTGTTCCATACAATATTGTTATGGGAGTAGTTGCCTGGCGCATATCAGTGATATCAATGTTGGAGTCTGTCATTGTCATTCTTCTCCCATGAGAAATGGCTTCTGTCTAACAGACTGTGTCAGCTAAATTACCATGTTTCTTACATTCAAAGACATTAACGGACTGAATACAACATTGTTGATACTTTACAACAGGGGTGGCCAACTCCAGTCCCCAAGGGCCACCCGCAGACCAGGATATCTCTGCTCCAGCACAGGTGGCTCATTCAGTGGCTCCGTCAAAATGACTGAGACACCTGTGCTGAAACAGGGATATTCTGATTACCTGACCTGTGGGTGGCCCTTGAAGACTGTAGTTGGCCACCCCTGTTTAATAAGATGCAGATCTCCAGAGCTACATAGATGACTCAGTAAATGTGTATTGTACCAGTTGTATAGCTTTGCCAGTGGTCACTGCGGAAAAACACCACAGAGTTTTAGTATCAGAGACACAGAATAAAAAGTTAAAGTAGAAAACGAATCTAGTACAGTCTCCTAACACCTCCTCTACAAGAGGGCTTTGCTCTTCACTGCTAACCCCACTGCCAGCAAAGGGGTTAAGCAGCATCTCCCCACCTCCGCAGCATGCTCCCTTGTCAACAAATCTGACTAATTTACTGTCACACATGGAATGAACGGAGCTGGGATTTCTGGGGGTTGGGTGTCATTGACTGTCATAAATGCTTTATCATTTTGTCATTACGTGTTAAACCTTGTTGTTCAGTGAACTATGACGCAAAATGAAACCGCGCAGCATCAATGGGATTATCCGCGCATTATTTATAAGGGTATTAAAACAGATGTCCCCCCACCAGTACAAATGAAAGAAAACTCATATTGGGGCCTTCATATGAGCTGACGATGTATTTGATGGCTTTGCAATGATCGTTTTCCAACACAACAGCTGACTCGCCAAAGCACGCTACAGTTACCACATGCTGCATGCTCATTAGCTTCAATGGGTATATTGAGCGTGGTAAGGTTATCTGCCTTTTGTTAATGAGGGGATAACATAATGACATACGGCATTCAGTGCCAACTGATCTACTTCCAAGTTTTATTGTCATTATCTTCGGCCGTTGTTTCGGGAGCGTCAGAGAAAGGATGTTACCGAGCCTCACCCTTCGCTTGTGTCCCAGAATTCCATTCCCCACCTCCTATTTATAGTGTGTGTTACAGTACATTTTATCTATATTAAAGCAGCAGGCCGTACCGATCGCCATTATTTTGCATTTTTTTAATGAGTTCTGTTCTTGCCTTTCAAAAAAGCTGCCCTTATTTAAGAAATCTAATGTTTCGTTTAAGAGATAAGTGTTTGAAATATTAAGGCCCAGATCCACGGAGGTTAATTATTGCCTTAATGAGACGTTAAGTTAATGCCTTGTTAAGTGCTAACGTGTATTTTTTTTGTTTCAAAAATTTTTATTAGGCATTTATACATTATACATATATGCATATATATCTTAGCCTAATACAGGGTTTTTTGTTTTGCACATTGAAAGCCTCGCCAGGCCTCCGATCCTTTTGTTGGACCGAAAAGGGCAGGCGAGAGAGAAGAAGAAAGGGGAGGAGGAGTGAGGGGGGGAGGGGAAGGAGTGAGGGGGGGGAGGGGAAGGAGTGAGGGGGGGGGAGGGGAAGGAGTGAGGGGGGGGAGGGGAAGGAGTGAGGGGGGGAGGGGAAGGAGTGAGGGGGGGGAGGAGTGGGGGGTGGTTCTCGACCTCCTATCCCGTCCACCAGGTCCTGTCCCGCATCTTTTCTCTCTGATGCCTAGGTCGTCTCCCTTTTATGTATGGGGGTTTCTACCCTATTGGTTGGGTCAGTCATGGTTCCCAAACTTTGTAAAAGGACGTTGTGGTTCTTTTAAGAAAGGCTGAGAGCTTTTCCATTAGCATTACTTCATGGATCCTTTTCTTTACTGTTTGCTTAGGGGGGGTGATACCTTCTTCCATGAGGCGGCCACCACAAATCTCGCCGCTGTAAGAATGAAGGAGATTAATTTTCTTATTGGGCGGTCAATATTCTCCATTGGCCTGGCCAATAAGTAGGTCAGCGGATCAATGGGTATTGTGAGGTCTGTGACCTCTTTTATTATAGTTTGTGTGGTTAGCCAATATTTCTGTATCTCTGAGCATGACCACCAAATGTGGGCCATGTCCCCCTTTTGTCCGCAGCCTCTCCAGCATAGATCGGAGGCCAGAGGGTAGATTTGTCTTAATCTGACTGGGGTAAGATACCAGTGGAACAGTATTTTATAAATGTTTTCCTTAGTTGTGGTACATATGGAAGTTTGAGGCAGATTCCCATATACTTTCCCAGTCCTCTCTGTCTATAACCATATTCAATTCAGCTGCCCATTTGAGCATATAGTCATTGGTATGGGGGTCTGCCGACTTCTCCATTTTGGCGTATATTTGTGTTATGAGACCTTTTTGATGAGTGGTTTTCCTACACAGCCTTTCAAAACTAGTAAGAGGGGGAAATTCTAATGTTGGGGATAGGTTTTGTATAAAGTGTCAAATCTGGAGATATTTGAACGCGTTCAATTCTGGAATTTCATATTTATTTTTTAATCCTTGGTAGCTCAGGAACTTTCCTAGACTCAGCATGTCAGCGACTGCCCTGATATTTTTTGATTTAAATTGATCAAATTGTCTAAGTTCACAACCGGGAGGAAATTTAGGATTTTTGAAAATTGGAATGAGTTGGGTGTTAGTGGTTGTGAGCTATATATTTAAATTTGGATTTCATCCAAGTCTCCCACGTGCCTCATCGGTCCTAATTTAAATTTACTAGTTTGTGTATCTCCTCTGTTCAGGGACCGAAGGCATCCTGGCAGAGAAGGCGTGCCGGCGTATTGTGATTCTATATCTAACCAGCAATATTGGTCTGGATCAGCATTCCATACTACTGCATGTCGCAATTGGGTGGCTTGGTAGTATGTTATGATGTCTGGGACTCCAAGGCCTCCTCTCCCTTTGATGAGAGCAGAACTGACCAAGCGGTCCTGGGTTTTTTACCCTGCCAAATAAAATGAAATATTTGTTTCTGGATATTTTTCAATTCTGAGCCAGGGATGTGGACCAGGAGAGTCTGGAAGTAATATAACAATCTGGGGAGTATGTTCATTTTGACCGAGATCATTCTCCCGATCCATGATATTTTATAACCTTCCCATTTGTCTAGGTCATTTTTAATTTTCCAGAATAGGGCTGGGTAATTGTGTTGGTATAGGGACTGGTAGTTCCTTGATACATTTACTCCCAAATATTTAATGTATGAGGAATTCCAACGATAATTAAAATTTAGTTTAAGTAGTTTCACCTCTGGCTCTGGCAGATTTAAGTTTAAAGCTTCAGATTTGTCGCTATTGATTTTATCCCCTGATATTTTACCAAAGTCCCTGAGTTCTTTTTGGAGATTAGGGAGGGACATTTGGGGTTTGGATAGAGTTAGGATTATATCATCTGCGAACAGGGATATCTTGTATTGTTTATTTCCAATTTCTATCCCTTGGATGTCAACGTTATCTCGAATTTTTGATGCCAGGGGTTCTATGGTCTGTGCAAAGAGAAGAAGGGATAGGGGGCATCCTTGTCTTGTGCCGTTTTTAATATTGAATCGTTGTAGGTTGCCCCCTGGGAGTTTCACCATCGCTTATGGATCTTGGTAAAGTCTACGGACACCCTCTAGATATGTGTCTTTGAAGCCAAATTTACGTAGGGTGTTATCTAGAAATAACCTGTCAATTCTATCGAATGCCTTCTCTGCGCCTAGGCTTAACAATATTGCTTTGGTTCCTGTGAGGTGTACGTGGTCTACTATATTGATTATCTTACGGGTGTTGTCTGAGGCTTGCCTGCCCACGACAAACCCAACTTGGTCTATATGCTAACGTGTATTTTTAAGGGTTACTCATGCAGTGTTAAGTGCTGCTTTCCTAAGCAAAGTTAATTGTGGCAACTATAACGGCCGTTAGTGCTAATGTGCAAAAGAGTAATTCCCCCCAACACCACCTATCCACGGAGATCTGTTCTAGAGAATGCAGGTAATTAACCTGACAATATTTAGCTGGTGTTACTCCCGTCCAGCCCCTGAAATATAGGGAGAGAGATGTATATTTTTCAGATATCTCAGGTGAGTTCCTTTTGTGCACAGGTAATTCTCCACAAATTGTTTAAAGGTCTCTTTCCCTTATGCGCGAGTCAAATTCACAGGGGCCTACTCTAGTACAGAGCTCTGAAGTGTGTCAATTCGCTTCTAAAGAGCCCTCGGATTGGCATGCTTTGTGTAGCGAGTGCTCACCACAAACGGGACGGGACCGCAAGGCTGAGGTGGAGATGTCAGAATACACCGACCTACAACCGCGTGACCGTGTCCGGATTGCAGAATAGTGTAGCTGGGTCAGGGTTGGAGAGGTCAGAATGGTCGTATATACTCGCCGTGGTCTGGGGTTGGAGAAGTCGGATGGTCGTTGTGTGTAGCTGGGGTCTAGGAGTAGAGAAGGTGGGAGTTCAAATACAAGCCGAGGTCAGGGGTCAAAGAAGGCAGCGTTCCGGGTACAAGCTAAGGTCAAGGTAACAGAGAATCAAGGCAGAATGCAAGAGCAATAGCAGGACAGCAGGGTGCTTGAGGCAAACCCTTGAAACATAAACAAAGTTTATGCTCAGCCAATTTGCCACACTTTGCTATTTTGCAAGCACTTTTCACTTGTCCAATCTGTGTCTAAAAGGCTTTCTTAGAAGCGGCTTCACTCCTGCTCCGCCAATCCAGTCGGTTTTTCAAAAAAGCCCCCACCACTTTTTTTCAGTTTTTTACTAACATTTCTAGTCTCGTAGCTTCATTATGCAAACCGCTTCTAAAAACTCACTTTTTTTTCACATCACCTAAAGAGTGGCAAGATTGGTACTGTGAGTTACTTCCTGAGCCTTAAATATGGGTTTGAATGAGAGAGTAAAACTCATAAATCAGACTGGGGGTGGAGTTAGCACCACCTCAGGTCATTCTGCTTCTAAAGCACGTACAATCTGGATTTGGCTGTTAAACCGTTCGGTTTGTGACCTTTTTTTTTTTTTTTAGAAGCAGCGGTTTGCAATAGAGAATAGGGTTTTTTCTCACATTTCGTTCCGCTACTTCTGAATAATAATAGCATGTTCTTGTATAGTGCTGCTTGTTTTAATTAGCGCTTTACAGAGACATTTTGCAGGCACAAGTCCCTGCCACGTGGAGATTACAATTCTATGTTTTTGGTGCTTGAGGCACAGAGAGATAAAGTGACTTGCCCAAGGTCACAAGGAGCCAACACCGGGAATTGAACAAGGCTCCCCTGCTTCAAACTCAGTGCCAGTCAGTGCCTTTACTCACTGAGCCACTCTCTCCTTCGGAACATTCTGCTACTTCAGAGCTACTAGAATAGGCCCCATAGGCTTCTGGGGACGGATTTAACATATTCACTACCAGCAGTATGAATGTTTACCAATGCCATGCAGGCCTCTATATCGCAGACTAAGCAACAAGTAGCTCTTTGTTATTACCACTACCACTGCATTAAATGTTTGTCTAGTCTGGGCTAGCTTGCAAACAATCAGAGTTACATGATTCTTTTCTAGATCAAGAACAGTTTTATCATGAAGACAAAAATAAATGTCTTACTATTGTATCTACAAGCAATACCTCTGTTGATGTAAAAGAGAGGCATTTTGCACATACTGTAATACTGTATCTGTTCTTAAATGCAACTGCAATGTCCATAAAGTTTTGCAGGCAGGTAAAGTACATACGGTATTGGCACTAGATTTTAAATGGGTTCTCCATCACCAAAACCATGCCAATACAATTACCATGATATCAATCCTTTTCATATATATATGATATCTTTATTTATTTATAACATGTGTAGCCAGGTCCCCCTCGCGCACTCGCCCCCTCCTTCCCCGTTGCGAGCGCGCGGTGTTGCTGTGCGGCCGGTTGCCATGGTGGGATCGGGCGGTTGCCGGGGACGCGATCGGGCCGGTTGCCGAGGCCGCGATCGCGTCGTTAGGGTCCCGGCGGCTAGCGGAGCAGGGCGCCGCCATGACAGTTAGTTCGCGCATGCGCAGGAGGCCAGCTAGCGCGGGAGGCCCCAGATAGCTCGCGCATGCGTGAGAATAGACGGCCAGCCCCCAGGGTGCATAGGGGCAGAGACACCTGACGCCAGGGAGCCAATAGGGCTAAGGGATTTGCCCGGGAAAGAGAGATACTTTTCGCGGGGTTTTGCAGTGAGACAGGCAGTCAGGATCCGGACCAGCTAGGGGTAAGAGGTGGATGCAGGGCTCAGTGACCCTCTGCATTAGGCCAGCAGCCCCCAGGCCCCAGTTAGGTCCTGAGCCACTTAATAGCTTGTGGAGTATAGGGACAGGCCCTAGATAGGGACACTGACCCATTTATTGGTAGCTTAGTCAGGGTCACAGTGCTACAGCCGTGCGGCCCTGCAAGGTGGGTTCTGGGCTCAGAACACCATCAAAGACCCTGGGACTAAGGTGATATTATCCGCGCTGGAATTCACCCAACGCGGTGTGGAGGACAACGTCGGATCGGGCGGATCTCCGGTGATATCGCGGTACCCGTGGCTGGAGCCCGGGCAGGTAACCTGCAACTCACGTGCACCAACCAGGCCTATCACCAGACATAGTGGCTGCGCAGTCACACATACACATGCACAGTGGTATTTGACTTTGGGGGTACGAGACATTTGGGTGGGGGTTACTGGACACAGGGTGGGATCACTCTATGGGAGGTTAGCGTCCACCGTGACGCCTAGTGTGATTCGCGTCCGCCGTGACGCCAGAGGTGGTAGCGTCCGCCGTGACGCCTAGTGTGATTCGCGTCCGCCGTGACGCCAGAGGTGGTAGCGTCCGCCGTGACGCCCAGGTGGTAGCGTCCGCCGTGACGCCCAGGTGGTAGCGTCCGCCGTGACGCCCAGAGTGGTTAGCGTCCGCCGTGGCGCAGGATTGTTGTGTTGATGTATGTAGATGTAGTTAGTTATGCATTAAAGCCCGTCCTGTTTTACATTCGTTTGCGGTGTGTGGTTGTTTCCTGTGAGGGCCTCCTCCCACTCCATTGGGATCCCTCCCAGGTGGAGGCGTTGCACCTAGAGATGTATGAGATGTATGTACCCCAGGTTCCCCGTGGCGGAAGCTCAGCCCTCCTGTGAGCCAACAGGTAATGCACCACACCTGAGTAACCTTGCATGTTCCTACACTTCCACAGTATTATCTGCGAGAGGGTGGGGGAAAACCCGTTACACATGTTTTACCAGGAAGTAGTACATTGAGAGTTACCTCTCTTTTCAAGTATGTACTGGGCATAGAGTTATGATGACAACTACATAGTTACAAATACATACAAGCATACCCCGCATTAACGTACGCAATGGGACCAGAGCATGTATGTAAAGCGAAAATTTACTTAAAGTGAAACACTACTTTGTCCCACTTATTGATGCATGTACTGTATGGCAATCGTGCTATACAGTATGTACATAACTGATGTAAATAATCTATTTGTAACAGGCTCTATCGTCTCCCCGCTTGCGTACAGGTAGGGAGCCGGTATTGTTGTTCAGGACGTGCTGACAGGCGCATGTGTGAGCTGCCGTTTGCCTATTGGACGATATGTCCTTACTCGAGAGTGTACTTAAAGTGAGTGTCCTTAAACCGGGGTATGCCTGTAGTTACATTAAGTGTACAGGGTTATATACATTACAGTATATACAAGACATTGCATTCACAGTTAAAGATAATATATGTTATAGGCGTATGTAACAGATACAGACCAGATTAAAATATGAGGCAGCTTTAGTTTTGAAAGAATTTAGACTGGTGGTGGCTGTGAGAGTCTCCGGTAGCTTGTTCCAGTTTTGGGGTGCATGGTAAGAGAAGGAGGAACGGACGGATACTTTGTTGAACCTTGGGACACTGAACAGTCTTTTGGAGTCCGATCTCAGATAAGTGCTGTAAAGCGCTGCGTACGTACATGAAACGTTACACAAACAAAGATATACATAGTGTACATATTGAATAGACACCATTGTGTCAATGGGGGAATATACATGACGGGATGGAAATAGCCTCACTTACTGCTAAGAGTGACAATATTATTCTGTGTCCCAGGTTTCCTCCCCATGCATCAGTGAGCAGTTTAGGGATTTATTCAGAGAGAAGTTCACAAGTAAATGCCTCTGGTTCACAGATCTGCTCCCAATATAAGAACCTTAATTCACACGTTCCTTATTTCTGCAATGAACCCAATGAGAAAGGATAACAGGCGGATAAGCAGAGTTGAGGCACCTCTCCCGGGAGCTTGATATACAGTAGAAGTCTTTATAAAGGTAAAAAGGGTATAGAGTGAGACACTTCCATCTTTTCAAATCTTTCAAAGGACATGAAACATGAAACTGAAATGAATGAGAGCATTATGCTAGCATTGTTATATACAAAGGTGGCGGTGTAAAGCGAAAATGAACAGTGTTTGCACATCACATTCATTTTAACACTTCCAATGATAAGCTACGAAGTTTGTCACTTTTGATGCATATAATGCTTTGGGTCATATTTGGACAAAATGGCCATATTTATAGAGAATCTTCTTTTTCCCAGATCTTCTTTATCTTCTAATGTTAAAATTATTAATGTATTCATTTGTCTCTATGTTTGAGGCCCCTCCTATTGTGAGGCCCTAAATTGTGGCTTAGTTATCTTACGCGTAAATCTGGCACTTACTACACCCCTCTGCAAACTGTATAGATACATGAGATTTAATCGCACTCGCCTCCAATAATCATGGAGCCAGGAGGACATTTTTATTTTCTACCTTATTCAGGAAGAATGGGGGGTATGTGACGTTTTGGGGGCTGCTCCCTTTCATCAGGGGCAAATAGTTATTTTTGCCTGAAAAGGTAGATAATGTAAATATCCTCATCATTACTATGAGATTATTGGAGGTGAGTGCAGCTGAATTGCCTTTATCTATACAGCGTGATACTGTGTATAACCTCTATAATGTTATTTCATCAAAAGTTCATTGATGACCATGGCAACACCTGTGGGGATAATATCTTTATTGAATATCTGATTAGTGATCAATACATAGTTACATATACACAGTAGATGGGGTTGGAAAAAACACAGTATGTCCATCGAGTTCAACCTATGTTAAATTTAGGTAACAGATACTTATCCTATATTTACAGTATATTGGCATTTAAATTACATACACCTGTATTTCCTCTTTTACCTTCAGTCTTATACAGTGGTGTTTTTTGTAGGGAAGAAAAATTATTTATATTTAAACGAGAGTGAATAGTTTTGCTCTATTAAAGAAATGTGGTAGAAAAATGGTGTATCGCTCTCTCCCAGTTAGTATTCCAACCCAGTTCCTAATCATTCCTGTATGGATTTAATTCTTGATTCATACAAAAGGTGTGAGACGTCCCCTCTGAGTTCCATGGCCTTGTATAATTATGACAGGGTGCTTGAAATATTTGAATAACACAGACATAAAGCTCCTACCCCAATAAGCATAGTCTATAAAACATAAAAATATATGTATCATCAGTCTCCTGGCTGCAAAACTAGAGCAACAAAATTGCACCAGAGTTATCAAAAAATCAGATTCCTTTTAATACAATGTTTTTTTGGGAGCTTTGATAAATATGGGCCTTTTCTGCTCTTTTTTTTGGCTCAGTGTTTCAGGAGATTTTAATACACTTCCCCCAAAATGATGTCCCAATACTCTCAAAGAGCTAAAAGTAGTCCCAATCATGATACCCCACTTAAAAACGATTCCTCTCCCCCCTTCATATTTCTCCCTATTTTATCTGTAGACTTCCTTGCCACAGTTTGTTTGAAGCTTCGCTTGTGAAAAGTTTATTCAGGGAATGCATTATTCAGTAATAAAAGGCGTTGCAGGCAAGAACACTAATTGACTTTTACATCTGTCCTTTTTTTATTTTAACTTGAAAGTAGCATAAGTTATTGCAAAGCCGCCTTGTTCCCTGGAAGGTAGTCCTGCCCGTTGGAAGGTAGTCCTGTTCATTGTAACGGGGGATTTGTGCGCGCAGTCCCTCCAAATGCTTTCCTTCAGCTTCCGAATCTTCCCTGCAGCTCCCATGCTCCCGTGATCAGCGGGAGCATACTCAAGACAAAAAACACAAAAATAGGAGCGCATAGAAAGAAAGCCAGAAAACCGAAATTAGTACACAAATCTTTATCAAAGTAAAACAAAGAATAACACATATAAAATACCACATAAAATGTATCACAATAAGGGTCAAATGACACCACATAGATAACACGTGTATCTAAAAACACCCAAGACACCCGCCCAGGATAAGGTACTAACACCTATGGCTCAGTGGGAAGGCCCTGATGGAGATGGTAAAAAAGAGAGCACAATTCTGCCACGTTGGTATAAAACAGACCTTATAGCTCTAAGGAACCTTCTAATGGCTTCCTCGCGGTGTCTCAGGGTTGCAGCATGTAGGTCCGTCGTCACGTCGCTGCGTATGACGTCACCACCGTCTATAGAGCGATAAGGTCTGTTTTATACCAACGTGGCAGCCTTGTTCTCTCTTTTTTACCATCTCCATCAGGACCTTCCCACTGAGCCATAGGTGTTAGTACCTTATCCTGGGTGGGTGTCGGGTGTTTTTAGATACACGTGTTATCTATGTGGTGTCATTTGACCCTTATTGTGATACATTTTATGTGGTATTTTATATGTGTTATTCTTTGTTTTACTTTGATAAAGATTTGTGTACTAATTTCGGTTTTCTGGCTTTCTTTCTATGCGCTCCTATTTTTGTGTTTTTAGTTCTGTTCATTGGAAGGTAGTTCAGCCCATTGGAAGGTAGCCCTGCCCGTTGCAAGGTATTCTTGCCCGTTGCAAGGTAGTCCTTTCCGTTGGAAGGTAGTCATGCTTCTTAAAAGGTAGTCATGCTCAACAGAAGGTAGATGTGGAGTCACTCAATAGAAGGCAAGCTCATTCGCTGGTAAAAAGTTACGCTCACCCAATATTTCATAATTAATTTCAATCTTTGAAGTCAGAATCATTCCCCTAAAAGGAACTTTTTGGTCTACACTCCCAAATCTCGCACATTTAAGAACTCGCAGCTAGTGATTCAAGTACTGAAAATTGGATAGCTTGTTTTATTCTACATTCTAAAGTGCTGCATATACTGGTAACATTAAAAAGGTAAATAACATGGCAGCACTTTTCCATGAAATGAACATTTAGTATAGTTTCAGCCAATACATATGTCCCAGCAGGAGGCCTTATAGTTCAGTTAACTGGTTTCATCAGAGAAATAATGATTGAATTGCACACAGCCATAAAGCAGCATGCAGCCACATCACTCTTCATGTCAAAACAGAGTTACAATGGGTCATTAACTCAACTGTATGAAGGTGTTCCGTGTGTGATGGTAACCCCTTCAATACAACATGTAAGGCAGACAACCCAATGCACTAAAATAGCCTACAAAAATTGCTCAACAATCTTTTGTGTGTTTAGAATTATTATTATTCATACATTAGCATATTAGCCACTAGCATATTAACATTTGTGCACAAGATAAGCCCTCATTTTATAGAATTTTAGGATTCTGAAGACATTAGATATTTTAAATGTTGCAGTTCATGTATAACGTATAATACCCTCATATAGAGCAATCGTGAAAAAAAAAATAAACTAATCAGTGACCATAGGAGTGGGAAAAAAAGAAAGAAAGATGCACACAGAGTGCACCAGAAGTTAATGACCAGACAATATAATATAACTCAGGTGCCAATAATCTAAACACCTACTAAGTAGACAGATGTAAATTTATTGATCAAAATAATTATAATAAACGGGGTCCACATAGACCACACACAAACTACACAATACAAGCGATGCCTGGACTGCTAAACTTCACCTGATGTCCCATGTACTATTCAAACATGGCTACCGATACCAATACACACATTTAAAAAAGAACCGCAGGTCGTAGAACATACACCCTAATGGCTGAGCATTCAGATTAATACAGATACTGCTGCTGGGCGAGGAGCTGAAGGGGGGAGGCGGGCACTCACCAGAGAAGCGCGAGCCGGAGCCACGCACCGATGCCAAAGGTCCGGACTGCACCAGTAGCGGAGATCTCACCACAGCGCGAGCTTCCTGGTCTCTGCCTCTACCCCAGCCAATCCATAGGAGTGGCTCTGAAATACTATGTATGTCTACGTATGTGTGTCTTTCTACCAAAGTTACAAACCTTGAGACAAAGCAACATACTAGTGTACTGCATGTAACCCTCCTCTTAAAGCTGCAGTTCAGTCAATATCCTGCATGTGTGTTTTTTTTAATAAATCAGTTCTGTAGTAAGAAAAAATACTTTTAGCATTTTCTGTTTTTAAAAAAAACAACTTTGAAAGACCAATTTTCTTGTATTCTATTTTAACAGCCATTTGCTAAGGCACTGCCCCTTCATGACCTGTCACAAGCCCTGGCACACCCCTTTGTCAGCCCTGCCCTCCCTCTAGCACATGTCAGTGCAGGAGTGCTCATGAATATTCATGAGCTTCCACTGAGTGACAGAAGCAGAAGAAAAACAGATCCCTTCACTAATGATGTCACCAAATTTCGCCGATCAATACATGGAGAACGAATTGACCTGCAGCTATACAGTTCTTTAGGTAATTAGAGATTGCACACATGAAACTATTGAAGTAAAAAAAAAAAAAAGCCTGAACTGCAGCTTTAAAGAGTTACTAGCAGTATTGGTGTTAGCTGGGCCTCTCCCTGGGTTTCCATGGGGATCCAGACGTCATGCAGGGGTATTTAAGGAGGAGGGACTGTTCTAGAAGGTAAGGTTCTAGGAGGACAAAAGGAGAGGAGCCTCGGGGAGAGTAGACAACCATATTCTTGCACTAACAGTATAGACCAGGCCCCCCTAATTTATTATGTTATAGACAGGGATAGAAACCTTGTTAATAGAGATGGGCGAATTTGGATCCACAGCGGCCGGTTCCTTTGGTCCGCTGTTTTCATTGGATCAATGTCAAAAACAATAACACTCCGCGATTCTGCAGCCCATGGACGGTATTGTAGAATCCAATCTGCGAATTCTTAAGAAAATACCAACGGATTGCTGAGTCTGTGGATTGGTTTCTACAAATTCGCCCAGGGGTTGTATCCAATGGTGGTTTTTGATGATTCTGCGCGGATTAAAATCAGCAAAATGGATTTATGGGGGGAAAATCAGGAAACAAATTTGGGCGAATTCGCCTATCTCTACTTGTAAGTTAGGATCCCTAATGAAGACTAAGGGAGTCCAGTATGAGTTGCAAAGTATGAAACAGCATGCGACAGAGGGCCTCAGTAATGAGGATTCCCAGATGCCGGCGGATCGGCGCTAACCGCGGATCTGCATGGGCATTCCTCTCAGGCTGAAGTGGAAGTGGCAGTTGCCAAAAAGGCCAGAGGTGTTGGGTTACATATATGTAACCCCTCAACTTTTAGCCCTCAGACTTGCAACTATCGCTGAGGTGGGGCCCTGGTCCCTTGTCACTTACTGGGCCACACGTGGCCTGCTGTCAGACGGCAGGAATAATACAAACACAGTAAGGGTAATTTACTTAGGTTACTATACACTTATTAAACTCAGCGGAGGATAACTGAACACTGTACACACATACAAAAATCCCCAAATAGCGCTGTGCTTGTGTGAGTCGTGGTGTATTAACCACCCAATCCTGGGTGTGTTGGCTTATGATGGTGCCAGCACACCGTGGGAGCTTGTGTTGCACTGAACCTGTTGCAGGCCTGGCCTTCAAAAAAAAGGTGTTTCGGTACCACTGTGTCTTTATAGCCATTGAGGGTCCTCGTGGCGCTTGATCTCTTTTCCACTCTGGAACTGTAGCTCCCAGCTCCTATCACCACATGCCACGTGCACACTCTCGGCAGACCCCACGTCTCATCCAACATGGCTGCCTCTCCCTTTTAAAGACTCCTCTCCCCATAGTCTCTCCTCTTCCACAGCCATTATTATTGGTTGCTCTCATGTCCATCACAGTCACGTTGGAGAGGAACCTGCCAGGGGACAGTGCGGGGTTACATAAACAATGGGCCAAGTATTACCCGGCTGATGAGGAGAGATGTCCTAAAACAATGAGGATGGGGGCCTAGGTCTTAGCACAGTGAACAAACAAGATATGTACCTCCATTCCAGTGTTAATAGTGGGCACTGGCGGAAGAACCGTATTCATGTATGTCTGATGTAAAATATAGTGCAACATTTTCAATATATGAATAAGCGGTCCCTGTGCTTGGGGACACAGATAAATGAAAGTTGTACTACAAACATTTCTGGTGCCAATTATTATACATCCTTGCTACCTCATCCAGCCACCTGAATACCAGCACCCTGAGTCCAGGTAACCCATGCGCAGTAGCCATGTCACACCGGTGTAACCTCCCTAGGAAGCCGGGCAGAGAAGTTTACTTGCATAATGAACCTTACTTTGTACGGTTCTACTAAAGCAGCAATTCCGGCTTTTTTTAATTAATTTTTTTAAGTGAAGCAGTTGGGAAATTAACGTGGTTCAGCTCCGGGAACCCACTGATTCCCGAGATACTTACTTCCGTAGGGGGTGCCCGTAGCAGCTCCAGCTGGGCTATGTGGGGCTATGTAAATGGCGGCTTAAATGTCCCGCCTCACGCGGGCCACTACGAAGCGGTGACATCATTCTTTGCGGCTTCATATTGGCCCGTGTGACCCAGGACATTTAAACCTACAGAGATGCTACAGGCAACATCTACGGAGGCATATTTCTCGGGAAGCAGGGGGTCCCGAAGCTGAAATTAATGCAGTTCAGCTCCGGAGACCCCCTTCTTCAAACCTATTTTATTTTTTAATACATTTTCTGCTTCTTTAAGCTTTTTTTTTTTTTGCTGTTATGCTGGTGATTAAAAAAAAGAGGAAAAAAAGAAAGAATTGCTCTACCTAACCTTTTGTTCTTCAATTTTTCACCTGTTTTATTAAATGGAGGAATACAGGTTTGCCAAGGACAGATTACAAAACGATGACCCTAGCAAATGTAGGGAAAGAGCTGAGCAGTTTTCATATTAATATTTCAGATATTTGATATTCCACCGCTGGAAGGAATATATATTTCAGCTGCTGTTAAATCAATCTCAGCTGAAACATGCAATGCTGTTTTAGATATGGCTTTCATTTCCTTCCTACATTTGGGTATAATATAGCAGCAGCACAAAAGGCTGAAATACCTTCCTTATCATTCATAACGCTTCAGAATACAATTATAAATCAGGACTGTGACATTACCCTTTCTGTTGCAGTTAGCCACCTTCTTATTTCTCCTCAACAGGTTCTGCATACATGGCTCTTAGTTACAGAGAATTTACAGTAGAAAGGCTCAAGCACAAGTTAATACCCACAGAGATACTCTTTAGAATGTTCCATTCATTTAGGATTTGGATACATATTTGCATATCCCACACACAACTTAACAATTAGTTTTCATAAACAAAGGCGCTGGTCTAATATGCCATTACTAAGGCTAGGAAAGAGGTGAGAAGATACCCTGTTTTTTTATACAACAACCTTTTTTTCAATTTTGAGCACTGGTTTATTTCCGTTTAACCCATAAAAAGCTGTGTTGAACCACAGGCCTTTTCTTTCTCAGATGTTAGGGTATAGAACTGCAGTTTAAATATCCCCATTATAGCGTTGGTATGCAGGCTTATGACGCTTTGGCCATAGGGTTTAACTAAATAACCAAGAAAATATTATTATTGAAGTATTTAACGTTATACTTCTTACCATATATGTTTTGTCAATTGGATGTAGCATTGGGCTCCCCTGTCTTTCGTTGTATCCACATTACAGGCATACCCCGCATTAACGTACGCAATGGGTCCAGAGCATGTATGTAAAGCGAAAAAGTACTTAAAGTGAAGCACTCTCTTTTCCCACTTATCGATGCATGTACTGTACTGCGATCGTCATATACGTGCATAACTGATGTAAATAACGCATTTGTAACAAGCTCTATAGTATCCCCGCTTGCACACAGCTTCGGTACAGGTTGGGAGCCGGTATTGCTATTCAGGACGTGCTGACAGGCGCATGCGCGAGCTGCCGTTTGCCTATTGGGCAATATGTCCTTACTCGTGAGTGTACTTAAAGTGAGTGTCCTTAAACCGGGGTATGCCTGTATAGCTCAGATTTTTTTTGGTCTTGAAGCAGCACAAATGTTGTCTGTAACCTTGAGAATTGTTACTGTTGCATACCTATTTATTTCTAAAATGTTTTACCTGGAAGTGATACATTGAGAGTTACCTCTCGTTTTCAAGTATGTCCTGGGCACAGAGTTATAATACATGTGGGCAATAAAATCCCAATCACGCAGACTATCCAAATGAGGGTCTCAGTTTAAAGATATAAATATCCATCCAATTCCTTGCTGCTTGTGCCAAATAGGGGGCTCAGATCTCCCTCCAGGTTATCCAGAAGATCTTCAACAGATGACAAGAAAAGGCAAAGCGCACCAGGGTGAATGGCAAAAAGGTGTATTAAAAAACACATAACATATATCAAACTCACATGTAATGAAGATTAAAATGAGCTCCTAGCAGTCCCGGTGAGAGCGGTAAGGTCCAAAGATGAAATGCGGATGGGACCCAGTGCACTAGGTCCCCGGACACCAGCTCGGCGCACTTGGGAAAATGGGAAGATCAAATAGCAGAATCAACAGCTGATCCACTGGTAGACGTCCAGTGCACGGCCGCGCACACGAACACAGATGGGAGAACCTCTAATACACGCTTCTGAGCAGCAAAGCTGCTTATGGCTGACTGGGGGATTTCCAAACCACCGTATGCGTGATGACGTGGGATACTAAGCAGTGACGACCTCTTTGGACCTTACAGCTCTCAGGACTGCAAGGAGCTCATTTTAATCTTCATTACATGTGAGTTTGTGATATGTTATGTTTTTTTAATACACCTTTTTGCCATTCATTTCTTGTCATTTATAATAATACCTGGTTACATTAAATCAGCAGTCCACGCTGCTGTTTAAAAGAAAAAAATCCCTTTAATATACACAATGATAAGTAATTAGCTAAGTTGCCGATCGATCCGTTCTCCTGTGATCAATTGCCGAATATTCAGCTCAGGGGTTCCCTAAATGGCTATCAGTGCAGCAGAAGAGGACCAAAGATACAAAGTTCTGTGGGGAAGATCATGTGACCAGGCAGTCCCTAGATACAATTGATGCACTGCTAGAGAGTGGGCAGGGCTCAAAAAGGGGTGCGCCAGAGCCTGTTTCAGAAGAAGAAGGGGATGTGACTTTGTAAATGGTTGATGTAGAAACAAAACATGCTTTTTACATTATAATACATTAGAATTGTAATTCAGAATTGCTTTAAAAACAATGCTACCCATACACTACCGACACGTTTAATTCGAGCACGGCTAGCACCGCAAGCCGGGGGATGCCCCGGCGTGCTAGCCGCACTCCCTCAGCGTGCTGCGCGGTCACGCGTCATCGGGTGCCTGCGCCCCCTGCACGCTCGTCCAGGGCTCCCCGAGGGAGCCCTGGTGTCCCGCGATGTGGGGGACGGCGGCAGGGGGTTCCGGGGGACCCGGCGGACCCGGCAGCGGGAGGGAGAGCGCCCCGATCGGAGGGCGCTCTTCCGCTGCTTCGGCGCGCGCCCGGCACCCTCCGGCGCGCGCCAGGTTACTGCTGCGGCCGAGAACGGGCAAATGCTCGAATAAACTCGGCCGCAGCAGTATTTTCTCATAGTACATAACTGATTTATTAAAAAAACACACGTGGGATATTGCTTGGTCTGCAGCTTTAAATGAACAGGGTTATACATTCAATATACAGACTTTTCATGGGCAGTTAATATATGTTATAGGCATATGTGACAGTTACAGACGAGATTAAAATGTGAGTGCTTTTGTTTTGAAAGAACTTAGACTGCTGGCGGCTGTGAGAGCCTCTGGTAGATTTTTCCAGGTGTGGGGTGCATGGTGAGAGAAGGAGGAGCGGCAGGATACTTTGTTGAACCATGGGACCGTGAACAGACTTTTGAAGTCAGATCTCAGGTGGTAAAAGCTGCGTGTGCTAGGAGTGAGGAGCTTGTCCTGAAAGTATTTGAAGGCACGACAGGAAAATGTGTCTGCACTCAAGGGATAGCCAATCTAGTTTTTGGGCCAAGTTATTCCAGAATGAATGAGAAATTGGTCATTGATACACTCCGTAGAAAATAAATAGGTGTTTTTAGTATCTCATGGAATAGGATGGCTTAGTACATATGGCTCTATATCATTCTTTTTTTGCATTCTACCCTTCACTGCTTCATGTTCACACTGATACCAATATATACTGCCCGTGACAGGGCATGACGGCAATATTGTCATATGTCATAACATGGAAAGGGATCTTCATAGTCTAGCAGCTTGTGCACCAACCAAAGCATGCTTTGGCTTATGGAATCCAATGTGAAAATTCATTGTGGAAGCAGAGTTTATGGACTACCTACGTGAAAAATGAAGTATAACCAATGCTAAGATAACAGAAAGAAAGAGAGTAGGCATGAAAGCAAGACAGAATGAGACTGTATTTGACAAAAATCCCAAGATATATATATATATATATATATATATATATATATATATATATATATATATATATATATATATATATATATATACATATATATACATATACATACAGCTCAACCCCGTTACAACGCGGATCCGCTTATAGCGCGATGCAAGCATGGCTCCCAATTTCCTTATTTATGAATACTTTCCAACACGATTATTGGCATCTTAAATACTTTATTGTACAATGCATACAATTGTACGTTATTTCTAACGCGATCTGCTTATAGCGCGATGTGATTCTCTGGACCCCAAGCACAGCATTATAAGTGGGTTGAGCTGTACATACATACAGTATATAGGTTGCACAATAATAATTAAAAAAATCAATATTTTGGGGCAACAAAAGTGAATTTAGTCTTTTCTTGGTCCACAAGTTGCTGTGATTATAATTCTGTATTCAAACAATTTTTTGGAAATTCACAATATTGTTCACTTTTTTGGGAGCCCTGGCAAATACTGTTTCACTCAAGTATTACTGTAAAATTGAAAAGTACTCCCTAATTTTACAAATGAATATGAGATCAAAACAATAGAAAATATAGTGCAAATAATTTGTAGGACAATAATATTGTACGTAGTAATTGGGACTTCACTTTTATTACTTTGCATGTGCAGTTAGAGGTGCGGAAGGGTACAAACTAACTGCACATTTTAAAAGGGAAAGGGGTTTATTTACAGAATGGTCTCTCTATTTCCAATGTTTCATTGTGGGATATACAGCACATACCGCATTGTTAAGAAATAGCCAACTGTTCTTTCCTTTCTTGCTATTCATGCTTCCTGGTTATACTGTACTCGTTAAAACACATTGTAAATGAAGTATATTATACGACGGTTAAAAGTAATTCCCCTCCCCTATGGCTCAGACACGCAAATTGGTAAGAGCGCACATCATAAGTACTGTATAAAAAATACTTCACTGAAATCCAGGGATCAGGGAAGAAGACAAAGAACTGGAAGTGAAAAAATATACTTAATATATAGTCAAAAAACGATCTAACGTTTCAGAGCCAAGTCAGGACCACTTCATCATCCCCGAGTTGGCACATCTCCCTGATTTGTATATATACACACATTTATGTATGTAAAACAAGAAAAGTACCAGCGCTCTAAATCAATATGGGTAAACCAATTAAGATTTGTTCATATAACTAATAGTGATATCAACCAATGTGCATAATATATATAAACTCAGTGAGTCAGAGTCTCTGTTTAAGTTCCACTATGCAATCTGTGTACTCTTTTAAAAAAGAGTCCAAAAGCAGATACAGTACCACAGTTAAAAAGGTTAACTCTTTTGCAAAATGCAATCAGCAAGGAAGCTGGGCGGCCGCTTTTCAAACGAATCAACCACATCCAAAATGAATCAAAAAAACCTAAAAGTTAGAGCACGCACTCCATAGTGCATAAATGTATAAAAATAACCATTTTATTAAAAATACACACATTCACATATATACATATATATACATGTTTCTGAGGGGTCTTGATGTATCAATTTCTAAATCCCAAAACACATGTTGCATATAACATTGCAGTTACAATGTGCTTCCATTTCACAAGATCCCACTGGCACGTTTTGTATCCTTAGAAATACGGGGTTACCTTTGATTAACATTGAATGTTTATGTTGGCTTATTGCAAATGATGGAAGGTTGGATATCCCCAGCTTTATAAAATGAATGAGTATAGTATCAGATATCGCAGGGCAAAGAGTAGAGACACATGGAACAGAAAGGGAACAGGCAGCCTTGAGCCAAGGTGCCAGGAGGACAGCTTGGATAATAGGCATCGGAAGTGAGATCCGCATATGTGAGCGACTCATTGCACAAAATATTCCCTAAAAGGGATGGGGAAATATGATTGCTTGGTCAGATTTATACATCTGTTAAAAGATTTATTTCCCAGCTGTGCTGATTCTGCACTTTGAGCAAGCTCAGGAGGCCAGAGATTTCATTGTGTTTAATAATTGACGGTTCAATAGAGCAGTGATGTTTTTTAGTCTGGAACTAATTCACCTTCTGCCTCTGCATCACTGGGTTCTGATACGTGGAGAAAAATTCTGTATGCACACTCTGTTCGTTCAGTTTTGTCACAACCATTGACTAACCTTGTCTACGCCAGAATACATTTTATAATATATTTTCTACTATGGCACAGACAATGTGCCCAGTGTTGTACATAGAAGTTTGCAGATGTAATGAGTTTGTCCCTGCTACAAGGCAGAACCCCTGTCTAAAAGGGCTGCAATAGAAAGCCTGTATTGGTCTGCGGAATCCAGCAGGGAGCTGGTTAATTGCAGCTACAGACAAATAACCAGTCTCCACCTAGCTCATTGGACAGGTAGAAAAGCCTGCTGCCTTAACTGCAGGGGATCTATTGAGCACAGGACTGTGCTGCTAATAAGACAACCTGAAACCAGACCCTCTACATACATCCAGGGCACAGCAGACCCTGGAACCCACCAGAGGGTGGCCCCCCAACAGACACAACCCAGAGACTGACATTAAGGGCCCCTGCTTACAGGTGGTACCTTTTTGGACTTTGGGTCATAGGTTGGCAAGAGGCCTATCCTCCCAGCCCTGCACATGGGGACTGGGAAAGTGAGTTAGCCCTTACAAAAGGATAGGATGTTTATTTATTTGTGTGCTTCCTTAAACTGTATTGCTTAAAGCTACGGGCTGAATAAAAAGCCATGGTTTATTTCCCCAAACATGTCTCCCTAGTTGTACCTCTGCACATGTCTCTTGCAGTCCCATAGAGCTTACAATCCAATTTTTGGTGCACAAGTGTCAGGTGCACCAGTTTGAATGGGACTGCCAGGGACCCACTCTGTGTTAATCCGATGGGCCATTAGTCTGTCTGCAGAAATTTCACTGAAATGTTGGCAGCATTACCTGGATATTGCCCCAGAATTTCCAAGACAAGTTTTAGAATACTCGTCGTCGCACCTGTATGTTAGGTTTCATTTAATTGATACAGCTTGTTTTTCAGCTGCGCCCGGTGATATTTCAGTATAATCATGGCCTTAGGCCTTGATTATACCTAGTGCTGTAAGGCTGAGAAACAAGAAGAACAGGGGGGCACAGGTTGAGGAACAATACAAATGTTTATAACACTTTGATGGATTTTAAGGTCATGTGATCCTAGACTATTGTATGTGATGAATTGTAAAATATCATAAACACTTACACGGCCTTGTGTAAATGCTTTCACATCAAGGTTTCTTTGCTTTACTTCTTTATCTTCTATGTTCTCTCGGTGTGGTCATTTCTTCTCCTCTGGTCCAAAGGAAGGCTTCTCCAATCTTTCTGAGGGGCTAACTTGCAGTGTTGTTCTCAAAGTACAAAAAGAGTACAAAACAGATGTGAGGGAAAAAACAAATAGGATATAATAATCACTGAAACCGACTGTTTGATAAATCAAATGCAGAGAAAATACTGCATACACTCACACGGGCAAGTGTGAGTGTCCTCTGGAGGGAAGTGTCTTTAATTGCTTCTGTTTTTCACACTGAATAATTGAGAAAACAGAGGTGAGTGGGGATATTACCAAAAAAATTAGAGAATTACTCACACGGCCATGTGTGAGTATATACTAGAATTGGTTTCTCTTCCTCCCTCTTTAGAACTCCAATAAGCCTCAGCTGAGTGGGAATCACTCAGAGTGCCTTGTTAACACAGTGGATCCAAGGTAAGGTAATAGTGATCTTTAATGAACTAAAAACAATGACAATAACATAACTGGAGGGGTGGGGATAGACTCCTGAAACTTTGCCAACGCGAGACATACTGGATTTACAAACTGAGGACTCTAACCCCGAAGGGTCTGAATATAGATATAGACCTCAGGGCCTTCATTTGAATGCCAGTATGTCTCGCAGCCATAGCGAACACTTGAAATTTGTTTTTCTGGGTTGTTACCCTGAATATTTGATCTACAGTCTTCAAGTGGCATTAGTGCTATTATATTGGTTTGAAATTAAAAAAAAATTAGGCATTATTATTAGTAATATTATTAACAATTTTTTTCTTGGAATATACTGATCTTATTCTTTTTTGTCATGATCTTTTTCAGATGACCCCAACTATCAGAACTAACAATATGGGTTCTTTACCATATATATGTATGCATTTACAAGGGTTGATTTTTATGAACTCAGTGTTTTTAGTATTTTTTTAAAATATAAAATATAGATAAGTAGTTCGATTAGGAACTGTGATAACTTGATTTTTTATGCTTTTAATTTGTGTTAATTAAATTTGCAATAGTTACCTACATATGTTTTTTAACTGTAACCATAAACATGCATTTGTTACCAATAGACTAATGCTTGTGAAACATCTTTTGTGTAAATTTCTGCATCCCATTGGGATTTTGATAGCAGAGTACATTTAAAGTTAAAAAAAACTCTATTTTATGAACATGGAGTTTATTTTATACATGTTTTGAATTTAAAACGTTATTGAATTTGAAACTTTATTGTTATTACGATTACAGTAGTATATGGACAAAGTGACAATTAATTTAATTTGATACTCACACAAGCGCGATCGTTGTGCGCTCATTGTTTCAAATTTCACAACCATCAAGAAGATTAACTGGACTCGTGACAAAGCAGGAAGGGAGTTACTCGGGGAAAGGATTGGATTGGCTGGCGCTTGCCTATATATAGCTATGAGCCCTGCCATACCTTTCTACTTAGCCTGAGGAAGCCCAAGAAGGGCAAAACGTGTTGCTTCAATCCCTGAGTATTTTGAACCATCTCAGCCACCGTCAGGAGCAGGAGATAGGAGCGCAACACAACACCCGGACGCGGAGAGTTAGCTGCGCACTTATACATCCTGCAAGAACTTTCCTGACAGACTGGCTGCTTTTACATTCACCCAGCTCTCATGTCGCCTTGACTGAGCGCTTTTTAAATCTTTTTTTACTGTGGTTATGTTATTGTCATTGTTTTTAGTTCATTAAAGATCACTATTACCTTACCTTGGATCCACTGTGTTAACAAGGCACTCTGAGTGATTCCCACTCAGCTGAAGCCTATTGGAGTTCTAAAGAGGGAGGAAAAGAAACCAATTCTAGTATATACTCACACATGGCCGTGTGAGTAATTCTCTAATTTGTTTGGTAATATCCCCACTCACCTCTGTTTTCTCAATTATTCAGTGTGAAAAACAGGAGCCTCATATGATAGCTCTGCAGAGAAGTGCAATTAAAGAAACTTCCCTCCAGAGGACACTCACACTTGCCCGTGTGAGTGTATGCAGTATTTTCTCTGCATTTGATTTATCAAACCGTCTGTTTCAGTGATTATTATATTCTATTTGTTTTATCCCTCACATCTGTTTTGTACTCTTTTTGTACTTTGAGGACAACACTGCAAGTTAGCCCCTCAGAAAGATTGGAAAATCCTTCCTTTGGACCAGAGGAGAAGAAATGACCGCACCGAGAGAACATAGAAGATAAAGAAGTAAAGCAAAGAAACCTTGATGTGAAAGCATTTACACAAGGCCGTGTAAGTGTTTATGATATTTTACAATTCATCACATACAATAGTCTAGGATCACATGACCTTAAAATCCATCAAGTGTTATAAACATTTGTATTGTTCCTCAACCTGTGCTCCCCCTGTTCTTCTTGTTTTTCTGTACTTTTAAGGATCCTGGATAGCTCCTTTTGGGGTCTTGAGCCGCAGGAAGAGAGTTCGAAGTAGATGGGAACCTTATATACCCTATAAGGTTGTTTTGTTCTAAAAAGAATTTATTTCCCCACACATTCAATTCAGTGGTAACGCCCGGGCATTTTCTATCGCCGCTGTAAGGCTGAGGCCAGGGTCAGCGCTTAGGCGTGCTGAGGCGCGCTGATGCTTGTCAGTGAGCCCCTGCAGCCGCAATGAGAGCGGCTTTAGCAGGGCCTCGCGCAGGCGTGCGGAGGCATAGGTCTTATACAATTTTTCGTTTTTCGCGCTCACGGGAGCGCAAGGCTGGTCACGTGAGCGGTTCGCCCAATGAGGGCGAACCAGCTCCGTGAAGTCACTGGCCCGCCCCCCGACACGCCCCCGGACAGCGCACGAACTAAGGCCAGCGAAAGCACCCGCTTTCCCTCAGCCTCAGCGCGCCTCCGCACGGTAGCAGTCACCATGGACTCAGCCTAAGGCAGCAGAGCTATTCTGTGACGTCATCCAGTGCTGCTGCCGAACAGCATCTTGATTAAACCGAGGAGGGAGAGCGGACTAGTCTTGGAGGCGTGGCCGTGAGCGGTTCTCCCTCATTGGCCAACCGCTCACGTGACACGCCGTTGCATGAAAAAAAACACATTTCTCAGTATCCCCAACCGTCCGCATTGCAGTACAGCGTGCCGCGACCGTCGCTTTTGGTATAATCACTTGCATTGGATGTAAGCTACCTTGTTTTGGTGCCGCCCGGTGCCTCTACATGCGATGCTGTGCGCGTTTTTGTGTATAATCACGGGCTTAACCTCATTTAGCTCAGTCCGTTTGTGCATGGCATGGATCATGGTACCTGAGCAGAGATGATAGAAGGCGCGCTTGTCGCCCGAGCGATGGGTGTACTAGGGCTGGAGGCGATGGGGAGGCGTGGCAGACGCGTCACCAAGCTGGTTCGCCCTCATTGGCTGAACCGCTCGTGACGCGGCTGTGCGTAAAAACAAAATGGTTTGTCTTTTGAAAAATCTGCTGCGCAGTCGCTCTTCGTCACGCCCGCGTGCACTATGGCCGGCCCGTATAAGCTGCTGCACTTTGTTCACTCAGCGCACGAAATCACACGCGCCGTCGCGCTCCCTATAATCACGGCCTTAGTGTACTATATGTGAGACAAAACCAGCCTGAAGTTATGTACGTATAAGGAAACATCCATGCTGCATCAATTATATTTTTGGGTTTATACTGTACAGTACATAGCAACTTTATGCTGTGATAACAATATATAGTGAATCAGGTGATGAACTTCAAGCGCAAATAACACCTTCAATTGAAATGATGTGAATTTAAACAGCATCCTGTAAGTGAAATTATTCCAAAATAAAGTGATCAACACCGTGGACAAAATCAGCCACAAATGAACGATAAATGACGTGACCGTAGGGAATAGTGCAGCTCCGATGCAAAGACTTTTACTTATCGTCTTGAATTTACGCGAACACAGGATACGGAGCACAAATACTCCCCGGTATATGTCAAAAAGGCAAGGAACTATATCGTGCAACAACGCAAAGAGCTGAAGCTGGCCAGGGAAAAGAGGGTGGCTTAATCCCTCCCATGCACATGGGAATGGAAAAGTGCAGGCACATTGAGGTCCTCCTCGATCAGACAGTAGGATATCAGCTAGGGTTGCCAGGTGACCAGAATTGAACCGGACGGTCCTGTATTTGGACACTCGCATAATTAGAGGTAATACTGAACTTGTATGTGTCCGGTATTACTTCTCTGAACATGCTGTAATGACCTGAACGGCTTAGGGGGCTGCGGGATTTCCCCGAGCAGGTCTATTACTAGGGGGCTGGGCAGCTTCCTCGATCCTGATTGGCTGTTTTACCCAGCAGCAGCCAGTCAGGAGGAGGTGTCAGGAGCCTGAGGGTGGAGCCAAGGAGAGGAGGAAATGGCATAGAGCAGAGAGAGAGGTCTGTGTGTCTCGAGCGCGTGTGTGTGTGTTTGTGCCTCGAACAAGTCGGGCCTGTCATCATTGTGTCCGGTATTTTTGCAGTAGCCACCTGGCACCCCTGTTATCTGTAGATGATCCAAAGGACCGACTGCAAGTCTCCACTCAAAAAGATAATGCAGATCTGTTTTAACTGGATAAATACACATTAAATGAAAGTGACACATTCACAAATGTTGGTTAAAGCAAGCGGTAGGATCACCCAGAGTCCAGGAACAATGCCGGAGATGCGCACCGTCCCTCTCCTTCCTCTGAACAGGGTAGCGACGTCACTTCGGGAAGAGGCGGAGTATGCGGAATGTCTCTGCCAAGTGCCACCCCAGATCTCGCTGCGTTCTAACAATATAAATAGGCTTTTTAGGTTTTATATGCCAGGTTGAACTTGGTGGAAGACAAAAACGCGGCACTGGGGGAGGTGGCAGCCGCGACGGCACTGTGGGGGTCCAGTCTTTTCATTGGGACTCACTCGCTGCGTTAATCCTCCCGGGCCTCAATCAGCATGGTCATTGTGCCAAAAACAGCAACGGCTAAATCTGTTTTTACCAGGAATAAGGCCCTGGTAGTTTCATTTACAAGAACGAGTGGAGTATGCTTAGGGGGACAATGCTGTAATAAACCACAGCATCAATACAGTATGTCCAATGACTGGTGGTTGAGAAAGTGAATCTCCCATATTTTTAAGGGGATGGAGAGGGGTGTTGAAATCTCCTTGTGGTCCATAAGTATCCCACCAGAGCCCCATGAGCCCAACCTGCACTCCACCGGGAGTAAGGAGGAGGAGGAGAGCTTCACCTCTAAACCCATCAACATCCTACAGGGAGTGAGTAGGGTTGGAATTATAACGCCCCTTTGAAGTGCTTAAGTTGTATACAGTACAGTATTTTGTATTATTGGTGTTTGTTATAATGTAATGTTGTATTGGGACAAGAAAATAAAGAGAAGTTGTATTAAGCTCATATATATTAAGTGGAATGGAAATATATGGCAAAATAGTAGAATAGCTGTATGACATGCACCAAGATAATAGTGATATGAAATTCACAGTGAATGTGAGCATTATAATATGATGGAATTTGATAGAGCCCAGGGGAGGTGTAGAAGAGGAGTAGGAGACCTTGGGCCACCACTATAGGAGTAGGGTTGCAGGTGCCCCCCCCCAAAAAAACAAAGTGTGTGTGTGTGTGTGTGCCGAGCACACGCATTTTAAGTGAAACTTCATTGTCTTCTGTTACTGTTTTGTCACAGAAATTGTATTTGTGATGGTGATGTTTTTAATTAAAAAATCAAAACACAATTTCAGTGTCAAAAAGCAAAGAAGTTTCACTTAGAACCCGAATGCTCTGCACACCTCCCCTGTTTTAGCTATTTGCACTTCTATATTTATACTAACTGTGAATTCTTTGTGTTTGTTTGTGTGTGAGTGTGAGTGAGAGAATGTGGGGGGGGGGTGACCTGGTTGGGTGACTGACTGAGGTGGGTGGGTGAGTGGGTGGGTAACTTTACTGACTGACTAGGTGGGTGACTGTGTGGGTGGGTGGGTTGGTGGGTAAACTGACTGGGTTGGTAACTGACTGGATGGGTGGTTAGGTGAGTGGGTGGGTGACTGACTGACTGGGGGCGTCACTGGGTGGATGGGTTACTGGCTGACTGGGTGGGTGACTTGACTGACTAGGTGGGTGATTAACTGACTAGGTGGGTGGCTGGGTGGGTGGGTGACTGGGTGGGTGGGTGACTGAGCTATTTCCTTCACACTTTGATCACATTTGCTGGAAAGTGCTAAGAAAGGATGCAGAAGATTTGTTTTTACAATTTCTTAAAGACATACGAAGTGTTTATCGTTAAAAACCAATGAGCTATAGTGTTCCTTTGTAGTACAGTTGGGCCCCGGGTATACGGTGGGTTCCGTTCCAGAGGCCCGCCGTATAGTGAAAATCGCTGGAAAGCGGATCCGGCGATTTTCAGTGCTGTGCATGGGCAAACCGGCATTTTCGCCGTTCTGCGCATGTGCGACCTGCAGTCTGTGTGCGCAATCAGCGTTCTGCGCATGCGCGCCGGGCGCACCTGCCCCTTCTACGCATGCGCGATTTTAAATTCAACATGGCGGCCCCCTTCTCGGTGCCGCCGTATCAGCGGATCGCCGAAAAGCGGAGCGCCGAGAAGCGGGGCCCTGCTGTATAATAAAAACCAATACATACCATATTGTTCCTTTGTTTTTGTTTTTTTACAACTTTCATTTTTATTGGGTTTTACAATTTGTAAAAAGTGTCACAAACCATTACCAAGATACAAATAAACTGACCATCCCATTTTTACATGGGATAACATTTAGACATGTAACCAACTTGACAAACTACGCCTACACACAGGACGAGACAGACATGACCCACATAACAGGGGAAAGACATCGGGAAAAACAAGAAGGTGGAGGGTGGAGGGTGGAGGGTGGAGGGTGGAGGGTGGAGGGTGGAGGGTGGAGGGTGGAGGGTGGAGGGTGGAGGGTGGAGGGTGGAGGGTGATTGGCCTTGTTCGCTACTTCTCAGTGTTAGAAGTGTTCGCTACTTCTCAGGCCTCAGTTTTCAGACTAATCTACTCAGAATGCCTGGCCGGCTGTCACCCGTCTGCGTTTCATGTCCTACCTGTCATGTTGCTACGTGGTCTTGAATTGTTCCTTTGTTTAGTAGATAAAGTAGACTGCACGTTATAGTAGAACAGTAGAAGTAGACTGCATGTTATAGTAGCACCCTGTCCTGTATTTGGACACTCTGTCCAGTAAAACATTAGAATTAATACTGGACATGTATGTGTCCGGTATTACCTCTCTGGACATAGTGACCTGACCGGCTTGGGGGGCCGCGGGATTTCCCTGAGCAAGGCTGCTGCTAGGGGGCTGGGCAGCTTCCTCCATCCTGATTGGTGGCTGCTGCTGGGTAATGCAGCCAATCAAATGGAGGTGTCAGGAGCCTGAGGATGGGGCCAAGGAGAGGAAACAGCATGGAGTGGAGAGAGGTGTGTGTGTCTCGAGTGCGTCACACCTTTCACCAATGTGTCCAGTATTTTTGGAGAAGCCACCTAGCAACCCTAATACATACACATACACGCACACACACAGATATACACACAAACACACATATTCAGTATGTGTGTGTGTGTGTATATATATATATATATATATATATATATATATATATATATATATATATATATATATATATATATATATATATATATATATATATATATATATATATATATATATATATATATATATATATATATATATATATATATATATATATATATATATATGTGTGTTCGACAAACCTATACATTTGCACGCCCCGGGCGTGGCGAGCTCGTATTGGCCCAAGCAGCACACGTGTGGTACTAGGTGGCGAGTAGATTTTATTGTTCGGCGAGTAGATTTTTTTGGTGATTTGTCGACCACTATATATATATATATATATATATATATATATATATATATATATATATATATATATATATATATGTCCATATAATATATGTCCGCTTATAACGCGGTTTGAGCGTGGAACCCGAATGAAAGTTTTTTTATTTTTTGCACACACACCGCACACGCCACACAGACACTGCACACACTCACAGCACACACTCACAGCACACACTCCAAGCACACTGCAAACACACACAGCACACACTCACAGCACACACCACACTCACAACACACACAGCCAACTCCCCCTCCCTACCTTTGGTGTCAGCTGCTGATATCGGAGCGGGGCTGGCGGGGGGGGGGGTCGGAGCAGGGCTGGCAGGGGGATCGGAGCGGAGCTGGCGGGGGGGTGATTGGAGCGGGGCTGGCGGGGGGATCGGAGCGGGGCTGGCGGGGGGGGATCGGAGCGGGGCTGGCGGGGGGGGATCGGAGCGGGGCTGGCGGGGGGGATCGGAGCGGGGCTGGCGGGGGGGATCGGAGCGGGGCTGGCGGGGGGGATTGGAGCGGGGCTGGTGGGGGGGGTATTGGAGCGGGGCTGGTGGGGGGGGGATTGGAGCGGGGCTGGCGGGGGGAAGTGAGGCTGCTTATTGAAGTGCGAGGGGAGTTATGGTGGCTGCTGGGGGAAGTGCGAGGGCAGTTACGGTGGCTGCTTGGGGACGTGTAGGGCTGGGGGACTTGTAGGGCTGCCGGCGCCTCACTCCACCTCTTCCTCCCTCCTCCCCCCTCCCCCCGATCGGGCACGTGGCGGCCATTTAAAAAAAAATTAGTGCGAGGACCGCGCTATAACGGGGTTGAGCTGTGTATGTATGTATGTGTATGTGTGTCTATATATATATATATATATATAGACACACATACAATCATATGTACAATCTGTATATTTGCTTAAGGTGTTAGTACAGTAGTTTGAGGCATTACTTGTGATTCTTGTCTAACTGTCCCTTTTCTCACTTGTGCTAGGAATATCAATGCCAGTCTGAACATTTAAGACAAAAAGAACTTGGCTAAGTCACAACTTAATTTCTGCCGCATGGAACCGATTTGTTCAGTATATAAAATTCATTGCCAGGAAGGATGACAGTGTCACTGTGTCACCTCTGTGACTGACCGAAACCATCTGTTTTCTGACGATACTGTCACCTCTTTCCCCCGAACAGAAAGCTATCTGCAGCCATATTTCAGCACTGCAGGGCCTATCTATCACAGCATTATGGGTCGTTTACCAAGATTGCAACACTCCTGAATGCCATAAATTATGACGATAAGCTACCGTTTTCTCCATTTTGGGCCTACATGAGACAATACGCAATTTCCATTTACATCATGGAATATATAACGGAACGCATCAATTCTCTGCAACTCTTGAGGTCCGAGCAGTTTGCCAAATGAACGTCTCATTGTTTTTCTGCCCTATCCCGTGAAAGTGTTGAGAAAAGCAGTAGAAAAACGCTGTATTTTCAAAAAAAAGTCATTTTATTGCAATATACAAGAACAGGCAAGGACAATGAAATAAACGATGGTATTTGTATATGTTTTATGGAAGCAATATATGTAATAACATTTAAATACAGAGATATTTGGGGCTATGGACAATACGGTTGAAAAATATAATGCTGACTTATAGGCGGGGAGGCACCATGATCTGATAAGGGATATCGACGCTCGATCTCGAGATGATAACCATTGACCAAACTAATACCCCTTGTTGGAGCTGAAAGATTGTCCCCATTGTCTTAACCAGCAATTCTTAATTGAATCCCCAGGTCATTAAATAGAGTTGCCAAAATGTACCCACTCAAAAAAGAGGACTTCAAGCAGGAACAGCCATCGTGCATGGCGCAGTTGTCGTTTATCGCTCTCGCATGCGCGGTCAACTTTTTTTTTTTTTGCGACTGGGTGAGCCGTGAAAACCAACTGCGCATGCGCATACGAACGCCGACCATGTAAGCGATGAGCGCCGCACATGCGCGGCCAGAAATCTCGTCCGTTTTTAGTTGTTTCAAAATTCCTCCCGGACGGCGACTTTCTGGTAAAAACCCGGACATGTCCGCGAAAATACAGACATATGGCAACCCTACATTAAAGGATGCCACATGGATGAATGAGTAGAACAAAAAAAAGCGAAGGACAAATGTGCTACCACAAGGACGTTGTCTAAAAAAAGTCTCCCTGCTGCAAAATGGAGGCAAAAATTGGTGCAAAACACTTTTTTTTTTGTGCAAAACCAATTTTTTTGCATCCTGGAGACATTGACATATAACCCCCTCAGTACCCTTGTATGGGCCATAGACTCTACTCTGTACCATTATGCTACAGTTTTACTGTGTAATACGGCAGGCAAACGCTTGTAGGGGTCCCATGTTAAAATGGATTAGAAGCAAAAGGGGACACTGTGTGCTCATTTGCATGTCATTTCCCAGAATCCCCGCTGCAGTGGAAGCAGTGCATGCTAAGAGATAATGGGGAAGGCAGGGTTGCAGACCTGTCAGACGTGAATGTGCTCACAATTTGGGATTTTTATTTGCTAAAGAAAGTGAAATATTCAGCTCACAATCTGCTGTCGTTTTCTGACACCCATGATATACAAAGTAAAAAAAAACATAATAGAACCAAACCTGAGCATAGTGTCCCATGGACGCATACTGTATCCTACTGAATGTCTCGTCACATCCCTGCATGAACTATAACAAACCTCTGAGGATAGGTGTTGTTACAGTTAAAGCGATGACTTTTCCGCCAAAAACAGCACTTAACGCTGCGCTAGTGAGCTTTGAAGATACCCGTTGGGATTTATCGAGGAATTAATTGAGGTTAAAGCCTTGTCAAATCAATACCGGTGTGTGACAATGGGACACGGGGTGTGACAATGGGATATGGTGTGTGGCGAGACACGGTGTGTGTGACAACGTGACACGGCAGTGGTGTGCAAACTGGGCGCTAGATTTTCTGGGTGGGCGCGGCAGTTACAGAGGTCCTGCGCTCTCCCCCAAGGCATTTAAATTAAATTCCGGGGGGCCACGCAATGCCTCTATAACACACTTCCCTTCCCGTGATGCGTCATCATGGTAACCTGGCGTTAAATGACACCGCAGGGTCACGTAACGCCACGTTACCATGGCAACGTGACGTCACATGACCCCACGCGTCATTTGATGCTGGGGCCAAGCAGGGGGGCCTGCAATGCATGGGCATGTCTGATTAACAGTTTCTCTGCCAGAGAGGCCTGCAATGCATGGAGGGGTGCAATTAACACTTTCTCTACCAGGGGGGGCCTGAAATGCATGGAGGGGTGCAATTAACACTTTCTCTACCAGGGGGGGCCTGAAATGCATGGAGGGGTGCAATTAACACTTTCTCTGCCAGAGGGGCCTGCAATGCATGGGCATGTTTGATTAACATTTGCTGCCATGCCCTTCTGGCAGCAAAATAGTTAATTGAGTGGCTAATAATACTGCAGGGATCAGGCACAAGATACAGGGGACGGGGTCTATCTAAGCACCGCCCACATATAGAGAACAGGCTTTTGATTTGCCGCTGCCTCAGCGTCACCTGAGGTATCAGGAACAGAAGTTCTCACGGACACACAATGTGAGAGGTCAGTGTGTGTGTGTGTGGTATACACGTGTGTACTCACAACCTGGGTGCACTCTCCGGCAGCAGCTCACTGTACTCCTCTCGTGTGAGCTCCCTGCAGTCTCTTCATGTCAGCTCCCTGCAGTCTCTTTGTGTCAGCTCCCTGCAGTCTCTTTGTGTCAGCTCCCTGCAGTCTCTTTGTGTCAGCTCCCTGCAGTCTCTTTGTGTCAGCTCCCTGCAGTCTCTTTGTGTCAGCTCCCTGCTGTCCACTCGTGTCAGCTCCCTGCACATGGTTACATTAAATGAGCAGAGGTTATACATTACATTAAGAGACATTTCATGGGCAGTTAGAGATGTGTTGTGTACTGTATGTAACAGTTACAGAGATTAAAATGTGAGACAGGTGAAGTCTTGAAAGTACTTATACTGGAGGTGGTTTTGAGAGTCTAGTAGGTTGTTCCAGTTGTGAGGTACACAGTAAGGCGCCGCTTATAGTGCTGGTGACGCGACCGATGACATCAGCCGTCGCCACTAGTGAAAGTTGTAATTCAATTTGCAGCGACGACGCGAGCGACAGGGTCATTGATTGGTTTACAGACAGTCACATGTGGCGACAGTCTGTAAAAAAAATCAAATTTAACCTTCCAAATTTTTGGTCGTGACGTCACTCCGTCAATTGTTTTTGCTTTGGAGCGACGTCGCGGCACTATAAGCGCAGCATAAGGCTACGGCCCAGTGTCTGCTCCTGCACGCGCGCCTAGCGGCGCGTGCATGGGTGAAAGCCGCGGTCTTTGCTGGAGTGCCTGGGGGTGAGAAAAGCCTGCGACCGGGGGGGGGTTGCTCTTATTGGCTGAAACGCCACTGTGACGTGGCCAATTCGCCGCTGCCGTTCCAAAAGATAAATCTTGTCTTTTGGCCAAGGTATTTGCGCATCGCAGCTTGTGCACGCACACACGCCATCAGGGGCCTTTCCCATAGAGGGCTGTGCCTTGTGTGCGGTGTGCACGCCACAGCGGCCACTGGAACTTAAACTTACCGCGCGACGGAGCGCGTGCCTGACGCTCCAGCGATTGTGAACTGTAGGTTCAGGTGATGGGGAGGCGTGGCCGTGATGTCACGAAGCTGGTTCGCCCTCATTGGCTGAAACTCTTTACGTGATGCGGCTGTCGCTTGGAAAGACAAAATATTTTGTCCTTCTAAAACGCTGTTGCGCCTCATCATGTGCTCGCGCACACTATGGGCGGCCTCAAAGGATTGATGTATGTTCGCGATGAGCGTGTGTGCGCAAGCGCCATTGTGCCAACTATAATCATGGCCTAAGACAGGGGAGTGCAAACTTTTACTGCTGCGGCCCCCTGTCTGGTCTGCTCTGGAGCTCGCCCCCACCCCCCTCCTGTCTTGCAGCTGCGTCAAATGACGCTCCGGGGTCATGTGACATCAGGTCATGTGACCCGCGGCGTCATTTGACGCCTGTGATGTTACATGACCCCGTGGCGTTATTTGACACCACGTTGCCATGGAGATGCGTCACAGCGTCTGAATCCCGGTAAATTTTATTGTTGTAGAGTCCTCACACGAGGCCCCGGCATTTATTTTGCAACAGTGAGTTTGGGTTGCTGTGCCATATACTATGTCCCCATAGTTTATAATTGGTATTATAGGCTAAAGCAGTTAAATTCCAGGCATTATTAAAATCCCTGCTCTCTGATTGGTTAAAATTCCGGGAATTATCCATACAGTAATGGGCCGGTATTTTTGGCACCCTGCCAAGTTTTTCAGCCAATCGGCTTTCATTTCTCATCCTCACAACTCTGGAAGACTTTAACCCAGCCAGGGCATTATTGGCCAGTAATGCCCTGTTCTTCAGGGATTATTACTTAATTAGCATCTGCTGTGCGATGCTCTTTCTGACCAGCGGTCTTAGAGTCGACTTGTTCCTATAAAGTACACCCAGTTTGAGGTTTTGGATGTCAGAGTACCAATGTGTATCCTGAATGTTAAGTGGGAGTCGGGTGGGGGGTGGAGCTATAGGAGTTCTCCCAGGTTCAGCTTCATGATTGTAGTTAGGGTTGCGCTCTGATTGTAGGGAAGTTGCACATCCCACAAAGTATTCATTGAATGCATTTACAATGTCCAGTGTGATTTGTCAGTGCAGTATCATCCTTATTTATATTAGTTGGTGGCTATAAGGGTGGAATATATTGTTGATGACCATCCATTAGTTTGCTGGATTTGCTGTATGTTGATGAAGATTGTCAGTAACATTGGGCATGTCTTGTTTACCTTGTGCATATATTCTGCAGGCATCTGTAGTTTATTAAGATCCTTGGTGGCACCAGTTACTTTGTATCTTTTCCACAAGGCATCCCTAAAATGGTAAAGCGCAATAATGTTGATTGTAACCCATGGAAGGTGGGCCCCTCGTACTCTTATTCTGCGTAGCAGAGTATGTATGGTGTCACAGAGTATTTAGAACTCTTGAAAAAAAACTAATGTATTATAAGGCTACGCTTATAGTGCCGGCGACGCGACGGTTGCCTGGAAAATCAAATAGAGATGACTTCCAGCGATCGCGACCAGTGGCGCACGCGACAGCGGCAATGCATTTGTTTTGCCGCAACGTCGCCGGCACTATAAGCGCAGCCTACGGGTCAGGTATCAAGTTGATTCCGTACCAAGAGCAGCTGGCAAGATCAAGATCAGCTACAAATTGTTGAGGGTTAAAGTTTCTAAATGTTCTAGTGAGTAAAACATTAGAACTTGACTGGTCTGATTTTCCTAAGACAGTACACTATTGCATGGTGACTGGAAATGTCAGGTAGGATACCAAAGGATTGAATTCTGTTGGGAATGGTTGCCAGATTTGTCCGTGTGGGTTTGGAAATTGGTTGGAATAAATTTAGTGATTTGAATTGTTTCCAGTTGTTATGGTGTTTAGGGTCATGCAAAGAAAGTGAGCAGCAATAAGAATAGTCTAAGGCTGAGTCCATGGTGACTTCAGCCGTGCGGAGGCGCGCTGAGGCTGAGGGAAAGCGGTGCTTTCCCTGGCCTTAGTTTGTGCGCCGTCCGGGGGCGTGTCGGGGGGGGGAGGGGAAGCCAGTGACGTCACGGAGCTGGTTCGCCCTCATTGGGCGAACCGCTCACGTGACCGGCCCTGCGCTCCCGTGAGTGCTCAAACTAAAAAATGAATGTCAGCTACACTTCCGCACACTTGCGGAAGCCTGCGCGAGCCCCGGCTAAAGCCGCTCTCATTGCGGCTGCAGGGGCTCACTGCCGAGCGCGAGCGCGGGTCAGCGCCTAAGCGCTGACCATGCCCGCGGCCATAGGCTGTGTCCCTGGTAGTCACGGCAGCGTGCGCGCCACACAGCACAGCCCTCTATGGGGCAGGCCCCAGTGACTATGTGTGTGGGCGAACAAAGCGCTGTGATGCGTACGCTGGCAGGGAAGAAATATTTTTGTCTTCCCGAGCCGCGACGCGGTCACATGGCGGCGCACAGCCAATGGCAGGGCAGATATGCCCCATCATGGCCGCCCCCACACTGCGCTCCCCTAGAGCTCCCTACAGACCTACGATCTCTGCTGTAGTCGCAGCATGCGGCCCCATGCCACCAGACACACGTGCAGCCGGGAGGACCGGGGCTGTTGCATTAGAGAAGGAGGCACATTTTACCAACTAGCACTTCAAAAGAGGATGGCTGTGCGGTAGGGGGCAATTTAGCAGCATAAATTGTATGGAGCCTTCAATACAAAATAACACACCTCCTCCCTTTGACCTATCTTTCCTACAAATAGAGTATCCGTGAATGGAGACTGATACATCAAGGGTTTTAGGTGTTTGCCATGTTTTAGTGAGAATTATGGCTGGGTTTATGCAAAAGGCACCATGCCCTTAGTTCATCCAGTTTGGGCAGCAGGCTCTGAATATTTATATAGGCGAACCCTTTTTGGAATTTGAAAGGGGCATTATCAGGGGTGACCAAGTCCAGTCCTCGAGCCACCAACATGCCAGGTATTGGGGATATCCCTGCTTCAGCACAGGTGGCTCAGCCGAATACTGATTGAGTCACCTGTGCTGAAGCAGGGATATCCTGTGAACCTGACCTGTTGGTGGCCATTGAGGACTGAACTTGGCTACCCCTGATATACCTGTTTATTACATTGTTTTTATATACTGTATACGACGCACTGCATATAACCGTGCTATTTAAAAATAAACAAATACTGTAGCAATGTGGGTGCCAAGTGTCAACTTTTGGAAATGTACATCATAGGTGTTTTATTTATATACTAACATGTGCGTTGGATATTAGAAAACGTGTTAATTGGGGTTTTTTTTCTCTCACATTTGAATCAGATCTGTTAATCAGATGTGTTTGCATCTTAGACCTTGCAGATGTATTTGTGCAACAAGCAGGAATAAAAGTCATGGCAAGAGACATGAATGTGATACAGCCCTTTAAAATATGCATGCCAATTAACTGCTCCCAAATACCTTCTGCTGCAGCAAATAATTACTCCTCAAATTACTCACTGACACTAGAGAGCTAATAGGAGCACATGAATTCTGTATTTGCATTGCTAATGGCAAGCTGCTTTAAAGGCAAACGTGGTATCATTTTAGAGGTGCAATCCATGTGTTTTTTTTATTTCAAACCTAGGATTGAAGCAGAGGGTCTCCAGAGCTGAACCCCATTAATTTCAGTTCCGGGGACCCCCTGACTCCCTAGATACAGACCTCCCAAAGGGGGGGGGGGTGAGGAGGGCAATATCTTAGCAAAATGTAACACTCCCGCGACACGCGGGCCAATGGGAAGCCGAAACGGATGACATCACGGCTTTCTATTGGCCTGCAGGGTGCTGAACTGAAATTAATAGATTTCTGCGCAGGAGAGTCCCTGCGTCAGTCCTGTGCTTTAAAAAAATGCTCTATTTCACTACAATCACAAGCTTGGATTGCCTCTTTAAGTTGCTGTATTTCCCTCTTATCTAATATGCTACGTTACAGATCTCTTATAGCAGCAGAGAAGTGCTCTGTCTTTTGCGAAACAGGATTCAAAATGTTGCTTTGTGGCCAGAATATTTTCTATTTAGTTTCATTCTTATTCTATCTTCATGTTTTGTTTAATACATCCTTGTGCTGTATATGTATTGGTATGCAGTTTCTATATCGTCTTTTTCCCAGTGTTCTTGAAGGTGGCCTAGGGCAGGGGTGCTCAACTCCAGTCCTCAAGCCTCTCCGCCCCAACAGGTCAGGTTTTAAGAATATCCCAGCTTCAGCACAGGTGGCTCAATCAGTGAAGCTGAAGCAGGGATGGATTGAGCCACCTGTGCTGAAGCCTGGATATCCTTAAAACCTGACCTGTTGGGGGGGGGGGGGGGGTCTTGAGGACTAGAGTTGAGCAGCACTGGTGTAGGGTTTTCCACCTTAGACACTTGCGTCCATTATTATTCATTTTTGCTGGATGTTCCCTATTTCCATCACCCCCCCCTTTTTTTTCCTCTCATTTATGTTAAGTGGAGTACATTTGTAATATGTTGCACAATGATACAGAGTACCCATAATCTTATTCTTTTTAGAGGCATTCGAATTTATAAGTGCCCGGCCCCCAGATGTAAATGTACTGTAGGGTCTGATTGTGCCGCCTTCTAACTCCCTGTAATATCCTGCCTTCCCCAGGGGAGCGGTCTCCCAGTTAGTGTTTTGATGAGAGTAATGGCCAATTACAACAAAGCAGGGAAAATCAGCATCTGTGGGTATTCCGGTCTCCAAATCCAGAAATCAATTTGGGCCTCTGTCCTACAATTATAATAACAATAAAATAAATAAACCTTTTGGCTGTTTGAATGGTGTGGTCATAAATTTAGTTCATTTGTACTTAAGCATGTTTATTTTCAGTTGGTGTAAAATGCTGCCTGACGGAACGCGATTTCCTACCAAGTTCTTTGTTTCGTGGGGAAGAGTTAAACCTGGTGTAAAACATGGCAAAATGCATCAGTGCTAACAGACATCGCATCACTGGCCATATGGTGGTATGGTTCTGTCCGCTTTCATCTCTTGATAATTTGGCTAGTGGAGTGGAGACAGCAGATTGATAATGCGGAGATATAGAAAGGACGGCCAAGATGGGTCTGTTTAGAACTGATACCCCTACTTGGCCCTTTGTTATGGTTTTCAAGGTGCAGTGTCATCTAATAGTATATTAGAATAACTGTACATTAAAAGCACTCAACCAACTAGAGTGTTTCTAAACTGTTCTGATGCTTTATAGCAGGGATGCACAACTCCAGTCCTCAAGCCCCAACCCTCAACAGGTTAGGTTTGCAGAATATCCTTGCTTCAGCACATTTGGGCTCAATCAGTCTATGCTTCAGAACAGGTGGTTCAATCAGAGGCTCAGATGGGATATCCTGAAAACCTGTTTGAGTGGGCGGAGGGCTTGAGGACTGGAGTTGAGCAGCCCTGGTTTAAATGGCGTTTTATAAAGACATGTATGATCGGGATGAAAAGTAAGGCTGCGGTCCCAGTAATGTCTGCGACACGCGCTCCCGGCGGGGGCGATGGGAGGGGGGGCGCGGCGGCGCGTGCACAGCGCTAACCGCGGTCTGACAGGGAGAGAGGGAGCTTGCGATGGGAGGGGGCGTGGTCGGGGATTTGCAGGGGAGTGGCCATTACGTCACGCGGCTAGTTTGCCCTCATTGGGTGAACCGCCGTGGGGGCGTGGCCACGCCTCCGTCGCAGGGTTTGAACTCAATTTCATTGAGTTGAAAAAAAAAACCTGCAGCACGGCGTGGCTGCACCTTCAGCGGGAAGGTGCGTACTGGGCCCTCCCCCATTGAGGGGCGCTGCTTACACGCACAGCGCACGCCGAGCCGTGCGCTGTGGCAGTGACTGGGACCGCAGCCTAAAGTTGATTTCTGTTCCGATTATTAGTTACGATAACGTCTTAAAGCGGCTGTCTGCACTGAGCATTTATTTTTTTGTATTTAATCTTCTATTGTATTTAAGAGATCTCTTCTTGCCGTTTCCCAAGCTGTTTTTTTTATTTTTGGAAGCGCATACCTTGTCCATGAGAGATGTTTGAAATACTAAGTGTCGGGAGGTTAATATGAAGCTCTCTCCAAAGCCCAGTGCAGACTAAAGGTAACAGCAAAATTTTGAGAGAAATACATGTTTTTTTTTTTTTTAACAGTAAAAATAAATCATGTTTTCTAAAGACTGGAACGGAGGTGGGCAACCCTGTTGCTAATCGCCACCAGTGGCAAATCGGCCATGAACGTGAGGCGAATTTGAGTTTGCCAGTTCCCGCAGTAAAATAAACTTTTTCCTGACATCGTGTGCTGGCTTCAGCTTTCTGAATGAGTCAACAAAGTGAACCTGCAGCAGGTGATAGTGCTGAGGTGAGTGACGCAGCAGCAGGTGATAGTGCTGAGGTGAGTGAAGCAGCAGGTGATGGTGCTGAGGTGAGTGACGCAGCCTATTTTGATCTGGTTCAATACTGATTGGCCGGCGATTGCCAAGTAGAACAAAGAAAAACCAGTCAAACAAATATATAAGGGAACCAACAAGTGCACTGTAAAAAGTGCACTTAAAAAAGAAGGGTAAACTTAAAAGAACCCATGATGGGGGATACCGAGCAGAGCACCCCGCCTAACGCCCACTGGGAGGCAAACTCCGAAACCGTCCCAGCGGACTCGGCGTACGTGAACTCTGCCCGAATACGGGAGTGCACCAGCGCCCGGAATACTGCCACGATGTTCGTTGGGACCCCCTTCTCCAAACGCTGCTTCCTGGTCTTGTAAATGGCTACCTTAGCCACTGCCAGGAGCAGGTTGACTAGGAGATCCCTAGGCTTATTGTCGCGGGACACTGGGCACCCAAAAATAAAATGATGAGGGGAAAAACCTCTGGATAAGAGGGGCTGCAGTCTGGCGCAGCTCAGATAAATGTGGAATACGGACTCCCGCTCGCCACAGAAGGGACAGGCGGCGGGGGAGTCCGTGAAGTGTGCCAAATACTCTCCTGTGCTCAGTGCACCGTGGAGGACCCTCCAACTCAAATCCCCGGCGGGACGGGGAACCAAAGCTGAATAGAGCTCTCTCCACCGGGGTCTCTCGCCCTCGTTCCCAAAAAATACCCGCCTCCAGATGGTATCTGGGCGGGTGACAAGGGCGAGGTACTGCACTATATGGAGCACCAGAGAATACAGGACTTTCCTCGGCATGCCGCGAAAACATGCCGGGGACATATCCCCCAACCTGCTGAGGTTGGGGGAAAGAGGAGCCCGATGGGGTTGCCGTGGTTTGGGTTCCACGCAAAGATCCGGAGAGCTAGGATTGAAAGGTTGACAAGGCTCTCCGGTCTGCAATACCCCCTCGATGAAGGTGCGTGAGTTGGGGTGGATGGCATCTTTAATCTCCTGGATCAAACGACGAGGGACGCGGGCAGTAAGCGAGCTCCTCCGCTCCTACCCAGTCCCGCCGCTCATAGTCCAGGAGATCCCCGACTCTGGTCACCTGCGCCAGGATTAGCCGGCGGCAAATAGAGGGTGAATCCAACATCCGAGCCCCCACTGCCGGATTATACAGCAGGGGCTCAGCGAGGAAATCAACCCCCACCGCCTGTTCCTTCCTGGTCGCGGAGACCAGTTTCCAGGCCTTCAGTAAGTCCCGGTAGTATGCCGGCAGCACCGAGAGGTTTCTACCTAAACCCTCGGGCCTGATGAAAAAAAGTTGCCGGTCATACCTCATATTGCGCAGCTGGCGAAAGAAAAAGGTCGCCAGCTGGCACCACTGCGAAGACGGATCTGCGAATAGGTATCTCTGCAGGTACTGGAGGCAGAAAGTGTGTAACTGGGAGCGGACACACACCACTCCCTGTCCACCCTCCTCCAAAGGGAGACACGCAACTCCCGCAGAGACCCAATGCTTCCCCATCCAGAGGAAATCCATCAACCTCCTCTGAATCTTGTTGATAAATTCAGGGGTTGGACCCATGGCTATCAGCCGGTGCCAAAGCTGACTGGCCACCAGCTGATTAATCACCAGGGTCCTTCCCCTAAGGGAAAGCATTCTCGACAGATACACCCATGACCCCAGACGAGCAATGACCCGTTCTTCAAGATCACTGAAGTTTTCTGGGGCCGGGTCCTCCGCAGCAGACAGGTAGACTCCCAGATACTTGAGAGTATCGCTCTCCCACGAGACATTCCGAAACGTGGGGGGCAAAGAGTCCACCTGTAAGGGACCCACCAATATGCCGGAGCACTTGGACCAGTTGATCCGAGCAGAAGAGGCCGCGGTGTAGACCTCTTGGCACGCTTGTGCTCGCTCTAGATCATCTAGGTCCTGGGCCACGAGGAGCACGTCATCAGCATAAGCTGACAGGACTACTCGCATGTCGGGCTCCCGCAGCACCAGCCCGGTGAGCCTCCTCAGTAGGCAGAGGAAGGGCTCAATGGCCAGCGCGTACAGTTGCCCAGACAGGGGACACCCCTGACGTACTCCCCGACCAACACAAAAGGTGCCGTCAGGGACCAGTTGATCTTCACCAGACACTCTGCAGAGGCGTACAGCATCTGGAGAAAGCCCACAAATTGTGGGCCGAAGCCAAACGCCCGCAGGGTCTGCATAAGGTAACGGTGATCCACTCTGTCAAACGCCTTCTCCTGATCTAGGGACAGGAAGGCGAGTGATAGACCAGTCCTCTGCGCGTAGTGCATCAGGTCCCGGACCAGAAAAATGTTGTCATGAATGCTCCGGCCCGGGACAGTATAGGACTGGTTGGGGTGAATCACCTCTGCCAGCACAGACTTGAGCCTCAGCGAAAGTGCTTTGGCTACGATCTTATAGTCCGTGCTGAGCAGTGAGACCGGTCGCCAATTAGAGATCTGACGGAGATCCCCCTTCTTCGGAAAGGAAAGACAGTATTGCCCGCCGACACGAAAGTGGCATCTCACCGATCTCAAGGGCTTCAGCTAGGACCTCGGTGAAATCAGGTCCCAGCATCTCCCAGAAAAACCGGAAGAACTCCACAGTCAGCCCGTCTAGCCCCGGCGCTTTTCCGCGGGACATGAGACTGAGGGCTTCAGAGAGCTCGGCCAGAGTCAAAGGTAACTCAAGCCGCTCCCTTCCATCCCCACCGACCGTGGGAAGCCCCTCCCATAAGACCCTGCATTTATCTGGCTGGATGGACTCCGGAGAGAAAAGATCTACATAAAATCTCCGGGTTCTGTCCCGGATGCTCTCCGGGTCAGTCAGAGGGGTACCGTCCTCTGCCAACAGGCATGTGATATGTCTACGGTTTCCCCTCTTTTTCTCCAGCGCGTAGAAGAGGCGCGACCCGCGATCCATCTCTCGAAGGAAGTTGATGCGGGATCGCACATACGCCCCCCGAGCTCTCCGATCTTCCAAGTCCCGGAGAGTGCACTTCCTCTCCACGTACATACTCTGCAGGTATTGGTCGCCTGCCACAGACAGCCGCTTCTCTAGATCGAGCACCTCCTCCCTGAGGGCGTCGATCTCAGCATCACGCCGTCCGCTGGCACCCTTGTGGTCCGAAAACGGCGCCAACCTAATGGCACTGGACTGGGCTCGTGACAGGCTGTAGCTGGAAATATACAGCCTGTCGATCCGGGACCAGGACATCCGTTCACCCCTAAACACCCTAACATGGGTGAACTCAGTGGATGCCTCAGGATGTTGTTCTCGCCAGACGTCTACCAAGGAGTAGCGGGTGATGACCTCCCGCAAGGCCGACGCAGAACACGGGTGTGGCTCCGGACCATTCCGGTCTTTCCGAGCCTCGAGGGTACAGTTAACATCACCCCCGAGCACCACGTATTCGTCCGCGTCGACTGTCTCCAGGTATTCAGACATTCTGACGAAGAACTGCCTTCTCAGGGGTCCGGTGGCAGGAGCATACACGTTCAGGAAATTAAACGTGTAGTCCTCGTGTCGGACCCTGATATGCAACAGGCGACCTGGAACAACAGCTTTGGCAAGCAGCAGCTCAGGTTGAAAGGATTCAGAGAACAGGGTCACCACCCCACAAGATGTTGAAGTTAGGTGGCTGAAAAAGACCTTGCCTCGCCACTCCAGATGCCAGCTGGCTTCAGCCTCTGGAGTAGTATGGGTTTCCTGCAGGAAACTCACAGAATACTTTCCCTTTTGTAAAAAGGAGAGTACCTGGAACCTGCGAAACCCGTCCTTACATCCATTTACGTTTAGCGTACCGATGCTCAAAGCCATTGGTAATCAAGAGTCTTGCTTCCCATAGGCGCTCAGGGTACTACACCCCGAGAAGCCTTTACGTGCTCTCGCAACACTGTGTTAAACTTTAGGACCCGAGTATGTTCGATAGTCCCGGAAAGTTTGGCCTTGTGGTTAGCCTTGAATGACCGAAGCATCCTTCCACCTCTCAAGGGCTAACTGCACCTTCGTATGTCCGTGTCTACAGAGGGTATCATCCAGGAAACTATCTAGCTCCCGGGCAGGGATAATGGGGATCGAGGAGTCCACCGACTCCATGGTGCCGGAGGACTCTCCCCTCTGAGCCCCAACTCCCCAGGCTCCTCTTGGCTGGAGAATTCAAGACCCCCGTCCTTCTCTGCGGGGGCCTCTCAGCCCTAGATTGGATCCCCTCCTCGGTGTTTCCACGAGGGGGTCCACTGTGCTCTCCACCTCCATCCCCAAGTCAGGATGTTCAGGGGCAGCTGGTGGCGACATGGCAGAGGCAGTGGTCTCCCGAGAGTCCTCGGGGGCCACAGAAGCACACGTGCCACGGGTGTTCGCAACACCCGCGGGAGGGCACTCACCAACCGCGGGAGGGCCCTCGCCATCCGCGGGAGGGCCTCCATCGTCCGCGGGAGGGCCTCCATCGTCCGCGGGAGGGCCCCCACCATCCGCGGGAGGGCCCCCACCATCCGCGGGAGGGCTCTCACCAACCATGGGGGGGCACTCCTTAGCAAGGGCTTCATAGGGAGGGTCTTTCCCAGCGTTCACTCCCAACAAAGTGCCTGCCCAAAACTCTGCACCAAGAGGGTTCAGGTCAGACAACTCCCAGATGTAATCGGAAGTGCTCACCACAACACCCTCCAAACCCTCATCCACGGGGGTCAGCCCTAACCCATCTCCTTCCTCTGGTGACGCAAACCGGGGCTTTTTATCCCTATGTGCGTCACCCGAAGGCGATACAGCCGGAGGGGGATCTTGGCTGGCTCCGAAGATAGGTGCATTCGGCATGTCAAATTCACCGAAGCACAATTCTCCGGGGGACGCTCTCCACCCGAGAGGGGCGCTGGGAGGCTCCCCAACGTCCCCAGAGGCGTCGGGTACCTCCAGCTGCATTCCTTCCAGAAATTCGAGGGGGGGGGAGCTGTACATTTGTGGGATCCGGCTTACACTGGTTAATCCCAACCAGTGGGCCGGACAGGACCACCTTGTGCGGAACTGATTTTTCTTTCCGCTTCCGAGACTTCAGAGGGTAAACGTAATATGGCTCACCCTCCTCAACCTCCTCAATCACCCTCTTATTGGTTTTAGATTTGATTTCCCAGGAGAGGGTGCCGCTGTCTCCATAGCAGGAGTTTCCTCCCGCTCCCTTCACCCTGTACGGTGCTTACAATGGAGTTAGGGGGTTCTTGGGGGGGGACAGCGACAGAGGGTGACTGTTGTGTGGTGACTTTGTTCTTCCCCCTCTTTTTTGGGAGGAGAGGTTCAGATGTCACTGTTTGAGTTGCGACAGTGACATCTTCTGTGGTCCCAGGGGGGACCTGGGCCCTCGAGATCTTTTCCTTCTCCCTCTTTCTTTGGGGGAGAGGTGTAGACGTCACTGTCCGAGATGGGGCAGCGACATCTCCTGTGGTCCCAGCGGGGGCCTGGGCCCCTGAGGGCTCTGCTGCGGTGGGCGCAGCGGCACAGGGTGTTTCTTCCTGGGGGGAGACAGCGCTAACAGAGGCTGGCCGCTCCAGGGCGACCCCCTCTCCTTCCTTCCGCTCTCCAGGAAGAGGTGCAGAAGTCACTGTTCCGGATGGGACAGCGACATCTCCTGCGGTCTCAGGAGGGACCTGGGCCGTTGAGGGCCCCGCTGTGGTGGGCACAGCAGTACCGGGTGTCTTGGCAGAGGGAGGGGTGGGTGCAGGATTTGGGATGGGTCCTCTGTTCCCTTTGAGGCAACTCCTACGAGTGTGCCCCAGCTCTCTGCACAGATAACATCTAACCCCCTCCGTGCCATAAAACACAGTGTATGCTATGCCCTCGTAGAGCACCCTAAACAAACCCTCCACAGATTCAGTGCTCCCCGGCAGCACCTGCCGCCTGTACCTGCCGCCTAAAAGAGTACATGCCTCAGCGCCCTATCTCTGCAGCCCAAAGATAATTTTATTATGGGGGACTTAATGTCTCCCAGGTCTTGCAGGTACGGCTTCATGAGGCAATCTGGGATGAAGGGGGGCACATTTGACAGAATGACCTTTGTGCCTAACCCCTCCATGGGTTCTATAGGGATGTATTTCCCCCCTACACTGATGCCTTTCTGCACCAGGGTGTGAGTGGCAGCCAGCGTACGGAGGAAGAAAATGCCCCTCCCATACATTTTGCTGGCCGCCACCACAGCAGAGGGACCCACCACATCAGCCACAGCCCTCACATATATCTCCATGTTTAGGCCAGGTGACATTGGGCACCTCACCCCAAGCTTCCTGCTCAAACAGGGCGTGGCCCCAGCATTGTTGTTGCTGGCGTCAACGCCTGCAACTGCCACATGCGCCCATGTTGGAACTGGGACTGCAGGGGTTACGCTGCTAACAGGTGCTGGGGGAGGCGTGGCCAGGGCACTGGAAGGACCCAGGCCTAGGGCTGTGACTAAGAGTGTTGCTCCTAGGGGCCACAGTTTTTGGTGTTTTGTATCCGGGCTTCGCCCCCGTTGCCGCACTTGTCCTATTCCCCTTTCCAGGCATGATAACAAATAAGCCTCTAAGTCAGGGGAGGGTATTGCTTAGGGAGAGAGGTATAGAGAGAAACTGTCCCTTTAAGAAGAGATCTCTCTGCAAGGGGAAAAAAAACAGCTTTTAAAACCTGCTGCAGCTTTAAATATTTTTCCCCTTATTAGTTACTCTCTCTCTCTCTGTTATAATAAGCAAACACCACAATTTACAAGTCTTTATAGAAAAGACACAGAGCTCTCAATCGCAAGTGAGAAAAGGAATCAGGCTTAAGAAAAACAAAAGAGTGAAATTGGAAGTTTAAACAACCAGTAAAAACCTCCAGTAGTGAGGGAGGAGAGAGGGGGTGAGACTGCAGTTTTCCAGCCAGCTAAACTGCTATGCTGGCTTAAAACACTGCAGCCCCTGGGTGAAAACAAAAAACGGTTTTTAAATCTGAAAAAACACCCAAAACCCTCTATAAAACTCCCAGTATACTCCCCCACAGATCCACAGCAAAATATAAGAAAGAAAGAAAGAATAAAGCTGATTCCTTACCAAATGCCTGGGAGCTCTGTACATACACTTCTGAGGGAAGCCGCAGCAGGTGATAGTGCTGAGGTGAGGGAAGCAGCAGCAACCTAATATCTCAAGTTTTACATGATGTGGCGATTTTCACTTCTCATTCGGCACACCTGTGGCTACATTGAAAAATAGGTTGCCCACCTCTGGCCTAGAACATACAGTATGAAGTTCAACTCATCAAGGCATCTAGGAGGATCGCTGTTTTTAAAGGAGCAATCCAGAGCTCAGCTCCGGGGACCCCCTGTTTCCAGAGACCGTCTATTCGAAGGATGTGCCGGTATCTCAGCAAAGTTTAAATCTCCCACGTCACATGGGCCAATAGGAAGTCGAATCCCGCAGGGCACGGGAGCTTTAAAATGCCACCGTTACGTGATCCCTGCTAGCCGAGTGGAGCGGCAACCGGCAACCCCCTGCAGGTGTAAATATCTCCAGAAGCAGGTGGTCCCTAGGGCTGAAATGAATGGGGTTCTGCTCTGGCGACCCCCTGCTTCAACCCTGTAATAAAAAAAATGAAACCGGTATTGCTGCTTTAAACCAAATTAAATTCAAAATGTTTGTGCAGATTCTTCAGTCTCTACAAACAGAACATAGCAAAAATAATGCCATAGTAATTGCTGTTATTGCCACTGCAGCTGGATTTATATCTATATGGAGCAATACTAGGTGTTAAAAAAAACAAAAAACACACATATATATATATATATATATATATATATATATATATATATATATATATATATATATATATATATATAAACACCCCTGAAGAAGATCCCTCTGTGTGGATTGAAATGTGTTTTTTTTTTTTTTTTTTGTCTCAATACAGTTTTGAACATATCCCACTGTGTTCTGTCTCTTATTTGCCGTTCTTCCGGATGGTAACGTATCATATTTTTATTTATTTGTTTTGGACATAGGATTGAAGCAGGGGCTCTCAGGAACTGAACCCCATTTATTTAATCTCTGGGAACCCCCCTGTTTCCGGTGATGCGTCCATAGGGGCTGCCGGTAGCTGCATCCAGGATTTACATTATGGCTGTTTTTTTTTGTTTTTTTTATATAGTAGTTATTTTATTATTATTATTATAATACATCAAAGTAAACATTGGAAGATGAATCTTTGTCGAAGAGCTTATGATGTAATAATTTTTTTTAAGTTATGGAGTTTTTTTTAATTTTGTGTTGATGTTAATAATTTTAATACTAAATATTTAACAATATAATCTCAGTAATATTGATACTATATATTCAGATTATAAAGTTTATAAGCAGCTGTCATGCCTTTTTTTTTTTTTTTTTTTTTTTTTTTTTTTCCTTCCAATTTTTTTATTAGGCATTTTTAGAAAATACAACATTTCTAACATATATCGTAGCCTTATATTTTCCAAAACATATTTTTTAAGGGGGGAAAAAGAAAGGCAACCTAAGTTGTCCAGGAAAGAGAGGGGGAGCCTTCATAGAGAGAAGGTAAGAGGGAGGGTGATGGGGTAGATGAAGGGGTGTGAGGGAGGGGAGGGGAGGGGGAGGGGGCTGGGGAGGGTTGTTGTCGACCCACTTGGCTGTTAGGGTGTTTCCAGTGAGATTCGTGTGAGTTTTTTCTTATGGAGGGGGAGTTGGTCTCCCTCTCACCTGGGATGGTCGGGGCGCTCTGGTAAAGTGGAACCAGGGTTCCCAGATATCCTCAAAGGCCGGGGTTTTTTGTCTGATGTTGGCTGTGAGCCTTTCCATAGTCATTACATCCCCAATCCTTTTCTTTATCGTGTTGAGCGCCGGCGTAGTCGTTTTCCTCCAGGAGGCCGCAATACAGCATCTCGCCGCAGTGAGAATGAAGGATATTAATTTCCTGGTGGGCCGAATTATATTCGGCATTTGTGCAGCCAACAGGAAGGTCAGTGGTTCAATAGGAAGTTCTAGGTCGGTGACCTCTTTTATAAGAATTTGGACCTTGGCCCAGTATTTCACAATTTCTGGACAGGTCCACCAGATGTGGGCCATGTCCCCTCTATTACCACAGCCTCTCCAACATTGGTCTGATGCCAGAGGGTAGATCTGGTTTAATCGTGCTGGGGTAAGATACCAGCCAAACATAATTTTGTAGATGTTTTCCTTAATTGTGGTGCAAAGGGAAGTTTCTGAGGCTGCCTGCCAGATTTCCTCCCATGTCTCTCTTTCTATGTTAACATTTAGATCAGCTGACCATCGTAACATATAGTCGTGCTGTGTCGGGGACGTTGAGCGCATTAGGATATTGTATATGTCCGAGATAAGTCCCTTCTGGTAAGACTGGTCCTCACATAGATGTTCAAACGTAGTGAGAGCGGGGTATTCTGGATGAGGGCACGTAGCTCTAACAAAATTTCTAATTTGTAGATATTTAAAGGTGTCCAATTCTGTAATTTTAAATTTGTTCCTCAGTTCTTGGTAGGTCAGGAGCTTCCCTAGGCTCAGTACGTCGGCAATCGCCTCTATACCCCGTGTGTGAAAGTGGGTGAACAGCTTAGATCCGCATCCTGGAGGGAATTTAGGGTTATTAACGAGGGGAGTGAGTTGTGAGTTTGTGGACGAGAGATTAAATTTAAGTTTGCATCTGGACCAGGTGTCCCACGTGAATCGTGAGGCCTGTAGTTTAAGATTGTGTAAGTGGCCCTCTCCTCTGTTCAGGCTCCAGAGGGAGGCTTGCAGAGAAGGCAATTTGGCACACCGAGTTTCCATTCCCACCCAGCAACATCGGGTCGGGTCTGAGTTCCACATTACTACCTGCCTGAGCTGAGCGGCTAGATAGTATTTGTATAGGTCAGGCACCCCCATCCCTCCTCTGGATCTCGTGGTCATCAGGACTGATCTGGCGACCCTGGGCCGCTTACCCTGCCAAATGAAGTGGAGTAGTCTATTCTGTATATATTTTAGATCGGCGGCCGGGACCTGGATTGGGAACGTCTGGAATAGGTACAACATTCTTGGGAGTATATTCATTTTGGTAGAGATCATCCTCCCAATCCATGAGATCTGATAACCTTCCCACCGATCTAGATCCCTTTTGATCTGCTCCCATAGTTTCGGGTAGTTATCCCTATATAGGTCCCGATAGTGCCTAGATACATTAATTCCCAGATACTTAATGCATGAGGGGCACCATCGGTAGCTGAAATTTAGCTTAAGGAGTTTGACTGTGGGGTCGGGAAGACTAAGATTTAGGGCCTCAGATTTGTCGCTGTTTATTTTATACCCTGAAACCTTTCCAAACTCCGTCAGTTCCATCTGGAGGTTGGGGAGGGAAGTTAGGGGTCTGGTCAAGGTCAAGATAATATCGTCAGCGAATAGGGAAATTTTGTATTGTTCAGTGGCCATGGGTATACCCTGGATGTTTGGGTTTTGTCTTATTTTGGCCGCCAGTGGTTCAATCGTGAGAGCGAAAAGGAGAGGGGAGAGGGGGCAACCCTGTCGGGTGCCATTTCTAATGTGAATTTGTTCCGCTCCTCCACCCGATAGTCTAACTGAGGCGGATGGAGTTTGGTAGAGCGCCTGGACACCCTTAAGAAAGGAGTCCCTGAATCCGAATTTTTTTAATGTTTGGTCTAGGAACAGCCAGTCAATATAGCTTGTAACATAGCTTGTGAATCTGTAAGGTGGGCATGGTCAACTAAGTTAATGATTTTACTGGCGGCCCAAGACAAACCCGACCTGGTCCATGTGTACTAGTCTCGGGAGAATTGGATTAAGTCTGTTCACCAGTATTTTACTGTATAGTTTTAGATCATTGTTCAACAGCGAGATTGGTCTATAGCTACCGCATTGTGTGGGGTCCTTCCCTTCTTTGAGGATTATGGCCAAATTGGCGGACGACATTGAAGATGGGATAGGACATCCTTCTAGAAATGAGTTGAACAATTGTAAAAGGTGGGTGGACAGAATGGGGAGAAACTTCTTATAGTAGGCATTCGTGAAACCATCAGGGCCCGGTGCTTTAGAAATTTTGGAGGCCTTAACGGCCCATTCTAGTTCTTCCGCCGTTATTGTGGCGTTCAGGAGAAGGATTTCCTCCTCTGTTAATGAGGGGAGGTCGCAATCAGCTAGATAGTCAATGGTAGACGATAGCTCCTTCGGGTCTGGGCTAGCAGAGTGAGCCCTTAGGTTATATAGTTTAGAATAAAATTTAGTAAATTCCTCTGCAATTTTTTTTTCATTATGTAGGAGCTCCCCAGCACTATTCCGAATCGCCGTTATTTGCGATCTTTTGTGTATGCCTCTTAGTTTGCTAGCAAGAAGTCTGTCGGCCTTGTTCCCTTTATCATAATACCTCTGACCCGTCCATTTAAGAGCTTTTTCGACATTGTCCATTTGGATTATTCTTAAGTCGCTTCTGGCAGAAGTCAACTGTTTATAAATTTTCCGGGAGGGGTTATTTTTGTGCTGTTGTTCTAAGCGTATTATTTTGTCTGTTAGCTCTTTGGTTTGTTTAAGTTTAGTTTTTTTCCGATGGGAGGCAATCGAGATGAAATGTCCTCTGATTGTCGCCTTATGGGCTTCCCACAGGCTCGCTGGAGAGGCAACAGTGCCTATATTTATCCGGAAATATTCCTTAAGGGATTTTTTGAGCTCCCGTACTGTCTCCGAGTGATTCAGTAGGGAGTCGTTCAGTCTCCAGGAATATGAGGTTGTTTTCACGAATGGAATGGATAGGGTCAGGGTGATAGGAGCATGATCTGACCACGTGATGGGGCCGATGTCAGTATCTAGGGCGGCTTCTAGAATGTTCTTGGTAGCAAGAAAGTAGTCTATACGGGAATATGTCTGGTGAGGGGCCGAGTAAAAGGTATAATCCCTTTGCCCCTGGTGTTGTGTTCTCCAAATGTCTAAAAGTGAAAAGTCCCCCATTATGTCCTTGAATTTTTTCCCCAGTCTTTGTGACTGGGTGGAGTGTTGTCGTCCTGGGAGGCTCGATTTGTCTTCTATTGGGTTAAGAGCCATGTTTAGATCCCCCGCGATAAGTAGCGAGGATAGGTACTGTGGGTCAATTTCTTCCAGAACTTTTTTTAAGAATTCTGTCTGGTTCTCGTTTGGGGCATATAGGTTAATAAGGGCGATTGCCGAGCCTGAAAGTGAGCCGTATACCACAATAAATCTACCCTCTGGATCGGCCTGGATTTTTGTTAGATTAAATGGGGTGCCCTGACGAATCAGAATGGCAACCCCTCTTCGTTTGCTACTAAACGATGAGAAGTAACTCGACGGATACGCTTGCTGAAATGTTTTAGGCGGCTCCTTAGATGTGAAGTGAGTCTCCTGGAGGAAAACCACATCGCCCCCCGACTTCTTTAGTTCCTGGAGGGCTAGGCGTCTCTTCTTATTGTTATGCAAGCCCTTAACATTTAGGGAAACAATTTTTAGCGCTTTTTGTTGAGACATTTTGTCTTAAGTTTTCGTTGGGCCAAGGGTGGGGTCCCCTCTGGTTTGGGGGGGGGGGAGGCTTGAGAGGGAGTCTTAGTGACTGGGGTTGCCTGCTCTGTCGGGGAATCTGCGTGTGTGTTGTCGTTGAAGAAGAGCTTAGAGACAAGCAGCCGAAATGGGGGGGAGAGGGAGGAAAGGTTGGGGGGGAAGAGGGGGAGGGTTGGGTGAAGAACCGCTGGGACAGTAACGGCGGGTAGGAGAAGAAGAGAAGAAGGTCGACCCTTATGGGGTCTTAAAGATTGAAAACCGGTCTAATCTAAGGACCGGCTGGAGTGGTATAAGACCCTTGGGGGCGGGTCCGGTAACGGCTTCCAGCAGAGGCGGGCTGGGCAGAGACCCATAACAGTCTTCGGTTACACCCGAGCATACTTTCTCTAGGGTGCCCGAGTTGAAGAAGCTTCTAGGGAACCTGCTGCCGACAGGGCAGGTCTGGGCTATGCTCCCATCGCCCCCTTTTCCTTCATGTGGGGAAGGCTGAGAGGGGATAGCATCTCTTGGTTGCCTGTGTATTGAAATGCGGGTGAGATTGGGGGGGGGGAGTGGGTTGGGGCAGGTGGGAATGGGGGAGTGAGTTGCGTGCAGGAGGATGGGTGCCTAAAGATAAAGGGGGACGAGAGGGGGGGGGGAGGGAGAGCCACAAGGGGTAAGGAAAGATAGAATGAGAAGGGGGGGGAGGGGGGGGAGGGGAGGGAGGGGAAGAGAGAGGGGGGGTAGAGGTGAGATGGTGAAGGGGCAGTTCAAGAACATGTTCCCCTTTGTTATTCGTCTTAGCTAGCATAAAACACTCCAAGTACATAATACATTATACAATCCTTTACCACCAGGGTAGATAGTGCCAATCTTTTGGGATAGGCTACACACTCCTGATGTCTGGTGTGATATTGGTATGAGGCGTCATTTCCAGGGAGGTAGGGTCCTTGGGGGGGAGAGGAGGGGGTGAGATAGGGTGGGCAAAAGGGGTGGGGTTGATGGAGAGGGGGGGGAGTGGGAGGGAGGGGGGAAAAGGGTGGGGGGAGTGGGAGAAGGGAGTACGGGTGGGGGAATAACGGGTATGGGGGGGGGGGAGAGTGTGGGATTGGTGGTAGGGGTGGGGGGAAGGAAAGGGAAGTGGGGGGGGGAGGTGGGGGTGGGTGGGGAGGAGGGGTGGGGGTGGGTGGGGAGGAGGGGTGGGGGTGTGTGGGGGGGAGGGGTGGGGGTGGGTGGGGAGGAGAGAGGGGGAGGGTGGGGGAGGGGGGGTGGAGAGGGGGGTGGAGGATGGGGGGGGGTGGAGAGGGGGGTGGAGGATGGGGGGGGTGGAGGACGGGGGGGGGAGAGGACGGGGGGGGGGAGAGGGGGGGTGGGTGGAAGGGGGGGTGGAAGGGGGGGTGGGTGGAGGGGGGGGGAAAGGGGGAGGAGAAGACATATCTCTGCATAAACAACAATTTGTCTCAGCCTGTAAATGAAGCAAGAGTGATAACATGTGATCCATACCGAGCGATAACAGTAGCGGTCGCAACAGCAACAACAAAGCCCTTTCATGGGGCACTGGATCAAAATCAAGGTGGGGAAACTTCTATAACGTTAATGTTAAGTATAAAGAGCAAGGGGGGGGAGGGATCCTGGGAGCTTGAGGGTAGGGGTCAGTGGCTAAACCTGCTCATTCGTCTAGTGGGGGCTAACACAACTGTAGGGTAGTGAAGGGGAAACCCTGCTGAATTTAGGGGTGGTGGGGAGAGACTCAGAGGGGAATATATATGGGTTTCACAGTTTTACAGACCCTGTCCCTGGAGGCAAGACCACGGGAGGGCGCGTGTGGGGCTGTGTAGTCTTGTGCCGGCGGCTCTCCTCCAGGGAGGGTGTCTGTCGAGGATAAAAGAATGCCCAGGTAGGGCCCATTGGTCGAGGGGGGGGGGGGGAAGCGCCAGACAGCCCCGAGCTGGGAGTATCATGTGGCGTCAGCTGGATGTCACTCGGGGGCCCCGGCGTTCCGGTCCAGGCACCGCCGCCAGGTCCAGGCGAGGCCTCCGTCGGCGCGGGTCGCGCATGATGCTGACGTCACCCCCGGCGCGTCCGTTGGCCTCGCGACGCTCCGCGGATGGGACTGGCTGCCGGGTTCCGGCGGGGTCTCCATCTGCGCCGGATGTGAGTCGCGCAGTCAGCTGACGTCGGCTGTGGCGCGCCGTCAGACCTCGTGGAGCTCCGCAGACGGGGACGTCTCTCTCGGGCGCCATTTTGTGGAGGGAGATGTGCAGCTCAGCCAGGGAAGCCACGAGGACCGACATGCTCGCTTCGGACGCCATTTTGGGAGAGCCTTGGAGCAGGCGGTAGTGTTTACCCCGACGGACACCGGGGGCAGCTGTGGGGATCCGAAGTCGGCTGTGCGGCGTCTGCCCTCCGATTGCCCATGGTAGGATTTCTGGAACTGGGGATGAAGAGGGGCCCCCCCGCGGCTCCGGCCCGGAGGTCTTCTGCCTGGGCTAGTGAGATCGCGTCCGACGCCATTTTGGAGGAGTTTCGGGGCTGACGATGGCGTGGGCCCGGGCGGGAGATTGATTTGCTGGTGAGTCTTTTCTTATCTGTCCCGGGATTGCCTTTGCTCGGCTATCCGCTCCGATGCTCTCACAGGCTGATCCTCTTTGTCCTGGTCCCGGTTACCAGCTGGGTGGGCAGGTTGGAGGGAGTCCACGGGAAGGCCCAGGGCTTTTGCTAAGTGCACCATATCTTCAGGGTGCCGGATGGTGAGAAATTTGCCCTTGTGGGGAATAATCAATTTAAAAGGAAACCCCCATCTGTAGTTTATTTCTTTCTCACGAAGGAGTAATGTTAGGGGACGTAGTGCTTTGCGTCGGTCCACTGTGAGCTTGGAAAGGTCGTTATAGACCTGAAGCGGGTCGCTTCGGAACGCGATCGTGTCTCTCCCCCTGCTAGCTCCTATTAGTTTATCTTTGGTGGAGTAACTGTGGAGTCGCACGATCACGTCCCGCCGGCGGTTGGGGTCCTCGGAGCGCGGACCCAGGGCTCTGTGCGCCCTGTCCATTTCCAAATCCCGGGAGTCAAGGTCTGGGCATAGGGAGAGGAAGAAGTCCTTCAGGTATGCTCGCAGATGTGTGGGTAGCACTGCCTCAGGGATGCCGCGGATCCGCAGGTTCTGGCGGCGATCCCTGTTTTCCTGGTCCTCCAATCCGTCTCTTAGTGTATTTATTTCTTGGCCCAGGCGTATGATCTCATCATCGGCCTCTGACTGGTGGTGTAAAGCCTCGTCCAGTCTGGTCTCCAGTGTGGTAGTGCGTTCCTGCAGCCCCTGGATATCCTGCCTAATTTCTGCCACTGCGTCTTTTATATTGGCCTGTAATGACCGTTGGAGCTTGGCAAGGAGTTCCTCTAGGTATGTCTTTGTGATCCCCCCGTCCGGGGAAGAGGGGGTCTCGGTAGGGCTCGCTGAGTCTGAGAGGCCTTGTTTGCCTCGTGGGCCTGAAGCCTGGGGGCCATCTTGCCTTCTATTCCCTGTCTCACCAGGCTGTTTTGCAGGAGAGAAGAACTTCCCCACTCCCTGAGTCGGGGGATTTTTCCCCTTATTAGCCATCCCTCTGGTTTTAGAGGGTCGTCAGGGGCTTTTTTCGGGGTTTTTGCCCGGGGTAAAAGGGTTTAAATCAGCAGTTATTCAGGAGGGTCTCTGGAGCTCAGCTTTTACCCGACTGTCCTGGATGACGTCATAGACACGCCCCCATGGCCGCTTTTTTTAAAGCTCCTGCGGGCCAATACAAAGCCGTGTCGTCACCCGACGCGACTTCTTATTGTCCCAGGTGACGCCTGAGATTTAAATTGCAAAGATATATCCGCACCCCCTTTTCGAGGTGAGTATCTCTGGAAGCAGAGAGTCCGGGAGCTGAAATGAATGGGGTTCAGCTGTGGAGACCCCCTGCTTCATTCATGTATATGTATAGCAGGAATTGCTTCTTTAAGATGCTTAATCACAGCACTGTGGATCTGCTCTCTCCCCTGGTGAAGGTAGCGGTGTGCAGTGAAACGTTGGATCTCTTTGCTGCTTCCCAATATGAGTGAGTCCATGTTAGATTTGTATTGCATTGCTTTGGTGTGCCAAGCTTCTCTTATTGGATTATATTGTTTTTAACCACAGCCACGGGGGGGGGCATTTGCTTTCTAGCACCCATCAATGGTATTGGTATCCCAGCTCCTTTGCCATTGAAACATTTTCTTTGCCTAATTACTTTCGAGCTGTTGCACACTTCTCTGGATTTTCGGATTCCAGTTGTACCACTCGCTGTCAGCGAACACTGCAGTGAATGCAAATCTCCAAGATGAGCAGGGGAGCATGAAATTCCCCATCGTATTGACTGCCTGACTAGCTGCCGTCATCCTCTATTTCTAATTGTCCAAGGGCAGCTGAGAAGAGACGAGCTGACACGGCGCTTCCCATCTTGCAGTTTACTAAATGAATCACTTGGGCTCGCTTAACAAATTCATTAGGAGCTAAAATCCCTGTCTGATTGCTCAGCAAGGAAAAGAAGCTCCATGCTTCGTGGGGTTAATTAGTTTGTGGGGGCACTTTACATAGAACAATTTTAGAAATGCAGAAAAGTTTATGGCCGTTACGGTTCGCTCGGCCCACCTAATCTGCTTGTGTTTCAGCCTTGCCGTGTAATACCCATCAAACTATTTGTCTTTTAATAATAATACAGCGCTGTAGATAGAATTTTTTTTTTGCCAACATGAATCACCGCCCCATAGAACTTACAATCTATTTTTTTCTGAGACACAGGGAGATAAAGTGACTTGTCCAAGGTCACATGAGCAGACACCGGGATTTGAACCAGACTTGTCTGATTCAAACTCTGAGTCATTGTTTTCAGAATCAGTGTCTTTAATCATTGAGCTGCTCCTATTGTACATGATAGAATGCCCTAAATTTTACTCGTGCATATTGTTTATATTTTAAACACATTTGTGTCATTTTTTTTTACACTGTGTACAGTCCCTCTTCAATTTGCTGTGAAGGAGTCTTCCCAGTTCTGAAGATGACAGTCCTGTTCATTTGAATGGAGCTGAACTGTCCTCCATCATGGAGAAGATATCTCCATATTATACTGAATATATAGGATATTGATTTATTACGCCACACCAGTGTTTTCCCCCTCACTCGTGGGGTTCGCCCCTCTCCAGCTTCGTTGTATGACCACTTTTTCTAGGATTTCTGTTACTGTTGTAAATTCTTCTCTGCGTAACCCTCTTATTATCTTATCCTCTGTGTTTTAGCCTTATCCTATACTCTTCATTCAACACTCTGTTCCCATCACCATTCAACACTCTGTTCTTCCCATTCTAGCTTTGCCGAGAAGGACCTTATTGCCGTTTCAAGGACACTGTAGGTTATGACATTTTGGTTCTTGACAATGGAGGTTTTTATCTTTTCATCTGTTTCCCCGATTAACCTGCACCTTGCCCCTATTTACTGATGCCTCCTCTGCAAACTAGTTCCCCACTTTTATCCATAAATTGAACAAGTTAACACTTGGATTCGCTAAGCTCCTATACAAGTTGACATTGACTTGAATGGTAGTTAACTGCTGGTCACCGTGTTATAACTCGTATCAGAGGTTAGTAATTACCCCTTAGTTTCTTACACTTTCAATAAGCAAAGGGCCATCTAGGACAATATCTAAATGTATAAACAATACAATTTTTCCTTCTTAGTACCAAAATGTTTTGTATTAAGGCAGTTTTGGAGCACAAATTGACACACATGCGCATTTTCACCCTGCATCAAATTAAGGTTCAACAGGAGTTGGGGAGTAGTGTTGAGTGACACTTTATTGTATCGTTGCAGACCGGAGACTATTTGCCCTTTTTCATCTTTCTATCTCCTCTCTCAAAAACCATATTTCAGGATCTAGCCTACAACAGGCTATGCAAATTCTTGGTGTAAATGCTGAATTTTTGGGGGGACATTTTTAGCCCCTTGAGGATTTGCAAAACGTTTGGCGAGGAGGAGAAATTGGAAAACAATATGTTTTGGAACTGCTTTTCGGATAGTTTTGCACATCTCCATTCGTGAGGAGTTACCCGATGCACACACTTTATTATAATTGGCTGTATCGATCTGTATCTCTGTCATTTTCCCCATCTTCCCTGTTGTAAATAAACCCACCATGTTGGAGGGACACCTGAGGAAGTGGCTGCTGTACCCCAAAACTTTGTACAGTTCTTGCATATTGAATACACATTACTGTACAAATTAAGAAGGGAAAGGGCGTTTCACCTTGTCACACCCATGTCAATAACGGACCAATCAGGAAATCGCGTTAAACGCCAGTAAATGTTGAATTCTGTGTATTGCAGAGATTGCAAACAAAATGTCCATCTCAATGTATCTTTACTCGTAAACGTCTAAATAAATAAATATGAATTCCTAATGAGAAGCTTAACATAAATGACATTGATTTTTTCATTAAACCTAGGTTAAAGAGAATTAATAATGACATGACTGGTACAATGAAGGCTGCATTAATGAGATTATTTAGCATTTTATGTCAAGAGAAATCTGGATCCAAAGTATTTTAACTGTTTTTTTCGTCATTGGGATTTTTTTATCGGGTTTTATCTGTTATTCAGCGTACAATATTTTGTTGAGATTTATGAGGACTATATACTAAGGCAATTTTGGCGAAAGAAAGTTGATTTTGCACCTTAATGCTACAATGAATCCAGCACTTTGGCCAGTCTTTGCCCCATGGACGTCAGCTTGCAATTTGGGGAATGTGTCTATGTCAAGACTCACGTACAGGAACTGCTTCCTTCAAGCAACTCTTTAGCACTCAGCTGTCCTGACTGCAACACATGACTTCCATGGCCTAAAAGAACGGTCTAGGACGCTTCGCTGCGACCAAAACGCCGCCAGCGTTCCGTCACGAGACACACTGCCGCGGGAACCTTGGCCGTAATGTCAGCTCCTGCGCTGTTCGCTGCGCATCTGACCCGGCAAGCCAGGTCTGCTCCGCCCGCTCCGACACCTGCATGTTTAAATGTCCCGCGTGGGACCGCTACACTGCCTAGACAGGCCGCTCTGATGTGCCATCTTTAAATGTCCAGGGGGCCCGTCTAGGCAGTGTAGTGGTCCCGCGCGGGACATTTAAACATGCAGTTGTTGGAGCGGCAGACCTGGCTTGGCTTGTTGGAGCGGCTGCGTGGCGAAGTGTCCCGCAGTGAAGTGTCTCGGCGACGGAACACCGGCGGTGTTTTGGCCGTGGCAACATGGCCCATTCCGTATAAGAAGGCATCTTTCTCAAAACTCCTTGCTTCACAACTGCTTTGCTTGATTTAGTGAGGCTGTGTTGCTCCCTTGCCTAAATTCCTGATTTCCTGGTTCCTGATCCCGGCTTGCCTAGGACCCCGATTCATCCAACGATTCCCTTTTGCATGCTCCTCTCGGATTCTCTCGGCTGCCCGATGCACTGCTGATCCTGACTCCTGATTCCAGCTATCCATGATTACACCAGGTGATTCTGCACTGACTCCCTGTGGATATTCCCATTGAGCCTATAACACATTATAATGAGCTATATCTAATTGTGCACCTCTTGCGCAATACGTTTTCTCAGTTCAATCTCAGTAATAAACATCTGTGAAGTAACTTTCTGACTTCTAACACTAAGTCCAAGTTGTAAGAAACTAGTTATTTCATTAAATATAATTGTGTAATGTGTTCACACAGGAGTGTTCAACTCCAATCCTAAACACCCCCCCCCCCCCCCAACAGGTCAGGTTTTCAGGATATCCCAGCTTCAGCACAGGTGGCTCAATCAGTCTCCAAGTCACCTGTGCTGAAGCTGGGATATAACCTGAACTTTTTTTTGGGGGGGGGGGGGGAGGGGGCTTGAAGAATGGTGTTGAGCACCCCTGCGTTAACACACACTTTTATCTTCTCCAAAATTGCAAGGATGCCGGTTTTATTTAGCTGTGATGAGGGGTACCACACCCCAATTCGGCAGTAGCAGGCAGTCAATTCAAGTCCATAACAGTTACTGCCCGATAGAGGTATGATATCTCACATCATTGCTTGATGAATCCCAACCATCGGGACTCACCCCCCCCCCCGCACCCCCCCCCCCCCCCAATATATTTCAATCTGACATTTTTTTTTTTAACCTATTGGTTATTCATTGACTGCAATGGAGTTTCTGTTCAATAGTGCCCCAATCTTCATTGTCCCCCACTGAGTACAGTTTCGCATCATTCTTGTTGGACGTTTTATGTTGTCCCACGCCATGAACATTCCCGATATTTAACCTGCTATGATACTGAAGGTGGTGCAATTAGGGAAATTTTTATTTCATTTTTTTTATTGAAAGGTAATGGTCTTCAAGAGGCTTAAGTGGCACATTATGACAAAATGCAAGTGAAACAGTGCATGTTGGTCCAATGTGTCACAGTGTCAGTATTTCAATTCGTCACTGTATTTAACGTCCAATGTCTGTTCTTTTGAGTATTAGCCATTATGGAGAATTTGTGAAGTTCCCTGAAGTCAGCAGTTGACACGGTGGTGGTTCTTCTCACGTTCATGGCTCTCCAAGAAAAGTACATGTAATCTGAACATAAGGAGGACCCTCCTCTTCCATTCACATCAACAAGTGACTCAAACCCCATTGTCGCAACAACAGACACCCAGTGTCCCTCTCGTGCCTGCTTTGGACAAGCGTTGTCTCACAGGTATTTTTGTATGAGTCTGATATGGTGAATCTGTGGGGATTCATCCTGGTCCATTAGGGCCTGTGGTTTGTCCCAACATACAGTAGTTCGTATTGGTGCATTTGTTACAATTTATTAGTTATACCACATTACTGGATTTGCCGGTGATCCTTGTATAGCAGTCTTTTGGGTTGGTTTACATTAGAAAAGGGCATCTAAAGGGATATAATAACTGTTTTCAAATATATTCAAAGTGTATACAAAACTTTTGAGGGAACTTTTCATTCCAGGAATAGTACAAAGGACACTGGGTCATCCCTTGCGATTGGAGGAAAGGACAGTTCACCAGCAACAAATAAAAAGGGTTAGCTACAGTAAGGGCAGTAATGCATTACCCATGTGATAGCAGATACAAAAGAGACATCCTTTTTGGAAAGGTATACAGGGATGTACAGTACTCAATAAGTTAAACATAACAAGGATGCTGATCTAAGGAGAAATCTGATAGCCATTACTGGTGTCATGACGGAATTTATCTTTTCCCTTATTAGACATAATTGGCAAATTTGTAACATAGGTTGAACTTTTCTCAACCTCTACTATGTAACTGATTTGCGCAATTGGGATGATGGTTTCTCTGCATATATGTTACATGTTCTGCATATCTTGTGATTACTAGGCTGGGTTCCTGTGTTTCTTTTGTCTGGTTATACTATATGTCAGCATGTTTCTAATAAGCATATTGAGTAGGTCAAGAGGTTATTTGTAGGCTTGTCATGGTTGGCTCTAGGACTATAGATATGTCTCATCTCCAGAACGCGTGGGTTATAAATCTTTGGCGATACCTTTTTTGAGTTCTGTGTGTGTGTGTGTGTGTGTGTGTGTGTGTGTGTGTGTGTGAGATATCGATGTTGTAGGTTACGACCAGAGGAATTGTTCAATCTTCTCTTTTTTTTTATATTTTTCTCTCTATTCTGCCAAATTTTCTGAATCTGAAGGGTTCATTTAATTTCTCTGTCTGTGTGACAAACAACGCAACCTTGTTCTATCAAGGTATTGAGTTAAGGTGTCTATCTCTTGTCTGTTTGACCAGTTTCTGTGGCACCTGAAAGTTTGGTTGAAAATGTACGCTAATTCATGTACAGTAGACATCTATGGCTTTTCTACAATAGCAATAATATATAGTAGCTACATTTTGAATTAAATTGAATACAGATGATACATCTGTCCTACCTCGATTGTAGGAATATATAACATTAACGGAATGGAAATTTCTATAGTGTAAATATCTCAATATTACAGTAAATTTGTTTTTCGTTGTTTTTTATACATTTCTAAGGCCAACACATTTCAATTTCATTCTTCACCTTCGTCCGCTATTATACTTCTATCGTGAAGGGTAGAGAGGGGATAGAAAAAAAGAAATAAAAAAGCCAGTAAGCTTGCAGTTATTTATGCTTCTTCCACGTTTGGATTTTATCTGGCTAATAAATCTTTCACACACTTAGGACGGATGGATTTGTGCCCTCTTAGATTGTAGCTATTCTTTTCTCAGGCTTTCAGATAAAGCTTCAGGTCCTGCCCTGAATTGCTTTGCAGGCATTTGTATTTTTCCTTGGCGCCCAACAACCGTTTTCAACATGTTCTCCCTCTTCACTTTTGTCTTTTTCGCAGCCTTGGGCATGCTGGGAAAACTACGAAAAATAGAAAAGGTTTCCCCTTTTAGGGACATCTCGTATCCTTCAATAAAACTGCATTTGCCCTGAAAAATGTGCGCTGGAAAAAAATCACCATTGTGTCATAAACCCCATAATTCCAGTTTTCAACCAAATATCTTAACTTTTTAGTATTTCACATGTTAATAGTAGATTGCACATCCTGTGATGATTAACATTCACGGCTACCAAATGCTATTAACACATTCTCTTGTTCTCCCTCTTTCCCATGCTTGGTGACAGGAAAGATAATGTGTATATATTTGCAGCGTATAGAATTAACGGGCATAGTGAATCATTGCACAAAGAGGCACAAGCAGATGAAATAGCTAGCCAACGTATAAAAAAAGCACAATTTATGGGGCTATGTGATATCCAAATAATGGTAGATAATGCAAACCTCCAAGCAATCGGGTAAACTGGAATCTAATTATGAAGAACATAAACAGGGGAAGTACTGTAATTTGTGTCCTAAACTTTGCCCTCGGCCTATATTATCACCTCCATATATACAGTATAAATGTACTTGGTGACAATGATTCTACCCGTGTATATAATTGTATATAATGCTGTAATAGGAAGGGGTTTGCCATAATATGTACTTAAAGCATTGCTAGTTAGAATTGCATCCCTTAACTGTGAGTAGGGTTACTGGCTCTGCACTTCTTTAACCCAGGCTGTGCTTAAAAGCTGTGTGATACGGCAGGCATAAGCTTATAGGAGTCCCTGTTAAAATGGATAAGAAGTAAAAAGTGACACTGTGCTCATTTGCATGTCATTACCCAGAATCCCTGGCTGCAGTGGAAGCACTGTTTGCTAAGGCCACGGTGCAGCGATGCGTGCTTGGCGCTCGCACTTGGAGCGATCGAATACATGATAGTAGGTGCACATGTCCACACTGCGTGTGCGTATGCACTCCAATGCTCTGCGCTTGGGGAGACAGGCAAAATTAATTTCTAAGCTTGCTGAAGGGTCACATGACATGGCAACAACGAATCACACAGCATCAGTCACCAAAACCAATCAGACTGAAGCATTAAGCCAACCAATCACAGCAAAGCACATTATTCTGTATGTGACTGTGGTGTGCAGGACAGGCTAGTGCTCCTGCTCAGAGAATTTGTGACGTTACGATGCTCAAGCATGAGGGCGCGTTGCTGCACCGTGGCCGCAGCCTAAATGATGATGGGGGAAAGACAGGGTTGCAGACCTGTCTGAGACATGCAAAGGCACCACAAGTGGTATTTTTATCTCTTAACAGCAAAGCATTCTCAGATTGCTCTGCTTTTTCTGCACTTGCTTTACAGAAATAGGTTTTAAGGAGCAAAGGAAGGAGCTACATGGTAATAGTCATTTTGTTCTTTTGTTGACATTTCACTATTTGGGCATTAATGAAACGATCATTTCTGGGTAGCATTACTTATGATTGTTAGAATTAATTTTCAGAAAGCGCTAACATGTCCGCAGCCCATGGCTATGGAACAATGAAGGAATATATTTATTATTACCCAATGATCTACGTTTCGGTCCCTTAATGGACCTTCCTCGAGGTCTATTTGGGAACAGAAACATGGATCGATGGGTAATAATAATATAATCCTTTCTAGCACTCCAGGGATCTTGGTACAATTCTCTTCTTTCTCTTCGGTTCTACTCTTTGACTTGAGTGGTAGTGTGTATTCAAAGATGAAATTACAGTGTAGCATACAAAAACATTACAACGCTCATGTATACTGTTACAATAGGTAAAAAAACTCCTTTGTTTTTGGAACTTACAATCTAAAAGGAAATAGGCAGTTTGGTGTATTGGGGATACTAGTTCATATGGTTGAAGCAGTGGCTCAGTGAGTAAAGACACTGACTGAAAACAATGACATCGAGTGTGAATCTGTGTCGGCTCCTTGTGACCTTGGGCAACTCACTTTATCTCCCTGAGCCTCCGGCACAACAAATAGAGTGTAAGCTCTGCAGGGCAGGGACTGTGTCTGTAACAATTCTGCTGCATACAAGAAAAAAACAATTGTATATATTATATTGATGGGTTTCTAGGGCTGTTGTTAAACTTGGCTGTGTGCAAATCTTGTTTTAAATTCTTTAAATGCAATAAAAGTATTACGTGATTGTCTGTCTTTAAACCAGCCTCGAATTCTATTTATTACAGATCATTTTGGCAATTTCTGTGTCTGGTACAATTCTTTTGTGTAGTTTAAAAAGAATTCAAAATGCGTAGCAAGAAGCCTGACTGAAAGTTATACTATAGAGAATAAAAGCTGTGACTCATGTTAACGCTTTCAGTAAATATGAAAAGTGGTCAGGCTAAGCTAATTGAGCCATACCTGATGTCAGATTATCTGCATTTAAAGAAAAATGCATCATATCCAAATCTGACAATAAAATAACCTCCTATGATTATATTTCTGACATCTTCTTGAATGTATCAATCAATTTTACTAGCATTGTACAGCACTTGTCAAAACTGCCAGACAGATTAAATACTATTTTTGTATACCAAATCAAGTGCTGTATAATATGTTCAGCATCGTTTTGTTGGTACAGTAAGCAATGTTTACTTTATTAGCACATTTTTTTTGAGTGAGGCAAATGCAATTCAGCTAAGAACTCTACAAGGACATTACATGGTCAAGATGTTGGAATGTTTCAAACTGGTTGATGGAATGAGTTCGGTAAATATGGTACAGTAGGTGTCTGCTGTTTTCAGGGTCATACTTGGAGCCGGGTGAAATTTTTTGACGGATTTCAATCCGACCCCAGATCGGCTGATTCCTTTGGCCAGGGGATATCTGCTAATCAGTCCCAAAAAGGACGATCCATAATGACCGCTTAATATGTCCCCATTTTTTTATTTTGCTTAATAGGTTTGAAGCAGTGGGTCTCCGGAGCTGAACTCCATTCATTTTAGGGGGTGCCGATATCGCTCTTCTGTTTCAATGTCCCGGTCACGTGGGCCAATAAGAAGCCGTGCCCGGGACAGTTAAACAGAGAAATACCGGCAGCACCAACGGAGGTGTCTATCTAGGGAAGCGGCGGGTACCCGGAGAGACCCCCTGCTTAAAACATTTATTTAAAAAAATAATTTTACCACCTAGTTAAGGCTGGCTTTAGCCCTGTCTTTCCTACGTGTATATCGGTGTAGGGTTGCCAGGTGTCCAGTATTGAACCGGACTGTCCTCTATTTGGTATTTGGACACTCTGTCTAGTAAAAAAAAAAAAATAGAGGTAATACTGGATATGTATGTATTACCTCTCTGGATATAGTGACCTGACTGGCTTGGGGGGCCGCGGGATTTCACCGAGCAGGGAGAGTGCAGGGTTGTTGCTAGGGGGCTAGACAGCTTCCTTCATCCTGATTGGCTGCTGCTGGGTTAATGAAGCCAATCAAGAGGAGGTGTCAGTCTGGGGTGGGGCCAAGGAGACGAGGAAACAGCATGGAGCAGAGAGCGGTGTGTTGGTGTGCCTAGCACTTCGCACCTTTCACCATTGTGTCCAGTATTTTTGGAGAAGCCACTTGACAATTTTGGGCAATACATACATAGGCAAGATAAGATAAACCAACCTAAAATAGATAATACAATTGTCATTTAAATACATTACAGTACATATTAACCCCTTAGTAGCCCACAGGTCAACTAGTCAAAAGTTTCCATGACTAGTTGACCACAAAGGGCTACAAAAGGGTTAATATAAACATAAACCTACACTACCTACCCCCCTTGGCCATTTCAGTGGGTAATAAAGCATAGGGGTCCTTTTTGTCCATGTTCACTATTGTTATATTACCCCAGATTGTAGCACCAATCAGTTTTCTCTGACTTATAGCAGTAACGAGGGTCCCTTTTTCACCAATTATTATCAATTGACTCGAGGGGGACAAAAGTCCTTGTGCGTCCCGTGACTTTACATCATCAAGGTGTCGCGTGGTAGCAGGAGGTGATGCCAGCACACGGTGTACCAGGCCCTCCATACCCCCAATTGGCCCTGTCTGTAAGCCAGATATCAATAGGGGAGAATCTACTTGAAGGTTTAATACGGGATAATATTTAGGAGTACCCAAGGGAAAACAAAATTATTAGTAATTGTCAGAATGGATTTATGAAGGATTGTTCTAAACTAAACTTTTATTTGGTTCTTTGAGGCGGTAAGTAGGAATTTAGACCAGGGTAATGCAGTTGATGTGGTCTACTTAGATTTTTCAAAGGATTTTGATACGGTTTCACACGAGGTTAGTGTACAAAAGAAGGAAATTGGTCTCGGTAAAAATATTTGCACCTGTATTGAAAACTGGCTGAAGGATAGACAACAGAGAGTTGTCATAAATAGAACTTTTTCAGGTTGGGCTAAAGTTGTGAGTGGAGTACCTCAGGGATCGGTACTGGGATCCCTGCTTTTTAACTTGTTTATTTATGACTTTGAGGTTGGCAGAGAGAGCAACGTCTCCATCTTTGCTGATGACACTAAATTGTGTAAGGTAGGAAAATCAGAGCAGGGTGTAATTTCTCTCCAGAAGGATTTGGATAGACTGGCAACTTGGGCAGATAAAGGGAAGATGAGATTTAATACAGATAAATGTAACACGAATAAACAACTTGAACTCGGGCAAAATGGGTCCTTGTAGGATTTAGGAGTGCTTGAGTCTTAGCAATAGTGCCCAATGTCGGGTAGGAGCAGCAAAGGCAAATAAGATCTTACCTTGCGTATGGATGGAAGGGAAGTAAACATAATTATGCCACTGTGTAAAGCATTAGTAAGATCACATGTTGAATATGGACTACAGTTTTGAACACCACTCCATAAAAAGACATTATGGAATTAGAAAGTGCGGAGAAGAGCCAGCAAATTCTAAGTAGTAATACACGTGACAATCGTATAAATAACAAATGCTGTAATACAAATAACAGATCTTTAGACATAAAAGTAACATTTAGGAAGAGGAGTCTCTGCTCCGAAGAGCTTACAATCTAATTGGTGGGTAGGAAGAACGTACAGAGATAGTAGGAGGGCATTCTGGTACAGTAAGTGTGTCTGCAGGGGGCCAAGGTTCATAATTTGCTATTTTAACAATTAATCTTTGTTACATGTTCATGTAATATTATCACTATATGTGTCATTAAACTTTGGTTTTAGAATTTTTTTTTTTGCATGTTCATCAAGACCATTAAAAACTACAATTAATATTTTATAAATAAATTAATTTGGTCAGTAGTGCACCATAAAAGGGATCTCTCTCTGTGGACCGTGACTTTTCAACACGACCCATCAGTCTCTTTCTATAAATTGTATCAATGATGGCAAGCCGTCCAGGTCCTGAGGGAGCAAAGCAGCCCCAAACCATCACACTCCCACCATGCTTGCGATTGGGATGAGGCCCTTCTGTTCGAACACAGTGTTTGTGTTTTGCCAAAAAGTTCTACTCGTCTGTCCAGTGAACATTGTTCCAGAAGTCTTGTGGATCATCTATGTTCTCTTTGGCAAACTTCAGATGGCAGCAATTTTCTTTTTAGAGCAGAGATTTCCTCCTGGCTATCCTTTCATGAACACCATTCTTGTTCAGTCTTTTTCTAATATTTGAGTCATGAACCTCACATTAGCCAAGGAGAGAGTGGCCCGCAGATCCTTGAATGTTACTCTGGAATTTTTTTGTGACTTCCTGCATGATGTGCCGGTTTGTTCATAGAGAGATTTTGGTAGGACGACTGCTCCTGGGTAGATTGACTGTGGTCTTGAACTTTCTCCATTTGTAGACTGTCTGTCAGTGGATTGGTGGAGCTCCAAATCCTTAGAAATGGGTTTGTAACCCTTTCTAGACTGATGAGCATCAATAACTGCTTTTCTGAGGTCCTCAGAGATCCGTTTTGATCGTGGCATGACGTGTTTCCACACACCTGTATAGTGAAGACCAAACTCACAAGGGTTCTGATCTTTATATAGGGTGGTGCCTCCAAACTCTCCCCTGAAGATGTACCTAATTATTTAAACACTGGATTCTAATTATCCCCTTTAATTTAGCTGATTTAAAATCATGGTTTCACTTACTTTTGCATATACCCTGACTCTTAATTTATGTTTATTTTATGTCTTCAAGCTGTAGTAGTTACAGTACAATACATTCCTTTCTCACTTCCGCGATAATCTTTCGTAAATAGTGTGTGCACCCAAGGTCCCTTTGTGATAATATACAATTACAAACTGCCATTGTTGAAAATAAAAATAAGGTTTATTATATGCCAACCATCTATTGCCTGTTATTGAAATGTCTTTTCTTATTTTTCCTTCTCCTAAAAATTTTATATATAATTGGTAAATATTTTTTGTTTGTAATATAGAATGGGTATCTCGCTGAATTTTAAAAAGGTTGAACTCGATGGAGAAGTGTTTTTTTTTTCTCCCCCAATTTGATCTATATGTAAGTATCGGTGTCCGTAAGAGGATCCCAATAACTGGATAAGACAACTGGAAGAGTACATGTTCCCTGTGCCCTAGAGCTTTGACAATTGCGTATGTGCAAGTTTTAGGTGGGATATTTGGGTAGAAATGCAATTATTTTGTTTGCAGGATTTCGGGGGCCACAGTTACTGGTAGTCCTTTTATTCTCCCCGGCAAGCAGGCATGATTTGCCAGTACAGGGAGTGAGTTACACCGGAGAAACCCAGTGTCCCCCAGACTCCTGAGTTTCGAGCCCAAATATCCCAAACCCATTTCCCTTATAAGTATAAGGTTCCCCAAAGTCCATACTTATTAAAGTGTACTTTGTAATGTTTTATACATTTGCTTTTAGACTCTATACAATCAGCCAGGGTATCTGCATAGACGCCGGCATGTCTGTATAGAGTCCGTAGTTAAAAGAGTGGAGAATGTCCAAAGGTGAGAAGACCGTTTGGTGGGCGAGAAAGGGGTGAATTGCCAGTTCCGTAGAACAAAGGGCACCCTGTGGGGACACCTTTTGTATCTGGTGAGCCTGCCAAATGGGTGGCAATGATATAGCTGGGGGAGATACAGCTCATAGGCGCTTCGACCATTGGCTAATTGATATTTCCCGCTCACCAGGCTTTTCGAGCCTGCTTGGCTCGCCTCCTCCTCTGACATCAGCCAAAGGACAAGCCAATTCCTTTTGGCTGATGGGGACGAATTCTCACGCTCTGATTGGTCGCTCCTCCTTGCTGAACATAGCTCAGTGGAGGGTATGTAAGGAGAAGCCCAAGTCAGAGAACCAGTTATTCTTGTGAGCTTGTGACCTAACATATGTCCCACCTTTATACTAGAGTGAAGGTGTAAACCGTGCTAGATCTAGACTGTGATCTAGACATCTCACTTACAATAACCAATACCTAATCATTTCAGGACTGGCCAACTCCAGTCCACAAGGGCCATCAGCAGGTCAAGTTTTCAGGGTATCCCTGCTTCAGCACAGACGGCTCAATCAGTGGCTCAGTCATTATGAGCTGACCTACTGATTGAGTCACCTGTGCTGAAGCCAGGAGAGCCTGAAAACTTGATCTATGTATATGAACCAATATGCCACAAACACTCTAACGCTTGGAAAGTAGGTAAATGAGATCTTTTTGTTACTGTTGGTCATTCTGCTGCGAATGCAAATCTTGACAGGACCGCATAAAATCCTTTCTCGTATTGACTACCTAAGTTATTATTACCTCTAGCTGTCTATTCTAATTGTCCAAGGGCAGCAGCGAAAAGAGACAAGCTGACAGCCCGCTTCCCATCTCTCACTTTGACAAAATGAATCTGTCTTGGTCTCGCTCAATGAATTCATTATTTAGGCATCAAAACCTTCCTGATATCAAAGCTAGGAAAAGCGGTTTCATGTTTGCTAGTAAGATGTAGAGGGGCTCAGTGATTCCCACCTATGTAAGATGTTTAGAGACGTTGACAGCAGAATAGTTCTATTTGGGCCAGTTGGAACACTAAATGTTCATAAAGTGTGAACATTTCACTTTCTTTACTTCTTATTACTCCAAACCAACCTGGTTGGTGGCTTTAAATATATCATTATTATCCGATCTGTGTCTGTGCCAAGCATGTTTAAACTTATTTTTAGGTTGTAGCGTCTACGTGCCACTGGGAGTCTTGTTCATGCCCCCTGTAAATCATCTATTGAAGGAAGTTGGACTTGATCAGTAATAATCGTGTCCTACTATAGCTCTGCTTGGAAGTATGGCTTCAACTTCTTTCTCTTATTTACATCATGATGTCAAACTCTTCCCCTTCCTTGTTCCATACACATCAAGAAAAATATTTGAAATATTGGTGCATGACTAGAGGAAAAATAATAGTGTGCATATGGAATATAAATACTAGAACAACCCCAAATACTAATATGAATGTATATCTTTATGTATATAGCGCCATCCCGGTACATAACGCGTCACAGCAGTAATACACGTGACATATTAATATAACACATAATGGGAATAAGCGCTTCAGACATTAAAGTAGTAGTAGGAAAAAAGAGTCCCCGCCCCGAAGAGCTTACAAGTGGTAAGTAGGGAGAACTAGTGACAATAGGATGGTGTTCTGGTAAGTGCGTCAGCAAGGGGCCAAGGTCCATGCGTATGGGATGTATAGTATCAGCCAGCAGAGCTACTTACTGTGTGTGTGTGTGTGTGTGTGTGTGTATATATATATATGTGTGTGTGTTTATTTGGGGTTGTTATAGTATTTTTTTACCTAAATACATTTATGTTCAGGGCTAAATGAACTGCATTATATGAGAGTATAGGATTTCACTTGGGTTTTTTAGATGGAGCTGTACTGTTTTGTGAATTTACAGTGATTGCCTCATCCATCTACCCTGACATTTCCCAATACCTAAACAATTTTTTTTCATTGACGAGCCGTAAAAGAGAAGCTGCAACCATAAAGGAGAGATGTGGTTGTTGGTTTATTTATATGGTGCTTTTTTTGCCAAAATAACAATAACAGGGAGCGAGAATAAATCTAATAGTTTGTGTTTAATTTAGAGCAGGGGTGCTCAACTCCAGTTCTCCTGCCCCATACCCCCCATCTCAACAGGTCAGGTTTTAAGGCTGTCCCAGCTTCAGCACAAGTTGCTCAGTCTAAGAAGGTACGCACATATTTACTTTGGGGAAGAATTACGCTTCTTAAACCATTTTCTGCCAGGGTGTTCTACAACATATTGCGGAGGAAAGGGGTTAGCGCAGGTGTTCTCCATTTCGGTCCCCAACAACCCCCAGCATTATTTAACTATTAAAATATTTACTGAGATTTTCTATAGCTTAGAGCAGGGGTGCGCAAAGTTCTGGAGCTGCGCCCCTCTGCCTGCTCTCCCCCAGTGCTTGCGCCCCCCTATCTTTAATGCAAGCGTCAAATGATGCCACATTGCCATGGCGACGCGTCGCCCAAAGCTGGCTGAATCAAGGTAAGTGAGCTACAGAGTATGTGAAAAGGAAACTTATCCAATAGTGGCGCTCTAGAATATACCAAAGTGTACAAGTAATAAATGATTAATTATGCAGTGATAATAGTAAATAGTGATACTTATACAAACACATATGTGGAAATGCTGCTATAACCCGGTGCAGGATTGCTCTCCCAATCCTCGTGGTAAGTGGTGTAGGTGTAGATCATCAGGAAGCGCAAAAATATGTGGAAACAGAACAATAGAATGATGGTGCAATATTGTAAAACAACAGTGACAAAAATGTAGTGTCAAGTCTATCTAAGATGTACTCACAAACGTGAGAAGATGTGGAGCACTTAATGGTATCTTTGAGTGCTAAAATAGCCACAGAGCGATCAGGAAGTCAATCTTCACCACATGGATAAAGGCTTCAAAGGACCTTGGTGTAAATAAAACCGGACATAGTGCAGACTGTATACAAATTTACAAAAGGTAAGTGAAAAACAATGCACTCACATGGTTCAAGGTTTAAAAAAAGCATTCAGATCACACGCAGTGGATCTCAGCAGCCGGATGAGTGATGTCTCTAGTATCCCTCTGGTGTAGCGTGCGTGTCACGGATGCGTCTCACCGAAAACCGGAAGTGATGTCATCCGCTCCCAGGGGTTCCGGCCAGTGTAGTAAACATCACTCTACGCGTTTCACCTACTCGGTTTCATCAGTGAGTTACAGTTACAGAGGCCTTGTGCGGTCCCGCTGCATTTCATTTAAATGCCCTGAGGAAGAGCGCGGAGCCTCTGTAACCGACACGCCACCCCAAAAGAAATCTCACCCCCTAGTTTGCACACCCCTGTCTTAGGGCATGAGTGGGCAACTCCAGTCCTCCAGGGCCACCAACAGGTTGGGTTTTCAGGATATCCTTGCTTCAGCACAGGTGGCTCAATCAGTGATTGAAGCCGGGACTGATTGAGCCAACTGTACTGAAGCAGGGATATCCTGAAAACCTGACCCATTGGGGGTTCTTGAGAACTGGAATGGAGCCCCCCTGATTTAGAATAATAAACATTTACAGCAACAAAGAAAAAATGAGCGTCATAAACTACTCCAAATTATAATCCCAAAGGTACATCAGGTGTGTATTTAGGGCTTTTCACGTACTAATTATTTTAGTGATTCCAACAAGATGGAAAACAAATGTGTTGTTGGACAAGCTATTAGTAGGGATAATGGAATAGTGATTGTGATATTTTTGAATCAGCTGTAGCACACGTTACCTAATGCAGTGCAACAATTTTTTGATGGAAGATGTGAACTGGTATTAAACTCAAGCCCAAGGCTATGTACATGTTACATTTAATATCGGGAGCATCATTGTGGTCATGAGCCTGTTGGTGGCAATGTGTCAAGTCCAGATGTTCAGATGTGAAGCCATAGTTACTGTAACAATGCAAAGATGCAAGGCACCTTATGGTCCATTCACTTACATGGGTTGTAAGGCTCCTGATGGCATCGCACCGGTTAGTTAGTATGGCTTCTTATGTCCGCGAGAGATTGGAGCACTGGTTTTATTTATCAATTGGAGAATTTAATAGGCTACATATCAGCTACTACAGGAGTGGCCAACTCCAGTCCTCAAGGGCCACCAACAGATCAGGTTTTAAGGATATCCCTGTTTCAGCACAGATGGCTCAGTACTAGTTGAGCACCTATGCTAAAGCAGGGATATCCTTAAACCTGACCTGTTGGTGGCCCTTAAGGACTGGAGTTGGCCACCCTGCAGACGCACTTACCAGAACTCCCTCCTACTGTCTCTGTACTTTCTCCCTACCTACCAATTAGACTGTAAGATCCTCGGGGCAGGGACTCCTCGTCCTTATTGTTACTTTTATGTCTAAAGCACTTATTCCCATGATCTGTTATTTATATTATCTTTTATTTATTTGATTACCACGTGTATTACTACTGTGAAGCGCTATGTACATTAATGGCGCTATATAAATAAAGACATACAATACAATACAATCCCTGAGCTACTGGTTTTCTTGTTGGAAGGTGTGTGAACTTGGGATATTCCATCAGTTTTTAAAATGTACATTGTAAACTCTTTGAAATGTGATCCAGTTGTAATTCCATCTGTTTGTATTGATGCACATTTCTTCTTCACAGGTATTTGAGCTGTGAATGATTAGCAATATCCTTAGAGGACAGATGCCAAAATGATCAGCAGGATTCCTCTGGTGCTGCTTGCATGCGGTTCCTTCAATCCCATCACACATATGCACCTGCGCTTGTTTGAGCTGGCCCGGGACCACCTGCATGAAACAGGTAGGTGCATATTCTGTAAGATGCTCTAATGATGCAGGGAGGTTGGAAAACATACTGGACACCTAACAAGCTCCTATTGTACCCCCAAAGTAACCACAACATATATATATATAAGCATATGAGTGTCACAGAGGAGTGCTACTGAGCATGGCAATATATATTTAAAATCAGAGACAGAACATAAAACACAGACAGAGCTCAGTTTTTAGCACATCCAGTGAAACTCATACACGGTACAGTGCCCGAATATATATGTATAAATATCAAGTAAAATGGTCTTTTAGTTTAACATTTTTGGCCTACACCACGCGCTAACTAATGACGTCAGCCGGTTGCTGTTCTGGAGTCTGAGACGGAGCGCGAGTGAATGCCAGTGACCCTGCAGCTGACTGGTTGTATAATACGATTGGGTGTAAATGCACACCACACAAACTGTGCATAATTTAGGCAATGATTTGAGTAGATTCTATTGCGAGGAGCACATAACATAGGATCATTATTGCATAGTATGTGGTGACGCCCTATGGGTATTTTGGGCTTATTAAAGCCGGTTAACTTGTGTGTCAAGACTCAGCACGGGAGGCATATTATAGCCTGCCCGCGTGGACATTCAAACCATCAGCTGCTGGTGATACAAATAGACGCATAAAATTCAGCTTCATTATTGTATGATTTGAACATCTATCCACATTAGAGAGTGTACCTATTTCAGGCACCCATATGCGCTATTTACCATACCATATTGCACGCTGGCATACTCCGTTGTCACCTTCATTAGAGCACCTTTTAGGTGATTTTATATAATAGTTAAATTTATATAAATATATGTTTTATGTATTTTCATTAGAAGAGTTAATCAATATTTAATTAAAGATTTTTTGTTTTGTATTTTAAACCTTCTGGTATCCTATATGGTTTGGAAATCTGTTTCCATCTACTCAGATATATTTTTAAGTTGAGTGCAAATCTATGGGATTTCTTTTCTGTGGTTGTTCTTGGACCATCCTATATATACTACACAGGTTATTAAGAATTTATATTAGCGTTAGGGACCCCTGAATTGTGGTCTGCCGTGCAGTTGGCTCAGGGGCTTACAACAATTTTGGCCAAAAATGTTAAACTAAAAGACCATTTTACTTGATATTTATACATATATATTAAGGGAGGTTGGAAACAATCAAAATCAGCTATTTTGTCTGAAAACGTTCTGTTTGGTTACTTGGTTCTATTCAGCAAGATACCTAAATGTACTGGAAGACACCAATGCTGCCCATACATGTCCGTGTGTGGTGACATTACTTTGGGGTGGTGGGCAACATGGTGTACTACAAAGGCCAAACGTGTGTCCCTTGTGCTCTCGAAAGGGACACATGTTACCACTGCGGGTAGCATCTTCTCCACACCATCTCCACTCAACTTAATGCCAGTTTGCTGATGAATCCTGTCCCGCTTCTCTTCTTATATTGGGAACTAGTGATTAGCACAGGAGAGGAACAGGCAGCGGTGATAATGATTAGCACAGGAGAGGAGCAGGCAGCGGTGACAATGATTAGCACAGGAGAGGAACAGGCAGCGGTGACAATGATTAGCACAGGAGAGGAGCAGGCAGCGGTGAGAATGATTGGCACAGGAGAGGAGCAGGCAGCGGTGAGAATAATTAGCACAGGAGAGGAGCAGGCAGTGGTGAGAATGATTGGCACAGGAGAGGAGCAGGCAGTGGTGAGAATGATTGATTGGCACAGGAAAGAAGCAGGCAGCGGTGAGAATGATTAGCACAGGAGGAGCAGGCAGTGGTGAGAATGATTAGCACAGGAGGAGCAGGCAGTGGTGAGAATGATTAGCACAGGAGGAGCAGGCAGCGGTGAGAATGATTAGCACAGGAGGAGCAGGCAGCAGTGAGAATGATTAGCACAGGAGGAGCAGGGCAGCGGTGAGAATGATTGGCACAGGAGAGGAGCAGGCAGCGGTGAGAATGATTGGCACAGGAGAGGAGCAGGTAGCGGTGAGAATGATTAGCACAGGAGAGGAGCAGGCAATGGTGAGAATGATTGGCACAGGAGAGGAGCAGGCAGCGGTGAGAATGATTGGCACAGGAGAGGAGCAGGCAGTGGTGAGAATGATTGGCACAGGAGGAGCAGGCAGCGGTGAGAATGATTAGCACAGGAGGAGCAGGCAGCGGTGAGAATGATTAGCACAGGAGGAGCAGGCAGCGGTGAGAATGATTAGCACAGGAGGAGCAGGCAGCGGTGAGAATGATTAGCACAGGAGGAGCAGGCAGCGGTGAGAATGATTAGCACAGGAGGAGCAGGCAGCGGTGAGAATGATTAGCACAGGAGGAGCAGGCAGCGGTGAGAATGTTTAGCACAGGAGGAGCAGGCAGCGGTGAGAATGATTAGCACAGGAGAGGAACAGGCAGCGGTGACAATGATTGGCACAGGCGAGGAGCAGGCAGTGGTGAGAATGATTAGCACAGGAGAGGAGCAGGCAGTGGTGAGAATGATTAGCACAGGAGAGGAGCAGGTAGCAGTGAGAATGATTGGCACAGGCGAGGAGCAGGCAGTGGTGAGAATGATTAGCACAGGAGAGGAGCAGGCAGCGGTGAGAATGATTAGCACAGGAGAGGAGCAGGCAGCGGTGAGAATGATTGGCACAGGAGAGGAGCAGGCAGTGGTGAGAATGATTGATTGGCACAGGAAAGGAGCAGGCAGCGGTGAGAATAATTAGGAGAGGAGCAGGCAGCAGTGAGAATGATTAGCACAGGAGGAGCAGGGCAGCGGTGAGAATGATTGGCACAGGAGAGGAGCAGGCAGCGGTGAGAATGATTGGCACAGGAGAGGAGCAGGTAGCGGTGAGAATGATTAGCACAGAAGAGGAGCAGGCAATGGTGAGAATGATTGGCACAGGAGAGGAGCAGGCAATGGTGAGAATGATTGGCACAGGAGAGGAGCAGGCAGCGGTGAGAATGATTGGCACAGGAGAGGAGCAGGCAGTGGTGAGTGATTGGCACAGGAGGAGCAGGCAGCGGTGAGAATGATTAGCACAGGAGGAGCAGGCAGCGGTGAGAATGATTAGCACAGGAGGAGCAGGCAGCGGTGAGAATGATTAGCACAGGAGGAGCAGGCAGCGGTGAGAATGATTAGCACAGGAGGAGCAGGCAGCGGTGAAAATGTTTAGCACAGGAGGAGCAGGCAGTGGTGAGAATGATTAGCACAGGAGGAGCAGGCAGTGGTGAGAATGATTAGCACAGGAGGAGCAGGCAGCGGTGAGAATGATTAGCACAGGAGGAGCAGGCAGTGGTGAGAATGATTAGCACAGGAGGAGCAGGCAGTGGTGAGAATGATTGGCACAGGAGGAGCAGGCAGTGGTGAGAATGATTAGCACAGGAGGAGCAGGCAGCGGTGAGAATGATTGATTAGCACAGGAGGAGCAGGCAGTGGTGAGAATGATTAGCACAGGAGGAGCAGGCAGTGGTGAGAATGATTAGCACAGGAGGAGCAGGCAGCGGTGAGAATGATTAGCACAGGAGGAGCTGGCAGCGGTGAAAATGTTTAGCACAGGAGGAGCAGGCAGTGGTGAGAATGATTAGCACAGGAGGAGCAGGCAGTGGTGAGAATGATTAGCACAGGAGGAGCAGGCAGCGGTGAGAATGATTGGCACAGGAGGAGCAGGCAGCGGTGAGAATGATTGGCACAGGAGGAGCAGGCAGCGGTGAGAATGATTAGCACAGGAGGAGCAGGCAGTGGTGAGAATGATTAGCACAGGAGGAGCAGGCAGTGGTGAGAATGATTGATTAGCACAGGAGGAGCAGGCAGCGGTGAGAATGATTGGCACAGGAGGAGCAGGCAGCGGTGAGAATGATTAGCACAGGAGGAGCAGGCAGTGGTGAGAATGATTAGCACAGGAGGAGCAGGCAGCGGTGAGAATGATTAGCACAGGAGGAGCAGGCAGTGGTGAGAATGATTGATTAGCATAGGAGGAGCAGGCAGCGGTGAGAATGATTGGCACAGAAGGAGCAGGAAGTGGTGAGAATGATTAGCACAGGAGGAGCAGGCAGCGGTGAGAATGATTAGCACAGGAGGAGCAGGCAGTGGTGAGAATGATTGATTAGCACAGGAGGAGCAGGCAGCGGTGAGAATGATTAGCACAGGAGGAGCAGGCAGTGGTGAGAATGATTGATTAGCACAGGAGGAGCAGGCAGCGGTGAGAATGATTAGCACAGGAGGAGCAGGCAGTGGTGAGAATGATTGATTAGCACAGGAGGAGCAGGCAGTGGTGAGAAGGATTGGCACAGGAGGAGCAGGCAGTGGTGAGAATGATTGGCACAGGAGGAGCAGGGCAGTATTTATCAGTGTGATTATGCAGCAGAGGGAGCGGTGAGAAGCTACAATCAGTGGCAGCAACATCTCCCCCTCTCCCCAGTGCAGAGGGAGCGGGGAACGGCACCTGGGGTGGGTTGTGGTTGGGGGTCACAGGTGAAGCCCTGTGATCTGCATGAGACTCCCCAGCCATGTATTGCCCACCTTACACTTTACAGTCTTTGTTCTCCACAAAGTGTTGCTTTTCTTTGTGTGGCTACTTCGTATAGAGGTGCTTTGCAACATTATATTGTACAGTAAGTTTATTTTTAAGCTGTGCATGTCCCATGTTTCTCTGCCCATACTTGGATTGGATTGTGGACACATTCACTGATTATATTACTGCTGGCAGAACGGGTAGAAATAAATGAACACTGGCTATACTTCACATTGTGTGATTAAACAAGCATTTACAGCTGCTGTTTCTGATGCGTATGCAATTACAGGATGTGTGCAGAGAAAGTTGCATTTGCATTTCTGAGCTCTGAGTTCGAGTCTAATCGCCAGGTATAGAAGTATTAAAACCACCGTTTTAGGAATCAGTACAGACACTGGCATTCCATATATATATTGCTGACCGAATATTGCTGTCCCCTCCATAGTTATACAGCGTAAAAGGAAACATTTTGTGTTTCTGTTTTTTTGTTTTTTGCAATATACATTATAATGTATATTTTTAATTTAGATTGTGATGGATTATATGCAATAACAAACTACACACTGTAGCGCTCAAGTAATGCAGTGTTAAGTGAAGCATGTAGGAATTGCAGAAATAAATTGAGGACAAATGGTGATAAGAAGAAGAGAGGGAGATGACAAAAGAGATAATTAAAGCATATTTTTGATTGGGGGAGGTGAATAGACATTAATGCTAGTAATGTCGTTTTTTTTTGGGTTTTTTTAAGGAAAAAAGATGTATTGATATTGAACACACGACATTAATGCAACCTTTATCTGTAATGATTTGTCCTGCACTTACTATAGGTCTCGTTTCGGCATAATTCTATCAGAGTGAATCGGGTGTAAAAGTTTGTCCGGTGCAGGAAGCTGTCTTATGGCGTAGCACTGCTTAGTAAATATTGCCCAGTGTGTAATAATAATAAAGTTTATAATGCATTTCTCTAATACAGTCGTGGTTTTTGAAAGACACGTGTATTGCAGACTGTTGGAATGCGAATTATGGCTGTTAACCCCAACAGAAGAATACGTATGTGGGTAGATTCAATCTAAACCCAAGGTTAGACGTTGCTTTGTCTCATGAGTTGCTTATAAATTCAGATGTCTGGGATATCTTTTCAGATTTCACATTACAAATGATGTTCAGTTAGGAATGCAAAACAAGACATCTGTTGAATAAGGGTTTCTTTGAGATCTGGAAATCAATGAAGAGCCTTAAAGTTGGTCATTAAAAGCTATTGCCAAATTATGAATATCTATTGCGTTCCATGAACATTGCAGGTACAGCTCTTTATTAAATGCACAAGTGCGTCCTCTACCAGTGTCTGTCTGGGACATTTGGCCGTGCCTGTGTTGCTGCCCACATCTCTCCACCGGCCGTTTCGCTGCCAAGGTAAGCCCCTAACCTTACCCCTTACCATAAAAACCCCTAATCTTCACCCCTAATACTAACTCTACCCCCTACGCTAAAAACGTAAACACCTTACCATAATTTCCTACCCTGAAAACCTAAATCTCTTACCCTTAAACCCCTCTCCTTAATCCTCCTACCCTAACTGCCAAACCCCCTTAATGTACTTACCTTATTGGTGAAACAGCTGGTGGGTGAGTGACGAGCGGTTGCGGTGAAGGGTTCTTCGGCGGCCAAACGCCAATTCCGGCCATTACGTGGTATATATTTTGATATGTATCCTGCTATACTATGGTTACTATTCATTACCCATGGAGACTGTGATGGCAGATACAATATATTTGTTCAACAACAGGTTGGACATCTCTTTAGAAAGGGAAGGTATACAGGGATATAACAAATAAGTAAACATGGGAAGGATGTTGATCCAGGGAGTAGATTCTTGGAGTCAAGAAGGAATATATTTTTCCCCCTATGAGATATCATTAGATAATATGTCACTGGGGTTTTTGTTTGCCTTCCTCTGGATCAATATACTGTAAGTACGGATGTAGGATAAAGTATCTGTCGTCTAAAGTTAGCATAGGTTGAACTTGATGTATGTATGTCTTTTTTTCAACCTCATCTACTGCTTAACTATGTAACTACTGTATGGTAACTTCACCATACCAGAGATACCCTTTGGTTACCAGACCTTGTGTAATGACTGTGGCCAATGGCACGGTTACATCTCTACCATACATTTATGATTCTTGGGTTAGAGATTACAAATTTAAAACCAGAGACATAACATAAAACACAGACAGAGCTCAGTGCACATCCAGTATAACTTATACACGGTACAGTGCCTACATTTTGACAGATGTATTATAAATCATTCTTCATGGTAATGCACAGGTTATTAAGCATTTATATTAGTGTTAGGGACCCTTGAGATGTAGTCTGCTGTGTAGTGGCTCAGGGGCTTACAACAATTTGGCCAAAATGTTTAACTAAAAGACCATTTTATTTAATAGATATCAATACATGTATATTTAGGCACTGTACCGTGTATAAGTTTTACTGGATGTGCACTGAGCGCTGTCTGTGTTTTATGTTATGTCTCTGGTTTTAAATATATATATTGCCATGCTCAGTAGCACTCCTCTGTGACATATGCTTATATATGTTGTGGTTATTTTGGGGGTTCAATATGAGCTTGTGGGTGTTCTGTATGTTACAGATTACAATCAAGGACTAAAACAATTTTTTTATAATGCTATAAAATACAGCAATTGTGAAACTGAACCTCTTTCTTCTCCGTGTGAGGTCAAAGTCAAGTTTAATTGGAGTCTTTGTGACTCCTGCTGTGACTTTATAACCTTTTTGGTTTCTATTTAAAAACCTACGCCGAAACATTTTAAATCATTCATGAGCTTTGTGGGTGTTAATAGGATATGAAGGAGAGGCTGGATTGTGATTATATGTAGAAGTGTCTGGATATAATGACAGATGAGACCCACACACGTGGTAGCACTAGTCCCACGTAGCAAGTTGTGTTTGCATACTTAATCATGTAGGCCTTTCTCTACAATATAACCCTTTTTTTCACCAATTACAATCTGTTTAAAAGCATTAACTATTTAGGTCTGAAAGACACATTCTGAATGGTACATTAATTGCAGAGTGTAATATCTTTTAATGGACTAAGAAAGGAATTCTTCACAGTTGCAATAGTGTTTTATAGGGCAATCTGTAATGCACAACCTGTCCGTTTTTACAACAATCTGACTTCTTCACCTCCCTGCTGACACCTCCTCCATTAACCTCTTTTGTACCCGAGGGTTGTCCCACATCCGTGGCCACAATCCCTGCAACACTAGCCATCATGTGGCGGCTCTCCTATTATGATGTCATTCCTGTGATGTCAACGGTTCGAGGTCACACTGATCCAGAAAATGAGCAACCATGCATGACTTCTATCATACGTAATAAGAGCCTTTAGGCTATTGCTCTTCATAACATCTGTTGTTGTCCCCCCACCCCTTCGTTCAATAAATAAAAATATATAATTTGTTTGCGTCTTTTGCAAGAATATTATCATTGTTGGGGCTTGAACACTGTTGGCGCCAAATACTTCAACATCATGTCTTCAGCACTGGGGTGTTACAAACGCTGTGCTGTCTCCAGCTCTGTGATTTTCTCTTGCTGTTGCTTAGTAACGCTTTGCTTCAGTTCCTCCTTTTCCTGTCTCCTCTGCTTCTATATATCTTCTTACCAGAACTGTTCATCTGCCTGTTGCCTCAGCAACTACTCTTCCCCCTCCCCTGGGGTCTTGTTTTGTATCTCTTCCTGCTTTTAGGGAGTGTTTCCTGTTTTTCCCTGATGGTCGGTGCTGGAGGTTGGACTCTCAGCTCTGGCTGTCTGTGGCTTTGTCTCACACCCCTGCTCTCCTAGGGATAGCATTGGTGTTTTTTGTTTTGTTTTTTACCGTACTCCTTATTTTGTGCATTTTAGAACAGTTTCCCTTCATTACTGTTTGTTTGTTCCTGGAAATAAATATAATCAAAGATTCAAAGAAGACTCCATTTATTCATGATTCATTATTTCAGCTGTCTGTCAAATTTTACTGAGACCCAGGACAGAACAAACACCCTCACCAATGAAATGGTTAAAAAGTATTACAACCTACGACTAATCTACATCTCTCCAGGACCAATTGAACAATAACTTTGCCCTACTCTGAATGGTAAATTGACAGCTAGCGTTAACACTGAATCAATGTTACCAGGCTTAACCGGGAAAGGAAACCCCGAAGTGATTCCAGATTAGTTTTTTCAGTAACTCTGAGAAGGTTCACGTTTGTGGTCATCTTAATAAACCCACAGCCTTCCCAGGTATGAAGTAGGGTTTTTTTCGTAGCTAGACCCTGGCAATTTCATCTCCGGGGACCCCCTGCTTCCAAGATACCCGCCTTTGTAACCCATGCTGGTAGCAGCCTTCGCTCAAATCTCCCACCACACGGGAATACCAATAGGAAGCCACATACCGCAGGTCATTCAACAACCAGGAAGTACCAGCCATGAACTTCTCAAGTATGTATCTCGGGCAGAAGGGAGTCCCTGAAGCTACAATTGATGGAGTTCAGCTACAGAGACCTTCCTGCTTCATATCTAATGTTAAAAAATGCTCCCTTAAGGTTAGAAAACGGTGAAAATAAAACATATTATAAAGGGATCATAAGGGTGGAAAGACGCCGTAAAAATGTTTGTTCTATAGACAAAGGTACCACGCTTAAAACTTCAGTTCAAGCTGCCATTTTTAAAAAATAGTTTAAAAAAAAAAAAATTTTCAATTCAATATGTGCATCTATACAATCTGCACACTGACAAGTGATTAGCTAAATAGCAGATTGATCTGTTCTCGTGTTTCCAAGTGACAAAGGCGCTTCAGCACTGAATCCCTTTAATATATATGCTCATAAAACAGGACTGGATAAGGATATGGATAAACTGTTTGAAAGTACTAAAGTCCCCAGGTGGGCCAATGTACCCTGAAGGGTAAGGTGTAAGGCTAAAAAACCACCATCAAACCCTCATTGGGATGGTCCCTGGACTCACATTGAGCAATCATGAATAAGAAAGTACTCACAGAAATCTCTCAATCCTGAAGTCCTGGTAAGCGTCCAGAATGGAGCAGAGAGGTAAATCAGAGAAACAAGGTGATTCTGGCGCAACAGCCAAAAGTGGGTCCCAAACAGTTGGTATTAAAAATATTTCTTTATTGATCCATCTAAAAAAGTGGAGTCACTAGCCCTCCTACGCGTTTCATGTTACAAAAACACTTTATCAAGCAGTTGATAAAGTGTTTTTGAAACAAGAAACGCATAGGAGGGTTAGTGACTCCACTTTTTTAGATGGATCAATAAAGAAATATTTTTAATACCAACTGTTTGGGACCCACTTTTGGCTGTTGCGCCAGAATCACCTTGTTTCTCTGATCTGTTCTCCTGTAATCGATTTGTTTTGCACAGGGTTATTTAATTCAATTATTACTGCAAAACAGTACCCACAATGCAAAGTTCTGTGTGGAAGATCATGTGACCAGGCAGTTACTAGTTCCAATTGGTGCACTGCTAGAGAGAGGGCAGGGCTCAAGAGCCAGAACCTGTCTCAGAAGAGGAAGGGTGTGTGAATTTCTAAATGGTTTCCATAGGAACAAAAATGCTTGTTACATTATAATACATTAAAGATGTAGCATATTTTATTAAAAAAAAAAAAATTAAGACAAATATTTTCTCATAGTATAGAACTGATTTATTTAATATAAAAAACCACATGCAGGATATTGCTTGAACTGCAGCTTTAAAGCACCTATTTTCCAGAAAACAGAAAATCAAAGCAAAGTAAATGAAATCTTCTTTGCTCTGTTTTAGTTAAAAATATATGTATATACATACACGGTGTTCAGAAAAAACATGACGCCTTTTTTATTTTTTTGTCATAAATTGCAGAAAAATTATTCAATTTTCATGAAAATGTTAGCAATTATAGGTCTGTCACCGTTTATTACATTTAAGAATTATTTGCTACTCGAATAAACATTCTTTGGAATTGGAGATGGAGTGATGACCTCATCATGTGCATAGTTACAAAATTGTGTTTATCGTTGAAGATAAGCGCGTTACAAAGTGCTTGAGACAGAACAAGAATTATGGTCCAAAATGCATCCTGATAAAGGATGGTCGCCAGCAGGCCTACATTTTTTTTTTGTAAAACAACATATCGTTCAGTTTTGGGAGCAGCTGGACTAGCGCTTTATCCATGATGCAATCAGACAGCTGTGTTCTCGTCTTCCGGCTCGCGTTTCAGCAGGAGGAGGGGATTTTTAATACGCACGTTGAACTTAAATTTGATAGTAATCTTAATGTTTCAGATTTAACACCTTTTGCAAGCTACGAAGGAAAATCTCTGATTTCTCGTTTTTAATGAACACGAAACTACCGCAGAGTATCTGTAATATATCCAAAGTACCAGTGACATCAATCAAACGTCAGTTGATTGTCTACTTTGCGCTTCTTATATAGTGTAGTGTTAATTTACATAACAGACCTACAATTGTGCAAATTTTCATGGGGATTGAGCGAGAAATATTTAAGATATGATGAAAAACGAAATGTATCCCTTTTTCCTGAACATAGTGTGTGTGTGTGTGTGTGTGTGTGTGTGTGTGTGTGTGTGTGTGTGTGTGTGTGTATATATATACACAATCACTAAAAAGTAAATGTTGTTTTAATATAGGTGTACCAGTATCAGCAGTCATGTAATGTGTACTCGCCACAGAACAACACAATAGTTGATAGAAGTTAAAATGAGAAGTAAAGGCTTGTTAAAAGTTTGTGTTTAAAAATGTGTTGTTTTTTTAACATACTATTATTTGCATTAATCAAGGTGTTTAGTGGATCCATCTTATTAACCGATGATTCTAACCTGAATTAAACTAGGATGCACAATCTCTTCCATTCAGAGTAATTGCTTCAAGGATTTGGTTCTTTTGCTGTAAATGAAAAACACAAGCACATTTTCACATTTAATTAACACAACCAACGAGTTGGAACCAAGCTCCATGGCACAAGGACCCGACAAAAGCTGCTTTTCTCCGTATTAGTGGTCTTATCTCCTTTCCCGAATCCATGTGCCAGTTCTGCCTATTGTGCTGCTTTATCCAAGACTTTGAAGCCTGGCTGAACGTAGACGTTGTAACTCATGTTTTAGGGTGATTGGAAGGCGTGATAATCGTGTTGCTTAATGCCACCGGAGTCCTGGAAAGATAAACAGTGGTCAATTAAAATGCTCATTATCTGTGGGTTTGGGAAGCTGTGACTGCAACTGACACTAGAGTTGATGATTCATTAACCTTATCAGCAAGCTTGACAGGTAGCATTATAAATAACACATCTATTAGCGAGGAGAAAGTCAGACACATGCCACTTGCTGTTTTAATACAGCCTAGTAGACTTCAAAGGAAATGCAGTTTAATAGTTGTTGACCACAACTGTGCACCCAAGAGTTGTGCATTAGATAAGAGGACTGTGGTACTGGCCTCTGAAGTAGTATAATCTTGTCTGAGATCCAATATTAGGTCTGTAAACCCCATGCAATTACTGTTTATCTTTAGTATTACTATTAGATTGTGAGCCCTTTTCAGTATTGGTTCCCTGCATTTATATTGTTCTACCATGTACTGTAGCGTCGGGCTTGGAGGTTTATTCCTCTACTCTGCTACCATGTACTGTGCTTGTTTCATTGTATAAAGAAAAATTATTGTATCAATATATACCAAAGGTATTGGAGAAGGCTGGAAATTTATTAACTGGACTCTTCCTTTTACGGCTTTTCTTGTAGAACATTAAGACTATACCAGACTAGAAAAAATCAATAATGATTGTGATAGGAGCTGGTAAAGGAATAGCTGAACATATGCACTTGAGGATATCTGGTGTGATGTATCCTTTTGTGAGTGGTGCGATGCTAACCAGCATTTCCTGGAGTTTGCCTACTCGTTTTCATCAGTAAATAAAAGCTGGCCAGGGTTTTAGAATGAAGTAACTGGATTACGTATAATTAGGAAGATGGAACAATCCCAATATATTTCTGAGGAATAGGCTGAGGAACAGTAACCCTGTTCTCATTATCAAAAAGCAGAAAGCTCTTTTAGACGCTGGATCACTAAACTGACATTTTGCTACAGGATGCCTCTTAAAAAGTTCTTATCTAAAAGCCATTGGGAGTTCTATGTGATGTGAGTTGGATGAGTCCACTCTCGTCACAACTTCAGTGGAAGAGTATCCACGTCACAAACACCATCTCACCAGTAATATGTTAATTGGCAGTCTCTGGGAGAAAATGAGCATGTTGACTGAATGAGCTTGTCATCTATTGGAAGAAGTTAGTTCAGCAAACTGTTGTACCTGCTGTAGGTTCACTGGTGGCAAATATGCACCGTAGCTCTCCTTCCATTCATGTGCCTGATCAGTGAGTTCATAAAGGACTCACGTTTTCAGTTTTTTTCACTTCTAACCAGCATGGAAATCAGAAATGAAGCAATGTAGAAATGAAAAACTTATTCCCTTGTCACAGAAACATAGCTTGAGTAATAGTTTGTAATCAGGTTTGAGATACAAACCGCATTAGCCATTTGTAGCCTAAGGGGCCTATTCTTTATACTCCGAAGTAGCTGCTGCTGCTTCACAAAAATGTATCCAACCTCTTCACCTGAAAATGTTTGCACTTTTTCAGCTAATTCTATATTACATTTATCAGAAAACCTTTTCGGGGGAAGAGACACCTAAGAAAATAGCAGGGAGGATAAACATCCCTGTGGCCTAACATTCTTTCTTTGTTTTTGCTTTTTGCTGTGAAACACTGAAGATGCTAGGTATATATTGTTATAGTATATATACTTGGCATAGTCAATAATAAAATGTAATTAACCCTCTGGTAGCCATTGTATGCATGAAGGTACTAACAGGTTAGTTCTCCTAAGCTTTACACTGTTCTGCCCCTCCTTTCATCTCAGCCCTAATTTCTCGCTATGCACCATTCCGACTCTTGCGTTCTGCTCTCTACCCTCTTTGTATCTAAAGCCCTCTCCCACCTTAAACCCTTCTCACTGACTGCCCCACACCTCTGGAATGCCCTTACCTCAATACCCGACTAGCACCCTCTCTATCCACCTTTAAGACCCACCTTAAGACACACTTGCTTTAAGAAGCATATGAGTAGCACCGTGGCCAATACTATACATGATGCATAAAGCTTGGCCCCCTGCAGATGTACTTACCAGAATACCCTCCTACTGTCTCTGTACGGTCTTCCTACTTAGATTGTAAGCTCTGCAGGGCAGGGACACCTTCCGAAATGTTACTTTTATGTCGGAAGCACTTATTCCCATAATCTGTTATTTGTATTATTTGTTATTTATATTATTATGTCATGTGTATTACTACTGTGAAGCGCTCTGCACATTAATGGCGCTATATAAATAAAGACCTACATACAACTAGCTACTTAACTAACCATTCAATGACAAAGAGGTATAACCACTATGGCATAAAAGGGCTTATCCCCACACCCAGGCGGCCTAATCTCTCTTCCTGGGGCACATAACTCCAACACCCACCCCATCCTAACCCCCCCTAATCCCATACATACTGGGCTATTCGTGCAATAGCGTAATTACACTATGGGCCTCATGCTGTAAGCAGCGATAAGCTACTTATCGCTAAAAAAGCCTACAGCGAGTCAGTAAACCCCGATAAGCCATCAATAAGAACAAAAATCGCAGGGTTTTATTTGCCGGCAAAAAAATAAATCACCAAACGCGCTGCACGAAGCTATTTATCGCCAGTTTCTCAAACTCGCTCAATTCTAGTAGCCCCTATCAGCTTATCGAGGCTGATCACCACTCTAGACTATAGATTTCCTCTCCAAATCGTCCCACCAGAAAAAGTTGGCAAGAAGGTGGTGAGAAGCTGCCGATAAGTGGCGAGACGGCACTTAGAAAACAAAAATGCATTTTTCCTGCATTGGATTGATGCCGGTAGACTCCGGAGCTGATATCCATTAATGTCACCACCAGAGTCCCCCGGCATGAATCTGATGCATGAAAAATGCATTTATAGGCAACTTCATTACCTACGGCAATGAAGGGGTTAACCACCAGTGCCAAGCTTATTGTGGGTAGAGGGGGTGGGTGAAGGTGGTATTTGGCCCTTGGTGGGTGTTTAGGCCTTGCAGGGTGGGGGGGGGGGGGGGGTTGCGGTGGACTTAACCCCATTCATTACCTTAGCCATTAATACCGCTAAGGTAATGAAGGGGTTAACCCCTCCCCTGCTACCCACCCAGTAGGCCGAAACACCCATCCTTGGGGCTACTAACCCTTCATCCACCCCCCGCTACACACACTAAACAAAAATACACACAACAGCCCTACTACCCACCTCCTAGGCCACCAATAACCATTACACTCTCACAACCACTATTGTGAGAACTATATCCCCAATCTGATTGGCTAAAATACCATGTGACGGCAGCCAACCTCTATCCTCTCTTGATGTAAGAATCTTCTGTGGTGAGTTTTTTTTTCTTGTTGTACGTTGCCACTAAATCCTTACCGGTCTTCCGCCGGCGACTGGTATTGGTTTGCGATGACCTGACCCTTTTTTTATTTGCCTAGGACCATTGCATAACACAGGGGTGCGCAAACTGGGGGGCGCAATATTTTTCAGGGGGTGCGCAGCGGTTACAGAGGCTCTGCGCTCTCCCCCCAAGGCATTTAAATGAATGCCGGGGGATCGCATGAGGCCTCTGCAACTTCACTTACGATGTTTTCGACGACGCATTGCCATGGCAACGCAGCGTCAAATGACACCACTGGGTCACGTGACCCCGCGGCGTCATTTGATGCCGAGAGCTGGAGACGAGGTAAGGGAGAGGGGGCGCGAACAGGGAGGGAAGCAGGCAGGGGGGCGCAGTAGGGAAAGATTGGGCACCCCTGCCATAGTGCATGATATGTTGGGGGGGATTTTTCTGGCTAACGCTATATACTGTAGGTTGCTGAATAGAGTCTCTTCAGCATCCATGAATAGCCTCAAAAGAAACCAAGTTAATGTCTTACAAACACCCCCCCCCACAAAAATATCATTAGGACATTTAGAGCAGGGTGCGCAAAATTTTCTCCGTACGCACCACTGTCTGCTCTCCTCTGCGGCTCGCCCGCCCCCTCCCACCATCACTCTGCTCGGCCCCGGCTTCAAATGACGCGGGGGGAGGGAGGGTCATGTGACGTCACGTTACCGTGGCAACGTGATGTCACGTGACCCCGCGGCATCATATGACGCTGGGCTACTATGGCGACGCGTCGCTGTAAGGTAAGGCATGTATTAGTTTGTTATAGAGGCCTCGTGCGGTACCCTGGCATTTAATTTAAATGCCTTGGGGAGTGTGGGACCTCTATAACTGCCGCCCCCCGAAAATCTTGCACGCCACACAGTTTGCGCACCCTTGATTTAGAGTGAAGACAAAACGCAAATATCTAATGTTCTATTCATAGCAACATAATTACACCCTAAGGATACAATTATTAAATGATACATACATTTTGCAATATAGCCGATGTTTGTTTGGGCCAAATGTTGCCAAGCAGGAGAAGGAGTTTTTTTTATTATTATTATGCATTCAGTATCTGACAAACTCCAGAAAATACATTCCATTCTACTGTACATGACCAGCATATCGGAGACACAGGGGAATCCCAGCGCTCCCATGACGGATATTTTGACCACTGGATAGAAGTTCTAAAACCTTGAGTCATGTGTTTTTTTTCTTTTAAGGCTTCAAGGATAAGTGTAGATTGGCATGGACATTCAAGGTTGATTATAAAATTTACATTGGTTTATAGTAGCTAACTTGCGTAGGACTGTGGTTCCCAAAGCAGGGTTGTGTTGCTTTAGTAGAGAGGTAAAAATATTGAATTTCACTTGTTAGCGGGTGCTGCTGCTTTTATAACAAATAACACAAAGCGCTGCTGTTACTGGAGGCCAGTAGAGAAAGTTCATGCAATACCTCTTCATTGTTGTACCGTGTAACATATTGCAGGCTTCAACACAAATGAATTTATTTACCCACTCTGCTGTACCCAAGGCTCTTACTGAACCTTCACTCCCGGTGTGTTAGATACCATACCAATGTGTTCTTCAAAGATGGAATTCCCTTCTCCCATTGCTTATTTACGTGTCTGTTGTATCATTATATACTCCTTGTCAGTTCCATATAGAAGAATGAGTTCAAAAGCACCCCTCTATTTGCACTCATTACCTATTTGTTGTAAATATTACTGAAACCACAAGTTAAATCCCATAGCCAGGAACTAAAAGCAAAGGCGGCGAAAAAACAAAAAAGTTTTAATACACAATTAAATGATACACTCAAATATTAAAATATGTGTTCAAAGATCCCCATAGAGGAGCGGTGGGGATATGCAACTTAAGTAGCTGTATTACTAAATATAATGTATCAGAAAGTATCCCTGTCTTCTCCTGCGGTGGTAATAAACATGTGATATCCACTAAAGCTTAGCAGTTGGATAGCTGTAATCTGTGTGGTAAGTGCTTAAAGGTAGGAGTTTCGGGTCATTAGTATAGGGTGAACAAGTCACTGTAACCATCCCTCGTGGGGAAGACTATAATGTCAGTTGTTACACAATTACAATAAACCCAGAACATAGCCAGAGCCTTAGTAGCTATTGCCACATAATATTTCACAGATAAATAGAGCATCATACATTAGTAAGCATATATGAGTCACTGATATATATATATATATATATATATATATATATATATATATTTATATATATATATATAGTATACTATCTACTGCAGACCCAGTCACCCCTCGGACTAAACGAAGGATATATGTACTCCGCATACCTACATTGATTTACATTAACGTTTATGGACGCAGTGGATTATTGCCTAACCATAAATGTCCACTGACTCTAATGTGGTTCTATTGTCCACTACTATCCTTCCTGGTGAACTAGTATGACATTCAGTTTATTTTGGGATTTTGGGGTTATGGTATACAGTGTGTTAAATCAGACTAGATCCGTATTGACCCTAGGGGCGGATCACTTTAATTTGGCTATACACTCCTACATATACACATCTGATATAGGTATATGTTCTTGGTACCCAGACGTGGATACGGAATAGCATACACTTTTTATTTTTAGACATATACAACTTTGCGTATATATAACCAATCATTCTCTGTCTGTCAATAAAAATCATACACTATGTAGGGTTAACTAATAGTATTACTACATGACGCTATGTCCGTGACACAGTCACTCGATTATGACCCGGTCTTATAGGGTTTAACCAATCAACAAATAGGAATCAAGATGGATTTCAAAAACATTAATGGGCCAATAGGCAATCAAATCCCACTCTAAATATCAGCAACAGGATCGGAAGAGCAGACTCCTCCCCCTGAAGAAGCGCGAAACACGTGTCGGTGTCACTGACGTCCCGAGAGTGACGTCACAGAGGAGCGCCGGCGGTGCATGCTATTGATGTCCACACGGCTTGTATTCTCTCTACCTCTGTTTGGGTTCGCCGTAACCCTTTCCCCTTTCCTCCCCACCCCTGCAGCTCTGCCGTTAGCAGTATCAAGTTGCCTGCTGTTTCTACACGGCTGGTTACATCTTGTTTGACTGTGTTATCTATCACTCCATCTACTGCTCCGGTCTGGGTTTGCCGCAACCCTCTACAACTCCGGGTTATTTTACCAAGAGCAGCTATTATCTGACATTAACGATATACTATGTGTCATGCGATGAGAGCTAGGGTGTTGGTATAATTAGAGGATCGGGTATTAATATGGAATGGGTGGCTACCCTATAGAGTATACTATCAGTGACTCATATATGCTTACTAATGTATGATGCTCTATTTATCTGTGAAATATTATGTGGCAATAGCTACTAAGGCTCTGGCTATGTTCTGGGTTTATTGTAATTGTGTAACAACTGACATTATAGTCTTCCCCACGAGGGATGGTTACAGTGACTTGTTCACCCTATACTAATGACCCTAAACTCCTACCTTTAAGCACTTACCACACAGATTACAGCTATCCAACTGCTAAGCTTTGGTGGATATCACATGTTTATTACCACCGCAGGAGAAGACAGGGATACTTTCTGATACATTATATTTAGTAATACAGCTACTTAAGTTGCATATCCCTCCTACTTCCCCACCGCTCCTCTATGGGGATCTTTGAACACATATTTTAATATTTGAGTGTATGATTTAATTGTGTATTAAAACTTTTTTGTTTTTTCGTCGCCTTTGCTTTTAGTTCCTGGCTATGGGATTTATCTTGTGGTTTCAGTAAGATTTACAACAAATAGGTAATGAGTGCAAATAGAGGGGTGCTTTTGAACTCATTCTTCTATATGGAACTGACAAGGAGTATATAATGATACAACAGACACGTAAATAAGCAATGGGAGAAGGGAATTCCATCTTTGAAGAACACATTGGTATGATATCTAACACACCGGGAGTGAAGGTTCAGTAAGAGCCTTGGTTACAGCAGAGTGGGTAAAAAAATTCATTTGTGTTGAAGCCTGCAATATGTTACACGGTACAACAATGAAGAGGTATTGCATGAACTTTCTCTACTGGCCTCCAGTAACAGCAGCGCTTTGTGTTGTTTGTTATAAAAGCAGCAGCACCCGCTAACAAGTGAAATTCAATATTTTTACCTCTCTACTAAAGCAACACAACCCTGCTTTGGGAACCACAGTCCTACGCAAGTTAGCTACTATAAAACAATGTCAATTTTATAATCAACCTTGAATGTCCATGCCAATCTACACTTATCCTTGAAGCCTTAAAAGAAAAAAAGCACATGACTCAAGGTTTTAGAACTTCTATCCAGTGGTCAAAATATCCGTCATGGGAGCGCTGGGATTCCCCTGTGTCTCCGATATGCTGGTCATGTACAGTAGAATGGAATGTATTTTCTGGAGTTTACTTCCCCACCGCTCCTCTATGGGGATCTTTGAACACATATTTTAATATTTGAGTGTATAATTTAATTGTGTATTAAAACTTTTTTGTTTTTTCGTCGCCTTTGCTTTTAGTTCCTGGCTATGGGATTTATCTTGTGGTTTCAGTAATATTTACAACAAATAGGTAATGAGTGCAAATAGAGGGGTGCTTTTGAACTCATTCTTCTGAGTTCACTCTGTTATTCATACGTTGTTTACCTCCCTTGCACCTACCATTTTATTCTTAGGACATTAATTTAATAGGTGAGCAGTTAATCTATAACCTGTGTGATCAGTTCCATATAGAAGTAATTTAATATGTATATTGTTATAATAAGTTATTGTTACAACATACAGTGTTGGTTTGTATATTGCATACAACGAGCTTGCACTATACTTTTTGCGGTTACTAAGCTACAGCAACATCAAATAAATAGGCAGGGATTTTTGATGACTTCACCAAAAGGGCCAGATCAGAAAACATATAGTACTAGAAGGGCCACAAGCGTATTGTAATGTAATGTTATTGTAGATACATTTAAAGACTTAGACATGACTATATTTAATTTGTAGCTGCCTAAGAAACTAGTATGAAATAAACAGCATCAGAGTGGAAGGACCGCCAGTTGAAGAGAGCCTTGGTCTAAAGGATTGCTTTCGATCTTGAACTAGGAGTGCCTTAACCGCAAGGGCACCTCTCATAAATAAAGCAGAGTGATATGTCTATTAAATGTTGCTGCTTCTCTCATCGGTTATCATTTTATTTATAAGGGAAGTACCAAGTGGTGGAAGGGATCATTTCCCCAGTAAATGACAAGTATGGGAAGAAGGGGCTGGTCTCGGCGAAGCACCGAGTAGCCATGGCTCAGCTGTCGGTGACTACTTCAAACTGGATTCGAGTGGATTCCTGGGAGGCTGAGCAGGACCAGTGGACGGAGACTGTGAATGTGCTGAGGTACCGTATTTGTCTCAATAGTTTTTACGGTGTACTGAATGTGTACTACCGATTTAGGGTTACATTACAAAATGTTACTAGAACACTTATGGGTCTATGGGAGTAATGCATCTGTCTTCCAAGTGCAAATTCAGGATAAGAAACAAAAATCGGTGTTTACGCAAAACCTTTGTTTTGGATAAATATGGGGCCGTTTGTTGCTCTTGTTTTTTACCCAGGAGATGTTAATACCTGTGTATCAAAACAAAAGCACTGCACTTCTGAAGGCACAGATTTCTCCAGATCAATTAAATAAAAAAATCCTACAGTATTATTTACATTTTTTTCTTTTTGCAGATGATTTCCTCTAGAATTACACCACTTTTGTCTGTCTAATACATAGACCGTGTGTGTGTGTGTGTGTGTGTGTGTGTGTGTGTGTGTGTGTGTGTGTGTGTGTGTGTGTACTGGATTTTAAGAGCTATCAAAAGACCAAAAGTATGATGGGAAAATTAAATCAGAATTTGTTTTTGAGCGACATGGAAAAGAGAGGCTTGGTACCAGAGTACCTAAAAGATCATTGGGGAGGCCTTCATCCAGCAGTCGATTGACCAGGGCTGAAGAAGACTCAGTGTGGCTCCTGGGCTTGACATGCCGTTAGTGATGGTTTTACTTCAGAGTATGGCCAGATAAAAGGGGGGAAAGCACGCAGTGAAGTGTTGATAAATTGTGACCACTCTCTCATGGTGTGCCACCGGCTGAAATGTCCATTTTTCAGAATCCATGGGGTTAGCCAGCATTTTCCGTATGGCAGATCGGTGGAGGTTGATTAGTTCCTTAAACATTCTGAATGTCTGGCTATAAACCACATGGGGATTTCATGAAGTACACATAGAAATTTGTTTAACTGTTCATGAAGTATTTGATTTTAAACTTAGTGCCGTCATGGGGGGTGTTTGTGTGTAAGACGTACCAGGAATCAAAAATTGGCAATCAATACAACCGTGGCATTTGTAGACTCCCTGTGGTGTTTCCATTGGGTTTGGGTGAAATATTTGTCAGCAGGATCTGTTTTAATAAGGCAATAACCTATACATTCCCCCCTTTTGTAACAAAATAACGGGGGGAATTAAAACTGTCCTATGGTTGGATCACTCGCCAGTATGCCAGTTCTTTTAACAACTGTGCAGTTGGAAGATGGCTAGAATCCTACAGGGGTGTATTCCTGTCCAGAAAATTAATTTGAGTTTCGCTGAATGCCGATTGGAATCTAATAGTCAAAGCAAGCGTGTTGAGGTGATCTTCATAACTAGTGAGTAATAGCTCTTGTACATCTTGTGTAACTAAGAGTATTGGGGTCAACATTATTGTTTTTGTCTGATGCTGTTGATAAAATCAGTGGTGTCCTTCACATAGCTTTTCATGCTGGTCACCATGGGCTGTAAGTAGAAGTCCACATGCTGTTGACACATTGACCCCTCTAGCCAATATAATTGGTCTACTTGGTGGTGCAATAAGTGATTTATGCACTCTGGTTAAAGTATATAAAATCGGAACGTTATGTGCTCCATCGCGCGCACCTACTACTGCACCGACACACTTTATTCGAGCAAATACCCAGTATGTACCTGGCAGATACCTGGAATGCGCCACTCCTCACCTCTGACAAGCCCCGTTGCATTTGCCTTCCCAGCCTGGGTTCATGCCTGGCTGATGGGCGGCTTATCTGTTAAATGATAATGATTAGGATTTAATAGGCTGCAATGCTTCGCGTGTCTACCAGATGGCATAAATTCATGAATTGTAATGCAGTATATATATATATACTGTGCAGTATTGCAGCCAGCGGGAATAAAATGCTTCAATCCCTGCTTGGAAAATAACTCAATGCACTCGGGCAGAAAACAGTCACAAACCTCAATACACCCGGGTATACCCGAATTCGTGGGACTAGCCAAGCTCGAATAAAGTGTGTCGCCAGTGTATATCCGAGGCCTTAGGGTTCCTCTACCAAAAAAAGGGTTGGCAGCCACTGATTTAGGCCACATTTGAAGGTATTTATGTTAGTAATTGTTAAGGCAAAGTTGGTACTTTTTAGTATTATTGATCTGCGCGGAACTCATTATAAAATTGTAGTGTATATTTCCCCATGGGGCAATAGCACCTTTAGCAAGAACCACATTTCAATCTGTTCCCTGCTATGCAGAATTTAATATAAAACTCCCATATCCTGCAGGTGCACCACAAATTATATCTGTTTTTGAGCAGCCATCCTGGATATGTGTCTGTATATTCAAATAGAAGATTTTATCTTCTTAGTGTGGAAGGATTTATTGAACTTGACACTTTTTTTCTTTCACTAGAACAAATCTATATAAAACTTTTTACATCGTATTACAAATTAGGACATTTTCAATTAAAGCGATGTCAAGGAAATTATACAGATCACCCTCAAATGGGTTATAAATATGGAAGCAGAGAATTTGTAGTCCTTGATATATAAACCTGACTCTCTCTCTCTCTTTTCTGGTTATCATAAAATCACAAATAGTTTTATGACCTGGCCCATTATAAAATAAAATGGGTCATTTCATACAATATATACAAACCTCTTCCAGAGGATTACAGAAAATCATTTAATTATACAGTTCAAGAGTGCTGGGATTATGGGTTTGTAGTGGAGACTTGTGATTCTGCATTTCCAAACTTTTAGTTGCTCACCGAATAAAGACACTGACTGATGACAATAACGCTGAGTTTGAAGCAGGGGAGCCTGGTTCAATTCCTGGTGTCCGCACCTTGTGACCTTGGGCAAGTCACTTTATCTCCCTGTGCCTTGGGCACCAAAATCATAGCTTGCAAACTCACCTGGGCAGGGACATGTGTGTGTTACATTCCTATGTGCTACGTACCGCACACAATAATGTAATTGTGACAAATCCCACTGGGAGTAAAGTGCTATATGAAAAAGTTATTATTATAGATGAGGTTTACCATAATGTTCTCTTTACATGGTGTTTGTTGACACATTTATATACCATTTGTCTATCACCTTACAGAATGATGTAACATACAAGAGAAATCTTAAATACTTATACAATGCAAGAGAAGGAGCAGCATACAATATGGTAAACTCCACTGAAAAACGTACGATGTAATATGGCGTGAGACTTGCTGTACTGTTTAACAGGGGGGCTCAACTTCAGTCCTCAAGCCCCCCCAAAAGGTCAGGTTTTCAGGATATTCCAGCTTCAGCACAGGTGGCTCAATCAGTGGCTCAATTGAAGACTGAGTCTCTGAGTCACCTGTGCTGAAGCAGGGACTGATTAAACCACCTGTGCGGAAGCAGGGATATGCTGAAAACCTGACTTGTTGGGGGTTGAGGGGGGCTTGAGGACTGGAGTTGAGCACCTCTGCTGTAGAACAGGGGTGCGCAAAGTGGGGGGTGGGAGATTTTGCAGGGGGGGGCGCGCTGGCTACCAAGGTCCCACACTCTCCCCCAGGGCATTTCAATTAAATGCCGGGGGACCGCACAAGGCCTCTGCAGCTTCTCCTACCTGGTCTTCGATGACGCGTCGCCATGGTAACCCGGCGTCACGTGACGTCGGCAACGCAATGTCCTATAACCCGCAGCGTCATTTGACACCAGAGCCGAGCAGGAGGGAGGGCGCGAGCCATGAGGTGAGCAGGCAGGGGGGCACAGGATCAAAACTTTGCGCACCCCTGCTGTAGAATACGAACTGTAGAATAAATTCCAGTGCATTAATGTCATTGTGTAAAGTTCAGGGCGAGTAAATGTGTTTGGTAATCATTTCATGTTTTTTGGGGGTTAGGTAGTGGATCCTTGAAGAGAATAGCAGCATTGGGCTAGATACGCCCAAGGGTCCCATGCGCCTTTTTAACAGTTACAATCCAAAATACTATATTTGCGTTGGAAAATGATTACTTTGCAGAGTAAGTAGGTGATACGTGTGGTGGTTTATATTGGTGATAAAATAGTTTTATGTAGCACTGTCGATGTAGCAATGTGTTGTATGTCCCCCAAGCAGCAAGTGGGCAAATTAATTGTAGATATAATGTTTTCCCTTATAAATGGGATTCAGTTCATTTTGTGTTATTGTAATGTAACCGTTTTACTGAGTTCTAACCGCATTCAAGTGAAGGGAGATGAAGAAATGTACTTTTGTTTACATCACAGCTGCTGTACGGATTGGGGCCTTTAAAGTTTATAGGTTCTTAGTGCCCTCTTATGGTCAAATCGGTATACAGCTCAAATATATTGTATTGGTAAATGTACTGGAGCTTCACTATTGAAAGATGAAGATGACTTGCCTTGTCTACCCATTTGGAATGTATACTTTTCATTGCATTGACGCTGCACTCAGCAGCTAGGTGTACCTAAGTATGTGATCCGTACATCACACCTACTGTACTTTATTGCTGCATACCCTCTAACTGTACCTATTTATCAAGTACCCTACATGTTCTTGCGTCCCGTATGACCAGCTGTACCTATTAAACATCAGTTGACACACTGTGTGGAAAATTGCATAGGTTAGGGGGCTTCTATAGAAATTGCTTGGAAGTACCTCCATCCAGTATGAGGAGCGACAGTGGTACTTATTTTTATGTGCAAAATGTTGGAGGGTCTGTTGCTGTGTCAGTTTTAAGGGCTAATTCCATGCTGGAGGAAAACGTTGTCCCATTCATTTGAAAGGAGCTGGAGGGTGCAACAAGTTGGTCTCATTATTAGGAGCTTAAAGGGTAAATTCTATGTCTGTCAAAGTGGCTGTGCTGGCTATTTTTGCCTCAAAAAACGAAATTTTATGTTCCAGTATGGGGAGGAGGCTTCACTGTGTATTGCATACTGTAGTAACCATGCAAACTGACCCTGTGTCACCACGATACTTGGATTTTATGTTCTAACTCTAATCCCTGAACATTCTGGGTAGTAGAAGTAAATCGTGTATCTGTATGGATAATGGAGACTTGGAAAACCAGAGTTGGACTCCAGTTTCACACTGACATACAGTAGAGCCACATGGCAAATCCTGTATCCGAAAATAAGTTTTCTTGACCTAATCTGCCCAATTTTGCTCAATCTACTATATATTTCTGAAAGCACTGTATGTCTGCGTCCCTAGCGGCAATCTCATTGGTCCCTTGGCCCGCCCGCCCCCGCACACCTCTCATTGGCCTGAGGCGGAGTGACGGGCCAAAGGACACACAGGGACACACACACACACGAGAGTAGGGGGGTGTTACCTACATTAGCGGGGCTCACAGTGTTAGCAGCACCCGCGCGCACCTCCTCCTCTCCCCGTGTCTCCCACGCTTTCACCCCGCCCCCCCCTCCCCCGGCGCCGCTACAGTCAGCGGGACACACACACACTATTATTACCCCTTCAGCGCCCCCCCCCCCACCCAGTGTCAGCGGCCATGCGAGACCCCCCCCTCTATATCTCCCACCTCTCCCCCCCCACACATATACATGCCCCCCCCTCCCCGGCGCTACAACTCACCCCTTCCCCGGCGGGGGAACAGCCAGTGGCCAGGCAGGCTGCCTCGCACTCAACAGACACCCGCCACACTCGACACATACCTGCCGCCACACACACCTGCTGCCTCCCGCCCCTACGCACCGACATCACTGACCCACCGCCTCACACCCTAGCAGGACCCCCACTCACAGACAGCACTCACAACCCACGCGCCACCCGCCGCCTCACACCCTAGCAGGACCCCCACTCAGACAGCACTCACAACCCACGCGCCACCCGCCGCCTCACACCCTAGCAGGACCCCCACTCACAGACAGCACTCACAACCCACGCGCCACCCGCCACCTCACACCCTAACAGGACCCACACTCACAGACAGCACTCACAACCCACGCGCCACCCGCCGCCTCACACCCTAGCAGGACACCCACTCGCAGACAGCACTCACAACCCACGCGCCACCCGCCGCCTCACACCCTAGCAGGACCCCCACTCACATTTTTACATCACATATAGCACCAAAATATACATTGTACTGTGGTGTGGTTACAATAAACCATTTTTATACAACATCGTATTACATTTTCTTCCATCTTTCTTTTCAATATTATTATCCAACCTTTACAACAAACAGTCACCTATTGTTCCACGATTTATAAATAATACTACCTATTACGCATTTACATCCCGGGCAACGCCGGGTCTCTCAGCTAGTTTACTATAAAAATAAACGAAGATCCTACTAGTTTTGTTCTCTTCTCTGTTTCTTATCAACATGCTGTTCTCTTGTTCTGCTTCCTAATATTACATTCCTTCAATTTGTGTTTTTTTTTCTTTTCTTACCTCCATACCACAACCTTCGACGGGACCTTTTCTAAGCCCCCATACCCACTTGTATAGAAGGGATTTATTACATGTATCCCGATCTTGACCTCTTTAAATGAGATACAAGTTTCCTAGCTGCAAAAGGAGAAAAAAAACACTTGTAGTGGGTTTTCTTTCTTTGGTAAATCTGGTGCATTATTTAAATGCACCAGTATTCTCTCACCTGTACAGTTATGACACAGTACTGTACATCTGATACATACAGTATGTCAGAATGTATGTGTGTGTCATTACGCACACCCAACTGTAACACCCAGAACAACCAAACTTTTAAGGATTACTTTATGTATCAAAATAAGGTGTCTATCAGGGTTTGGATCCTCCAGGACACGCCAAAGGGGAGTGCTGCTGGGAACGTTGGGGTTATTACAATTTCTCTAAGCAAATCAGCCACTGGATATTTACCTGGTAGGCTATGTATCTGGCACATGACATCATACTGATGACATATGCACATAGCCTGGTGGCAGATAAGGCAAGTCAGATAGCTATAAAGGTTACACAGAAAGCAGACAAAGAAAGAGAGGAAGTCGGTTGGCGCGTGAGGAGAAAGTAAAAATGCTGGAGGAGGAGAGAGAGGCGGAAAGAACTGGGGACATCTTAAGGTATTAAAGGAAAGTGATGGGGGGAGAGAGACGGGGGGGATGGGAGAAGGGATGAGGTTGGGAGAAGGGATGAGGTTGGTTTCTTAGAATTCCTGAGCAACGCCGGGTACTTTCAGCTAGTATAGTAATAAACCTCCCAGGCAGACCAGTCCTATTAATGTATTATTTTTTCATAGAGCTAATGGTAAGCATGCTGCCTTTGAAGCGAGTGAACCAATTTCAAATCCCACTGTCAAATCTCTCTGTGACATTGGGCAAGTCAGTCCCCGTGTCTGCAATTAGACTGTAAGCTCATAACCGTCTGGTCCGAAACGTCTCCCATTTTGTTTGATGTCCTGTTTATACTGATGGATTAAACGGTTTTCTACTTTTTAGTGAGAAGTGCTGTGGAGTATATATTATATAATATATATATATTATAGTTTCTCACTAATATACTTTCTATTTTTATCACTTCGATAATTGCACCTAATTTATTTCTTCTTCTAATTATATCTTTGCGATTGCGCTGATTTAATTTTGTTTTTTTGTGAAAGTGAATGCATGGTTAATATGGACATTACAAGCAAATATGAATAACCTATTGCGCCATCAGAATTTACGCGGAATGCGTTAGAACAAACTAACAGGTAATAAATCACAAGATACCCTCTCGCTTGTCTCCAAAAAGGTTTAGCTGACCATAATGTCTTCTGTTACAGGCACCACTACAAAGAGTTGCTCCACTCCATACCACATGGCGCAGAAGTGCTGAGGAAGTGCCCCACAAAAAAAGTCCCAGAGGTTGCCTTAAGTTCACAGCAGAGAGGTTTGTCTGCACTGAATATCATGTTCTTAGATGTAATGAAAACCAGGATTTAGCATCCAGGAGGTTGCTGCAAATGTAAAGGCATTTCTGGACTGTGCCATTTTCAGTTACTAGCAGTTGTTAGGCAGTTAACTGCAAAACAGGAAACTGTATGTACTATAGTAGCAGTGTAGTTTAAATTAAGTATCTGAGTGGTCAGAAATAGTTGTGTCGCTAACATGCCAGCATAATTGTAGCCAGTATATTTGACTTGACATGTAAAGCATTCTATACGAAATAGGCTAGCAGCAGGTGCAGCTTGTACCTGGCTAAGGTAATCCAGCCCGATCTCAATAAGACCCAACATTGTTAATACAGAAGTTAAGAATCCCAGGTTGAAAATGCGCATATAACTGGTATCTGAGCCGTATCCGCAGGGGAGTCAGACATGGCAATTATTTTGTAAGCACCAATATTGCCAACTTTGCTGTTCACTGCTCTGCCCATTTAAAGCTTCTGTCCCCTAAATCAAGCACCTGATGATTTTAAATTCACTTAAAATAGTAGAAGGGCAGCAGGCACTCGTGACTTTAAGAAAAACTTGTCTTTATTGAGGTCACATATGTCCTCCTTCGTGTTTCAGTCCCAGCTGTGGAATCTGTAACCTCAATACACATTTTTTTTTTGATTCACGAGTGCCCGCTCGCTGCCTTTCTACTATTGAATCTGTTCCAAAAACGGGATCTACTGCAGGATTAGATCCCCTACAGCATTTGGTTCCCCGCCATTATCGTTCCAGTACAGCAGTAAGTACCGATCACTTACAAATCTGTTTCACTTACACTGATACACATAAAGATGTACAGATACACCAATAGCACTCCCATTAACACGCACAAAGTCGTTTAAACACTGATATATTGATAATAGACAGGGATTTGCACATGTGTTCTATCATGGACACACCCTCAAATGTGTACATATAATTAGATACTGGTGACACTGTAAGCTGGTGCTTCTTCTGCCACTATCGGCTCTGCAGCCCAAATCAGGTGGTGATCAGGGAAACGCCCCCTCCTATATGACCCTAGTAATGTTTCATGGACAGACACCTCTTTCTCAGAGGAGAATGCTAATTTGTATGTCCTGGAGGATGAAAGATAACTCAAGGTCATACCCGTTCAAATAATTTCATACATAGTCATACCCCGACAACTCAGAATAATCATAATACCGGCACAGGGCACAAAAAAGTAATACGATGTGTTTATTCTCCTATAACACAACGGATAATGTGTCAGCCCCCAGAGGGGCCTTCTTCAGTATTAACACATGCACACATTTTTATGTGTATTGCTTGCTTACTAGCTCACTTTCTCTCACCCCCCCCCCCCCTCTCTCGCTTTCTGTCACCCCCTCACTCTCTCTCGCTTTTTCTCTCCCCCACCTCTCTCTTTCCCCCACCTCTAAAACTACACTGAGTGGGGCGTGTGGGAGGGGCGCGCGCAGGGCACTGAGCGGGGCGGGTGGGAAGGGTGCGTGCAGGGCACTTAGCGGGATTGGTGCGCGTCGTGCACTGAGCGGGGTGTGTGCAGGGCACTGGGCGGGTGGGAAGGGCACATGGGATGGGTGGGAAGGGCACACGGGATGTGTGGGTGATTTTCTTCTCCTTGGCATCGTTAAGATCTCCTTCGAGTTACCCTAAAAACACTAATAATCTGAGTCAAACGTAAGGAACTTTACAAACCAAGCCTGAAAGAGATATTAAAGATATCAAATTTGGTGACCCCACCTTGCTTATCATATTAAAGGTATCATGCTGTAAACCATCTAACACCAATTAGATATAATACTTGTTTTTAGTTTAATGTCCGCGTGAGTAGGTGACAGTGCTTCTTTAATAAAAGCCTTTTGACCCCGGGAAATTGAACATTTGTTGGTAGATCTTGACATTTTGAATGAAGCCACTAATTACTGTTTGTTTTTGATAATCCATTTAGCGCTGTTTTATAAGCGAGTTGATCATGAATGCCAAGCTGTAATGTGGTGCCTGTCTGAGCTCTATAATTAAATCATCTCTCTATCGTTTACACAATATCAGCATGACAAATAACTTTGCCCCATGCCCTTTGCCGGCTGATGATATTAATTCAGGCAGAATCTAGACTGATTATGGTAATACTCTTTTAATAGGGTTGATGGACTCTAAACTTCTATCAGAAGGTCTTATTGCTTTCACAATTATACACACAGTCTATAGACAACAGCTTTGGGAGACAGGTGTTTTTTGTTCTTTTTTTTACCAGCAAATATGCCCATTTCTTGTCTCAATTAGTATTCCACGTCTCTGAGAAAAGTAGTAATAAAATAATAATAATAATTCAGATGGTGTAAGCCAGGGGTGGTCAACTGCAGTCCTCAAGGGCCTCCAACAGGACAGGTCTTGGGGATATCCCTGCTTCAGCGCAGGTGGCTCAATCATGAGCCACCTGTGCTGAAGTAGGGATATCCTGAAAACCTGACCTGTTGATGGCCCTTGAGGACTGGGGTTGCCACCCCTGGTGTAATGCCCTATAAGAATAGGAATGATGCAGACTACTGTTGAATGCAGGAGCAACAGCTAGATAAGTAATCATTGGCAGGCAATGAATATCTGCCCTGGAAAGGGAGATACAGAGGCACGAGTGGTACAACGTGAGTGCATTTGGTATCTGAGAAAGGATTGGTAAGAGCATGTTTGTGTTATGGCTGTGTTGTTGTCATTAGTTTTTACCAGGCTTTTGCACTGCTTCTTTTAAATGGGGATTGCTTTGTCAGCAGTATGGGCCCCATGTATAAAGCGTTGCTGAAAGTAATTTTGTTGTCTGACGCAAGGAAGAGTAGCAAATACATGCGTCTTTGTGTCGATGCATATAACTTTAATATGTTGGGCGGAGTGTGTGCCAACTTTTTGGGTGAGCACATACAGTATGCAAGTAACAATAAATTACAAGAATGCATCACTTTTGTGTACCATAAATGCATTTCAATTACATGCCAAGCTTTTCCTGGTGTAAAAGACGTATGTAAGTAGACACAAACAAGGAATTTACTTATTGTAAAGCACCAACGGCCATGGACTAGAGGGGCAATCAAATATTTGCGAAGACCATACAACCACCAATTTAAAAGGCAGTCCCACGTAGCAAAATGAACAAATGAAGAAAAATACTCGCCGGGCACCACCACGGGACAACCAGATTAGAAAACATAGAAAATGTAGATCTATTACAAAAAGCTTCCCTACGCGTTTCGCGCCATGCAGTTGTTTCTTCATGTATATGTATTTATTCATGTTATCCTGCCACATTTGATTATCCCCATACCACTAGGAATTTGTGGGCTTCTTCTAGAGCAGGGAGGGCTCAACTTCAGTCCTCAAAACCCCTCAGCAGGTCAGGTTTTCAGGACATCCCAACTTCAGCACAGGTGGCTCAGTCAAAGACTGTACCACCTCTGCTGAAGCAGGGATATCCTAAAAACCTGACCTGTTGGGTGGTCTTTAGAAGTGGAGTTTCGCACCAGTGTTCTAGAGCACACAGAAATTACTATTTTTTTTTATCCCACATAACCGTCAAATTAATTATCTTAATAATGTAAATAAAGTATACAAACAAAAGACGGGGGTGCCCAATGCTACATCCAATTGACAAAACATATAAAGTAATAAGTATAAAGTTTAACTACTTCAATAATAATATTTACTTGGTTATTTAGTTAAACCCTTTGGCCATAGCGTCATAAGCCTGCATACCAAACGTCAAGGTATAACAGTTGTTTGACGGTAAGTGGCCCCTCCTCCCAGAGCTCACCCCTCCCCACCTTTTTATCTTTGGAGGTTCGAGCATTTTGCTGAATGGACAGGACCCACTGTGGTTGTTTCCCCTCATACAGAGGTAAAAGGAAGGGTTCACAGTTTTTGTGTTAGGACCTGCATTAATTTGGTTATACCTTGACATATATCTGGCTATGCACCTTAACCCTGGCTGTGCTCAAAGCTGTGACCATGCAGCAAGCTTAAGCCTATAGGGAACCATGTTAAAAATGGTTTTTGAAGCAAAAAGTGGCACTGTGTACTCATTTGCATGTCATTTCCCAGAATCCCTTGCTGCAGTGGAAGTGCTGTGTGCTGGGTGATAATGGTGAAAGGCGGGGTTGCAGACCTGCCTAAGACATGCAGATGAGCATACAGTTGTATTTACATTTGCATATTTGCTTTGCTGTGGAGGGTTTTTGTCACTTTTTTTACTCACCATAACTTAACTCAGTATGGTAAACCCCATCCTTTAGCTTCTTTGCATACCCAGTTAACCAACCCCACACTGATGAGACCCATTAAGGTCGAAACAGCTGTCTGTGGGTGGGTTTTCTGGGTATGCACCTTAACCCTGGCTGTGCTCAAAGCTGTGACCATGCAGCAAGCTTAAGCCTATAGGGAACATGTTAAAAATGGTTTTTGAAGCAAAAAATGGCACTGTGTGCTCATTTGCATGTCATTTCCCAGAATCCCTTGCTGCAGTGGAAGTGCTGTGTGCTGGGTGATAATGGTGAAACGCGGGTTGAAAATGTAATCACCCTTTATGTGAAAAAGTTACTTGTTTGCCTTGTGACAAAATTAAAAAGCTTTTTTTTTTCTTTCATAAATTCAATTTGATTTATTAATGTCTCTATGTTTAGCTGTCTACTGACAGCATCATCATTCTACAGTATGTGACTGGCCACTTTGAAGAACCCGGTGTTAAAAATGCAGTCTTAGCATGAAAAAGAATAGAGATTGTAAAACCCTCCAATGTATTTAGTTACCATGGAAACATTACAAGAGTAAAACTGTATTTAGCAGTACTTGTCCAGTGTTGGCTTTTTATTTTATATTTTTTAATTACCCAACATACAGCTAGAGATGTGCAAGACTTTCTCACAGAAAGGACTTCATCGTTTACAAAAAAAACAGAGCACAAGTTTAAAGATTGCCCAGACTGTGCCACTCACGTCAACTTCACGTTAACGGCTCTTATTTCAAACACAAAAGGAGGAAACGGGACAGATGCAACTTGGGATACTCCTACTGTTAGGGGACGGAGATAGAAGGGTGCAACAGGCAGGAGACCTAGTCAGGGCACAATCATAAGTAGCAAAAAGGGGAAAGCCGTGCACACCAAAAAATGATGCAAAAGATTTAATGCAAAATGGTCATTTAATGACTGAAACAGTCACAGAGATCCTTTGGGACGGCTCTTACTTTCCATGTGATATTGTAACACTCCCCAAGGAGGGAAATATAACCAGGGTTTAAAAGGGGAATGGCATTGAGCCTTTATTACTACATCGTCAATGAATGGGGATCTTACAAGAGGATTCACTAAGCACCAACAAGGAATATCAGATCTCTATACGGCATTGTCAAGCCAAGTGCAGTTAATGCTGGGTCAAACGCTGATATTCCTGATCAGAGCTTAGTGACGTGAGGTAGAAGATGAAACCCACTTCCTGCTGCGCTGCACACAATATTCTGAAGTGAGGAGTGCCCACCTGGAGAAACTCACAGCTCTTATCCAGAACTTTAATAATATATAGAAGAGAGCCAAAAAATAGCGATCCTCCTAAGAGAAGAGGAAACTCCAACAGGACTGGCTGCACACTATATGAGCACCTGTCACAGGCTGAGAGACACCCACTAACCCCCACATTCCTGTGTGTAACTGTTACCCATGTACTGTGTAACCATTATACCCTACCCCCTGTTATTCATGCTTTGACAATACTGAAATGTTTTTTTGTCATGCCAATAAAGCTGATTTGATTTGACTCCTGGTAGTAGAACTGTTAGGTACAGTAGTTGTATGTACAGTAGAGGCAACTCTTATTCGAACAAAAACCAGTGGCTAATTCTCCAAAAGACCCAGGAAACACCCAGGTACATTCTGAATACAAGCCTTAAACTTTCCTTAAAGCCCCAGCATTTCTGCATTGATTAATGGCCTATCAGATTAACAGCGGGGGTCCCTGGCAGTCCCATTCAAACTGAATTGAACTGCCAGGGATCCCTGCTGTGTTAATCCTATGGGTCGTTAGTCAATGCAGAAATACCTTAAATGTGCCTCAAACTAGCCCAGAACATACCCAGAACATACCCAGCACATACCCAGAATGTAACCCGGCTAGTTTACGGCAAATGTTCGAATAAACGTTGCCTCTACTGTATGTATGTATGTATGTCTTTATTTATATAGCGCCATTAGTGTACATACAGTAGCGCTTCACATTAGTACTACACGTGACAATCATATAAATAACAAATAATACAAATAACAGATCATGGGAATAAGTGCTTCAGACATAAAAGTAACATTTTGGAAGAGGAGTCCCTGCTCCGGGGAGCTTACAATCTAATTGGTGGGGAGAACGTACAGAGACGTAGGAGGGCGTTCAGGTCTAAGGGTTTTTTCTTATACCACACTGTGGGGCTTATGCAGAGAGGATAGATATGGAAATCGCGCCATCTTCTGGCCAAAAAACTCGGCACAAAACCTTTTCCTCCCGAGAACATGGCGCGATTTTTAAAATCCGGCAGAACAGTTTTCTGAAGTTTAAAATTCGCCAAACACGTGGCGAGAACCTGTAACTCGCCATGCTAATATAGCGTGGTATTCCAGTAGGACCGAAGCGCTTGAACGCGCCATTCTGCCCTATAATATGGCGTGTTCCAGGTCGCCAGAAAAACTTGGCAATTTTGCTACCATCTGTAAAAAGAAGGTAAAGGCGCTTTCTGCATACGGCCATAATTTACGCCAAATCTGTGGCTATTTTATTGCCGTTTTCCCAGTAAATCTCGATCCTCTCTGCATAAGCCCCTGTGTCTTTGATGACACCAGAATATGTGAAAAGGCCCAAGAGTCGCTCAACGTGAGGAGAAAATTTGATGGCCACACCAAAAAGCCTTTCTTAAATAATAACAAAAAGACACTGTGTTTAATACATAAAGTACATTACTTGAAAAATGGAAGTATTGAAAAACAGAAAAATATAAAATATAGACACACACATATGTGCTTGGTATCCCCTTGGTTGTAATTAAACAAAGGGGTGGTGTATCAATATCAATTGGGAGCAAAATGGGTGCAAATTGCATCATTTTCATCCTGCATGTCTGCATCAATGTATCTCATCGTCATTTAGTTAGGAGTTAATGCACAGATAATAATAAGATGTATCAAATTTTGCATCGGTCTCTGTCACTTTCATATTGTATTTCCATCAAAGAAATCAGCCAGGTTTGAAGTGACACAAACTTCTCTGGCCAACAATTTATGTCTGGTGTAGGAAACTCTTTCTTGGACATGACGCAAATGTACGCAGAAAATCGAGCAATGACTGCGTCATAACAAACGTTTCATTGCGCTTTCCTTGTGTTTATACATCACCCCCTTAGTACATTGAGGGAAACGCCAGTCCTCAAGGCCCACGAACAGGTCAGGTTTTCAAGATATCCCTGCTTCAGCACAGGTGGCTCAATTAGTGGCTCAGTCAATGACTGAAGCAGGGATATCCCGAAAACCTGACCTGTTAGCGGACCTTGAGGACTGGAGTTGCCCACCCCTGACTGAGAGAGTGGCCTTTTTGATTAGGTAAATGTATAGATTTCCCACAAAACAAATGAATTAAAAAAATAAACTGCTCCGAGATCTTTAGTGTTTCAAAGAAATACAAAATGTGATGCAGCATTAAAGCAAAGTAAATACTATAAGCTGGAGAGTGTAAGGATCATTTAGTGCTAAATACTCCTAAGGATTTAGTATCCCTTAAGCTTACCGACTCTCATTGTCCCTCCTATGTTTCCTCAGCTGTTCCCCAGCTGAAGCTGCTGTGCGGGGCTGACTTCCTAGAGACCTTTCAAACCCCTAATCTGTGGAAGGCTGAACATGTCAAGGACCTAATGGGCGCGTTTGGCTTGGTCTGTGTCAGTCGCAGCGGACAGGACTCTCTCCATCTCATCCAGCAAACTGACCACCTTGCGCTGCTCCAGCATCACATCCATTTGGTCCAGGAATGGATTCCCAATGAGATCAGCTCCACACGCGTGCGCTGGGCCTTACGGACAGGGCTCAGTGTCAAATACCTGCTGCCGGACTCTGTTATAAGTTACATCAATAAGCACGGTATATACGCAGAGCAGAGCTAACAGAAATATAGAGAGGAGTAGCTGCATCTTCTGCAGCTAACCAGGAAGGAACCTGTTTGGGAAACGACACAAGCTGTATGATAAGAGCATAACTATCAATGTCATTGGATCCACGTGATGGAGATTTGGGTGGTCTAGACTCCACTGACGCCTGATGCTGGAATGGAGTACAGCTGCCGTCCCAAATGAGCACCAGTTACATGCTGGGATATGGAAAGTGTCCCGGTGAATCCAAACATGTACGGTTAATTTGTTAGACATCTGGACTTTATAGTACACTAATTGTAAAGGCTGTGATTTCCAAAATCCATTAATAGAAACCACGATTTAGCAAAGTCATTTAGAAGGCACTTATTTACCCTCTCGTCTGCCAGGTGGTCTTTTCTGTGTAGTGCTTTGGAATTCAAGGAGTTGAAGTAGAATGATCTGCTTGGTACAGAATTACCTTGGCACTTCCAGGGGAAAGTGAAAATGCTGCAGTATAGATCTATGAATAGTGACAATTGCTATAGCCTCTGAAGTTTAGTCTACTTGGAGAACAGTGGTTGAAATCAAAAGCATTATTGTATAATCCTAGGACCCAATACCAAATGAATGTGTTGTAGCCCCTCAAAAAATAACCAGAGATGTCACATCTGTGTGGAAACGCATGTTTTTTGAGCAGTGGCTGCATGTGCTGTATGAAATAGACATGACGGTGTAAAACGATGTATTAATCTCCAAATTCTGATGTTTTTGTATGATAGCCTTGTCTAGAAAGCCACTTGGAATGTAGCCTCTTTGTATAGCTGTATCGAGGTATCGTGTTAGAAGACGAGGGAGGTTATGTGGAGCAAGTTAAGAAGGAACAACTTCTGTGAGGGCTCATTTGCATGTCATTACCCAGGATCCCTGGCTGCAGTTGAAGCGTATGCTAACAGGTAATGGGGATAGGTAGAGTTGCAGACTTATGTGAGACATGTGAATGTGCTCACAAGTGATATTTGTAGTTTTTATTTGTCGCCATCCGCATCACTTCGCCATTCCTTCACCGATCACCACCTAGTACCGCAAGTAAAATATCAGTACACTCCATATGTTACCTTTCTTTATTGTTTTATTTTGCAATACAGTATAATGGACATCTTTAGGTACGAGCATACAAGAAAATACGCATAGCAGCATTAAACTGAAACATTACAATAAACACAAATGTATTTATATACAACAGTAGCCTTGGCTACTTTTTTTTTGGTGGGATAACAACTGTGATATGCAAACTTTCCCGCTGTTTCGTACAAACTTGTAAGAAAATTAAAAAAAGAGAAAAAAAAAACATAATTTTGATTGAATGTTTGTAGCCAAACGTTTATTCGAAATAGCCCAAATTGACTTAAAAAAAAGTGCTATAGCGCTGTTTTAAAGTGGCAAGGTTCAATAGTTCAATTGAAACACTATGTAAGTTTGCTTGCAGCAGTTCTACGCTGTCAGTGTTTGGGAGAGGAATGAAGCGGAGTATCTAGCTGTGTAGGTAAGCCCTGGCCGAATGCTACAAAGGGAGATTTAATTGTTTTATATTTGAACTTTTTTTTTATTCCATTTTTTTTTTATTAATGCAGAGGCACGGGGTGAGGAGTTCACCACCTCAAACACACTCAAACACCCTTTGCCAAGAAGGCAAGCACACCAAATAGGCGGCAACAGTCTTGTAATCCCGTCCGCCATGTGCACGTGTCTATATAGCACATGTGAATGTGCTCACGAGTAATATATATATATATATATATATTACAAAGTTGTGGTTTCCCACAATAGGTAGGTATTTAGAGACTGTTGGGAATAGTGTGAAATATTTTCTAATTTTATGCCAGGAGATAAGTGTCCCTGAAAAAGACACCATTAAGAATCCTCAGGGAGTGTGGAAAAGCTAGCTGTCCCTTCACCTCAGAGTTAACAAATTCTGATCTTACAAACATCCAATCCCTAATGTATCTTGTTAGTGCAATAAGATTGAAGCCCTCCACATCTGGAAGGCTTAGACCTCCCTGTTCTCTATCCATTTTTAGCCTTTGCAGACTGATCCTACAGTATGTTTCTTGTTATCTTACTATATATTTGTGAAAGCGTCGTATGTGGCTATGTCTGTATGTGTCTCCCTGTGTCCCTCCCTGTGTCCCTAGCGGCAATCCCGTTGACCTTGGGCCAGGCCAGTGAGATTGCTTCCTTGGCCCGCACACCTCTCATTGGCCTGAGGCGGAGTGAAGGGCCAAAGGTCACACACACACACACACACACACACCCCATCCCCCCTCCCTCCCGCTCTCCCGCTCTCCCTGTGGACCAACATTAAGCCACAGTAGAGAAAACGATCTCAAGCATCAGTGCATCTGAGTTAGGGATAACATCACCATAAGTAAATGAAAGTCTCAAATGGATAATGGACAGATATATAGAACACACCAGTTAGTTAGACTTGATAGGAGATCTCATTGATGGGTAAAATAATGCCTGTAAGTGGAGCAATACCAGAGTCAATAACTTGTGTTAGAACAGTAGTGATTCTGTATGCCCCTATAATAGACAAAGACCCTAGAGTATCATTCTCATCACTTCAAGCTTCATGAAGAAAAGATTGTACTCACATTACTGGTGTGTACCGTCCTTGGGTGCGTGCGTCCAGCACGCCCTGGAGTGACTGACTTGTCCTGGATCATCACTGGCAGGTAATGGTCAACAGCCCAGTAATATTTACCTTAAGCTAGTGTTTGTTATGCATTCATTCATCTCTTGGGAAGAAATACATAAGGGCCAATCATTGTGGTTGTCAGGTGGACACCATTAGGTCTATATCTCGCGTGGATTGTTTCTTATATGGATTCATTTATCATGGACATTTTAACAGCACTCTGAACATTTATTGAGCTTTTTTCAAAAGAACCGAGCATACATGTGTTTGTGAGCACCATTTACCACTCATCCCTACTGAAGCATGCAGAGAGCGCAGCAGCTGCTTCCTCCCTCTGCTGGATCTACAGGCCTCCCACCCACCTGCGGACTCAGAGCACCACGTGGGAGGTAAAACAAAATGTCCGCCACCGCTCTTCCAGCACTCCTCACGACCTCCACAGACTGAGCAGGCAGCACGTCCTCCTCCCACCCATCCCCAAGGATGACCCAGGCAGCTGGCTGCAGCATCGCTCCCCTGGGACTGCAGGTCACCCCTTCTGCAGCTCGGCTCACCACGCGGAAGGCCGAAAAACAAAATGGCCGCTGCTCGTCTCATCCCAGGCCCCTCTGTATAGGCTGCAGTCGCCCCAGACCTGAGCAGGCACATCCCCAGGGATGTCACAGGTACCAAGCCACCCTGTACCCCTGTCTCACTCATCTGGCTCGGCACTGCCTCTCCCTAGGCCTCTCAGCCCTGACCCTGTGTCACCAGCTAAGCGTCCCTCCTGGCTCGTTACTCGCCCCACCACGGAGTCAGCCAGTCCAGAAGAGAGGTATGTATGTGGAGGTATTATTTGGGAGGTTTTGATTTATAACACTTATTGTAGTTTTGCTGTGCGTTGCTGTGTTAAACTGTTACCACCTCATGATGGCTTGCGGCCTACACCGCACATTTTAATGTTGGTCTTCTGGGGAATCGGGGCAAGGTGTCAATATACCCCTCAAAATGAAGCTGGCACTCTGGTCTTCCACCTCCCGTCGGTGATGGGCCTGTATCTTGCAATCTGGGACAGGATTGCAGTGGATCAAGCAATGTCAGAGCAGGAGCTCACACTTTATGCAGTCATCTTGGAAACCGCTCACCCGGAAGTCCACCATATGTCGGTTTTAAGGGGCACTCCTTTTACTGTGTTACCTATCAAGAGTCCGGCACACTACTTGAACAGGTGAGGAACAGCCATAATACCCTACTGGATATTGTGTAGCAAGGCTTAACAGATTTTAGTATCTCCCTAAAGCCCTTGCCCTATACAAAGTTAAAGGGCAGCATATAAACCGGTAGCATTTTGGACACTTTACTATTCAACAAAAGGGCCCTAATGTGTGCATGATGGAATATGCACATCCCATTGAACGCTTTGAGAACAGTTGGCCGGTGTACTGGACTAGATATCATTGGTCCACCGCATGTTTGTTTAATAATGCCTGAAGGCTCTTCCCCCTGCACCTGTGTTGCCCACTGCTTGTAACAGATCATTGTCCTGGACAGCTCATACAGCCTCCTCATTACTAATACTACAGTACATCGTCATCATGAAAATGACCTTCACCAGCAACAAAACTCTGATTCCCCCTAATTCACCGGTACCAGCGACTGACCCTATTTTAATTGTACTATTACTTGTACAATTCTTACTTCTTGGCCATGTAAGCCTATACATGCAGAGGTCCCAGCGTTTCCCCATCTTATTGGCAGAGCACAAATGGGTGACTACATCCTCCTCACCCCCTTTGACCAAAAATGTCCAAACTGTTGATTTTTGAATACTAGAAGAAACAGGATGAGAATTCAATGTTGCTGGTGGCATAAGCGGCATTCTAGAAGATGTCCTTCCCCTCACTCTAGTTTGAGCTATGGCTGCACACACCACTGCTAACAATATATTGATCATCATCATCTGTCCCCAATAGTAATATTTGTGTTCTGCTTTTTCTGAAGTTAAGATTTTCTTGTCTCTCCCCATTGCCATCACCAGGGCCATGCTCTCTATGATGATAACTGATGTGGCATTGGCTGCTCTTGCCTAACAGTGTGTGCCTTTTCTGGAGAGGATAATGAGGGTTATCCTGATGGTGGGTTTGTGGGTTTTATTTCATTTTGAAATAAATATATAGGGAGGTAAATGTAGCTTTTTTAGTGTATTGCCAATAATAGGAGCACGACTGGTGCTAGTTGTGGATGGTCAATACTGCCTGCTGCCCACATAGTAACGGACGATCATCACCTTCACTGCTGGTACCACCAACACCATTAACCGTTGTAAAACGAACGATCACATAATTAGCTCTCACACCACTCGTGCCATCAGTCACTTCCCTCCCCTACTTGTGCTGTTTGTGCACCACATCCAAAACCTACGTATACTTTATAGGAACAAGTGCTCCCGTAACTCGCAGATCAGAAAGCGCATTGCACAGCAGATGCTAATAATAGACTATGGGGACATAGTATTTGGCACAGCACCCCAAACTCACCTTGGCAAACTAGACACCCTTTACAACTCAATATGCCGCTTTGTCCTACAATGTAATGTAACTACAACACACACCACTGTAAAATGCTCCAAGAACTAGATTGGTCATCACTTGACTCCAGGCACAAAGTACAATGTTCCTGTCTAGCCATCAAATACTTTCTGTGCACGCTACCCGTCTATCTGAACAAGCTCCTCACCCCTACCACACGCAGTTCTAATCACCTGAGATCTGACTCCAAAAGATTGTTCACAGTCCTAAGGTTCAACAAAGTATCCGGGCGCTCCACTTTGTTACCGTGCACCTCACGCCTGGAACAACCTATCAGAAACTCCCAAAACCGTCTCCAGTATACATAACTTAAAAATGTGAGACAGTTGAAATCTTAATCTTGTCTGAAACTGTGGCACATGCCCATAATCGTTTATCTCCAACTGTCCTGTAATGTCTGCAAATTGAATGTATAACCTCTATTCATTGAATGTAACGTCATCATAACTCTGTGCCCGGGGCCAGGACATACTTGAGGTAACTCTCAATGTACAGTGAGTCCTCGCTTACCGACTTCCCACTTACCGATGGATGCCTTTTCCGACGCTGCATAATGCAGTCCGCCGGACGCATTATCCGACTTCGGACCCGCTTATCCGATGGTCACCGCCACCGATTAACAAGGTCCTACAATCCGACGGTCCATTAACCAATGGTGGTTTACGGGATGCATTCCGTTGGATAAGCGAAGACCACCTGTATTATTTCCTGGTAAAACATTTTTATAAATAAATAAAACAACCTCCTCCATCTCTGTGTCAATTCCTTCTCCCTCCACCCCCTCCATGTCTTGAAAGAGAGCTAGAGACTGTGTATCTCCACCACATTACTGAAGGTATATAAGACCACATATCTTCTCTCAGAGGAAGTCTGCTGCTGCTGTTGCGCACCGAAAGGTTCAGACTTGTCCAGCTCCCTCCTCAGCGGAGTCATCTTCCCTCACACTCATACTAGAAGTAGCAACGTGACTTTATTTTGGCATGGATGGCTGTTTTCGCTTTGCCACTTCAAGTGGAGCCAGTAACATGTAGCTATTTACTTACAAATGGTTTCACTATAGTGGTGGGATCGGGTTGTCCTCACCTGAGGACGGTGATTATAATGATAATTTTTTTAATAATTTTGGAAAAACCTCTGTGTTTTATTTCCTTTAATCAAAAGACAAAACATCCCCAATGCTACATCGAAAATTACAAATAATTTAGTACATTAATATGTATTTTTAGCTATATTTTTAATTCATAATTATGGGGCGTTTAGTTCAATCCTTTGGCCAAAACATTTTAAGCCTGCAACCACATCACGGTAAACCCATTTCGGCAGGTCCTGCACTACCAATATTATACTGTCTTATGTATTTCTTCCACTGCATAGAGAGAAGGGCGAAAACAAAGCCACACGACAGCACACAGCATGGGGTGCGGGACATGTATGTGGTCCCTAAAGGGTTAGAAATGTATAAAGCACAGCCCGCCTTAGGCTTTGCGGAGCCCAAGGCGGCACTTTGGCACCGGGGGCCACCCCATGTAAAAAACTTAAAGGGATTTACCTTTATGAACAGCCCTCCAGCAGCGTCATGACATCACAGTGGCATGTGACATCGGTCACCATTGAAACGTGATGCAACAGGAGGCGGCCTGCTCCGGAAAAGGTAAGACCACTCTCACAAAGGAGAAAACACACACCCCTTTCTCTTCCGGTTCGGGGGCCTCGCTCTCTCTCCGGTCAGGTGGAAGTTGGTCCCAGCGCCAACAGGAGGAGGCAGCGCGGGGCCCAAGACAACCGCCTTTCTCGCCTTGCCCTAAGGCCGGCCCTATTTCCTTTCATACTAGAAAGCTGCTGCTGGGTTCACACTAATTAATAGGGTTTTTTTTCCTTCTGCCACTCTGCCCACAATCACAACCACCAGCCACCGTCCCAACCCCCTCTTCTAATATGCCGACACAATATTACTGAGTGATCTATTATGTATATCTAGTACTGGTCGTTCTCCCAATGCATAAACACGTCTGTATCTGTCCACACTCCCTCCCTAAATGCACAAGGTGAGTGTGCCCTATTCATTGTATCGTGGTTAAGCACATTTTGAAAGCGACTTATTTCAAACCTAATTGCAAATGCAATGCCCTTTCACTTTGAGCGTTAATAGAACTTGTTGCAAACTTTTGTATCAAGGCAAAAACTCGAAACTGCTTCTGCTCTGCCGTCGGAATGACATCACCACGTTTCCCGACATACGTTTCGCATCAGCTTTGTCAAGAGAACGTTACTCCCCCTTGTGAGGTAAGTTTAAATACACTGCTGGTAGAGGCGGTCATAGGAAAATGTAGCCATTAATGGTTTGGCTGTTTCGACATGGATATACTGATAGATGTAATCAGTTATCTATATAGATTGTGTTATAGTTGTGAGTATACAATCCGGTGATCTACCCTCTTTATCCGGGATGATTGGTTACTGTTCACAGATAGTTATGCTATTAAGTATTCTAAAACACATTCAGATATCTCAGTGAGTGAGGACAGAAACTGGAGTATGGGGGACTTGTTGTTGAATTGTGCGCATATTCACTTGTATATATGCGTTCAGAGGAAAGGTGTAAATAGGGAACCTTTGTTTAGACCTTTAGGAAATTGGCTTTGGAGCTGATAGATCCATAATGTTTGTATAGTAACAGACAGGAGTAAGGTTGAAAGGTTTGGAGTGGGGCATACAGTACACTCAGTTTAGAAAGTCTGTATGGGTATCGGTTCCCTTCCCTGGTTGTCTATAAGTTATGCAGAGTGCCCAAATCCACAAGCTCATGCTGCTTGTTTAGCAAAGATTTAAAAAAAAAAAAAAAGTGGCACTGGAGTCTCACAGGTGAGTGTGACTTGTTATTTTATTGTACGTTTAATAAATCGCTCTCTTACAGATGCATTGTTTCTTTTTTTTTTTTTTTTTTTGGTGATTGTATCACTTGAACAAACCGCAGCGACCTGATAGAGAACCTATTTTAATGGACTAACTACTTCATTTGGACACTCACTATCAAGCATATGAGACAATCTAACTCGGGGGTGGCCAACTCTAGTCCTCAAGGGCCACCAAAAGGTCAGGTTTTCAGGATATCCCTGCTTCAGCACAGGTGGCTCAATCATTAAGTGAGCTACTGATTGAGCCACTTGTGCTGATACAGGGATATCCTGACAACCTGACCTGTTTTTAAGGGCCGGCCTTAGGATGTGTGGGCCAAAGTTGGCACGCTGGCAGCGGGACCCATCCTGTGGAAGTGATGGGGGTACTTAACTTGAACGGCCCTGCTCCTGCAGCATTGCAGCATCGTGACGTCACGGCAACATATGATGTCCCGTTGTTATGGCAACGCACTGTCATCTGATGTCACGGCCTCATGACAACACGACGCTGCAGGAGGAGTGCTGCTCTGGAGAAGGTGAGATCCCCACACAGACACACGCACACACCTTGGGGTAAGAGCCAGTACTGCTAGTCCAGGGGCCCCGCACTCCTTCCTCCAGCTCCCTCCTCTGGTCGGGAAGAAGTTGGATCTCTGCTGAAAGAAGAGGAGGGCGGGGCCCCCCAAAGGTGCAAGGCCCAAGGCAACTGCCTTGTGCCTTGCCCTAAGGTCAACTTGGTAGCCCTTAAGGACTGGAGTTGGGCACCCATTACCTAATTGCTCTATGGACTGTAGGTACTAACCTAAGTGCTTCTCAATGTTTAATAATCCATGTGGCTGTTCACTTTGTTCATTTACTTATTTTTTAGATATTTTCTTCATATTTTATTAATCTTATGTTTATTACCTAATCTATTAAAACGATATATCTATTTTTATTTTACTAATACACGCTATGCAAGCTCTAGACTAGGAAGCAGCATCTGGTCCATATGAGTCAGGCGTGCAAGGAGCAGCTCTCAGAACAAGCAGAATCTATAGAGAAGGAGCTCGCTCAGGAAGTCGGAAGGTGCTGCAGAGATGATATGTTGTTATATTGTTACAAATACAATTGTATTTCCATACACGTGAGGACAGCTGCCTATTAAATACCATAAAGGGCTTTATCTCCATTCATGTGTCCTGGGCCACAAGATTTCTGTTGGCCTCCCTAGCTCCTAGTACTCCATATAACTAATCTCCAAATGACGTGTTTGGTGCAAGGAGAGCAGAGTTTAACACCAACAATGTTCCAAATGAATCCTGTAGCAATAGTTTAAAACATGTATCACACGAAGAAAAATCCTTTCGCTTCCAGTGGTTAGGGACTGTTCAGCTGTAGCAGGACACACAGCACATCTGCGGGAGCAGACACCATTGAAAACAAATTAGATGTGCACAAAAGGGGCGGGGCTAACACACTAATGCCCCTGCTGGCGTTATATCTATATGTTTTGCTCTATTGTGCTTTATTGATTTGCTATGTAAGCCATTGGCATTGCAACATTTCATGTATCACTGAACAAATGGCTGGGCATTATCCAACTGGCTTAATTTGCGACTGGTATAAAGAGCATTCTTTTTAATGTAATACCCTCTGGGAGCCCAAATCGGAAGGAAATCAAAGTCAGACCGAAAATTATGCCGTTTCATAAAATGGCTAAATAGTCCAGGCAAATATATAGCATTTTAAGAATGTGTTCTTCATTCTGGCCACCGGGTGGCACTATTTGGTAGGATAAATGTGCGATGCCATCTGGGAGAGACTATATTTACTACTAGCTGATATACCCGGCGTTGCCCGGAGGCCGTGAGGGGGGGTGTGAAAGGCAGGGGGGGGGGCGTGAAAGGCTGGGGGGGGGCGTGAAAGGCAGGGGGGGGGCGTGAAAGGCAGGGGGGGGGCGTGAAAGGCAGGGGGGGGGCGTGAAAGGCAGGGGGGGGGCGTGAAAGGCAGGGGGGGGCGTGAAAGGCGGGGGGGGGGCGTGAAAGGCGGGGGGGGGGCGTGAAAGCCGGGGGGGGCGTGAAAGGCGGGGGGGCGTGAAAGGCGGGGGGGGGGGGCGTGAAAGGCGGGGGGAGGCGTGAAAGGCGGGGGGGGGCGTGAAAGGCGGGGGGGGCGTGAAAGGCGGGGGGGGGCGTGAAAGGCGGGGGGGGCGTTAAAGGCGGGGGGGGGCGTGAAAGGCGGGGGGGGGCGTGAAAGGCGGGGGGGGCGTGAAAGGCAGGGGGGGCGTGAAAGGCGGGGGGGCGTGAAAGGCAGGGGGGGCAACACACACACACAGTGTGACACACACACACACAGTGTCACACACACAGTGTCACACACACACACACACACACAGTGTCACACACACACACACACACTGTCACACAGACACACAGTGACACACACACGTCACCTAGAGCGACACACACGCGACACCTACCTGTAGTTCAGGCCGCCGCCATCTTCTCACTCGGCGCCGCGAGGGAACTACTTCCGGCCGCCGCCATCTTCACTCGGCGCCGCCGCCATCTTAGGCGCATCGCGAGGGAGGAAGGGGGTCTGCTGCCTGTTCCCCCGCCGGGGATGGAGATGAGGCGCCGCGAGATCCGCTGCCTGTTCCCCCGCCGGGGATGGAGATGAGGGGAGCGGGAGCGCCGGGAGAGGTGAGCGGAGGGGGTGTAATGTGCGCGCGTGTGCACAGGGACATCTCACTCGGCGGCGCCGCCGCCATCTTAGGCGCATCGCGAGGGAGGAAGGGGGTCCGCTGCGCGGGGATGGAGATGAGGCACCGCGAGGTCCGCTGCCTGTTCCCCCGCCGGGGATGGAGATGAGGGGAGCGGGAGCGCCGGGAGAGGTGAGCGGAGGGGGTGTAATGTGCGCGGGTGTGCACAGGGACATCTTCTCAGTCGGCGCCGCCGCCATCTTAGGCGCATCGCGAGGGAGGAAGGGGGTCCGCTGCGCGGGGATGGAGATGAGGCGCCGCGAGGTCCGCTGCCTGTTTCCCCGCCAGGGATGGAGATGAGGGGAGCGGGAGCGCCGGGAGAGGTGAGCGGAGGGGGTGTGTGTGTGTACACAGGGGTGAGAGTGTGTGTGTGTGTACACAGGCCTGACAGTGTGTGTGTGTACACAGGGCTGAGAGAGAGTGTGTGTGTGTGTGTGTGTGTGTGTGTGTGTGTGTGCAGGTTGTTGTTTCACAGGGGTGACTGTGAATGTGTGTGTACACAGGGGTGACAGTGTGTGTGTGTGTGTGTGTACAGGGTTGAGTGTGAGTGTGTGTACAGTGTTGAGTGTGACACTGAGTGTGTGAGTGTGAGGGGGTGACTGTGTACCAAGGAGTCCTCAGAGGTTCTGGCCGTGTGGTGTGACTGCAAGTGTGTGAGAGTGAAGGAGGTGATGTCACAGTGGGGCGTACCTCTTGGCCAATGAGTCACGGACCAATCAGATTCACCGCAGATAGCACTAACCTCGCTAACCATTCGATTTTATATATTAAGATACGAAGATACGATGAAACCATCTTCCACCGGGACGTCAGCTTCCAAAGACTGAAGTTTGTTGGAATTGTGGCTTAAAAAATGGGATTTGAATGGAAAAGTACTGATTTTTATTAGTGAGACTCCACTGAAGTCTATAAAACCGCTGATGCTAAAAAAAATCAGTGAGACTGACTCCAATCCAATGAAAACGTGGAGAAGATTGGAATCCAATTCAGTCTGAATAGTTAGGAAATAACGAGGAGTTTACCCCTAAACACACAATACTTCGTCACGGGGGTGGATTCGTGGAGTTGCCCCCCGACAATGGTAGTAGTTACATAGTGGTTAATACATAAAAGGAATTCAAACGTGCTTGGGCTAGCTAAAAGCTGGTACCAAGTACAACATAAAGCCAAATATCAAATTCTAAGGTTTTACAGCAGGAAATGGGCAGAGTGGGTGTGCCACGGGGTTCTTGTCTGCCCTCACATTCCATTTGAAGCTGCTGGTTCCACTTGATTTAGACTTTTTTTTTTTTTAAATTAGCTGTGTACCATTTTCTATTCATAACATATCAACCCTTGAAAAACAGAGTCCCCCGGGACGGATTAAAATGATTGTGTTAGTTTGTCATACAGTATAATAGGCTTGAAGGCTAACATCCAAATACCTCCTTCATCTTCAGGCTTCTTTGAAAAAGAAGAAAGGTTAGGAACATGTATCATAATATGAACTTAGCTCTAAATGCATATGGTGCGGATTGATTAAATGACGACGATAGGAATTTATTTTCCCCCCATATGAGATATCTTTGGATAATGTGTCACTGTTTAGTTTTTTCCTGCCTCTGGATCAATATACTGTAAGTACAAATATATACTGTATATATATATATATATATATAAATAAATATATATATATATATATATATATATATATATATATATATATATATATATATATGTTTCGGTCGTCCAAATTTAACATAGGTTGGACTTGATGGGCATATGTCTTTTTTCAACCTCATCTACTATGTAACTATGTAACTATGATAGTCTGAGGGAGTAAGGAGTATAGTTACTTTTTATTTACAGACCTAATTTAAAGTATTTTTTGGAAAATAAAGGGTTTGTTTAAAAAAAGAACCTCCTTCGTACTGATCTTATAACACACGGTACATAACCTATAATTTTATGTTTACTTAAGTGTCTGAAGATCTTTATGCTCTAGACCAAGGGTGCGCAAACTGGGGGGTGCACCCCCCAGGGGCGATGCAAGATTCTCCAGGGGGGGTGCGCGGGCAGTTGCAGAGGGCCTGCACTCTTCACCAAGGCATTTAAATTAAATGCCGGGGGATCGTGTGAGTCCTCTGTAATTCACTTACTGGGATGCAGATGTGTGGTGTGACGTGGCGCCATGGCAACGCGGCATCAAATTACGCCGCGGGACCATGTGACGTCACATGACCCCGCTGTGTCATTTGACGCTGGAAAACGAGGTAAGAGGGGTGCGAACACCGCTAGACTGGACTTAACCAGTACTTTTCTAATGGCACTTCAATCACTGTTTAATGGTGATCCAGAACCACTGATACTGTATATAATAAACTAGTGTCACCAATAGTAAAATCCCTTGACGAGTGCCCCATGTACTTAGATTTATTTTCTCACTCTGTCTTATATATTGCTATTTGTCACAATACAATGACAAGGTTATTAAGATTGTTCTCTACAGGCATACCCCGCTTTAAGGACACTCACTTTAAGTACACTTGCGAGTAAGTACATGTCGCCCAATAGGCAAACGGCAGCTCACGCATGCGCCTATCAGCATGTCCTGAACAGCAATACCGGCTCCCTACCAGTACTGAAGCTGTGCGCAAGCGGGGAGACTATAGAGCATGTTACAAATGCGTTATTTATATCAGTTATGCACGTATATGACGATTGAGGTACAGTACATGCATCGATAAGTGGAAAAAAGGTAGCGCTTCACTTTAAGTACATTTTCGCTTTACATACATGCTCCGGTCCCATTGCGTACGTTAATGCGGGGTATGCCTGTATTGTCTTCCCAATGCCTATAGGGGATTTGCCGGTTAAAAACCCCTCTTAATTCAAGTACCATTTCACTAACTAATGTATGCACTGGTTTGTGTCTGTGATAAAGCTCAACGTTAATTAATTAGAAACATTGGCCCCTTTCCAGTGTGCTATGAATCTCCTTTCGATCTTGAAGATTTCAGCTCCTTTCATTTGAATCAAGTTGAAATCTTTCCAAGTCAGGAGAAGATGATTTCACAGCATATTAGTCTGTGTATCAAGCAGTGTGTATTAACAGAATGTCACTTTTCAATTAATGAACATTCTTTGTACGCAGTAGCATAGTAGATGAGGTTGAAAAAGGGCATCTGTTCATGAAGTTCAAACTATGTTAATGTTAGGCAACCGATAATTATCCTATATTTGTGTAGCCCCTGTAAGTAAGAGCGGGCTACTTATCCTTCTCCTACTGGAGTAAGCCCTGGTAAGGGCAGGCGCCAGTAGTAACCATGGGTTTTCCCCCCTCACCAAGCCCTGCCTGGAGTGATAGAGGTAGGCCCCTGACTCTGTAGCAGGCCTGAGACAGAGGGGAGGTTCTGCTGACATTGTATTGTATGTCTTTATTTATGTAGCGCCATAAATGTACATAGCGCTTCACAGTAGTAATACATATCATATAAATAACAAATAATATAAATAACAGATCATGGGAATAAGTGCTTCAGACATACTGTAAAAGTAACATTAAGGAAGGAGTCCCTGCTCCGAGGAGCTTACAATCTAATTGGTAGGTAGGGAGAACGTACAGAGACAGTAGGAGGGAATTCTAGTAAGTGCGTCTGCATGGGGCCAAGCTATATGTATCGTGTCCATGATTATCCAGTGCTATTCATATGCTTCTTTAAGCAGATGTGTCTTAAGGTGAGTCTTAAAGGTGGATAGCGAGGGGGCTAGTCGGGTATTGAGAGGAAGGGCATTCCAGAGGTGTGGGGCAGAAAGTGAGAAAGGTTTAAGGCGGGAGAGAGCTTTAGATACAAAGGGGGTAGAAAGAAGACATCCTTGAGAAGAACGCAAGAGTCGGGATGGTGCATAGCGAGAAATTAGGGCTGAGATGTAAGGAGGGGCAGAAGAATGTAAAGCTTTAAAAGTGAGCAGGAGAATTGAGTGTGAGATACGGGATTTAATCGGAAGCCATGGAGGGGGATTTCAGGAGGGGAGATGCAGAGACAGATTTAGGAAAGAGTAGAGTGATTCTGGCAGCAGCGTTTAGGATAGATTGTAGGGGAGACAGGTGAGAGGCAGGAAGGCCGGACAGCAGGAGGTTGCAGTAATCGAGACGTGAGAGAATGAGGGCCTGAGTCAGAGTTTTAGCAGTCGAGTAACAGAGGAAAGGGCGTATCTTTGTGATATTGCGGAGGAAAAAGCGACAAGTTTTAGAAACGTTTTGAATATGAGAGGAGAATGAGAGAGAGGAATCAAGTGTAACCCCTAGGCAGCGTGCTTGGGCTACTGGGTGAATGATCGTATTTCCAATAGCAATGTGGATGGTGGTAGTAGGGCCAGGTTTGGGAGGAAGTATAAGGAGCTCTATTTTTGCCATGTTAAGTTTCAGTCGGTGGATGGCCATCCAGGATGATATTCCAGAGAGGCATTCAGAAACTTTGGTCTGTATAGCAGGTGTAAGGTCAGGGGTTGAAAGGTAAATTTGTGTGTCGTCAGCATAGAGGTGATATTTAAACCCAAAAGATGCGATTAGGTCACCTAGAGAGAGTGTGTAAAGAGAAAAGAGAAAAGAGAAGGGGTCCCAGGACAGAGCCCTGGGGTACCCCCACAGAGAGATCAATAGAGGAGGAGGAGGAGAAGAGGAGGAGGAGGAGAAGAGACACTGAAAGTACGATGGGAGAGGTAAGAGGAGATCCAGGATAAAGCTTTATTCCGAATACCAAGAGTATGGAGAATGTGAAGGAGAAGAGGGTGGTCCACGGTGTCGAATGCTGCAGAGAGGTCGAGTAATATGAGCAGAGTGTAATGACCTCTGTCTTTGGCAGCATGAAGGTCGTCAGTTATTTTAGTGAGGGCTGTTTCAGTAGAGTGAGCAGTGCGGAAGCCAGATTATAGAGGGTCTAGGAGAGAATAGGTGTTGAGAAAGTGTAGCAATCGAGAGAATACAAGACGTTCAAGGAGTTTGGAGGCAAAAGGCAGGAGGGCGAGGTAGAGATGGAGAGAAGTGAGAGAGCGAAAATGAGATGAGGTGATGGTCAGAGAGAGGAAAAGGGGAAATTGAGAAATCGGAGAGAGAGAAGTTTTTAGTGAAAACCAGGTCTAGGTAGTGTCCATCCTTGTGGGTGCTGGCTTCAGTCCACTGTTGAAGGCCAAAAGAAGAGGTTAGAGAAAGAAAGCGGGAAGCCCAAGGGAGAGAGGGGTCATCAATGTGGCAATTGAAGTCCCCAAGGAGAAGAACAGGGGAGTCTGAGGAGAGAAAGAAAGAGAGCCAGGATTCAAAGTGAGAAAGGCAGAAGGGGTAGAGGAAGGTGGGCGATAGATGACCACCACATGGACCAGGAGAGGAGAGAAGATCTGGACTGTGTGAACCTCAAAGGAGGGAAAAGCAAGAGAGGGAGGAATAGGAACGGTTCGGTAGTGGCAGAGAGAGGAGAGCAGGAGCCCCACGCCTCTACCCCTGCCATCAGGGCGCGGAGTGTGGGAGAAGGAAAGTCCAACATAAGAGAGGGCAGCTTCCAGAGCAGAGTCAGACTGAGTGAGCCTGGTCTCAGTTATGGCAAATAGGAGCAGAGAGTGAGAGAGAAAGAAGTCATGCACAGAGAGGAACTTGTTAGAGAGGGAGCAAGCATTCCAAAGGGCACAGGAGAAAGGGAGAGAGGAGGGAGGGTGGCAGGGGATGGGTATGAGGTTGGAGGGGTTTACACCAGAAGGAGTAGAAGTTGCATATGGAAGGCGAGGACGAGAGCAAGTAGAAATAAGGCAGGGACCAGGATTGGGAGAGATATCCCCAGAAGCGAGGAGGAGAAGCATGGACAGAAAGAGAATGTGTGAGGATGATTTGTAGGGGTGTGTTTTAGTGCAGGAGGTATAGCTGTATGGTGACAGAGGGCGCAGGTAAGAGAGGAGTTCATGTGAACTGAGAAGTGGTGAAGTAAGGAGAGATGAAGATATATGAATAGAGTTAGAGACATGAAGATGCTGGTGGAAGGAAGTGCATAATTTGAAAATAAGTGAGGTTACAGCAAATATAAAAAATAAAGGTGGTATCATAGCAATAGTAATGTGTTGAGATGTGCAGTCTGGGATGATATACTCCTTTCAGGCGTAGTTCAAATGCAGGAATCAGAAGCAGTAGATGGTGTCCACTTTTTCCACTTCTTTTTGAACTTCCTTTTTTTTAAACTTCCACACTACTTTAAAGATTTCTACTTAAAAGCATTTCTGCTTAGAAGCAAATGCTGCAGGCAGCAATGGCTGTTGTGAGTTTACTTATATACTCTTACAAAGTCACCTGGCTGGACTAAACAACTTAATTAGCACGTGTGAGGGACGTTACAACAAATGGTTTGAAAGACAAATTAAATTAAGACACAGCAGGGTATGATGATTGCAGGACAGACAGACAATTTGAGATGTTTTTACCTAAATTGAACTAAATAGGCAGCAGGGTAGGATGATTGCAGGACAGACAGACAATTTGAGATGTTTTTACCTGAGAAAAGACAAGACATGAGATGAGAAGCAGATCAATGGCCCCAACTTCCTTTTTTAAACCTCCACACTACTTTAAAGATTTCTACTTAAAAGCATTTCTGCTTAGAAGCAAATGCTGCAGGGCTGGATCTATTTAGTGGGCTGTCCTGTGTGTGTGTCAGTTCTGGAGTGTGTCAGTCTGAGAGTTCTGCCTGTGAGGAGGAGAGGCTGTCAGTCTGTGGAGTTGGAGTGTCTGGCTGGTGTGTCAGAATCTGGAGAGGAGAGTGGCAGTTCTGTATGGTGACAGGAGAAGCCATGCTGAGAGTGAGAAGAGTGCTTGGAAGAGATACTCAGAGCCCCTCTGAGTAGAGCGGACAGAACTATAGAGGTGGACCAATGCCCCTCACCCTGTTCAGGGGGTGAGGGGAAAGACATCTAACCTCACCCATAGGGCCTACCCTGGGGGGGTGGAGGCAGGGGTATTGAGGCCCGGTCCAGACCATCCTGCCAGGATACAGTCTGGAGGAGAAGGAGGGAGGAAGAGACCTTGTTCATATGTGGAAGTACTGCTGCTAATGAACTGCTGCTTTGTATGAGCTAAGAGACAATAAAGATATTGCTGTTTTACACAAAGAGACTGTGTGAGAGCTGGATCATTCGCCCTGGGACCAGGGTTTTCTCTGTAAGGGTCCTATCCCACATCCCTGGGACTTATGGAGATGGGGGCGCTGCTCCACAACCACTAAAGAATGGAGGCATATACCCCAGAAGCCTGGCCCTGTTATCCCCCACACCAACGCGGGAGACTCAGGCCCTCCTGTTCCAAGCAGGTATGCACCACCAATTACATGTAGCCAGCCCTCACTACACCTTAGAGGCATGATCTGTGTCTGGGGCGGGGGGTTGGGGGGGGGGGGACATGGGCTACATTTGTATATCCAGTATTTGGATCCAGAGGAAGGTAAAACCTAAAACCCCAGTGACACATAATTCAATGATGTCTCATCTTGTTTCCCTATTTTATTTAATGTCTTCATCCCCCTTTGAGAAAGTCGACCATGTGCGACGAAACATGTCAGGGAATGTCATTACGCATCACGCACTGACATTACGTCACCACGCATGCGAACGATCAGGCCGGATCGATCGCGGAATACAGTTGCGGCCTACCATTATAGGAGACTGTTTTGGGACTTCAAACGGACTATTTGTGAATATTTAAAGTTGCCTCCAGGTTCCGCGGCTGACCACTGCCCTTCTACACTACTGAAGGAGACTACAACTGTGGACTTCAGACGCAGATTGACCGGATTGGCTGTGATATTATTCACAAATTGCTTATTTTATACCTACCTTTGTGAGTGATTTTCTTTCCCTCCCCCTCCTTTCCCCATCAGTAAATTTACTTTTTTTACGCTATGGGGCGTGCGCTCTCTTCTCTTTCTCATATATATATATATATATATATATATATATATATATATATATATATATATATATATATATATATATATATATATATATATATATAATATTTATTTGTATATAGTTATCATATCCCCTCTTAGACGCCTCTTTACTAATGTAAATAAAACTAATTTAGCTAGCCTCTCCTCATAAGTTAGATTGTCCACCCCATTTATTAATTTGGTGGCTCTTCTCTGCACACCCTCTAGTTCCATAATGTCTTTTCTTAGGATTGGTGCCCAAAATTGTACTCCATATTCAAGGTGTGGTCTTACTAATGTTTTATAAAGGGGCATAATTATGTTTACTTCCCTTCCATCCATTGCCCGTTTAATGCAAGATAAGATCTTGTTTGCCTTTGCAGCTACTGCATGACTTCGGGCACTATTGCTAAGTCTGCTGTCTACCAGTACTCCTAAATCCTTCTCCATCAAGGATTCCCCCAATTTATCCCCGTTTAATTGCTTTCATACCGGCCCTTTTGACACAAACTCGGTGGTACACAAGGACACCTGTACTCCATTTTGAATTTTTTTTTTAAGTATGCTCATTGAACACACTATGAGATAAATACAAAGGTATAATTTGCTCAATCTTTGATGTACCTTAAACATGGTACATCGGCTATACTCTAATCTACATAACTGTTTACCTTTTTGTTCTGTTTCGCTAAGATTTCATTATTCAGGTCACTAGTATACACCAAGACCTGAGATACCTCTGTCTAATACCATCAGAAAAGGGGTGTATATCGAAGCTTCGTGGTATACATTAATAGCATTTATCCAGGCTAATGACTTTATTAAAGCCAGCACAGACAAGGGACCAAATGTCCCGCTGGTTATCCTCTATAATAATAATAATAGCATTTTCTTGTATAGCGCTGCTAGTTTTAAGTAGCGCTTTACAGAGACATTTTGCAGACACAGGTCCCATGAAGCTTACAATCCTCTTCTGAGGCACAGGGAGATAAAGTGACTTGCCCAAGGTCACAAGGAGAGGACACTGGGAATTGAACCAGGTTCCCCTGCTCCAAATTCCAGTGCCAGTCAGTGTCTTTACTCACTGAGCCATTCCTTCTCCCTTCTAAACCAAAGAAGGGTTAATACTTACCTTTGCTGATAAGGTTAATGCTTTACAGATAGTAACTTGTGATGAAGGATCGCTTTTTCTGAGTAGATTGGTTGCTACAACTCCATTCTCTACCAACTAAATATAGCAGCACGCATTCACGTCTCTGTTTCATACCAGCATTATAAATACAATCGCGCCATGGGACATGTATCTATATGGTTGCTAATGGCAGCCAAGTAAACAATATAGAGATTCAGGGTATCGGAGTGTTCTCAGGACTCATACATACCTTTGATATACTGTAGAGTCAAAGTGTTAAAGAGATCATTGATCCCACTATCATATACAGGATCACATGGTCTAATAGGTTTGTGCATACTCACAGAGGTCTATTATTTTTTACAGAAAGTATAAGGTTTTTAGCAGCACCTAAAATGAAGAATATAAACAGGTAAATACAGAAGTGGTGCACGGGAACAAGGAGGAACCCTGATTTCCTCCAAAATTACAATGTAGAACATGGGGTATGTTCCCAGCACACAATGAGAATACGATTGTAATTATTCAATCGTATTCTCGTTGTGTGCTGGGAACGTACCCCATGTTCTACTAGTTTTACGTTCAGACGGGTATATTTGCTAACACACCTAGTTCTGAGCATCTAGTCTACCTCATGTTATTGCACAACGATTTGGTTAATTCGATGTTTTTTTTTATTAACTCTTCTCTCACATCATCCATTGTATTTGGATGCTCATTATTTTATATATTATTCGAAATAAAGTATTTGAACTAAGTCACTAAACATATATATTGTTGTGTGCCGCAAAGAGAATCTTTCTCTCCAGAGCACCCTGCAGCTACTCATAGCCTTTCCCAGGCAGCACACAATATAATCACTAAACACCAGGTTTGAGCGAGGTCCCCTACACCGTATATCTATTTTCAAGCAAGCAGGAAAAGATCCATTCAAAATACTATGCTTTTAAAATGTCAATATTATATCTTTGATGTCTAGAGAGACCCCTATGTTTTTTAATACCCAAACTTGTACATTGTAACTGTAATCTTTCTATTTCTGGCAAATGATGTACGTTATAGCGAAAGCATTTTTATAACTAGCAGGAATATGTTACATATCAGATGTGCATTTACTCATAAAGTACATTTCAAGCCGCTAAACTAAATATCGGCTTCTCTCACAGCAATTGAAAAGGCTGAACTTTAAGTAAATTCACAAAAGCCACTCCGGGAAGAGAATACATTCTATGATTTGTGTTGCTTTGTATATAAGAACTTCTTGCAAACAGGGAAAATGAATCTACTTCTCTTTTCATTTTATTAATCCTAGAATTTATTGTTAAATCAGCTAGTAGTTTTGTTACCTTGAATTTCAGACCTGATCGGAGAGAAGGAGAGGCTCAGTGAGTAAAGACACTGACTGGCACGGAGTTTGAAGCAGGGGAGCCTGGTTCAATTCCAGGTGTTGGCTCCTTGTGACCTTGGGCAAGTCACTTTATCTTCCTGTGCCTCAGGCACCAAAAAACATAGATTGTAAGCTCTACGGGGCAGGGACAGTGTCTGCAAATTGTCTCTGTAAAGCGCTACGTAAAACTAGCAGCGCTATACAAGAACATGCTATTATTATTATTAATTGTCAGCGCATTGTCATGTAGGGGTTTTATCCCAGCTACTTATAATGAGAATGCGGAGATGTACTAAACTCTGCTAAATGAGGGAACAGCACGTGACGTTACATAAAACAGGAAAGGACATTATGTTCCCTGAGTTACTTCTGTGTTGGTCCTTTTCTTCCATGTAGTAAGAAAGGAGGGAGAGGGAGTAGGGTGTATGATACCTTTTATTGGGCCAACAAGTAGTTGATACGTTACAAGCTTTCCAACTTCTCAGGGTCTTTCATCGAGTTTCCCTGACCCTGAGAGGTTGGAAAGCTTGTAACATATCAACTACTCAGTTAATACCATATCCACTAAAGCTAATTATGTGCAAAAACAATGTGACATTACTTTGCTCATTGGCATTGGAGTACGGTCAAGTTATTACCGATTTCTAATAATTATCACATGATTCATAATAGGCCAGGTAATTGGTTATTGAAAGTGCAATTCCACTTAGTCGACCAGTTGAATTTCTTAGGTGCCTCTGAATGGGCAAGTGTTTGTCATTCAAGTGTTTTCTTTCCCCTTATCCCACCCTGTCCTTAGCAAAGAGCCAATAAATAGAGGGGGTGGGTGATGAGAGGGAACTCTGTCTGTACAAGCATTTGCTGATCATACAGTGACATCACACACAAGGGAGCAGCCAGAAGAAATCAAACCCCTCCCAAATCTGACTTTAAAAAATACTTAGGTGTCAGGTGTGGGTAAAAAATGTACTGTATTAATCACCCAGATGAGACACCTTAAACAGGTCACTGTAATTAGTTCACCTACTGTAGGTTACTGGTTTACAACTTTTTTTAGTTAAGGGACAACCCTAAGTAAAATTCTGAGGAACCCCAACCCTCTCTAATAGCGCGTCTGAGAGATGTATTGTAAGGAGCCTCAACCGTCTCTAATAGCGTGTGTGAGATCAGATGCATTGTAAGGAAACCCAACACTCTCTAATAGCGCGCCTGAGATCTGATGCATTGTAAGGAACCCCAACCCTCTCTAATAGCGTGTCTGAGATCAGATGCATTGTAAATTCTTCTGTATTTGAAACAATTTTCAAATGACCAAAAAATTGCAGGGAACCCTTTAGGGGTGCACGTGTAACCCAAGAGTTCCTAGGAACCCTGGTTGAAAAACACTGACCTAGTTTTAGAAGGGATTGCCTCTTTAAGCATCTGGTATCTAAATTCTTTAAAAAAAAAATTATAACAATGTTGTGTGTATGAAATGATGCATATTAACCAATCAAGCCACTTAACCTGACTCTAGGCTGTGCTATCGATGTCCAAATTTTGACCTACACTGAAAAGTTATTAATTCTATCAAACAAACATTACAATGGTAAATGTGTTAGATGGATGAATGCTTTTATTTAATAGTCAATGCAATATATCTCGATGATTGTGACTTGGTTTGATTAAAGTACTTAAGAAAGTGGTGGTACAGAGGCAGGACAGGCTGTTTAATAACGGCAAATAGATTTTTTTACCTCATTTTCAAATGGCTAATTTTATATATTGTCTACAAGAATTGAAAAGGGGTTAGTCTTTTAAAATTTATATTAGGAATAAATGCAAGTATCAACAGCAATGTATACAACATACCCACACCCTGACCACCACTAACTGATGCAATGAATAGGCAACAAGTTAATTTGGCCAATTACAGTTGATGCATCATTTTGTTGACATTGAAAGCAATGGGTATATGAACCTCTGACCTCAAGGTTGCAGAGATGTCACACAAACAGGATCTGGCTGTGCTAAAACAGAACTGAGGTCCAAAGGGAGTATCACAAGAACTGGGACCACCCAGAAGGTAAAGCATTCCATAGAGATTAATTATCCAATTACAGGGGAGATTGGGAGAGTAATTAGAAAAATTGGCAGTTGTCCTCCCATGAAGAATAAATTATAGACATGAAGGAGGTAAATTGATGTTCAATAGAATAGATCGAGTCTTGTAGGTGCAATTACCTCTCATCTATATGGGCTACCTCATGCGTGAACTGCTGTTTGGTTTACGGATTAGAGTTAAAGGGAGCCCAATCAACACATCCTGCCCCTGCCCCTTTGAATGCGAGAGAAAAAGACTTCATTCTCTTTAATTATAAACGAAAACAACAATGGTTCATAACCGGGTCAGGCAATTCATCTGTGTTAGAGCACTGTACATTGCTGGCTTCAAAGAGGTGAATGATATAAAGCACCTCTATTATTATCTAAACAAAAGTATGAAAGAATCCGTGCAAAGCGTTTTTTTGTCCGAGTGCTGAATAGCTTATTGGAGTAGAGAAATCTGTATTGTGGGGAAGAATTCTGTGCTGGAGGCACTGGGACAGATACACACACAGGCCCAAATTTACTAAATAGTGCTAAGATTTGGTACACCTTAAAGCTCCAGGTCAAGCAATATCCTACATGTGTGTTTTTTTATGCATCAGTTCTGTACTATGAGAAAATACTTGTAGCATTTAAAAAAAACAAAAAAAAACAACTATGAATGAATTTTTTTATGTATTATAATGTAACAAGCATTTTTTGTTTCTATAGCAACCACTTACATAGGGGATGTGACTTCCTCTTCTGAATCAAGCTCTGGCACACCCCTTTTTTGAGCCCTGCCCTCTCTCTAGCAGTGCACAAATTGTATCTAGTGACTGTCTGGTCACATGATCTTCCCCACAGAACTTTGCATCTCTCGTCCTCTTCTGCTGCACTGACAGCCATTTAGTGAACCCCCGAGCCGAATCTTCACTAATCGATCACAGGATAACGGATCGATCAGCAGCTTAGCTAATTACTTATCATTGTGTGGATTGTATTAATGCACATATTAAAGGGAGGGGGAACGGCAGCTTGGACTGCTGCTTTAAGGCCTATAGCGGGTTGTGATACGTAGACCTCTTGTATAATAATCTCTGGCCAGTGATATCATTTTCTGTTGTGTAAATATGTGATATCCTGTCATTTCTGTTACAATATGATGGGATTTCCTCGGAGCATTGATCGCTCTATTGCACAGTCATCAAACTCCGACAGCCCCAAAATATGGTATAGAAGCACCCAAAAAAAAACAATTATGGTAAGTCATCAACATTGTATCACACATTTTTTTTTAGCCCATCCGATAAAAATATCGGGACTGGAATAAAAATGACTAAATACCACAAATGTTGTCATTTTGGTACCCATCATTAATAACGTGAAATAATACCACCATGTTGAATCCCCGATTCCAGTTGGCTCTATCTTGCCTATGTACAGTATAAAAGGGCCATTACTGTACATAAATAGGCAAGATACGATAAATCAACATGGTGATAAAATATAACATACAGTACAACACATTTAACTACAGTACATATTAACCCCTTAGCATCCCAAGTGGTCAGTCATGGGTTTCCACATGCAGCCGCGTCCCCACCTGCAGCTGCGTCCCTACCTGCAGCCGGGTCCCCACCTGCAGCTGCGTCCCCACCTACAGCTGCGTCCCCACCTGCAGCTGCGTCCCCACCTGCAGCCGCGTCCCCACCTGCAGCCGCGTCCCCACCTGCAGCCGCGTCCCCACCTGCAGCCGCGTCCCCACCTGCAGCTGTGTACCCATCTGCAGCCGCGTCCCCACAGCGCTTAAGGTAAGATGTAGGGCCTGGCAACCCCGTGGATGCCGTAGATGTCTCTACATCATGAGGGAGCTGGACAGCAAACCTCCAGACCCGGCTGCGGCCACAAGGACAGTAAGGCTTGTTGCATCTTTACAACGGGGCAAATAACTGCTTATTTAGCATAGTTCATTATTTTCAAAAAGTAACATTATAGCATATAAAAGCAGAAATGAAACCTGTGGAATATACTAAAGAAAACGGTGAATATTATGGGTACTGTAGGCATCTCACAGAGCCGGTGGATTATGGTGTTTCAGAATTCCAACAGAAATAAACATTAAAAACAAGAAGACGTAAGAATGAATGTCATGAAATTGGAGGTTGTGGATCTTTTATTGCTTTTTGACTTATGGCTTTGCAGCTTGCAGTCGGTCTGGTTAATATTGCGTGAATATATATAGTATCGACTTGCTCAGCTCTCTTAGCTACTGTTACCGAACACATCAACAAGAAGTCAGGATCATTGTTTCACCAACGTCATATTGAAACAAATATTAGGAATAGTTACGCTCCAGATTCATGTGCCGTGACCAACTTTAAACTGGTATTCTTCTTGGTTTGCTTGTATTAATGTACAAAGGTCTAGTTCAGGGGTGGGCAACTCCAGTCCTCAAGACCGAGCCTCTGATTGAGCCACCTGTGCTGAAGCAGGGATATCCTGAAAACTTGACCTGATGGTGGCTCTTGAGGACTGCAGATGCCCACCCCATGTCTAGTTGCTACATTGGTCTTTCAGGATTGTCAGGGTATAAAACAGTTTAATAGACCAACGTGAGAGTCCATTAAAGATTACAGCGCCGGTGCTCACCTCGAGTCCTGGCAGAAGTGGTAACACCATAACTGTGTGATGCAGGGAAAAGAAGGGGGAAAGAACAGCATAAGATACACTACTTACACCCAATTAAAGTATCCACCCTCAACTTATCCAATAGGTTCATAAAACCAATCCCTGTATCATTAGCGATAAGGTAATAATATCAGAATAATAACGTACACACTGATAAGCAAATGGAACATCACATAACAACTTTCTATCACATAACATAAAATCATTCAAATCAGTTTAACCTCAGTGTGTTCCTGTATTTCGGAAGCTTTTCTAAGGGTGATTCTGGCTGGGACCTTTAGTTTTATTGGAGAATTGTAAGGGGTGTATATTCACACGAATGTGCACTTGTCACATCTCATTTAAGTGCTGTGCCAGTGCTAGATGTGCGCTTGGCTGATCTTGATTAATTAGATCCCTACACTACATGTGGAGAGCAGCCTTAAACTGCACCTCCTGCAACGCGGTTATTTTCAGCAATGCAACCAGCAATGCAACCAGCAATGCAACCAGCAATGCAAAGGGCAATACAAGTATCAAGAAATGCTTTATTTTATTTTCTGTTTGACTAACCCAAAATGAGGTCTGGGCACAAAATATCCTGTCTGCGTTCATATCTCTAATGCCAGGTAGAGCTCAACATTACGGTAAGTAAAAGTGTATGTACAAGTATGCATGCAAGTGTGTGTGTGTGTGTGTGTGTGTGTGTGTGTGTGTGTATATACACACATACATACATCATCATCTTCAGCTCTTATCGATCTACTGCTGGATGACGGACTCCCCAATGATCTTCCAGGTACTGTGGTTACAGACCTCTCTTCTCTAGACGTGCGAACCTGTCGAGATTCGCTTCCCTGCAAAAAAAACCAAATATTTTGCGGGAGCTAGTGCAGCCAAAAGTTCAAGGGAAACAGGCCACATTTTTGTTTTTTAATTCTCTATTTCCTTGTTTAACGTGGCAGAATAGCAGCCCCTGCGACTTTTCAAAAACGAAAGTGAAAAGTGCTGAGCGAACTTATTGCAAACGTTTGGGTCGAACCAAAACGGGTAAAATTCTACCATCTACACAGTATACAGTACTCTTCTCCATGTTGCTGCAACAAATTTTCTGATTTCATCTTCCCATCTTACTTTTGGTCGTTGTCTTGGTCTTTTGATATTCTGTGGAATCCAGTCGAGTACCATCTTTATCGGATGATGATCATACATATATATGTTGATAAAGAGACAAGCGCAAGGAAGACGCGATAGTATAATATTGTTTGTATGGTTTCTCTCAGTAAAAAGTATGGTAAGTATGACACACATGACCAATGTCCCCGAGGGAACTACCACCATCACCCACCCCCTGAACTTCCAGCCCCCAAATAAACCACCCCAACTTGGCTCCCTTACTGACTATCATGTAATGCTTTAGTAATCAATAAGGAAATGAACCTCTAAAACCATCACCCTGGAGCCCTAAACACCTACCCTGGGCCAACTACCCACATCACCTACCTAATCCTCTGCCCCCTCAACCCTCGTGTGAGTAATGTGCCAACAGAATGAACAAGATCTGTGTTGATGCAATAAAAATATTTATATTATAAATTGTGCAACAAAACAAACTGTATAACAAATACAACATTACTATCGCCCTCTCTTAGCAGGGATGGGGGCCTTCTGGGAATATAGCGGGGTTCGGTGCAGACGTGGTGCGGGGCCTCTTGCCTTCTGCTGCTCATCATGCAGGGACCCTCATCATGGTGCTCCGACATCAAATGGTGTTATGTTGCCATGATGAGGGATCCTGCAGGAAGAGATGGACAAGGGAAAAGCGTTACAGAGGCCTTGCACTATCCCCCTGGCAATCAGTTTCATTCTTGTGGGAAAGACCACGGGGCCTCTGTAACAACAGGGCTCGGTGCACTGAGGGGAGGGTTGTTTTGTTGAGTGTAGGGGGGTGGGAGATGGAGGTAGGTGCCCCGGGGTGGGTGGTTAGGCTTCCTGAGGGGTGGTGGCAGGTGTTAACCCCTTGGTTACCTTACCACTAGCCACGAATGTGGCCAAGGGGGGTAAGTTATGTTTTTTAATATGGTAAATGTATTTTTTTTAATTATAGTTCACCATTGATTGCCAATGTGGCTATCCAGGTCCCCATTGAGAGGGCTTAGGTAGCCACAGTGACAATCAATGGTTTTATGGTGAACATTTATTTTGGAGGGGAGTGGGGGAGGAGGGTAAAACGAGTAGTTTCCCCCAGGGAGCATGCTTAGGCCTCCTGGGGGGTTGGCAGGACGGGTTAACCCCTTGGTTACCTTAGTGGTTAGTAAAGCATTGCATGGCAAGGATTTACTAGTCACTAAGGGTTGTAGGTAGTGTAGTTTTATATTAACCCCTTTGTAGCTCTCGTGGTCAGCTGGAAACCATGACTAGTTCACCAATGAGCTACTAAGCAGTTAATTATGTACTGTCAAGTATTTTAATTACTATTTTATCATCTATTTCAGGTTGGTTTAACTTATCTTGCCTATGTATATATTGGCCATTATATACATAAGAAATACAGGGCTAAAGCCAGCCTGGAGTAGGTGATTAAATATTTGGGTTGAACCAGGTGATCTCCGGAGCTGAACCACGTTGATTTCAGCTCCTGGGACCCCCTGCTTCCCGAGATACACACCTCCGTAGGTGCTGCCGGTGACAAAGAGAGAATATGACGTAAGGGGGGGGGGGGGGGGGCTGACATAACAGCACTGGGATCTAAGCAACCATTTTAAGTCAGCATCCATCTCTTAGGTTTTGTCTGAGTGAACGGGTTATGAGATGAACGGTTTGAATGAGGTTTTTGCTTTTAATTTTTCAAGTGATAATAAACCAAGCAGCTAACTGAAAAAACCTTGAGAATGAGTGCTAAGTGCCAATGTTATGAAAATACGAGCCTGATAGGCACTGTCTCATTCCGAGAGGGGGGCATGAAGTTCTGTATGTAGAGAAAAGGTCAACGGCTGAATAAAGGAATATTGCTGAATCATTTAATTTAGGCATCCCATAATAATGCTTTAACTCCAATGTGTTCATATTCATATTTTGTTTACGTAGTGATGACACGCAACCTTGCATAGGGGGCGTGGGTTTAGTATTTTGTGTATAAATAAGGCCTGTATGCCACCATGTCGTTGGGAGGGTTTTATTTTGAAACTCTCCTCTGCGTGTGCACCGTACACTGCAATAAACTTATTTGTCATTCTGCAAAATATATCCTCAGACTTGTGTTTTTTATTCACAACTTTCTCACCGGTATGTCTCTGCAGTTAAATGTCCCGATCACGGCTTCCTATTGGCCCCTTGTGACCTTGACATTTAAACAGCAGAGAGATACCGGCACCCCTAAGGAGGAGTATATCTCGGAAGAAGGGGGCCCGCGCAGCTAAAATCAACGATATTCAGCTCCGGAGAAACTCTTGCATCAAACCTAATTTTAAAATAATGTCGGGGACAGATTTAACCCGTTATTACTGATTTTGACTTTTTGGGGCTGATCCGTGGATATCCCCGGGCCAAAGAAACCGGACGATCCGAGGCAGATTAAAATCTGCCAAAAAGATTGACCATCTCTATTTTACAGTATATGGTAAATAACATGTTTACATAATGAATTAAGTAGTAGCCAAAATGTATATTATGATACAGTTAATGTTTAATTACTTTTTAAAAAAAAACCATTATTCACCGGTGATGTCACTCACATACTGTATGTTAAATTAATTTACTGTGAAATGTATTTGATAGAAAAATATTGTATTATCAAATTTCATATCACAATTCTTATTTGTGACTTGGGTATTGGGCACTATTGACAGCTGCCAATCACATACTGTATGGTATATACTGTGTGTATGTGAATACGTTCTTGTGTTAAATTTGGACCCTTCTTATATCAGTTACTTACCTGGTGAAGAGGAACTCAGCGGTGCGAATGGGGCGATATTCAGGAAGGAAACTATAAGAAGGTAACACAGAATGTATTAAGTAAAGGTTCTGTACATCATGACATCTGCTGCTTAAACAGATTTACATGTAGTGACATTAAAATACATGTGGACTGTATTGGCTTAATATGTGAAATAACTATATTTGATATAATAAAATTGTAAAATGGCAGTCATTTGTACAGTATATGTACATATATATATATATATTTCTTTAACAGTACTGTACTATTATAATGGCAGATTTCAAATATTTGTATTAAAGCATAATGTAATGTAATGTTGGTCACATACAGAAACTGTAGTGTGTGTTACATCAGGGGTGAGCATACTTTTTATGCCGAGCCCACCTTTTCACCCATAAAATTTCTCGGGCCCCCCCTGCCTGATGTAATCAAAATCACATGAAAAAAAAAAAAACCCTTTATTAAACGGTATACAATATAAATCCAAATATGTTTAAATACTTACATATTTCAGCAGCTCGCGCTTGCAAAATTAGGCTGCGTCCACGCTGCCGCTGAGAGCGGTGACATCACCAACTCTCCAAGCATGAGCACAGGGTGTCCTGCATAATTTTGCAAGCGTGGATCGGGGCTATTTGTGTGTGTGTCTGTGTGTGTCTGTGTATTGACCGCTGCTGAGCGCACATCAAAGTCAATTTTGTTTGTCTCCCCAAGCGCCAAGCTTGGGAGAGCGTACGTGCACAAAGGCAATACTTTGGGGGGGCATTCATCCACCTCTTTGCTACCTCCTTCCCTCTACCCCCCCTTTTTTTCTTCCTTCCCCGCCATGCTTTTTGTCTTGCTATCCCCATTGTCATCCAAACTCCTACCTACATTATTATTTATTTTTTCCCGTTTTCAATGTTGTGTTTTCACAGTTTTTTTACATAATTTCTGTACATTCATAGTATGAGTGATATAGTGGCAGCCGACCCTTTCACTTGCAGAGGATCGCAGTGAAGCAGGTTGCCAGCAGAGGAGAGCAGGATCACAGCGCTATTGCAGGGCAGACACCGAAGGAGGGGCGTTTGACTTCACCGTGCTCGGGCGTGCTCCTCCCTGTACCTCCGAAGCCCCTGCGTGTGCGCTCACACACCATCACATTGCCGCCACCTGCACTATCCTGTTCAGCCATCCGCACACATCTTCGGCTGCCCGCCCGTGCACATCTTCTTGGCCGCCCCTCGCGCACAGCGTCTGCCGGCCCGCGCACCCAGTTTTCGTTGCACACCGCCTGCGCCACCCTAAATAATCTTGCGCCTCATTGCCCCCCCCCCCCCAGTTTGCGCACCACTGCATTACAACACACACTCTCTCAATCAATCACCACATACACTCAATCACCACACACACACACACACACACACTCAATCAATCACAACACACACTCAATCAATTACAACACACACACTCAATCAGTTTGCGCACCACTGCATTACAACACACACTCTCTCAATCAATCACCACATACATTCAATCACCACACACACACACACACACACACACACACTCGATACCCCCCCCCCACACACACACACACTCAATCCCCACACACTCACACAAACACACACACACAATCCCCCCACACACACACTCAATCCCCCCCCCACACACATACACACAATACCCCCCCCACACACACACTCAATCCCCCCCCCCCACACACACACACACACTCAATCCCCACACACACAATACACACACACACACACACACACACACACTTTCTCCTGAGGGGGCGACATGCTCCGATCCCCCAACCCCCCAACCCGCTCACGACTAGTGAGCAGACAGGAAGAGAAGGAGGGGCTGTCTGTGTGCAGAGAGAAGCCCCGCCCCCTCTGCAAGACACAGACATAGAAGCAGCAGCACGGAGCTTCTGGCCGCCCGTGCACAGCTCTGCCCGCCCCCAGGTTTCCCTGCAAGCAGCCCGCGCCCCCACTACATAGTCTTGCGCCCCCCAGTTTGCGCACCGCTGTTTTACATTAATATTACTGCACATTCCAGGTATGTGAGTAGTGCATAATATTGTTGATAACATACAGTAATGACCTTTAACATATTATCATTTGGTTACCTGCTTCCTCATCTGGCATTGGTCGGCCTGTGTCCCTGACCCATTCGATGTCGGGGTGGATTAGGTGCTTCAAAGAATTCTTATAGGCATTGTATAGCACCGCCATAGGAGACCCTCCACCTGACCCTCTACAATGTGTTGCCTCTTCAGCTATTTTGGCCTTCAACCTCCGCTTAATGTCAGCTTCTTACAGTGCTGGGCACTGCGCAGTACTATACCAGCACTGTGTACCACATCGGTTATCTACTTCTACTTGACATTCTTAACAGACATAGTGGGTATGAATGCCATACTCCGAGGAATGACATCGTAGCACACTACTATATTTCATATAAGAAATGTATATTCTCGTCATCCGTTATCTTCAGGTTTTGTAGCTGCTAAATCTCAACTGCCTCCGTGCCATGATCAGTTGGAGGAGGCTGGACATGAGCCTCCCGTGGACATTGATGCTGCTCCGTGCCTGCTCCACCCACACCCCTCTGCCTTGTTACTCTCTCGTCTCCCCACTCCTCCTATCCTGGCGTGTTTCTGCACTGATGACTGAACCCCCCCCTTCTCCGCCCACCACCACTCCTCACACTCCCTCCACTCCTCAGGTCCTCACTCCTTTGCCCACCACCAGTCCTCACACACCCTCCACTCCTCAGGTCCTCAATCCTCCGCCCACCACCAGTCCTCACACACCCTCCACTCCTCAGGTCCTCACTCCTCTGCCCACCACCACTCTTCACAATCCCTCCACTCCTTCTGTCCTCACTCCTCAACCCACCACCACTCCTCACAATCCCTCCATTCCTTTAGTCCTCAACGTTCCAGGCAGTATCGGTTCCTGGAACTCACCAGAGGGAACCCCCCACAGACCCTGAACTGATGTGGAGAGCATTCTGCCTCAGGCATACAGACAGATTTCCCCTGGCCCAGGTCTAGTTACTTCTGCCCCCTGTCCCCCCTTGCCGGCGATCTTGCGAGCCTCCCCCCTCCCCCCCAATTTCATACCTAACGAGCCCCCAACTCTTCCCAGGTATTTCTCTCCCCTCCGTCTCACTCCCTCCTCACTCACCCCTCTCATTTTCCCCCCTCCATCAATTACCCAACTGTCACTCAATCCCCCCTGCCTCGCATGTATTTCTCTCTCCTTCGTGTCACTCGTACTCCCTCTTTTCCTCACTCTCACCCTTACACTCCCTCCGATAGACATAGAAAAATACACACTACACCCCCCCAATACATACACAGAAAATACACCCACCCCCCAATACATATAAAAAAAATACACCCACCCCCCCAATACATATTAAAAAATACACCCACCCACACCCCCCCAATATCTACGACGCCACGCCAAGCTCCCGACACTGGCACGCACTGAGCCCCTCTCTCGTGCTGGTGCAAGCCAGAAGCTGAGGCCCAGCTTGCTTCCGGCACGCTGAGTTCAGAGAGGCCCGTCGCGTTCCAGCGTTAGAAGCTTGGCGTGGGACAGAGTGAGGGAGGCCAGGAGCTGGGCAAGAGCCGGGGCCGGGCAGCAACTGCTTTGTCCGGCCGCCGGCCCCCCGCAGCCACCGGGCCCAGGGCACTTGTCCCGGCATTCCCCCCGGTCCGCACTTCTGCCCTGCCTACAGATACCTCTCTGTAGACTTGTGTTAAAGGTTTGTAAGAGGCCTAGTCTTCCAGCCCTCCGATTGGGACTGCTGAATGTTAGGCTGCGCTTATAGTGCCGGCGACAACGACGTTGCGGCAAAACAAATGCATTGCCGCCGTCGCGTGCACTTATAGTAAGCGCGTGTGACGGAGCGACGGTTCGGTTGCGATCGCTGGAAGTCATCTCCATTTGATTTTTTCAGCGACCGTAGCCTGACCGTCGCGTCGCCGGCACTATAAGCGCAGCCTTAGGCCAGAGGGATGGGGAGAGCGGAGGCGTGCTAACGCTGAGGCTCGCCTGCTTCAGTCAGCACGATTGCACGGACTTGCAGGCGAACCAGCGTGCGCGAAGGGAGCCGGGGGGAGGTGGTTGGAGGCGGGGCAGTGACGTCGCTGGGCCAATCGCCCGCGACACACTGACGTCAATGTCACGGCGCCGTGACGTTGACGCTGCTGTGCTGTGATTGGAGGTTTTCAGCCGACAGCACGCTGAAAAACAGCTTGGCGCTCGGCTGAAACCTCCATCTCGTCAGCACGCCTGCGGACGCTCGCGTGAGCCCCCTCTCAAGGCATCCTCATTGAGGATGCAGGGTCTCAGCGCGGAGCGTCCGCACGCCTCAGCACGGCCTGTCCGTCTATGGACTCGGCCTGAGTCTGTCCCCTACATGGGGTTAGGCCTGGTGGTTGTTTTCTGTGCTAATTGTGTTTTCTGATATGAAGCTGTTTTCTGGTTAACGCTGCTGGATAATAAAGCCTACGTTTATTTTCCCCTAACACGTCTCCTGTGTTTGACCTCAGCGCACAACTCCTACAGCAACCTTTCTGATAAGTAAGGCAGTTTCCCCAAATGGTCCATTGATCTTATGCACAACTCGCTCGCATTGTGTTGGGTGTCACTTAGAAATCTCAGTAAAAAACAAACAAAACATATCTTTCTGATGGGTTCCAGTCATCAGCACTACACACAAAAAGTCATCTTAACCCTTCAGTGTTTGATCTGCAACATGTCTATGAATTTGACAGTATATTACATGCGCTGTAAATTATTCTTTGAGCACAATCTGGGCACTGTTGGCATTCTTTGCACCTCATTTTCTTTTCTGCTGTGAGAGAGCACCTTCTACTGAAAGACTACTGTACATGAGACCTTTCAAACCAATACATTGTATTTTAAGTGGTCCAGCTGGGAACAAGCTTCTAATCCTAAGAGCATAGAGAGAAAGTGTTCAAAAGCTCAATAGGACCTGTCAATATACTTCTACATCGTGTGAAAAGCCTTTTTTTTTTCAAGTGCTGCCAAAAGGTGTTGGGGAGGTAGAACTAATGATTTAAGGACACATTTTGACAGCATGGTTTATAAAAAAAAAAAAAAAAAGGTTAAGTGTCTTAAAACGAATGGCTTTGTGCCTAAATACAGGGGAGCACGAACCAATTAACGAAGTGAGGACAGCTCTTTCAGTCTCCGTTTTCTATAGTCTGGTCAGAAACACATAATTACATGCACGCCTCTTTTTTCTTCAAAGTGCAATGCAACTGTAAAGACGTACAGCAGAGGGCCTGCAGTTCCATAGCATTATCTCATCTTAAAGCCATTCAATAAAGTACAAAGCTGCCATCTGCACTATAGAACCCTGCAATGGTTATTTCTGAAATAAAATCTTAGTTTCAGCAGCCCTCATGTAAAACTTCCAGACGTTTGCTGCTGTGTTAGCGCACCTGGTAACTAAGCGGATGGAAGTGCTGGGTGTCCTGGCAAAGTCAGAGGTCTTACATGGGCAGAGGTGCAGCGTGTCAGAATTGTGAAATAACGTGGCTTTGGAAGTGGGAAAGGCCGACTCTTGCACTCTTGTGATGAAACAATACATGCCCACCAAGAAAGAAAAGACCCCAGGCATATTTCGTTGGTTTGTTCTTAATGGGATCTGTCATCTTCAACTCAGAAAGGAGTAAAGTATTTGGACTTGGGGTGGAAAGTTGAGTTTTTATTGTGTATGTTGGGTTTGCCGGTATAGCAGAGTGCGTGTAATTGTTTAACCCCTTCCCTGCTAACAAAGTAGCCAACACTTTGATCTGAAATGCTTTGCACCTCTGGTTCTGACCAACCCTTGGGGTCACGGCACCAGCCATCCAATACCCAAATCCATCGCGATCATGTGACGGCATCGCCACCCAATCCAGAAACAGAAGAGGCGTCAAGTCGCGTAAGTGCAGAACGCGATCTCCCCTGGAAACCAAGCTGTAAAAGGCTGGCATAACCAGTACGTCACAGGGCTCCTTGTCTTCCGAACCCGGTGACGTCTTAGGGCACCTAACGGGTTTAATGTATGTTAGAGAGAGAACCTTTGGGTTATTAACTTCTGATCCAACAGAATAAAAGGATGAGAAATTGTCACCTGTTGTAAGAGTTTAACAGAAAATATTCATGAAATAGACATAGGGAGAGATTTAATAAGGTTTGTTGTTTGGTAATGCACCCAATCAGTTAAATGTAAATACAGGCGTACTACATTCTCCTTTTTAGTTTTTGCTATGTTACCATGTTGAAGGTTACTGGTACACAAACCTTTTAACATTGTGTACCATGCATGTAAAATCTGGTTGGTAATCTGTCCTTCATGTCACCTGTAAACTGCCTTTCAGACTTTGGAGCGTATTTACAAAGTTTTCGATTAAACATTTTTTTTGTGTGCCCTTGAAAATATTAGTGGTAAAAAGTATTAAAAACATTTTTTTTTAAATGTATATATGAAGACGCATAATTTGTTTGTAATAATTTTTGACATTTTGTTTACGTGAAAACAGAATTGTGTCTTTTATTTATAACTAATAATGGTAAATACAAATGGTTAGTGTAATAATATATATAATAGCCATACTGTGGCAATTACATCTTGTTAACCTGTATAATAGGGAGGGGGGGCAAACTCGGTCCACAATAGCCACCTGGTTTTAAGGAGATCCCTGCTTCAGCACAGATGGCTCAGTCAGAATGACTGAGTCACTGATTGAGCCATGTGTGCTGACGCAGGGCTATGCCTAATACCTGGCCTGTTGGTAGCTATTAAGGACTGGAGTTGGCCACCCCTGCTTTAAAACTAGTTGAGCACAGGCGTGACTGAGCCTGATTGGGCCACCTGTACTTAAGAAAACCTGGCCTGTTGATGGCTTTTGAGAAGCGAGTATGGCCACCCCTGCTATATAATGTAACATCTGTGTTGCTTTGAATATATAGCAACTTAATTCACTATTAAGTGTCTTTTTAGCGTAGAAAAACAAGTTGGTGGGTGATTTTGAGGCACTTTAAATTTGATATGAACTCTTTTAGTGCCTGCCATTTACATGTGCAAACGCCGGCAATTTCTATACGCCAAAACAAAAGTAAAAAATATTTTGGGACACAGTGGCTCAGATAGAGAAATTTGAGTTAGGTCCATAGGGGGGAGGGGAGGGAGGTTAACTCAAGCTTAAGGGCCACCAACAGGCCAGGTTTTAAGGATATCCCTGCTTCAGCACTGATTGGGCCACCTGTGTTGAAGCAGGGAAATCCTTAAAACCTGGCCTGTTGGTGGCCCTTGAGGACTGGAGTTGGCCACCTGTGCCATAGTGGTACAGAAAATGCAATTGAAATGGAGTTTGACATGCAGCAATTGTGCACCAACAAAGCCGCTTGCAACACCTAGTATGTAGCTTCTTCCAACGCCTAGTACAAAGCCTCTTCCATTCGGAACCAGTCTCTCAGCGCGGGGGGAACCTGTCTAATAAGTAGATAACGAATGCTACTTTACGCAGCCAGTCGTCCTGAAAGGATAGGCAGAGGGCCAGCAAATGAGCAGATGTCAAGTCCGCATGGAGTGCAGCTAAGAAAGAACATCTCGTTGCACTAACTTTGCTTCTGTGCATGAGCACCATGGATGTCCGTTAATGATTACTGCTGCCCTGGCACTGTGTCAATCTGTCTTTTCTGCTTAACCCCTTCTCTGGGAAGCCTGCAACAGATGGCTTTGAAGCCGACTCTAGCAGTAACAGGGGTTAATTATATAGGTCCTCAAGGGCCACCAACAGGTCAGGTTTTCTGGATACCCCTGCTTCAGCACAGGTGGCTGCCATTGACCTGTTGGTGGCCCTTGGCGACTGAAGTTGGCCACCCCAGCACTAGCAGAAATCAGGACTGGGCATTGAAATATGGTCTCAAAGTGTTTATTGCCTGTTTTACATTCTTAGCTCTATCACGTATCAGCGCATATTTACTGCTATAAATTAAAGATATATGTACTTTCCAGCACACTGCCTGATCCTCTATAGCAGGGGAGGCCAACTTCAGCCCTCAAGGACCACCAACAGGTCAAGTTTTCAGGCTATCCTTGGTTCAGCACAGGTGGCTTTGACCGAGCCACCTGTGCTGAAGCAGGGATATCCTGAAAACCTGACCTGTTGGTGGCTCTTACAGACTGGAGATGGCGACCCCATGGCTAATAAAATACTGTAGTTATCCTGTTTTTCTTTTAGGCTTTGTTTGTGCCTAAACTGTGTGTTCACTTTCTATACTGCTTTCACCACACTACACCTGATGGGAGATTGTTCCATGCATCAACTACCCCATTCACAGGCAGCTATAGTCCCAATTCCATATAGTGAAAACATGTATTGACGTTTGGTTCACAATGCAACAGGTTGATGCAGGTGAATGGGTGTGGATGTGTTAACCATGCGTTACCCGCACCTCTCAAAATATATTATATTTTCCAGCAAGCTCAAAGCCCACCCACCCCCCCCTCACACGCTCAGCGCCAGCGGGGACTCAGCCTTACTGATGATAAACCTTTTCCAAAACAAGTTGTCTTAGTGATAATGTCATCATCATGTCTTTATTTAGTGTCCCTCCGTGAAACAGGGACTAGGTCCTGAACTCGCTCCTACCACAGGGGGGATTGCCGGACCCTTACACCAGGATAAAAAAAAAAAAGAATTAAAACAAAGCGTAAACGTATGTGATGAATAGAATAACACAATTAGGGAAAAGCTAGACAGAAAAAGTGTGTCTTGCGCTGGGTTCCAAAGTCAGCGAAACCCTGTGCATTCTGAACCCAATATGTAAAATGCTTAATACGTCATAAGGGCAATTTTGTACTGAATACGGAAGGTCACAGGAAGCCACTGCAGATAGCGGAGAGCGAGTGTAGTATGTTCAGAACGGCCGACACGTCGAAGCATGCGAGCAGCAACGTTTTGCACTGGCTGGAGCCTCCTAATCAGTACAAGTTCCGTAGTGTAAGACCCCAAGGAACATCTCTCCCCAAGAGGGGTCCCCCCAGGCCACAACTCACCCGACGCTCTCCGGCTCCTGCTCCACAGGAGCTCCGCCGCGAGCGGTCCTCTCCTTCCCCTTCCCTGGCTCCCGTGGCTGCCTTTATTTATTTATTTATAAAATATTTTACCAGGAAGTAATACATTGAGAGTTACCTCTCGCTTTCAAGTATGTCCTGGGCACAGAGAAAAACAAATAATACATGGTTACAAGTACAGTTGCATAAATGAACAAGGTATACATTATATACAAGACATTGCATGCACAGTTAAAGATAATATATATTATGAGCGTATGAAACAGTTACAGACCAGGTTAAAATGTGAGACAGCCTTAGATTTGAAAGAACTTAAACTGGTGGTGGATGTGAGGGTCTCTGGTAGGTTGTTCCAGTTTTGGGGTGCACGGAAGGAGGAGGAACGTCCGGATACTTTGTTGAGCCTTGGGACCATGAATAGTCTTTTGGAGTCTGATCTCAGGTGATAAGTGCTGCAAGTGGTAGGGGTGAGGAGCTTGTTCAGGTAGCTGGGTAGCTTGCCCAGAAAGTATTTGAGGGTGAGACAGGAAAGGTGAACTTTGCGCCTAGACTCAAGTGATGACCAATCTAGTTCTTTGAGCATTTCGCAGTGATGTGTGTTGTAGTTGCATTGGAGAACGAAACGACAAATTGAATTGTAGAGGGTGTCAAGTTTGCTAAGGTGGGTTTGAGGTGCCGAGCCATATACTATGTCTCCATAGTCAATAATTGGCATTAGCATCTGCTGTGCAATACGCTTTCTGACCAGGAGACTTAGGGAGGATTTGTTCCTGTAAAGTACCCCTAGTTTGGCATAGGTCTTGGTTGTCAGGGTATCAATGTGCATCCCGAATGTTAAGTGGGAGTCAAACCATAAGCCCAGGTATTTAAAACTAGTGACAGGTGTTAGGGTGGTTTTAGCGTTGGTTCTAATCAGGAGCTCAGTCACTGGAAGCTTTACAAATTTAGTCTTGGTCCCAAATACCATTGTTACAGTCTTGTCAGTGTTTAAAAACCGTTTGTTTTGGGAAATCCAGTTTTCGAGTCTCAAAAAGTCAGACTGAAGTATGTGTTGAAGGTCAGAGAGGCTATGGCTGTGTGCATATAGGATTGTGTCATCTACATACATGTGTATTGAGGCTTCCTTACAAGCTGTGGGAAGGTCATTAATGAACACTGAGAAGAGTAGGGGCCCCAGAACAGAGCCTTGCAGGACACCACAGGTGATATCCAAGGGGTTGGAGTTAGAACCTGAGATAGACACGTTGGGATCTACCTGATAAGTACAGTACCAGTTTAAAGCATGCTTCCCTATTCCAGAGCTCTGGAGTTTAAGCAGGATAGCATGATCAACTGTGTCAAAAGCCTTTGCAAAATCTAGGAATACTGCACCAGTGAGTTGTCCCCGTTCCATTCCACACTGGATTTCATTGCAAACTTTTAGCAGGATAGTTACGGTGGAGTGTTTGGGACGAAACCCAGACTGGAATTGGCTAGGGAAATTTGTCTTGGTGTAGAAATCGCTTAATTGGGAGTGGACACATTTTTCCATAACTTTGGATAGAATTGGGAGAAGTGAGATTGGCCTGTAGTTTGAGACAGTGTTTTTGTCCCCACTTTTGAAGATTGGGACAACTCTGGCAGTTTTCCAGGTCTTAGGGATATGGCCTGCAGACAGGATAGAGTTGACTATGGACGCAATTGGTTTGGCAATGGCTGGGGCACCAAGTCTTAGGAACCTAGATTGTAGTAAGTCGGGTCCACATTGGCTGCTTAGTTTTAGTTTGAGGAGCGCTTGTGTAATCTCCTCTTCAGATACTGGGCTAAATTGAAAATTGTGGGCAGTGTTGGGAGGGGGTGGTACTGTAGGGATACTCCCAGGATGAGATTCATGTTTGGGGTTTGTGCTGCGTTTCGCTAATAAGTTAGTGGCACACCCCACAAAGTAATCATTGAATGCATTTGCAATGTCAGTGGGGTTTGTCAGAGTAATATCCCCCTTAGTGATATTACTTGGTTGTTGATGGTTAAGAGGCTGGAATATATTGTTGATAACCTTCCAGAAGTTAGCTGGGTTTGATGTATTCTGGTGGAGATTGTCAGAGTAATATTGTGCTTTTGCATGCCTTGTTTGCCTTGTGCACATGTTCCGCATGCATCTGTAGTGATTGAGATCCTTGGTAGTGCCAGTTACTTTGTAGCTTTTCCACAAGGCATCCCTGAACTGGTAGAGTGCTATAAGGTCAGGTGTAACCCATGGAAGGTGGGCCCCCCGTACCCTTATTTTGCGTAGTGGAGCATGGGTATCGCAGAGTTTTAAGAACTCGGATTGGAAATAGTCGAGCGCAGAATCGGGGTCGGGAATTAAATCGATTCTGTGCCATGGGCAGTTGGTAAGGTCATCCAGAAACTGTTGTGGGTTAAAGTTTTTAAATGTTCTAGTGAGGAGAACTTTAGGGCTTGAATGGGGTGGTTTAATTTTCCTTACACAGTACACTATTGCATGGTCACTGAAAATATCAGGAAGGATGCCAGAGGATTGGATTCTGCTGGGGTTTGAGGAGAGAATCCAGTCTAGCAAGGAATGGTTATGCGATTTCAGGTTTATCCGTGTGGGTTGGGAAATGAGTTGCGATAGGTTAAGTGACTTGAGTTGTATCTGGATTTTGTGGTTTTTAGGGTCAAGCCAATTGAAGTTGAAATCCCCTAGAACTAGCAGCTCACTCTTCTCATTCAGAGAGGAAATGGAGCCAAGAAATTGGGTGATATCAGTCAAGGATTGTAGAGGGGCTTTAGGGGGGCGGTAGATGCCAGCAAGCAAGATGGGCTTAGAAACGGGGAGGCAGATTTTGCCAACTAGAGTTTCAAAAGAGGGTGGACTTGGTGGGCAATTTAACAGTGTAAATTGTAAGGTGTCTGCAATATAAAATAACACCCCTCCTCCTCTCTTTGACCTATCTCTCCTAAAAATGGAGTATCCCTGAATGGCGAAATTTGCATCAGGGGTTTTAGGGGATAGCCATGTTTCTGTAAGAACGATGGCTTTGGGTTTATGCATAAGGCACCATGCCCTTAGTTCATCCAGTTTGGGCAGCAGGCTCCGGATGTTTATATGGGCGACAGATAGCCCTTTTTGGAATTTAAAGGTGGAATTCTCAGGGGCATGGGACAGAGCTGAAATGGGAGGACCTGGGTTAGTTTCAACATCACCTGCTAGAGAGAGTAATAGTATGAGTAGAAATTTGGTTAGTTGTTTGCAAGTTGTAAATTTGTGGTGTTTGCCATTTGAGTGAGCAGTGGTTGGTGTGCTGGTTTTTAGAGTTCTCCGCCAACATTCAGTAGATAGTGCAAGGCTTCTGAGTAGTCCAGGGTGTATGGTGATGTTGGGTGTGGGCCAGGATGGAGGAGTTTGTAGTGGATAGAGGGAGTAACATCTCCATGAGGCCAGGAGAAAGAAAAAAGTTAAAATACATAGCAGGTTCATGATGCCAGAGGTAGGCAGTGCTGCAAGGAGCTGTTGTGAGCAGAGTGAGTGTGTGCAGACTAAACAGCAGGGGTGAGCCTGTACCTTGTCAAGTGTTTGCTGCATTGCAATGCTAGGGTCAATTCAGGGTTTCAGTGTTTTATGCATTCAGTTTTGGGAGAGGCTGCAGTGAAAGAAGTTGTAAAGGGGTGGGGGGTTAAACTATGCAGGCTAACAAGCATGGGATCATAGTGTGATCTGAATAGCTTACCGTTTGTTGTCTTGAGTAAAAGAGTGGGCAGTAGATGCAGTCCCCAGTCACCTTTAGTCAAACTGTAGTCTAACTGTATTTATCACTTAAAAAGCTCACTTCAAATGCCGCTCACCTTTATTTCCTCTCGCGAGCAGGCCTCTCCTTCCCCTTCCCTGGCCCCCGTGGCTGCCACTGGAAGCGCACATGCGCGCGCACGTTCGCGCGTCTCCGTCTCCTCCTGCGAGAGGGACTCCCGGCCCCAGCTTAGGCCGCGCACATCCCCCCCGCACGGGGCACACGCCTGATGCGCGTGCACAGCTCACAAGCCGCGCGTCAGGCAAATCAGCTGGGGCAATATTTCCTCCTATCCCTGTCTCCCATGGGATCGCGCCTCCGTTCCTCCCCCTCTTCCCATTGGTCTCCCTTCTTATATATACACTGCTCAGCCATTCCTTCGTTGGCTGAGCATAGTTCTGTATGACCAGTGTTAACCATGGTCGTGTCTGTCTTAGCTCTTGTCCCTTTGTCTTTTCTAGTGATCTTTTGTGTACCGAACCGGCTTGGCTGTGGATCCGCTCTGGACGTCGACTTTTGGCTAGTATCCTGATCTCCTGAACTTTCCGACCTCTTTCCTCTGCTTACGGATCCTGATCTACCTCCCAGCTCTGGACCCCAGGCTCTCGGTACCAACTATCTTCTGGAACCTCCCTTCTCGTCCGGCGAGTATCTTACTTTATCTTATACTCCCGTACGGTTGCAGACGGCTATTTTCCACTTTCCAGGCGTGTCCCCGTAGCTGTGGGTGCATGGGGTTACTCTTCTCACCTCAGTTTCGGGGTCCCTCCTTGTCCGTGGTGAGCACAGCGTTATATTATGCTCAGCCCCACAGACATGGACCCCGAAGAGGTGGAGCAACCAAGCCCCATGCAGCGACTTCTCCAGCTAGAGGCGCAGCTCGCCTCCATGACGCTGGAGCTCTCAAGACTCTCCTCATTGCAGCATACCCCAGGCCCCTCTGCCATGGCAGCTGCGGCGTTTCCCTCTCCGGGTTCCTCCGTGGCTTTAGATCCTTGTCTCCCGACTCCCAATCGCTATGCAGGGGACCCGCACGAGTGCAGAGGGTTTCTTAATCAGTGCGAGATTCAATTTGAATTATCCCCATCGCGCTTTCCTACCGCACGCTCAAGGGTGGCTTATATTATATCCCTCTTGAACGTAAAGGCCGTAGCCTGGGCATCCCCCATCTGGGAGCGGGAACCTGCCATGACGCGTGACTACCCTCGCTTTCTTCAGGAATTCAGGCAAGTATTTGATACACCTGGTCGCCAGATTACGGCGGATTCCTCTCTTTTTCATATTTCCCAGGGTACTCGTCCTGTCGCCGAGTACGCTTTGGACTTCCGGACCATCATGGCGGAGACCTCCTGGAATGATAACGCACTCTCCGCAGCTTTTTGGCAGGGTCTGTTTGACGCCATTAAGGACCAGCTGGCCACCATGGAGAGACCCACCAGATTGGAGGAGCTCATTGCAGTCTGCATCCGCGTGGACCAGCGGCTACGAGAAAGAAGACTTGAACGTGCTCTTCCTCGTACCACTTCCCCTCGGTCTACCAGCCGCAACCTCGTCCCTTACGTTCCCCAACCCACGGATGAGCCCGAACCTATGCAGCTCGGAGGTCATCGGCTATCCGCGTCTGAGAGACAGCGCCGATGAGATGGTGGGCTTTGCCATTATTGCATTCAATCCGGTCATCTTCTGGCAAGCTGTCCTCTGCGTCCGGGAAACGCCAAAATCCAATAAGGTATGAGAGGGTCTCATTGGGTGTGATCTCTTCCTCTCTTTCTTCTCCTAAAAAACTTCCCACCAGAATAATGCTGCCCATCTCTCTGGCCTGGAATAATTCCCTGATCCCCGCCTCCGCATTCATAGATTCTGGGTCTCAGGGAAACTTTATTGATCAGAGTTTTGCCTATAGGAATAAGATTCCCTTCCGATCTAAAGCTGTTCCAGTTGGTCTGGAGGCCATAGACGGGCGTCCACTCCAACCAGCTTTTATTTCCCTGGAGACTTGCTCTCTATCCCTCTCCACGGAGGACGGTCACCAAGAGAAAATTATCTTGGACGTGATCCATACTCCATCAGTAGATGTGATTCTGGGACTCCCCTGGTTACAACTACACAACCCACAACTGGATTGAGTTAATAAAGAACCCATACGTTGGAGCCCCCAATGCCTCAAGACCTGTCTTCCCCCCAAACAGATGTTAGCCGGAGTGGATTTATCCGCGGAGTCCAAAATTTCTCTCCCAGCGGCCTACTGGCACCTGGCGGACGTTTTTGATAAGGTGCGTTCCTAAGTGTTACCCCCCCATAGAGTCTTTGACTGTCCTATTGACCTTCTTCCCGGTGCTGCCCTACCCAAGAGCCGTTCTTACCCCCTATCCATACCTGAGACCAAGGCCATGGCCGAGTATATCCAGGATAACTTGAGGAAGGGGTTCATTCGCAATTCTTCATCGCCAGCTGGAGCGGGATTTTTTTTTGCTAAGAAGAAGGATGGCTCCTTAGGTCCCTGTATTGACTACATAGGTCTTAACAAGAACTCTTCGATCGCCTACAGGGGGCAACAATTTTTTCCAAACTTGATCTCCGCGGAGCCTATAACCTTGTCCGCATCCGTCAAGGCGACGAGTCGAAGACCGCCTTTAACACTCGGGATGGGCATTATGAATACCTAGTTATGCCTTTCGGCCTGTGTAATGCCCCGGCGGTTTTCCAGGAGTTTGTCAACGAGATCTTCCGCGATCTCCTCGACAGCTTCGTTATCGTATACCTTGACGATATCCGTATCTTTTCTAAATCTCTCTCTGACCACATTCAGCACACCAAGTTAGTCCTGTCCCGCCTTCGGGAGAACCATCTCTATGCTAAGCTAGAGAAATGTTCTTTTCATCTTTCTTCCATTCCCTTTCTTGGATACATCATCTCTAGCCCTGGCTTCTCTATGGACCCAGTCAAACTCAAAGCTGTCTTAGAATGGCCACAACCCACTTCCTTGAAAGCCATACAGCGATTCTTGGGATTTGCGAATGACTATCATAAATTCATCAAGAATTTTTCTTCTATCGTGGCTCCCATTACTGCCCTTACCAAAAAGGGAGCTAACACAGCAGTCTGGTCTCCTGCAGCTCTCCAAGCTTTCGACTCCCTCAAAAAATCTTTCGCTTCTGCTCCTATTTTGCGTCATCTTGACCCCGGGCTTCCCTTTACTTTAGAGGTAGACGCATCCGACGTCGGTGCTGGCGCCATTCTCTCTGAGACAGTCCCCACAAGCCAAACTTCATCCCTGTGGGTTCTTTTCAAAATAAAATTCTTCGGCAGAATGGAATTATGACGTCGGAAACAGAGAGCTCCTGGTGAATAAACTCGCCCTTCAGGAATGGAAACATCTTCTAGAGGGAACAGAGAACCCCATTTCAATCTTTACTGATCATAAAAATTTGCTTTACATTGAGAGTGCACGTCGCCTTGGGGCACGTCAGGCTCGATGGTCTCTTTTCTTTTTGAGATTTAATTATCTCATATCTTACATTCCTGGCTCAAAGAATCAAAAGGCAGATGCACTTTCACGTCAATTCCTGTCTGAGGACAATTCTGAAGTTATCTCCGAAACAATCTTACCCTCCAAATATATCATTTCGGCCAACTCTTTCGATATCCTGGATCAGGTCATTGCAGCACAATCTAACCTCCCGAGGGGCCTTAAGGTGCCGGTCGGCCGTCTGTATGCAGCTCCACGCTTCCTTAAGAAGATTCTTGAGTGGGGTCATTCTTCTAGGTCAGCCGGTCATCCAGGCATTGACAGGACTTCTGACCTCATTGGTCGTACCTTTTGGTGGCCAACCATGTTGCAGGACATTTCGGAGTACGTAAAAACCTGTCCAATTTGTGCCCAGGTTAAGACCGCTCGTAAAAAGCCGTACGGTCTTCTACAACCCCTCCCTATACCAGAACGCCCATGGAGTCATCTGTCCATGGACTTTGTAGTGGAACTTCCAACCTCTAAAGGGATGAACACCATTTTGGTTGTCGTGGATCGTTTTTGCAAACAGGCTCATTTCGTTCCTCTCAAAGGCCTACCCAATTCCGCCACTTTGGCAGACATTTTTGTTAGGGAAATATTCCGCATTCACGGAGTTACTCTTTCCATCGTATCCGATCGAGGTACACAATTTGTCTCAAAATTTTGGCGGGCCTTCGCTCGCAGGATGGATATCACCCTCCATTTTTCTTCCGGGTATCATCCCCAAACTAATGGGCAAACCGAGAGAACGAACCAGACGCTGGAGCAATACCTCCGATGCTTCATCGCGGACAGCCAGGATAATTGGGTAGATTCACTTCCATGGGCAGAGTTCTCCCACAATTCTTTAAAGAACAGCTCCACGCTGAAATCACCTTTTTTCATTAATTAAGGTTTTCACCCAGGTCAGCTGCCCATCACCTCAGTTCCTTCCGGGGTTCCAGCGGCCGATGACCGAATCAAGGATCTTCAGGAATCCTGGAAAAGATCCAAGAGGCTTTGAGAAAGGCAATCCACAGACAAAAAGGCACACTGTGTACGGTTCCAGACGCCTATTTTCCACTTTCCAGATGTGTCCCCGTAGCTGTGGGTGCAGGTGTTACTCTTCTCACCTCAGTTTCGGGGTCCCTCCTTGTCCGTGGTGAGCACAGCGTTACACGTAGTCCAAGTTGTCACAAAGGCGTGGACAAGTGATTCCAGGTCAGGCATCGAGAGAAGCTAACACAATCCTCTGAGTATCCGTAGGAAATAAAACCCAGTTCTAACTGCAGCCAGAATCGGCACTCACATGTTCATGCTAAAGTGAAACAGGACTCCTAGATTGCTCACCTCCGACACAGGGAGGGGTCTGACACCATTAATTAGTGTGGTGTCGATCCCACGCTCTAAGTCTTTGCTCTGACTCAACAATCATGACTTCAGTCTTGTCTGGATTAAGATTCAACCAGTTCTGACCCATCCAACTGGCTACCTGTGACATGCATGCAGACAGAGCAGCAACCGACACCCCGGGGTCTGATGTAAAAGAAACATAAATCTGTGTGTCATCAGCATACAGGTGGCACAACATACCACGTCTCCGAATGATATCTAAAGGCCTCACGTACACATTAAACAATAAGGGAGACAGTACAGAACCCTGAGGAACCTTGTGCGTGGCCAGGCCAACAGGTAATACATGGTCACCTATGATCACTTGCTGGGTCCTGTCCGTTAGGGAGGTGATCCACTCCAGAGCGGATCCCCTGATCCCTCCAAGACTCCTCAGGTGTCCCAACAGTATCCCATGGTCAATAGTGTTGAAGGCTGCTTACAAGTCCAACACGACAAGGTCAGACAAGCTGCCCGTCCATTGCTAGTGGTAATTAACCTTTACAAGACCCTAATGAGTAATGACGTACCAGGTATGCCCGGGGCACGGGTTAATTTTCTAGCTGATTATGGAGTCCTCTGTACTTCCGTTTCTGGCATCTGGGCCCTGGGAACATTATGCTATCCCTCCTGGTGCGATTACATGATGCAGAAGTGCCGGAGGTCCGGTGGCACTGTTAAGGTTGCGCTAATTGGTTGAGTATGTCATAAAACAGACTGATTGTAAACCTCAAGGACTAAACTTGAGCGTCACTGCTCTGTGACATCCGTTCTTGCCTTCTATTCTACTCTGGTGCCTGTAACAGGGGACTTATCCCTGTTCACAAATGTGCCTCTAATCCAGCAGTGTGGTGGTTAACTGCTGGTAGGCAATTAACTAACACCACCTGGCTGATTGCAGGTGGTAGAAAAAGCCTGCCTTTGAGACAGGAAGTGAGACTCCTTAGCTCACACCTGGGCTGAACTGGGAGACAGAGCAGAGATTACTTAGTCCACAACTGGGCTGAACCAAGGAAGGACAGATGTCTTGAGCGACAAGCTGACCACAAGACAAAGGGGACAAGATTCTAACCTGGAGCCTGACATTTCCTGTGCACACAAGGGTGTGGTTCCAAGAGAGCAGAGAAGCTTCCCCTACAGCAGCCCAGCTAACAGACTTTTCGTATAAGACTATTATCTATGTCTATGTGTATTGATAAATGTCTCCATGATTTGGGGCTGGTAAATAGCTTAGCTAACCAACCCAGTCAGAGAGGGCTGAGCTACATGTGTAGATAGTCTCCAAAGCAGAGATAGGTTTCTTTTGTTTGGCTTATTCTCTTATGTTGATTTTTGCTGTGTTTAAAGCGACAGCCACAATAAAGCCTTGTTTTAATTTCACCTTAAAACAGTCTCCATTGTGTACCTCTGCACATGTGCTCCTACAGTGCCACTTCAACCCTGGCACTTAAAAGATTAAAGATGTACAGATCTGTAGCCCCATTTAAAACACATATGACTTGCAGCAAGTGAGAACTCATTCAGGTGCAGCAATTCCTACCATGTTAAGTTTCATATCTTAACCCCTTTACTGCCAGAGTACAGTAGTAAGCAACACATTGCAGAAACCTTCTGGCAGTGTAGGGGTTAAAGAGTTAAGCCCTGTCGGGGTTAAGTGTAGGGAATGAAGCAACATATCACAGTTGCAAAACGCGTTGGAGAAAGGACATGAGGGAGTTTTGTCCCCATTGGCGATCCTTGCTAAGACCGGAGAATCCAGGAGTGACGTCACCGCAGCTGCAGCATGGAAGACCCTCCAGCCGGCACCACGGAGCAACGGGGTCACTGTCACCACACAAAGATAAGCCCTTTTAACTTATGTACATTGTGAGTGCATTTTATAGCTCTTTTTATTTGAATAAATGCGTTTTAATTGTCTGCGCTTCTGTATTCTGGAATTTCCTGTCTGGGATCTGTGGACTCCCTTATCCAGAAGCAGCATCAACACACCTACTAAAGACTAACATTTTAATATGTTGTGGGACTCCCTTTTCCTATCACCTTCAGGACTTTAGGATTTAGACATTCTGTGAATATATATTTTTCTTGCATTCTTTAAGGATTTATTTGTTCCATTTATTTGTCGGGACTTTATCAGTGTCACACACTGTGTTCATTCTCATTCATTTTTATACCCACAGGCCCCTTTATGCAGCTGCCTACATGTACTGTATTTGGCCGATCGTACATTTTTGGATCCATGGTGTTTGATTCATCTATTTGGTTTCTGACCACCTAACCTTCCCCTCACTATTCTCTATCTCCATCCTACACCTTTGATTCATTCATAGGCTTCTAATGATATTTATTACAACATTTAAGAAATATAGATGTGTAACCTTTAAACTGCCCTTATCTAAAGTGGATGACCGTTCAATGTGTTTGTTAGTTACCTTCTACATCGTCCAGCCATAAAGACAATAGTAGCGCTCAAACTTTGGATGGTAACTTAGTCATTTATATTTAGTTGACGTCTTATATAAAAGTGGGTGAGTATGTGACAGTGCTGCTTTAATTGGTGTCCTCATACAATAGTTTTTTTTGTTTAAATCCTTTTCTGTATTCACTCCATCCAGCCAGTGTTCAGATTTACTATTTAATTTAGATGCTACTGATGCATTTTGTGTAGCCGATTAAAAAAAATACAACTTGATCTAAGTACGCAATATTTGATTTAATGACAGAAATAAACATAGGTTGGACTTTATTCCATTATACTGTACAGAAATGTATCCTTTTTTTAATCACCTGTTAACCCATCGGGACGATTTACACAGCATTTATCAACTACTGAATCCACCAAATATTTGTTTTCTTACAAAAATCTATAGCTGCCCTAAAAGTAGCAATAAAAGAGAGAGGATAATAGTGAAATCAAGACATTATTTCTAGTGTCCAAAGCAAGGGTGTTAATATAAGAATGTAGCATCTTAATCCTACCAGTCCTATTGTTTAATCTTCCCTATTACTTAAAGATTTGTTGGCGGCTATAATATATTTTACGAAATCTTCCTAGATGACATTATAAGGTACAATGTTTTCCAAACCCCACAAGTCTTTTCTTTAGGTGTAATACTATAATATACTGTAATAATACACTTAGTTAACCTATATAATATGACATCCGTGCTGCGTTGAATACATTGGTACATACTGTAGCAACTTTTCTAGACGGTCAATATTAAGAGTCTTTTTAAGCAAGTTGGACTTGGTGGACGATTTCGAAACACTTCATTGAATTAAATGCAGTAAATTTTGTTTCTGGCATCCGGGCGCCAGTCTTGTCATGTGAACGCTCCTGGAAAGACTTCCAGCACTCTAAAGGTTAAAGCGCCGTCCTTCTCCTTAGAGAAAAGGCAGAGAGAACAAAGTAACCCACAAGTAAGATGTTGGTTTTGGCGTTTGCCAGCCTCCTGCAATAGGGGATTCTGTTTTGGTAGTTACAGATTATTAGTAGTGATCGTAGGGTTTCAGCTGCTGTAAATATTGACAAAAGGCTATATACAGAATATAGGCCTGTGCACTATATATACAGTATACTGATGCAGCGGCCGTTATTCGAACACATCTCGGCACCGATTTTGAGTTCTCTGCTGTTCCCCACGCAGCATGAACGCGGCCAATCGCCCCGGGCACCCGCGCTTATCGCGGATGTTTTGTTTGAATTTCATGGATTCTGTTTCTTTGTTTGCAATAAAATGGATGAATTGTAATGTGTACAGTACTGTGCTACTGTGCTACTGTGTCAATTTCATGTTTTTAAAAGCCAGAACACTAAAATTCGTTTTTCTGCACTCGCCGCGCTCGCATCTTAGTGCGGGGAGGCTGGAATTCATCCCGCGGTTTCAAATTGGGATTCCGATGTACATGACGCGTGAAGTGTTCAAATAACGGCCGCTGCATCAGTACATATACAGTAATTAGATTTGAGGAAACCATATTTTTCTAGTAGCTGCAGTATTGTACATGTGAGTATTTGCAAGTATTTCCGCCCGGTTTCCCATTTTGGATTTAACCAGCGAATTGGCAACATTTGTGAGATTGAGACACTTTGGCCATAACGCAGGGATCTGCAGAGCCGGAATTAAATGGCATCTAAAAAAGCCTTCTCTCGACCAGCTTGGACACGAGTGAGCGGCTTTTAGAATACAGCGTGTTGTATATCCGCGGGAAAGGGGCTCTCTCTCCGCATGGATATGCACTTCTCGCAGCTACTAGAGCTGGGGCTTATTCTGTACGGGAGTGATAGCGCGGATATCGTCCTATGGCAGAAAAAGCCCCATTTAAGTCAATCTACAAGTCATCTGCGCGATCACACCTTACAGAATAGGCCCCTCTGTCTCTAAGCAGAAGAAAGCGGATTAGAGTTGGAAGTCTATAGTCATACTGATGTAGCCCTCTTACCCCCACCCTAAGTGAGATTAAGGTGGGTAGGTGTATCTGACTACTTATCAGTGTGGTGCTGTACCTGTTTGGCAACCAGGAGGGCTGAGCTTCCGCCACGGGGAACCTGGGGTGAATTACTCTTACTACTACTATATGGTGCAGCGCCTCCACCTGCGATGGCTCCCAGCAGAGTGGGAGTTGTTCCTCGCAGGACACACACAAATGAATACATACACTAGATGTAAAATAGCAACAGTCTTTACTATATGCAGAATGTAACTTAACACATACATCAGCAATACACAACAAGATATATGTACCACCCTCTGCCACTAGCTGGCAACTATAACCTTGCCCCTAACTGGGCTATAACCTCCTTCCCAACCCCGTGTCCAAAGAGTCCAAGCCCACCCAAGTGTGTGAACAGGCCTGTCACATGTGAGGAGCAAGTTAAAGTTGGTGCACGTGTGGAAGGTTGTAAATACCTGCCCAGGTGTCTCTACACCTGGGTGTCTTCGCAAAGGGTCTACCGGCGTCGCTTGGTCCAGCGCTGATCTGTAGCTCCGCGTGGGATGGGGTCCAGCCGGACGTCCCACCGTAAGGACAGTCTCTGGATCAGCAACACCGCACACAGGAACATGCAGCAAACCCTTTCACTGGGCCCCTGCACTAAAGAACTGCAGCAGGGCCTCTCTCTCTTCCTGCACTAAGGAACTGCACAGGTACTGTCACTAGGTCCCTGCCTAGCACACAGCTGAAGGGCACAGGGTCCTTACCTAAGGGGCTGTTCCTATGAACACCCACCCTCACTAGTGGGGAGTCAGGGCCTCAACTCTAGCCTGGGGATTTCTGGCCTAGGGCATAAGCTCGCAGCTCTCTGCCCCCCTTCTTTCCCTCTCTGTGTCCTCAGTCTCACTGAACAATCCCTGTCTGCACACAACATTGTATCTTCTTTGCAGCATGAGAATCTGTCAGCCTTAGTGGCTGTCTGACTGCATGTGATAGAGGTGAAAGGGCAGTCCCCAAAGGCTGCTGGGAATCGTAGTCCACTCAGGGCCTCTTTCCTATGGGAACCGCGTGCGCAATCTCTCCTGCGCCTGTGCGAAGCTGTAATGGCCGCCGCTATGCTTAACTGCGCCTGCGCAACCTCCCAGAGCTCATGCACACTTGTAATGGCTACCGCTACCCTTCCCAACCTCTGCACATTGCGCAAACCTCGCGCCACAACCAAGATGGCGGCGCCCACCGGGAGAAGTCGCCGTCCCCTTCCCCCACTGCCACAGGGGTAAGGCAGGGGGCAAAGGAAGATCAGGGGAACCGGGGGTGACTCCCTTACACTCTTCCCCTGGTGAAAATACCAACGTCCCCGCTTGGAGGACAGAGTCACCCAGCACAAAGTTATATAAAAAAAATGCAGGGCATGATATATACAACTTATCACATATGCTTTGTATGAATTGTTACACCACATAACAACCACAGTAATACCCGAGGCCAGCTGAGTGTTAGCTGCTTGCTGAGACCAATGGTGGGGTGCCCCTAACTGATAATGTGGGGGTACCTCACTTTGACTTTTGTGAGCCTCTGCCTGGGTAATCTCTTGGAAATCATGCTCTGGGGTAACAGTCACTGGTTCCGTACTACTTCCTCCCCCTGGTGGAAGGAATAGCACAGTGTCTCTTGGCCAGACCTTTACCTGGCCATCTGCGGCATGGATGCGGTAGGCCAGGAGGTCTTGATCTTTTCCTCGGTCCACCACACGGCGAATGAAACGCTCCATGTCGCACTTAGAGGAGGCAAATTTCACTGGATCACTAACAACACAGTCCTTGTCCTTAAGCACTTGGGAGGCTTCCACTGGGAAGCGAGCGATTAGCAAAGTCTCGGTACTCAATGTCTTTACCACATCCTGGAGGGGGTAAAGGGTTGGTGCCTCACCACTGCGGTGATTCACGGTGGCCAACAGGTCCTCGGGGACGCAGTCAGTTCCCACCTCGGCTGTCTTGGGACCTGTCCCCAACACTTCTGGGGAAGTCCACCCACTTTCTGGACACTCGGGAGCGTTGGATCCCAATCCTGAGACCAATTGGGTTGAAGCGCACGGGCTCACACTTAGTTCAGTTACGGTAGTACTTATGGCGGCACTGGACATCACGATGGGGCTGACTTTTCTCTTCGCCTGGACGATAGGCGGTGGGTACTGGTCCACTCGCACCACTGGACAGTGGTCTTCTAAGGGGGACACCTCCGCCAGGATGCAATGCCGAGTGGAGCCAATCGTCCTGGTGGCCAGACTTAAGGAGCTACCGTGCTCCGCGGTCACCTGGAAGCTCACACTCGACACCCCTGGGGCAGTCAACTCACCCTTGTCGTTGTTAGGTACTGATCCCAAGCCTAGGACCGACGGTACCATCATCTTAGGCCGGACTGGCCGTAGTAGGGCACACGGGCCCATAGCAGGCGAGGCAAAGTGTTCTTTGTCCTCAGCTTCACTTTTCATCTGTGGTTCCGGCATTAGAACCGAATCTGGAACCGCGGTTAGGGCGCACGGGCCCTCCGTAGTTGAGGTAGGTTGGTTAGCTGCATCTTCCTCTGCGGGTTCCGTAGCACACAGCAGCACTGGTTTTAGGAACTGTGCCTCGCAGCAGGCACACTTGGGTCCCCAGCTCAATTCACCATCTGGAAAATCACACGTGGGGCATAGACACCTGACGTACCTTTTTCCTTCGACTTTCACTACCTGAACCCCTCGTGGTCGCTGATAGGGATCAAAGTTCATACCACCGGAGAGTTTAAGGTCTTTCTGTATGCACGGGCACAAAATAAATGTTACATAAAGTCCCTCTGCTGGCCAAACACCATACAACTGAGGATGTGGTTCGCTGCATCCTGTACTGTCCTTAGTGGAGACAGCAGTTACTGAGTGAGCATCCTTGTGCTGGCTCCCCCTGGTGGACTCCAGAGGCGGAGCACCCTCTTTCAAGGAGTGGTTCTGACTCTGTGCTGAGCTACTCACAGTGCAGGGGCGAGGCTCTGGTTTTCGCGCCCAACCCGGACAATACTCTGCAACAATTTCTTGCACAGTCCTGGTGCTCTCCCGACTTGGCGGGAGCCGCCATCTTAGGTGTGACTCCCTGCTTGAGGGAGCCTCCATTTTAATCACAGTCTCCGCAATTACACTAGGGCTCTCTGCATAGATAGGGGGGTAGCCTTCTGGTGTGGCCTCAGGTTTTCCTGGCATTTCAGGGTAGATAACAGGACACCATACTTTAGTGAGGGTTCCATGGAGCAATATTTTGGATGGGCCTCCTTCTCTTATTAAATCTTGTTCGGCCCTCACCAACACTGAGCACCACACTCCGTCGGCATCTACGCAGCGGCCTAAGACTTTTGCACCCCATAAGCCAGGGTACTGACCCAATATTAAGCAAATATCACTGGAGGGAGTGTCAGCAGGAACTCGTCCTACAGCAAGGGTTTGTGAGGGCGGGACTTGCCCCTTTAATGCCCATTCGTACACTTCTTGGCAGGATGGCAATGATAATGAGAACAACATAATTTACTGAGTACGGGCACCCCAGGTCTGGCTCTCAGCAGCGCCTCCAAATGTAGCCCTCTTACCCCCACCCTAGGTGAGATTGAGGTGGGTAGGTGTATCTGACTACTTATCAGTGTGGTGCTGTACCTGTTTGGCAACCAGGAGGGCTGAGCTTCCGCCACGGGGAACCTGGGGTGAATTACTCTTACTACTACTATATGGTGCAGCGCCTCCACCTGCGATGGCTCCCAGCAGAGCGGGAGTTGTTCCTCACAGGACACATACAAATGAACACATACACTAGATGTAAAATAGCAACAGTCTTTACTATATGCAGAATGTAACTTAACACATACATCAGCAATACACAACAAGATATATGTACCACCCTCTGCCACTAGCTGGCAACTATAACCTTGCCCCTAACTGGGCTATAACCTCCTTCCCAACCCCGTGTCCAAAGAGTCCAAGCCCACCCAAGTGTGTGAACAGGCCTGTCACATGTGAGGAGCAAGTTAAAGTTGGTGCACGTGTGGAAGGTTGTAAATACCTGCCCAGGTGTCTCTACACCTGGGTGTCTTCGCAAAGGGTCTACCGGCGTCGCTTGGTCCAGCGCTGATCTGTAGCTCCGCGTGGGATGGGGTCCAGCCGGACGTCCCACCGTAAGGACAGTCTCTGGATCAGCAACACCGCACACAGGAACATGCAGCAAACCCTTTCACTGGGTCCCTGCACTAAAGAACTGCAGCAGGGCCTCTCTCTCTTCCTGCACTAAGGAACTGCACAGGTACTGTCACTAGGTCCCTGCCTAGCACACAGCTGAAGGGCACAGGGTCCTTACCTAAGAGGCTGTCCCTATGAACACCCACCCTCACTAGTGGGGAGTCAGGGCCTCAACTCTAGCCTGGGGATTTCTGGCCTAGGGCATAAGCTCGCAGCTCTCTGCCCCCCTTTTTTCCCTCTCTGTGTCCTCAGCCTCATTGAACAATCCCTGTCTGCACACAACATTGTATCTTCTTTGCAGCATGAGAATCTGTCAGCCTTAGTGGCTGTCTGACTGCATGTGATAGAGGTGAAAGGGCAGTCCCCAGAGGCTGCTGGGAATCGTAATCCACTCAGGACCTCTTTCCTATGGGAACAGCGTGCGCAATCTCTCCTGCGCCTGTGCGAAGCTGTAATGGCCGCCGCTACGCTTAACTGCGCCTGTGCAACCTCCCAGAGCTCCTGCAAACTTGTAATGGCCACCGCTACCCTTGCCAACTTCTGCGCATTGCGCAAACCTCGCGCCACAACCAAGATGGCGGCGCCCACCGGGAGAAGTCGCCATCCCCTTCCCTCACTGCCACAGGGGTAAGGCAGGGGGCAAAGGAAGATCAGGGGAACCGGGGGTGACCCCCTTACACTGAGAATGCTTTATATTACAACATGCTCATTATCAGTGGTAGAGCAGTGTTTTTCAACCAGGGTTCTAAGGAACTCGTGTTCCCCGAGCACCCCGACAGGGATTTAAAAAATTACTTTTTGGGACAAAATAACTTGCACAAACTGAAAGTGTTGTTTACAAAAAAAGTTTATATTTAATAACGTTTTGTGGTTTTACAATGTATGGGGAAAGAAAGTACAAAATTCTCCCTTATATATTCCACGCTGAAAAGAAGCGTTTGTAAGGAGATTATGGAAGTTTCTTACAAAGTACAAAAATAATTTAGAATGTGCAGCATCAGTTTGATCTAAGGCAGGGGGGCTCAACTCCAGTCCTCGAGCACCCCCAACAGGTCAGTCTTTGACTCAGCCTCTGATTTAGCCACCTGTTCTGAAGCTTGGATATCCTGAAAACCTGACCTGTTTGGGGGCTGGAGGACTGGGGTTGAGCGCCCCTGATCTACGTAAAAAGACCGTGCATGCTAAGAGACTGGACCAAGTCATTCATAAGAGGGCTGAGATATCAGTATCTGTTCAATCTTCGTCTTCTAATTTCTTCTGCAGAGGGTTGTTCTGATGGGATCCCAGGGGCATCTGGTTGGGTCCTCCTCTGCCCTTCTAAAATGTAAACACAAATGATCCCAATTAAGTATTTTGACCGCAACATCTACATGTAAATAATTAAATGGATACACAGACACCAACAGTGCAGCTACACCGTGTACACACAATCGTAAGACTGTAATAATGTCACGCCTTCACTAACAAGAAATTCCCTAATGTTCAAATTAATATAGCACTTACGATCACATTCACACGTCAGGCGGATCCACCAACCTGTTTTTCCCGTGATGACAGCACAACCTGGGTTACAGAAGTGCTTGTCCGCTGAGCATACACTTTAGTGACCCATGCATTGCTGTGAACACTGTGTAAAATGGCAGGCATCATTTTTATAAAGCAAAAAGTGACACACTGGGTGATCATTTGCATGTCATTACCCAGAATCCCTGGTGGCAGTGAAAGCATTGTATGCTAGGAGATAATGGGGGAAGCCAGGTTAGTGGATCTGTTGAAGATATGTGAATGTGCTCACAAGTGGTATTGTCTGTACGCTGGTTTCGGTTTTGGTCACTTTTTTACTCGCCATAACTTAGCTTGATATTCCAAGAAAAGGATTACACCTACAATACAAATACTCTTAGGCATCCACTGACAGCTGTTAAGCTAAGTTTGGACGGTATGTTCTCTTAATCTGGAATACCTAAAGCTACTTACAGTATATGCAAAAAGAATGCTCAAAATACATCTAATTAGAATAAACGTAATGTCACAATATTATGGCATACATTTGTGTAATCTTTCAGTAACGTGAAGTTATATCAGTCTTATCGTTACTCCGATCAAATGGAGCAGTGAGTTACAAAATCATGTGATTTGGTGCTTAATCATTAAATGCTGAAAAAGCCCTCCGGATTGGAGCACTGCCAAGTTCAGGTATGACTTAACTAATACAAAAAACATAACTAATGTATGTCAGTCCCTGCTTCAGCACAGGGTGCTCAGAGGCTCAGTCAAAGATATCCTGAAAGCCTGACCTGTTGGGAGTTGAGGGGGGCTTGAGGACTGGAGTTGAGCACCCCTGCTTTAGATGATATGGTTAAGCTCCCGCATCAACTGCTTAACGGACTTTAGAGGAGGAGTGCTCAACTCCAGTCCTCAAGCCCCCCTCAACAGACCAGGTTTTCAGGATATCCCTGCTTCAGTATAGGTGGGCCAATGAGTTCCTGCGTCAGCACAGATGGCTCAGTCAGTCCCTGCTTTAGCACAGGTGGCTCAGAGGCTCAGTCAAAGATATCCTGAAAGCCTGACCTGTTGGGGGGTGGAGGGTGCTTGAGGACTGGAGTTGCGCACCCCTGCTTTAGATGATAGGTGACTCCATTTGTTGTTACAGTATTATCTTGTGTTATAGTTAAGGTGATGCCCTTTTATGTCAAACAGTTAGTGGCCTATGTGGACAGACACTGTTAGCGAGTCGAGATAACCACCACATTAAGTAGTTTAACGGCTGGTAAGTATTAATAAATTCACTCGTATTTCTACCTTTTCGTTATCTCTCATTAAGAGAAATGTGCAGCAATACCCTTCTGAGAACAGGCACTATTAGTAAATGTAGCAGAGAAACGCAGAGCGCACCGGAGATCAGTAAAGAAATATCATTATGAAGGTTGGACATCTTTTTAGAAAGGAAAGGTATACAGGGATATACCAAATAAGTAACATGGGAAGGATGTTGATCCAGGGAGTAATCCGATTGCCAATTCTTGACGTCAGGCTTGGATGATATGTCACTGGGGGTTTTGTTTTCCTTCCTCTGGATCAATAAGTAAGTATAGATATAGGATAAAGTATCTGTTGTCTACATTTAGCACAGGTTGAACTTGATGGACGTACGTCTTTTTTCTACCTCATCTACTATGTAACTATGTAAGGTGACCGCGACGTGTTTCGCACAGCTGTACTTAATCGGGAATAAATGTATCATCGTTGTTATGATTAATGGTTATCTTGCGGCTTTTTTTTTTTTTTTTTTTTTTTTTTTTTTTTTTTTTTAATGCCCTTTGTTATTATATTCACCAAAAAAAATAGTATGGGGGAAAAAAAAAAACCTCAGACAATAAGAAAAAGCGTCTGCACTCAACCATATATCTCCAAAAATGTGTTTAGCAAAGTTTGCTAAATAATCCAAAACTAAGAATAATACAATAAAAAAGACAAATACGATAATATACAGTGAAGGTCGACACACCTGAGAAATCCTCTTAATAAAAAGGGTTGTTTCCCGAAATGTTGAGGATTTCTCAGCTGTCGGCCCTTTGCCCTTTAGTTGTATATTATTGTATTTATATGTTTTTTGATTATTATTGTTTGTATTATTTTTACCTTTGGATTGTTTACCAAATTTTGCTAAATACATTTTTTGAGATATATGGTTCAGTGCAAACTCTTTTTTTTTCCCCGTCTTGTCTCAGTTTTTTCCCGTACAATATTTTTGTGCGTTATTGGGGGTCCTCGTCTCTACATCTTGCTATTGGATTATGTTTTATCCCTTTTGGAGTATACCTTTGACATTATATTGCCTTTGAATGTCCAATGTAGTTTGAGTTAATGTTCCACATGTGAAGGTGTTGCGTATTTACAAGCTATATCCAATGTCACCATAAAAGGAAATGTACATTTTTAGGATATTGGGAATTTTTTGTGAACCTGTGCTACTTACTAATCTACTGGTGACTATTAGGGCCTCCAGGTGGCTTCTCCAAAAATACCGGACACAATAGTGAAGGGTGCGACGCAGACACACCCCTCTCCGCTCCATACAGTTTCCTCCTCTCCTTGGCCCCACCCCTGGGCTCATGACACCACCTCCTGATTTAGTTACATTACCCAGCAGCAGCCAATCAGGATGAAAGAAGCTGCCTAGCCCCCTAGCAGCAGCCCTGCTAGGGAAAATCCCGTGGCACCCCAAGTCGGTCAGGTCATTATGTCCAGATAGGTAATACCGGTATACACCCATATACATGTCCAGTATTACCTGTAATTGTATACTGGACAGTGTCCAAATACAGGACAGTCAACACCTGGCACTATTATTATTAGCATTTATTTATCATGTGCCAACATATTCCACAGCACAATCCAACGTGATGTATGTATGTCTTTATTTATATAGCGCCATTAATGTACATAGCGCTTCACAGCAGTAATACACGAGACCTAATAATATAAATAACAAATAATACAAATAACTCATAATGGGAAGAAGCACTTCAGAAATAAAAGTAACATTTAGGGAAAGGAGTCCCTGCTCCGAAGAGCTTACAATCTAATTTGTAAGTAGGAAGAACGTACAGAGACCATAGGAGCGTCTTCCGGTAAGTGCTTCTGCAAAGGGCCAAGGTTTATGTATGCGGTGTATAGTATCAGCCACGGAGCTATTCATATGCTTCTTGAAGCAGTTGTGTTTTGAGGTGGGTCTAAAATGTGGATAGAGAGGGTGCTAGTCGGATATTGAGGGGAAGGGCATTCCCGCAGTGTGGGGCAGTGAGTGAGAGAAATTTAAGGTAGGAGAGGGCTTTAGATACAAAATTGGTAGAGAGAATACATCCTTGAGCAGAATGCAAGAGACGGGATAGTGCATAGCGAGAAAAACAATGTAAAAACAATAACATGACAGCGCTAACATATACAGGCACAGTTGGTAAGGAAGACCCTGCTCAAAGGCGCTTACAATCTAAGACTAGGTAAGTTTTAGTATTTGTGGGTGTAACAAGCATGGTAATCAGAATGCCAGAGTTCCTTGTTGTGGGTAGTCTACAACAATCCTTCCTCCGTGTACTGAATACCAATACGAGAGACCTCACACAGCCTCCTCACAAAGGCTCATGTTGGCTGTTTGACCAACGGATAGAGGGACTTCCGCAGGCTAATGTTCCGGAGTCTGCAGTTTTCAGACCATTGATCAAACCCCCCCCTCCCCCCCCTCCCCCCCCTGTTAAGTACTTGGATCTGGCTTACTGCAGGTCAGCCAAAAGTAGTACTTAACAATGAGCCACAACTCTAAGTGGCATAGCAGTGAAGTAAACTGGAATTGGTGCGTTTTACCACATGTATTCCAGCAGAGGGCACCAGAGTCCTTCTCTGGGTACATACAAGAAAACTAGGACAAGCGCCAGTCAGCAGAGCTTTCCACATAGTAAGCAGAATTAGGCTTATTTTGAAACAGATGGGCACTACAGAAGCTGCTGTACTGAATGTTATGGAGTTGTTTATTGTCTGGCTGGTTTCAAAATCAGGGATTACTCTGCCGCATCTAGCAGTTTCTGTGTCACATCAGGTTCCATCCAAAGCAGGCCAACAAGTGAAAGCTCACGGGGTTACACGTGTGTGTTTTTCTTCTCTAATCCAGTTGTGAATTCAGAACTAAAAAGTCCTATTGTTACTGTGTTGCTACACATTTTTTTTCCGTTCTGTGTCAGTCTACATCAGGGGTGGTCAACCCCAGTCCTCAAGGGCCACCAACAGGTCAGGTATTGCGGATATCCCTGCTTCAGCACAGGTGGCTCAGCCCTGGACTGGAGTTGGCTGAAAACTGAATCGCTGATTGAGCCATCTGTGCTGAAGCAGGGATATCCCCAATACCTGACCTGTTGGTGGCATTTGAGGACTGGAGTTGGCCACTCCCTGCTCTACAGCTAATGAACGAGTCAAAGCCAGGAAAAGAGAGAAAGCTGTAAGTTCTGCAAACAGTCCTATCCGACTGCTGATAATATCAGACATATACTGCAATCAATCAGATAGTCTCTTGTACATATAGTAAGATGTGCTATTTACCAGATCCGTCAACATAGAAGCCACTTGGTCAAAGACACCCAAAGGGCATATTCCACTACTGTAGCTTCCAAAGCAAATGAAACTCTGATGTCATATCCTGTGGTATATTACACGTGTAATGTATATGTGTTTGCAAATGTACAGTACTACAATCAAGGCACATTGTACAACACCAAACACAATAGATTAATCCCGGAAACAAATGACAGCGCTGACCCATTAAACATGAAATCAAAGTAAACTGATGCTATCAAGGTTCACATGCAATGGTCACTCAATGCTCTTTTTTTCCTATTTGCTAAATATAGCTTGTTTTTTTGCACCAATATAGTCCCAGCTGTGTAGCATGGAAACTTTGATGAATGACTCCATTAGATTGTATGGTCTTTGGGGCTTGACGTTTTCCATATGTTTAGTTATGTCTGGTGTTCTTACCTCTATAGGGGCCTATTCTTGTAACTCCGAAGTGTGACAAACCGCTTCTAAAATGCCCTTTAGAAGCGGATTAGCACGCGGTGCTATTCTGTAAATCCTTATTGCAAGGCCAATCCGCATCTAAATGCCTTTTTTTTTTAGAAGCGGTTTCACTCTTGCTCTGACAATCCAATCGGTTTGTCAAAAAAAGCCTCTCGCTCGTATTTTTTGCCCACAACGGCTATTGTCGTAGTTATTATTTATTTATAAAATATTTTACCAGGAAGTAATGTGAGAGTTACCTCTCGTTTTCAAGTATGTCCTGGGCACAGAGTTAAGACAAATAATACATGTTTACAAATACAGTTACATAATGAGCAGGGTATACATTATATACAAGACATTGCATGCACAGTTAAAGATAATTTATATTATGGGCGTATGAAACAGTTACAGACCAGATTAAAATGTGTGATAGCCTTAGATTTGAAAGAACTTAGACTGGTGGTGGATGTAAGAGTCTCTGGTAGATTGTTCCAGTTTTGGGGTGCACGGTAAGAGAAGGAGGAGCGGCCGGATACTTTGTTGAGCCTTGGGACCATGAACAGTCTTTTGGAGTCTGATCTCAGGTGATAGGTGCTGCATGTGGTAGAGGTGAGGAGCTTGTTCAGGTAGCTGGGTAGCTTGCCCATAAAGAATTTGAAGGCAAGACAGGAAAGGTTAACTTTGCGCCTAGACTCGAGTGATGACCAATCTAGTTCTTTGAGCATTTTGTTATGCAAACCGCTTTTACAAACTCACTTTTTATTCACGCCACCTAAATGGGGGAGAGATTGGTATCGCGAGTTACATCCACAGCCTGAAATATGGGTTTGGCTGAGAGTGTAAAACCCATAAATCAGACTGGGAATGGATTATGGAGTTGGCACCACCTCAGGTTATTCCGCTTCTAAAGCAAGTACAATCCGTGCGGTTTGTCACTTTTTTAGAAGCGGTTTAGAAGTGATTTGCAATAGAGACTACCATTTTTTCTCACATTTCATTCCCCTTCTTGTGAACATTCCGCTACTTGTGAACATTCCGCTACTTGTGAACTTTCCGCTACTTGTGCTGTTTGGCAATGACAACTTTGGAGCTACTAGAATAAGCCCCTGTGCCTTTGTGCTGTACATGTTAATGTACCATAGGATTGCCTTCATTGCATACGTGGTGGGAGTTGTATATACAGCCGGCTCTATATACAGATGCAGCACTATGGTTGGTCGCGCTGCCACCCCTAAATCAGCTGCGGCACAGTATTTTTTTTATCTGTGCTCGTGGTCTCAGTAAGGAGATTTAATGGCCCATCGGAATAACACAGCGGGGGTCCCTGTGTCTGAATAGGACTCGCGCTGTGTGAGTCCTACAGGTCTGCACTTGTGTGTAAGAGACGCGCACTAAGAGTGAGACTGTATCACTCACTCTCGCTGCGCGCCTCTAACAGGCGTTCGCGGGGCTTTTATTTTATTTTGATAACAGTATTGAAGCAGGGGGTCTCTGGAGCTGAATCACATTCATTTCAGGCCGGGGACCCCGTGCTTCCCGAGTTACAGGCCCCGTTATGGGGTGCCGGTATCCCTGTCATGTTTAAATTCTCCCGCGTCAAGGCCCACGTAACTGGGAGATTTAAACAATGCAAGGGGATACCGGCCCCGGGGAGGGTGGTTAGGCGTCTCGGGTGGGTAATGGGAGGGGGGGATAACCCCTTAATTAAAATAGTGGTTAATAACGGCTAAAGTGATTAAGGGATTGCAGGTCAGTAGTTAGTTTTTTTTTATTTTACTGTCGGTGCCCACTAAAGACGAGGATGCAGAGCAAGATGAGGAGGATGAGGGCGGCCTTCATCCTGGCAGGGGTAAGTAAAACTTGAATTTACTATATGCTGGCGGGGTAATGTTTTGGATATGTTTTATTTTTTAATTGGCAAATGTGCTATTATACAGATATGGATAATAGGGATTTTGCTGATTACTGTACTTTACGTGTTGGGGGGAGGGGGGTTGCTCATTGTATTGGTGGTTGCATTGTAATGTTTATTGGGGTGGAGGGGGTGGGTGAAGGGGGTAGTTGCCCCAGGGTGGGTGGTTTGGCCTCTCGGGTGGGTAGAGGGAGGGGTTAACCCTTTCATTACAATAGCGGTTAGTACTGCTAAGGTAGTGAAGGGGTTAACCCCTCCTGCAACCTTCCCGGTCAGTCTAACCACCCACCCTGGGGCAACAACCCCCAAACCCACCACCTCTACCTCCAATAAACCAGGTACTCTGGCTTAACTCCTTCATTGCCTTATCAGCTAGCCACTAAGGAAATGAAGCTGCTTTTATTTTATTTTGATAACACAGTAGTGAAGCAGGGGGTCTCCGACCTGTGAACAGCATTCATTTCAGCCTCAGGACCCCTCTGCTTCCCAAATTATAGGCCCCGTTATGGGGTACCGGTATCTTCCTGCATTGTTTAAATGTCCCAGTCACGTGGTCCGTGACGCGGGATAATTTAAACATGGCGGGGATACTGGCACCCCATAACGGGGCCTGCAACTCGGGACGCAGGGGGTCCCTGGACCTGAAATTAATGAGATTCAACTCCGGAGACCCCCTGCTTCAATACTCTGTTATTAAAATAAAATCCCTGCGATCGCCTGTTAGAGGCGCACAGGGAGAGTGACTGATTCAGTCTCACTCTTACTGCAAGTCTCTTACAGACAGGAGCAGCCCGGTAGGAATCACACAGCGGGAGTCCCATTCAGACGCAGGGATCCCCGCTGTGTTAATCCCGATGGGCCATTACAGCCTGCGGACTGTCAAGGCATTGCACACGGTTGACCAGTCCATTCTTGCAGCCACGTGCCCAACCATAGTGCTGCATCTGTAATAATGCCATTTTCAGGGAATATCTGTGACAAGATGAAGGCTTTATGAAGTAAGCAGGAGATGCCCTCGGCAGAGTTAAATATGCATGTTAGTAGGTTTATATAAATGTGTGGCTTGCGTCTTCTTGATTGTTTTCTGCGCTGGTTTTCTACATCGACCTTAAAGATTGTGTAAGTCATTTTGTAACGCAGAATACTAATGCAGCATGTGCCAAATTGTCCAACAGCAGAATGAATATGTTTCGCCTGGACAGATAAGAATACTCATTTTTTAAGTACATGCGTTGGCATGCACCCCGTTCTTCTTACAAAGACTCCAGTATATGTTCTAAATCACAAATCATTTTTTGTATGGTGCTGCCAATGTATCATACATTCTGAATGTAATGACGCAAAGTCAGTGAAACTCTGCTCTGAAGCAATCACTATTATTTTGGTATCCCAACAGGGAGATGAAGTGGCGTGTTAAATGGCACACACCTCTGCAGTTGCGCATCAACCACGGTTTGGAGGTCAACACATTACAAGCCAGTATACACTCCTTTTATTCCTGTCTTGGCCATGTGTACTGCAACTTGTAACCACAAACTAGATGCCTCTTCCAGATATAAGAGAATATCTTGTTTGTAAAATAAGCATGAAATGCATACACCATGACCAAGCATAAGAAGCAATGCCTCACTTCACTTTCATTGACCTGGGATGGTAAACAAAGCTAAGAAACAGGGAAGATAAAACATGAAGCATTTAATAGGTCAAAAAAAACCACTCTGTATGCCATTCATTTATTGAAGTTTTTTTAAATTTATTTCAGCACATCACCATCATTTGTGTTTGAGAAAAAAAACACGCTTCCACTTAAGGGGCATCGCAAGACTTTACAGTTAAACAAATTACAATGATCTACAGTTGTTTAGTTAGACAGGAGAATCCAGGAAGAAGAGAGAAAAATTACATCGACCCCGAAACAGTGGTAAGGTAGATATACACCTGAGCTCTGGCGGTAGCGAGTTCCAGACCTCTGCAGCTGCACGAGAAGGCCCCGCCCACCCAGCGTAGGGTGCAGCACCCTTAAAATTAAAATGGGTTATCCAGCCCTTGCACGCTGCTTGTGGTTTATATTCTACAACAAGTTGTAAAAGGCCATAGGAATAATCTAGGTAAGGTGGGCACAGTTGTAATATGTACATTAAGGAAATGTCAAGTGACCTAGCAGATAAATGTCCCCTTTTCTCCAACAACCCATTGGGAAATTTCAGAGCCAGACAACAAATTCAATAATGGAAAATCAGGGGCACAAGAACAAACATCCTCACAGACTTTGGGTCATATTTACGAAGAAGTGTTAAGTCTTCAGGCACCATACAGACATTCATTTGAATGGGCTTCATCAGCTGGATGGTGTCTACTGTGAGACCCACTTCCCACTGTACAATGAAGAGCTATCGGTTTAAGAAACACTAAAGGACTCTAGTTAAGAATGTGTCTATGGATGTTTTGTTTTTTGGCTATGCCCATGCATATGTGTATTTCAGCAGAATGAAGCAGTTGAGCTGTCTGCTGTAAATGGATAAGGATGCTAAACGAGATATAATGTTTAATTTGTACTGTATGTCCATGAAGAGGATAACTTGTGTCTGTAGTGTGTTATACTGTAATTACTGTCATATATATGGGCTGTTAAAAATAAACCTTACAACATGACATGGTCTGGATTGTTGTAATCAGCACTTTACTGGTATAAATGTAAATGGTATTCTTATGGTGAGTGGCCATTTAAATGTCTTCTACGCTGCATTGAAATCAGTGTTTTTCAACCAGGGTTCCTAGGAACACTTAGGTTCCCTTGGCATCCCTAAAGAGTTCCGTGTAATTTTCAGGTCATTTTAAAATGTCACCAAATACAAAATAATTTACAATGCATCTGATCTCAGACGCGCTATTAGAGAGGGTCGGAGTTCCTTACAATGCATCTGATCTCAGACACGCTGTTAGAGAGGGGTGGGGTTCTTTACAATGCATCTGATCTCAGATGCGCTATTAGAGAGGGTTGGGGTTCCTTACAATGCATCTGATCTCAGACATGTTATTAGAGAGGGTTGGGGTTCCTTACAATGCATCTGATCTCAGACACGCTGTTAGAGAGGGGTGGGGTTCTTTAACCAAAGAAAGTCCACCGACTTAGATCAATATAGAGCAAATTAATAAACACACAATCCCAGCAAGCTCTAACTCAAGAACACACCACATTATATATATATATATATATATATATATATATATATATATATATATATATATATATATATATATATATATATATATATATAGTGGTTGACAAATCACCCAAAAATCTACTCGCCGAACCAAAAAATCTACTCGCCACCTAGTCCCGCCCCCTATCCCGCCCTGCTTGGTGTCGGCCATGAGGAGGTCGCCACGGGGTCAAATCCAGTCGCCACGGGCCTGTATTTTAATGGATTTGTCGAACACTGTTAATATATATATATCAAAAGGAGTGCTGCTGAGCATGACCAAATGTATACAACAAAAGACAAAAATATCCAATGCCACATCCAATGTGACAAAATACATAGTTAAATATTTCAAATGTTAGTATTCTCATGAGTAAGGGTCATTTAGTTGATCCCTTTGGCCAAAGCGTTATAAGCCTGCCGCCACGTCACGGCATGACCAGTATGCAGGTCCTAACACTACCTGTGAAAATTCTCATTTACCTCTGCAGTGGAGGGAGAATGGCCTTAATAGACCTGTCCTGCACAGGTACATGAAAAACCTGCTACTTAAAACATTGAACATTTCGGGTCCATGTTAAAATGGACAGGAAGCAAAAGGTGACACTGCGTGATTTGCATATCCTTTCCCAGAATCCCTGGCTGCAGTGGAAGCACTGAATGCTCAGAGATAATGCGGAAAGGCAGGTTTGCAGACCTGTCTGAGACGTGAATGTGCTCACAAGTGGTATGTTGAAGCCAAAATACCACACAAATATAATGTATGTATATCTTTATTTACTGTATATAGCACCGAACAGGTACATAGCGCATCACAGCAGTAATATACGTGACATAATAATATAACACATAATGGGAATAAGTGTTCCAGACATAAAGTTAAAACTAGGAAAGGGGGATCCCTGCACGGAAGAGCTTACAACCTACAGTTGGTAAGTAGGAAGAACGTACAGAGAGGAGGAGGGTTTCTGTTAAGTGAGTCTGCAAGGGGCCAAGGTCGATGTGTAAGGTGTATAGTATCAGCCACAGAGCTACTCGTATGCTTCAATACAGAGGTGTGTTTTAAGAAAGGTCCTAAAGGTGGAGAGAGAGAGGGTGCCAGTCGGATATTGCGGGGAAGAGCATTCCAGAGCTGTTAGTCATTTGAAATAATCACAATATTGCTCCTCCTTAATTTACCATAATTTTGCAGCCATTCATGTTTGTGAGTATTTTAAATCTAAAATAAATCCCTAAACCACTAACACAAGCATCAGTATCTCAATCAAAAGGGTGGCCATCTTTAAAACACACAACGTAGATAAGAGCATCTGCTTCCATGAAAATCGGACAAGAAAAACACCCTTGTTCTATAAAGAGAACATAAAATAAATGGCATGTTTCATAACATCTTTATTTTTGATATTGAAGACATTGGACACGGGGGCTTGAATTTCCAGGAATGAAAAACATTTCTCCTTGGTGTTAATGAAGGTCAGTAGAGAGATGCATTTAATATTGCCTCCAAACTTTTCACAACTTGGAGGGGGACAAAAAAAAATGTTGTTTTTGGATTTAGGACAAAACATGCATTCAAAGAAATAGCCTTTATTTTCTCAAGTTATGAGAGTTTCCAGCACTGAATGCAGAACGGCCGATAAACCAGCGTGGTATGGTCGGGGGATCTGGAAAATACATTCTATCCTGTTTGGGGAACGTTAAATCATAACATTCCGGCCAACAAAAGCATGGCACAACTACAGTATAAATCTGATATTGTCCTAACTTGATTAACTAAGATTGCGTAATTTCTATTGCTCTGACACGTCCGGAGGTGGAATGTATCCATGTTACAGTATGCAAGTTAGGTGTGCTATCTTTATAGGTTTATATTACAAAAAGATAGACCCTAGAGCTGTATTATATGGAGGTTTTGGGGGAAAAGTACTGCAAAGTTCTAAACCAATAAATCCACATGTATTGTACACAGATGCTGCTTGCAAGACATTCATGGGAGCTAAAAATAATACCCCGTTTTGCAAGGGCGTTGACAAAAATACTTCCCAACACCGGGGGTGCTCAACTCCAGTCCTCATGACCCCCCCTCAACAGGTCAGATTGAGGATATTCCAGCTTCAACACAGGTGACTCAGCAGGGATTGAGTCACCTGTGCTGAAGCAGGGATTGATTTAGGCACCTGTGTTGAAGTGGAGACTGAACCACCTGTGCTGAAGCAGGGATATCCTGAAAACCTGACCCGTTGGGTGTCTTGAGGACTGGCTTTGAGCACCTCTGTCTTACACAACACCATTTCAACAGTATTTGACTATTTAAAATCTTTGTCCCCCTTATTCGATGGATAAATTATGCAAAGTAATTACAATATTATTGTGTAGACTGGTTGTAGGATGTGATACTTTTAGGTCAACTCATATGAGAATTCTTGACAAATGAATTGAATATAGAGCTTTCCAAAGCTCACGTCTCTTCCTCAAGTTCCAGTAGGGTTGGTCCACCTAAATGGTACCACAATCTACACGTCTCCAGGGATGATATGGCTAGGGCTGGTATGGTTCTTTGTGTTTTGGATAAACACCGATGCCAAATAAATGCGGCTTCATTAGCACCTGCCATTTTCACTTTGGAATCGCAGCGGTATCTTTCCAGAGTTTATCTTGAGCTCCTATCAAAGCAGCGTGTATTGCATATTCTATATTATTTGTTGGTTTGTGCTGTTTGAAGATAAGGGCCCATATTTGCTAAGCAGTGCTATTCCACATGATGCCCTCAAGTTAATGGGTTGCAAGTTGTTTGCTGGTGCAGTAAGATGTCTTATCGGATAACACCGCTTGGCAAACATGGCCCATAATCTTTCAGATCATTAGGATGACTTTCGAAAAGAAAATGATAGTGGTGAAAGTAGAGGTTAGTATGTTGAGTGATTTCACTTTATTGAATGTCAATATATGTTGCAGGATCTTCTACTAGAAGTGTATTTAGTTGTATTTCTATCAATACAATACTATATCTTTGGCTTTTGACCAAATATGTACTTTGAACAACATATTTATCCCATACTCTGTATGTTCACTGAATAACTAACATCAATCCGCACACGGTTCTGTTAAGTATGTGCGCTCTTACATTTAGTGAAATGCATGGGACTTTATTGATTAAAATTGCCAAGAGAAGGATGTGATCAGCTCTGGGAACGTGTAACTGATGTAAGGCATACAATGTAGTTCTCCTGTCATACGTACTTGTGATCCAGCCAAACCACGTTTTTCTGGCAGCTGCCAAAAAGCAAAAGATGCATAAGCTATGAACTGTGCTTCTTCATGGCTGTAAGGAAGAGTGCACAATCCCTACAGGTAGCTGTGTCATGATAACAAGCAGCTTTCTGGCACAAAAACACAGGCACCTAACAGCATTTTTTGGGGTTTCCTCTCTACCTTTCTGTTTCCTACTGTTAGGATAAATAATCGAAACGTCTTTCTACATTGCTTTCTCCCGTGTCTAACACATGTTGGTTTTATTCACAGTGCCATTACTTTCTTAAGCCAGTGTGTGAATTGTTGCAGAATGCACCAATACTAAAATTATTCCTTAGATCAGGAGTGGCGAACTCCAGTCCTCAAGGGCCACCAACAGGCCAGGTTTGCAGGATATCCCTGCTTCAGCACCGGTGGCTCAGTCAAATACTATGTTTACGTTGCACATTGTACATTGCCTAACGCTGCACCACGTCAATACAAATAAATTAATAACCGTTTAATCCTTAAAACCTGACCAGTTGGTGGGGGCTTGAGGACTGGAATTGAGCACCCCGGGTCAAAGGTACCTACAGTAGTTGTTTGTGGGGAAGGGGGCGGGGAGGGGGGGGTCATACCTGTCTTGGGCGATCTTCATTTTACAAGTAAATTAAGGTTCAGCTGTTTTGACGTGTCTAGAAAAAACTACGGAAGTAATGTGCACTAGTACAAAACTTCCCAAATGTGCATGTCATCCTTTTTCAGGCACCATGCTAATCTTCTCTGCATATTTCCAATATCAGTGGATAAAGCTTTGGATGATTCTAACAGTATTGCCAGAAGTAGGATTGCTAAGTCCATATTGTTTCTTGTTCTCATTCGTTTTCCAGCGGAGGGCCAGAATATAAAGTGTCGCTGTAACAGGGACTTATCACTGTTTGAGAGAAACTGCCTCTAAATCCAGCCGTGTGCTGGTTAATTGCACACAAGCAATCAACCAGATTCCAACTGGCTGATTAGGACTCTTAGAAAAAGCCTGATGTGAGAAACAGGAGAGAGATTCCTTAGCTAACATTTGGGTTGACATAAGGAGAAGGAGGACTGCAGAGATTTCCTTAGCCCACAATGGGCTGACCTGAGGAAAAGATGATGTCTTGATGCACACAGAAGGACTGTATGCTGACAGCAAGAAACGTGGGACAAGACCTGTATACCTGGAAACAGCGAGTGCCATAGCACACAAGGATGCTGACCCAGGAGAACAGAAAGGCCTACAGCTACAACAAACAGATAAGAGACTCTCTTGTTGGACTAGTGTGTGTGTGTGTGTGTGGGGGGGGGGGGGGGTAACCAGCTTAGCTACACACCCAGTTAGAAAGGGCTGGAATAAAAGTTTAATTATTCTCCAAAGTGGAGTAGGCCTATATTTTGTTTGTTTTTGTATGTTTTGCCTTGTTAAAGGAACAGGCGCAATAAAGCCAGGATTTAATTTCCCCCTAATCGGTCTCCATTAAATGTACCTCTGCAAACATCTCTTACAGTCGCTTTCAAGTGTTGTTTTCAACATTTCCATTATGACGTATAAACATTTGAACTTTGCCCTTGTGGTTTCTGATATGAACACAGCATTATTGGAAAATAACAGTGCGGCTAATGGATTCCTATTTATAACTGTTTGTTTCCTATATATACTACCGTTTACTGTGAGAACATTACCTGTACATTAAGTCGAAAAACACTACTTAAAAACATTCCTGCATACACAGAGACAATGAAAGGCAGAACACGGCACACGCAAGTAATGTACTGTACACCCATTAGCTCAGCACTCATAAGCTTCATAATGGAATTATGTTTTTGACACACTGAATGCAAAATGTAAATTTAGTCTCCATAAATAACATTGTACATTTTCTTGATTTAAAACAGAAGGGATTTCTAGTCACGTAGCCAAGGTCAGTGGGGACCAATCAATTATTGCATGTGATAAGAAAGTTGCCATTAATAATAACCATGCAATTTATTTATTTATAACAACATTTATATAGCGCCCTTATCCAGGGCGCTGTACAGTACATTAGTTAGTAAAACTTGCTTGGTTGGTGGGCAGGAGGTTAATGGGGTATCATGGAATGTGATGGAGAAGAGACAAGTTCTGAGTTGGCTTCTGAAGATAGGGAGGGGGCAGATTGGATGTGGTGGGGGAGATTGTTCCAGTGGAGAGGGGCACGTAAGACAAATGAGAGGAGGCACAGGGGGCTGTGGGGGCGGGAGTGAGGGTTGTGGCAGTCAGGGAGTGAAGATGACGGGAAAGTGTGTAGCGAGAGAGGAGTGCTGAAAGGTGAGGAGCAAGACCATGGAGAGATTTGGAGACCAGGGTGAGGAATTTGAAGAGGGAACGCTGGTGGGTGGGTAGCCAAGGAAGTTGGGAGAGGAGAGGCATGGCGTGGGCAGAGCGTGGGAGATTGAGAAGTGTACGGGCTGCAGTGTTTTGGATTTGTTGAAGGGGTATGGAGGAGTAGAGGGGGAGATCAAGGAGAAAGGAGTTACAGTAGTCGAGACAGGTGAAGATGAGGGAGTGGATGAGAAGTTTGGCAGAGAAGATACAAATGAGTGGACACATGTTTCTTATGTTGTGTAGGTGGTAGTGATGGAGGTGATGTGTTGGGCGAAGAGGAGGGAAAGGGTCAAAGGTTAAAGGTGACTCAGAGGCTGCGAGAAGAAGATGATGGGGAGATGATGAGGGGGGAGGAGATGGTGGGGGGGAGGAAAAAGGAAACTTGAGAAATTCAGTCTTAGCTGGTTTAATATGTAGGAAGTGGGAGAACACCCAGATGGAAATGGCAGAAAGGCAGGCAGAGATACGGGTTGAAAATTCAGGTGAGAATAGTGGGAAGGAGACATAGATTTGGATGTCATCTGCAAAACAATGGACGTTGAATTAATGGGAAGAGATGAGGTCAAAGAGGGGCAGTGGGAAAAGAGGAGAGGACCAAGGACGGAGCCTTGGGGAATGCCCAATCTCGGTGGGAGAGCGAGGATGAGAGCCATGAGAGGGCGGTGTTAGTGATGCCAAGGTTGGTGAGTGTGGAGATAAGTTAGGTGATCGACGGTGTCCAAGGTTGAAGAGAGGTTGGGGAGGATGAGGATGGAGGAGAGTTTGTAGTGGCGTTCTTGGGAGAGAAAGTTGAGGTGAGGAGGGCAGTTTCAGTAGAGTGTGAGGGATCGAAACCAGACTGGACAAAGGGAAGGAGGGAATGAGTGTGGATGAAGGTGGAGAGTTGGAGAAGTATGAAGGAGTGAGATAGGGTGAAAGTTTGCGGGTAGGGCAGGGTTGAGAAATTGTTTTTTTTTGAGGAGATGGATTACTATTGCAGTTTTGAAGAAGTCTGGGTATTGTCCGCTGGATAGGGAGAGGTTGAAGGAGAAAAGATAGGGTTAGGGGAGGAGGGGTGGAGTGTGGTGTCAGAAGGGGATGTGGTGGGAAGAGAGCATTTGATGGTTGAGAGGAGACCATCATGAGAGATTGGAAAGAAGGAGGGGAAAGAGTGGGTAGCGGTGGTGGATGGAGGGGAGGGGGCAGCAGTGGGGTAGGAAGCACGTATGTTGTTAATTTTTTTGTTAAAAATTAGGAGGCAAGGTCCATGGCTGAGATGGGGAGGGTAGCTTAGGCAAGAGAGATGGGGAGGGTTGTAGCAGATTGTTTAGGGTGGAGAACAGATGGCGCGGATGAGGTGATAGTGATTTGATAAGGGTGTTATAGCATATTTGTTTTTGCGATTTCAGAGTGGAGGTGTATTGGTGGACGGGGGATTGGAAGATGGCTAGTGAGGATGGAAAAGATTTCCATGATCTCTTGGCTGTGCAAAAGGAGAGGCGGAGTATTTTGAGTTGGCAGGTGAGCCAGGGGTGAGGTGGCAATAGATTTTTCGCCGACACCTTTTTCAATGCATTTCTTCTACATTAAGTTAAATAATGATAATAGATTTGAGGATTCTGGAAAATTGCCCAGCACTATACATAATAGAAAACATAACAATAATGAGCCGATCAGTGACAGTCAAAGATCTAAAATTGGTATCTCGAGAACGAGAACCCCTGAATCTTACCAGTGACCTTCGTTGGATCCTGCCAGCAGTGCATAGTCAGTTTTAGGTTTGCAGGTCCAAACCGCAATATGCTATGTTGGCCTGCAAGAAGTTGGCATGGGATTGGAGCCCTTTCTCCAGTTTATTCGTGTCTCCTCCCGAAGGTGCTTGAGATCAGCACTCCTCAGTCGCTCGAGGAGGACTTTTTCTAAGTATAGTCTTCTTGCTACGTGCGCGGTCATAAGATTTCCCTCACGTCGGGTGCTCGTCTTATTGTAGGCATACTGTATGGCAGCAGTTGCAGAGCGTTTAAAAACAGCCCTTTGAGTTTTCCGCTCTTGAAGCTGTCTCTCTGCCCTTTTCCCACTCAATGGGGTTGCTAGTTCAGCCTCTTTGGGGTTAACACCCACTTCCAGAGAATGTCCCATCTTTTCAGCTTCATCAGCTAAGGATTCTTCTGGTTTTGATTCAGCACGTGTACCTTCTTTTGTTGCCTGTTGGGTGGCTGAAGGTTTTGCTTGTGCTTGTTTAGGTGGTTCAAATTTTGCAACCTTTTCTTTCAGATGAGCAGTATTCCCAGCTCTCACTGTACCCTTGTCTTCATGGGTTTTTGTGGCTGTGGGATACTGACGCTTAGTCAGGGTCAATACTTGTCCTTGTAGGACTGTAATCTCATCCGCGAGAGATCCCTGTTTTTTGAGTGCGTCTTGCAAGTCTCTTCTCAGGGAATTTATCTGCACGCTTTGCTTTCTCTGAGCTTGCTTCCACATTTTTATTGCATTGTGAAGCACTATGAATTTCTTTGCTCGGGCCACAGTTACTTGTTTTAGTTTCTGGACCTTCTTGTGCTCCCATTTGTGCCGGGTCACCTGGGTTCTAAGCTTGGCCTCTAGCGACGCTTTGGTGGCGCTCAGGGTAGCCTTCAGTTTCTCATGCTGTTTTGCGGGGACATACTGAGTCATCAGACGTTCCTGCAGCACTTGAATTTCTTTAACAGCCTGCAGATTTTCTTCCTGCAGATTTCGCTGCTTCTCCTCAGCCTTCTCGAGGTTCGTACGCAGACCTTGCAGTTGGTTCTGCAGTCGGTGCTCTGCTTCAAACTTCTCACCTTCCAAAAGTCTATTTATTTCCTTAAGCTTGTGTAGCTTTTCATTCTTTTCCTTGACTTCGTCTGTCAAATGAAAATTTTCTTCTTCCAGTTTTAAGTTCTCTCTTTTTAATCTTAAATTTTCTCCTTTTTCAGTCTCTGTACTATTCAGGGCCTCCTTGCAGTCCTCCTTCCATTTACGCACATCTGTTTTGAGAATGACAGTCTCCTGGCGTGAGACTTCCTTCTCTAGGTTGAGGGTCTGAAGCTCCTTCTGAGAGACTTTGAGATCTGTCTTAAGATTGACAATCGTTTCTTTAGAAATGTCCAGCTCCTCAGTGAGACTGTGTAGTTCTTTTCTGGAAACTTCCAGGTCTGTGCGGCAACTGTTGGTCTCATGATGTGAGGCATCCAGTGCTCTGCGGAGTGTCTGAACCTCTTTCTGAGATACGTCCACCTCTGTCCGGACACTGTTGACCTCCTGTTGTGAGGCATTCAGCTCTATGCGAAGAGTGTGAACCTCTTGCTGGAAGACTGTCATCTGCTTCAGTGCCTCCTCATACTTCCGCTTTAGCGTAGCCATCATTTTATCAGATTGGCTCTGCTTTTCATCCATGGCGGAAATAGTAGCATTTGCAGTATCTAGCTCAGTCTTGAGATCGTCCAATTCTGTCCTGACTGCAGAGTACATTGCGAGCACCATCTTCTGTAACTCAGCATTATCTTTCAGTAGCTCCGCGTAATCATCTTTCTTTTGTTTCAATTGTTCACGGAGTATATCACAGTCTCGTCTGGCATTTTTCAGGGCATCCTCAGGGCTGGTCAAGGGATCGACACTCACTGGTTCTGGCTCCGCTTCCCTGGGATGACTAGTTGAGGGTTCCTCACTGTTGGCACCGGACAGACACTTCTTTGGGGTACACGACTTCTGCCTTGGGCCCTCTGGATATTCGGTTATCTAGGCTGCAGGGCATCTCGGTCCCCCTTTTTCTCCACAGGGTCTGCGGACGTGTCTGTTCCTTCCACAGTAAGTGAAGAACCGCTTTTCTTTTTCCGCCCTTTTGTTTTGGATGACTCCGTCCCATCAGGAATACTGGGGTCTCCTTCTTTATTTGATACTTCAGCAGCTCCCTTATATACGCCAGGCTTTTCTTGCAGTTGCTTTAGATGATGGAAATATTGGGTGATCTGCTGCTCCCGCTCTTTCTCCTGCTGATCATATTCGTCATCATAGGGAGCGGTCTTTTCGGTTCGTGCCGAGTTCAGGCACCCCCACCATACTTGGGGTGTTTTGTGGGTGTGACTCGGTTCGGGTTCCCCGTAAGAGATGTCTTCCTCTTTATTGGACTGGAAGGGCCACTCTTCCGTGGGGTAGGGTTCATTACAGGAACGCTGCATCTTGTCCTCCATTTTGAGGCTATCAGGTGTAATTTTCTTCCTGACCTCAGGAGGCGCTATTGCAGCTGTTGCCACTGTATTTGCTAGAACCCCCAATTGTGGTAGTCCTACAGGTGGGCATATTTTGCTTGTAGAGGTCGTAGCTCTCACAGACATCTCTGTAGGCTTTTTCTTTCTTGGATAAGTTTTACAATATCAGCAGTACTGTGCACACATTTTCTCTCATCAGGTATACAGGATGTGCAGTTGCTAGGTAAAAACGTCTACTGTATTTGCTTTACACTATTTACTTGCTAGGTGTAATCTCTCATTAGGTATGCTGGATGTGTAGTTGCTAGGTAAAAACTTCTGTTTGCTTTACACCATTTACTTGCTAGGTGCAATCTCTCTGCTACAGCCAAATAATGTGATTTTCTGCTTGAGTTCAGTCTCAACTTTGGGTATTATAACATTTACTCTTCACACTTTGGGATACCTTTTACACAGTTCAGCAATTCCTTTTTTTTTAGTAGGCAATTTTACCCTCAGCACTTGTTTACTGAAAATTCCCCTGCTTCAGCACAGTCTTGCATCAATTTTCACATTTTTCTGCATATACTCCATTCACAACTGGTAGTCCTATGCGGTGAGGCAGCCTTTACTTGCAGAATCAGTACCGCTCATGGGTCACCATCTGTATTCACTGTTTCAGCTAAACATTTGAAAATAACAAATGCCTATCCCTTTCAAGGGCTAACTCACTTTTTGAACCCTGACTATGGCTGGAAGGCAAACCCCCTATTTCAATGACCATATTACACTTTATTGTGATAGGCAAATAAGGTTTACCTGCTTCAGCAGTCTCTCTCTCCTCTTGGGATTGGGGAAAAGAGTCCATCTGTGATTTTGTAAGTTTCAGTGCAGTGGTGTGTATCACGTTAACTCTGGTCTCTGCTGCATGAGTTTTTTTTTAAGTTGCTCAGACTGTTTGTAGGCAAAAAGCATAAAAAAAATTTCACAGAAAAAATCTCCGGTCATTTCTAACTTCAAAGACCACCTCTCGTCCCACTTCGGACACCATATGTAGGCGGACGCTCACAGAGGTATGCAAGGGAGTCTGGTTATAGTAAAATTAAATAAGGCTTTTATTGCGCCTGTTTCCTTAACATCAGGAAACCATCCAAATAAGGGGTAAACAAAGCTTCTATTCACTTGGGAGTATTTCTAGTGAAATACTTTGCAATCCACCACTCCCTTTAGATAAGCATGTCTCCCACCCCAAACAAATAGCATGAAATGAACAGATATAAAAAGTCTTGTAAATGAAAGTCTTATCTGTTAGCTGGGCTGCTGTAGGGGAAGCTTCTCTGCTCTCTTGGAACCGCACCCTTGTGTGCACAGGAAATATCAGGCTCCAGGTTAGAATCTTGTCCCCTTTGTCTTGGAAGCAGCTCTGCTGTTTCTTCTGGCAGGGCTCAAGACAAGTTGTGAGAGTCGAGGACAATCTCTGCTCTGTCTCCAAGTTCAGCTCAGGTGTGAGCTAAGGAGTCTCTCTTTCTGTCTCAAAAGACAGGCTTTTCTAAGCAATCTAATCAGGCAGGTGGTGTTTGTTAATTGACTACCAGCAGTTAACCACCACACTGCTGGATTAGAGGCACATTACCTGAACAGGGACAACTCCCCTGTTACAGTACCCAATACTGGTATTCCCACTTAGTTACTGTTCTGATCTTTGATCATAACCGCAATGCATGACGCCAGTGTCGGGTACAGTGGGCTACTTGCTGTCTTGATCAGCTAACAAATCTGTTTGTACTCGCCTATCAAACTACATCATAATGAATTATGGTACGTGAGCACTCAAAAAGGGACATGTTCTCACTTACAAGGGATCACAATATACTGGTTACTGCATTTTAATTTAAGGCAGCACTATTACAACAAAATTCACATACACAACATTACAGTTGTCGTGCAAGCTTGTATCTTCTGGTGTGTACACAATGATAATTCATGTACAATTGATGTTTTTGTTTATATTTCCCATACACCTCTTCTCTTTGAATTTCACATCTTGTCGGTCACTATGGCATTACTAATGTCTGTAGATGGTAGTACATAAGGTTAACAGATTATGACCTAAAGAGTGAGATGGAGAAAGGTTGACGGTGAGATGAAAGAAATGAGTGAGAGACCAAACAGTGATTGGGGGGAAAATGATGCCCCAAATATATTGGAGTGGGAAGAGGTCTACCCTAACAGGCATGTATGGTATAAGTGCAGTATGCCCCGCGGTTATGTGAGATGTGGCATGCCAACCCAGACATGGTAAACATGGCAGGATTTGCTGACCCAGCCCTGGCTATTCATCCGATTTTTATTTTGAAAAGGTAACTGATAAGTACTGTAATAACGCCAGCAGCTTTGGTTTGGCAATACTAGTATTACTACTAATGTGATCACCAAGGACACCACTAATACTACTACTGTGATCAGCAAGGATACCACTAATACTACTACTGTGCTCAGCAAGGACACCACTAATACTACTACTGTGATCAGCAAGGATACCACTAATACTACTACTGTGCTCAGCAAGGACACCACTAATACTACTACTGTGATCAGCAAGGATACCACTAATACTACTACTGTGCTCAGCAAGGACACCACTAATACTACTACTGTGATCAGCAAGGATACCACTAATACTACTACTGTGCTCAGCAAGGACACCACTAATACTACTACTGTGATCAGCAAGGATACCACTAATACTACTACTGTGATCAGCAAGGGCACCACTAATACTTCTACTTTGATCAACAAGGGCACCACTAATACTACTACTGTGATCAGCAAGGGCACCACTAATACTTCTACTGTGATCAGCAAGGGCGCCACTAATACTACTACTGTGATCAGCAAGGGCGCAGACTTGACAATCACTCTGTTTTTATATAAAACGACATCTGACATCTATAACAACATGTTTTCTTCTATAGTGTTGACAGAGTATGCAGTACTGTACTTAGAAATGTGCAGGTACATGTAGTCCCTATCCTGAAGAGCTTACAATTTAATTTGGGTGCCTGAAGTCCCAAGGAGAGCTGCCACTGGGATTCACCCACTTCAAAGGCAAGGACATTACCACTGAGCTGCTCCTTCAGCCTGTGTAGGATTTACCTCTTCAATGCTGCAAGTACGAGTAATATTCTCCAGCAGGGAAAGGGTAAACCAGCACCTATTTATGTGAAGAGCCATCTGTTTCTCCCGAATCAGATGGTTTATTTTGTTACCTGCGGTTAGCTGCTTCTCCTCCGTCCCTGTAATTGGAAACAATGACATGCTTTTTGGAAATATACTGTGCATCCCTTGAAAGTGACATTGCTCATTCAGGCCCGTGATTTGTCAAGTTAATTGACAGGGAAGAACATCCTAATTGCTCATTAGCACTGCAAATGCACCCTGCATCTCGTCTCATGGTCTATAGAGCCATATAGAACAAGCAGCTGCCACAGCGTGCCATGGCCGGTACACATCAGCAATGATCTATGTAAAAGAACCTGAGTTTGTGCAGGTTATCTTCTGATATGTACCTTTTATTGGAGCCAGATGGAAAGTCCACGTGGATGTTTTACAGTGAAACATTTCCCTTGATAGAAGGAACACATCCAGTTTTATTTTAGGCAGATAGGATACAATTTAATTAGCAATTGTTGTTAGCCAATAAAATGGTCCCATTTGCAACTTAGACTACAATCCTCAGTTTAATAAGATCTGGGGTTGTCGAAGCACCGAACCTGCTGAAACCAAGCACCGAACCTGCTGAAACCAAGCACCGAACCTGCTGAAACCAAGCACCGAACCTGCAGAAACCAAGCACCGAACCTGCTGAAACCAAGCACCGAACCTGCTGAAACCAAGCACCGCAACTGCTGATACCAAGCACCGAACCTGCTGAAACCAAGCACCGAACCTGCTGAAACCAAGCACCGAACCTGCTGAAACCAAGCACCGAACCTGCTGAAACCAAGCACCGAACCTGCTGAAACCAAGCACCGAACCTGCTGAAACCAAGCACCGAACCTGCTGAAACCAAGCACCGAACCTGCTGAAACCAAGCACCGAACCTGCTGAAACCAAGCACCGAACCTGCTGAAACCAAGCACCGAACCTGCTGAAACCAAGCACAGAACCTGCTGAAACCAAGCACCGAACCTGCTGAAACCAAGCACCGAACCTGCTGAAACCAAGCACCGAACCTGCTGAAACCAAGCACCGAACCTGCTGAAACCAAGCACCGAACCTGCTGAAACCAAGCACCGAACCTGCTGAAACCAAGCACCGAACCTATTGAAACAAGGAACACCGAACTTATTGAAACTAAGAACTGAAACTAAGCACTGAACTTACTGAAATTTAATTCGGTTGTAGACCAATCTCAAAACAACACCGAACAAGAACATTTATTTTAGCCAGGTTGGGTAAGTATGGAAAATAATGAAGCCTTGACACCATAAAATGACACTGTATTACCTTTTAACCTTCATTAAAGCCCAAGGTTTGATTTTTTTAACATTTTTTTTGAGCAACCTGAATGGAAGATTCCCTGGTATTATAGGTACCCTGTGGCAATGTCATGGCAGAAGCCCAAGGAATAAGGCGGAGACACCGACAATATTGGAAAATTCTAAACTGTGTGATTTATGGCCGTAAAATCAGCCTGAGAAAGTATCAGAGTATTGCTGAAATTTGGAGGAAAATTTATAGCACTGCTCTATAATATGAAGGAAGCCCTGCAGCACGGTTTTGAAAACACATGATGGATTATCACTGAACATAACTAAACTGGGGTCAAACCCAGGCGCACTCATAGTGTATTAAAGTTTCACAATTTATGTAGGACTGAAAAATAATCTAAAATGCGCACTCACAAACAGATCTAGAACAAAAGCATTCATGAGATAAAATCTCAAACCCCAACACTTGTAGCCTGGATCCAGCTTCTGGTGTAAATTCAGTGCCTCTCTCACTGTGCAGACAGGACCGGGAGACTCATCAAAACCCTCCGTGTACCGTATGTGATGTTTGCGCGCCGTGCGCTCCTCCATTCTGGCCCCTCTGTTCACAGTTGTTCCTCCTCCGGTTGTTCCGGCTCACAGCTCACTCACAGTGCCTCGCAAATTGGATCCTCTGCTTGGGGTTGCCTTCCGATCACCAGCCTATGTGTTTTAGTCTCTCCGTGTGTGTGTGTGCAGTAAAATATCGAGTTGCTGCACTTGCCACTCAAACACCCTACGCGTTTCGTCTGGGATGACTTCGTCAGGCATCCCCTGAGGCACATTTAATATATACATGCATATTGTAAGGAATCCGCTCCTCGGTTTAATGTTTGCCTTACCTTGCAGACATGTGCAGTCCCGTAACACTTCCCCTGATATTTACTGCAGCCTGGATTCACTCACCAAAGCAATACTGCCACACGCCCCTTCTGCCATTGGTTCTCTGACCTTTAAGTGTTGCCTTCCCACAATGCTCCCTGCCGAGCATAGTCCTTCCTGGATGTCTCTGTGTTCTGCTATAAGCCTTGTCTTGTCTGTCTCCTTGGTTCCTGAGACCGGCTGCTAGTGTCACGCAGCGGTCTGTTCCTGTGCTGAAGCGGAGTACTCTCCTTGTTGTCTTCAGCTCCCTGATTCCTGTGACTGGCTGCTAGTCTCATGCAGCGGTCAGTTCCTGTTTCCTGTGCTGAAGCTGAGTACTCTCCTTGTTACTTCAGCTCCTTGTTTCCTGTGACCGGCTGCTATATTCATGCAGCGGTCTGTTCCTGGTTTCCTGCACTGAAGCGGAGGTTTCCCTGTGTATCTTCAGCTTCCTGGTTCCTGGGGCCTACTCTTTCCCTAATCTAGAGAGGCCGTGTCCTGGTTCCTGCGCTGAAACGGAGGATTCCCCAGCCCGCTCAGAACTCTTGCGCTGAAGCACTGGTTTACCAGTGCAGCTAGGCGGTGTGCTACTCTGGTCTGTCTACCACTTCCTGAGACCAGTACCATGGGCCATGGTCGCCGCACGCGCAGAGGCCACTCCCGCGCTCCTAAGCTGAAGCGGGGCTCTCCTGACTACCTGTTGCCGAACTCCTGCTTGAACAACGTTTACCCTGATGTCTCCAGTCCTGACCCTGGCGTGTCCACCGGCGATGCTGTCTTCTCCTATCCTGATCCTGCTACGTACGACTACGAACTGCGCAATCCGGATCAGCCTGCGCGGTCTAAGGTCGGTGCTTTTACAACCCCACCTCAGCCACGCGGTCCGACCCAGGTTTGTGGCGAGCACAGTCGTGACACATATATATGCATCTCAACAGGTTGTTCTAGCATTGCACATCTGACTGAATGGCATTATGAGATTTCAATCCAGTCCTTATTTTCTAACACTGATCTCGGTGCATTCTAGTTCAGAACTGTTCTGCATTTCTGTATAAAGTGTAGCTTTGGAAAAACCAGGACCAGAGTGCAATCACACGAGGACATGGAGCAAAGTGGGCCAACAGTGGGTTATCCACTTAAGAGCAGTCCTGGTGATTTGTATGCTGAGCCTTGGATCAACAATGTCCCATTTAAACTTGACGACTGAGCTACGAGATTCTAAGTAGTTTATACTGTATAACAATGATCATTTCATGGACGGCCTCCACCCTGAGCCATATTAGACAATACTTTTACCCATAATAAGCTATCCCATTGAGTTTTTACTGTTTTAAATGTCACGTCTGAGGCATTGGATAATGCATCTTCTCTATAAGACAATGAATGAAGAAAATCTTACTTTTCTAGTAAAGTACACATGGAATTCATTTAAAATCAGGTGGATTTCTATGAGAAGTGCAGGATGCCCAGAAGCGATAACTTTGTTGTGACTGCCGAATTTATTAGCATTCCTACAGCCATAAATCAACGTTATAATCCGTAAGAATTAATGAAACGATCGCTTGGATCAATCTGTGAAATGTGAGGTCCCTGACCTCAGAAAGGGTGTGCCACTAAGTTATGCTATCAAATACTTATCATATTTTAACACCTCAACCCTTGAGGCGTACATTTTTACATGTATTAGGTTGTTTCATTTCAGCTGTAATTAAAAACTTGTTTTTGTAACCTTTTGACTACAACTCTCTTTAGGAAAGGCCAAGCTTGCTACACCCCACTGAAAGCGAATTAGAGCAGGGGTCACCATGGTTGATGGATTAATCCTATGTATCGACCACCGAGTCCTATTTTACTGCCGTCAGCCCTCACGTTTCATGCAAGCACATTCGGGAATAAAAAATAGCCCCAACAAGAAACTGTACGGAATGGGACATTTGGTCGCGACCATCTTGCCGTGACCAGGCTTTTCAGCACAGCATGGGTTAAAGAAGTGCAGATACAGTGACCCTACTCACAGACGGCTATTTCGACCTTTTGGGTCTCATCAGTGTGAGGTTGGTTGACACCAAGGCCCATTGTTACAAAGTGGTGCTTACAGACCATTCAACTGAATAGAACGTATACACTCACATGCAGAAGATACACCATGCCAACATTATTTACATTTATTTAACAATGTCATTATACAGGGCACTAAATGTAAATGATAAAGCACAGCCATTCTTTGTTGTTTAACTACAGTGAACTGTACTATTTAGAGAACACATTTTGGCTATAAAACATAATGTCGGTCTGCCTTTCATTAGCATGTGTGCGCCACATCATGGACAGGGATCAAGCATTTGTTCCTATAAGTGTTTGTTTCTGTTCAGTGCACCAAACATAGGGAATCTTTTAGTATTGCCTGTTTCCGAAATTATTTCAGGCTACTATTTAGGCCATGGCGCCCCCCACGTTACAAACGTGGCTCACGGAGGGTCTTGGCCCTTGGCCCTGTCAGCTCCTGCTGATTGCAGTGGCATTTTTCTGCACAGAATCTCACCGGTAAGCCAAGGTCTTGTAGATGTATACAGTATGGGAGAGTGGTTATAAATGCAAAACGTTGAACTGTGATGTTTGGTGTTTACGTTGATCCAAAATGACATGGCAATATTCTTCTTTTTGGATGCGGCCCACTAGAAAACTAGTTGAAGAGCCCTAGTTTAAACCCTGTATCAAAAGTAAAGCTAGACAGGGAATGGTAGCTAAAGGAACAAATAAAACAAAAAACAAATCTTCGTCTGTATGATTATATTGCGAACGATATGCAAAAACATTTGCTTATATTGTATTGTATTGTATGTCTTTATTTATATAGCGCCAAAAGTGTACTCAGCGCTTCACAAAGAATATAGTACAGGGAATTATAATAATACAGTAAGCGCAGCAAAATCAGACAACAGGAAAGGAAATCCCTGCCCCGAAGAGCTTACAATCTAAGAGGTTTGATGGGGAACTTACAGAGACAGCAGGTGAGGGAATAAGTGCGGTAGATGGCAGTGCTTGGTCACAATGGGTGGTAGGAGTGACTGAATGTGGGTGAATAGCCATGAGTGCAGGCTGTTGGGTTGCTTTGTGGGGTGAGTTTTAAAATTAGTCATTATTAAAATGTTATATTTATGTTCATAACAAACGCTGGATATTTACGACGGCGAAAGCAGTCATCAATATATTAAACATTGCCAAAAACTGTAAAATGTGATTATATTACTTAGAAAGCATATTTCACCTTAACCGAGTATTGACTATATTTTGCAAGTTTCCAATATTCGCACCAAAACAGGACAAACAGAGATATGAATGTTCTTGCCCTGACAATTGACCCGTTCGCCTTTCTTTGAATACTTCAACAATACCCGAATTTCGGCACAATTTCGAGCACACTTTGCAAAGTGAAACGGGATAGGTTTGATCAGGGGTGGGCAACTCCAGTCCTCAAGGTCGACCAACAAGTCAGGTTTTCAGTATATCCCTGCTTCAGTACAGGTGGCTCAATCAGTGGCTAAGTCTTTGATTGAGCCACCTGTGCATAAACAGGGAGCCACTGATTGAGCCACCTGTGCTGAAGCAGGGATATCTTGAAAACCTGACCTGTTGATATCTTTTGAGGACTGGAGTTGCCCACCCCTGGGTTAGATAATCTCTAATAATGTTATTGCACCGTCCGACACGTCAAATTGACGGGTTAAATGATATAGGTAATGCGCATAACCTTTTGTTTCAATAGAGTCGCGTCAAAGCTGCTCGGATAATCCCAGATCTGACGCGACTCTATTGAAACAAAAGGTCAATGGGATAACTAAATTGGCTACACCTGTAGTTCTCCAAGAACAGGAATCCCTTTGAAAGCAGTTGTTGTTTTTCCTTTGATAAATCTTGTACAATTCTCCTGCACTGGGTTTGCTGAAGGTGCACAGCTGGAGATTTTAGTAAATAACCCCCAAAGTGCCTTGTGGTAATTTCTTCCCCCCCCCCCCATCACATTTTAATCCACCAAATATATGAAGAAAAAGTTCCCTGCACTGAACAGCTAAATAACTCCCTGTCTCATATACTTTTTTTTTTTTTTTTTATAAATAGGATAAGTGGCACTAATCAAAATAAACAAACCACCCACCTATAGTGGTATATGCACGAGTCATAAAAAATACACATCACCCTGAAAGTTTAGAGAGATGGACACAGCACACGGGGGTCTTTAGGCTGCGTCCCCGCTATCGCTGAACGCTACATATATAGACAGTGGTTGACAAATCAGCAAAAAATCTACTCCCCACACAAAAAAATCTACTCGCCACCTAGTACCAAACGTGTGCTGCTTGGGCCAATATTTACTCGCCCGGGGGTTAAATCCACTCGCCCGGAGCGAGCAAATGTATAGGTTTGTCGAACACTGTATATAGATATATGTAAGTCCCCGCTCACCGGCGCTCGTGTGCGGGCTCACACGCTCACCGGCGCTCGGAACTTATGTAAACAAAAAAATCTAACTTTCTAGTGTGCTCAATGCCCCCCCCCCTGCGCGTAATTGACCGGACACCCGGCGCTCTTGCTTGGAGCGCTCTCCAAGCATGAGCGTGCTCGGCGCTAGCGGGGACTCAGCCTTAGTTGCAAAATAAGTGTATTATTTAAAGTCCATACATGAAAAACATGTGTGGACTTCAAATAAAACACTTATTTTGCATCTAAAGACCCCCATGTGCTGTATCCATCTCTCTAAACTTTCATTCATGTTTTTTTGTCACTTGTTTTTAACCATGATCCAATAAAGTATTTTTCTATTTTTGTGATCATCTGGTGAGTTCTATTCCATTTTTGGGGTTCGCGATTTACCACTGATCCTTTTCCAAACCTATCCAATCTACTCATCTGTCTGGGGCGCCAGTTGATGAACCAGGAATACCTAACCAATCCAAAGTGTGACTGCCGTGTATGCATGACAAAGCGCTATGTAGGCTTGAAACATTGCATATATTATAGTTGTAGAATAGTGTATTATTAGATGCATTCAAATAATAATATTTTTAAGTATTTGGCGAGTGCTGTGGCTCTCTGAACTTAATGTCTCAGCCAGAATATTACCATGACCTATCACAATTTTACATTACTTTTATACTTTCTAACAGAGTTTTTTTTTTTTAAGTACTTCACAAGAACATCATTATGGTTTACCAATAAAAATATGTACAAATCCACCTAATTATCCAGGACCACAGTGTTAAAATTGTGATCGGGCTTCTGCCTTTATTCTAATCCCTTCTCCCGACCTGTACGTTCTTAGAAGAAAGCTGTTCCTGCTCATGTTTTCTAGCGTGAAATACCTTTGGTACTGTATTCAACACATTATTTATTACCTCAATCAGTATAGTCATAAAGTTTCTTACCTCTTTGGTTAAGACTTTCTCTTATGGCTCTTTGCAACTGTTCCTCTTCATTAAGCCCCCCTGTGTACATCGCATCGCTTTCCGGGGGTCTGTTTTGCTGGTACTGATAATCTGAATACCCAGCGTAACCTATTAGAACAAGGAGCAGAATTCAGGTTTTCACACATACTGGTCTTTTTGCACCTTTCTGAAATGCTTGATTTAAAGGGACAATCTCTCCTAGGACAAAAGTGAACTAATTGCAGTGACATATTTAAGGTGTCTCATCTGGGTAAAGGATGCCTTTTTTTACCCAAATCTGGCAGATATAAGTATTTTCTATGTATTATTTAAAGCTGGACTTGAGAGGGGTTTGATTTCCTCTGGCTGCTCCCTTTGTGTGATGTCACAGTGTGATGTCCCCCTTCCCCTTTCTTTATTGGCTTTCTGATAACGGCAGTATGGTATAAGGGGAAAGAAAACACTTTTTTGATAAAAACGTCTCCATTCAGAAATCCCTAAGAAATTCAACCCGGCAAACTATGTGGGATTTTACCTTTGAGATAGTACTGTGAATTGATGATGATGGGTACTACTTATGTAACCCCGTGTGTCTGCAATCATCATAGGACATGGCCCCTTTAAGAATTACATTCCACTGGACCATGTGACTGTGCTTAGCCAGTGGAGAGACAGTTGGGAAGGGATTGCTGAGGGGACTGAGGTGGCAGTTTGTTTGGATGTGGTGAGGCTGCTGCAGAACACTCTGCAAGGGCCTGACTGGTGGATTCGGCTGGCCAGTACAAAGTATAGTGACACCCCAGGGAGCACTGCAACAGCTAAGAGGAGAAATATCAGGATTTAACAGCCAGTGGAAAGAAGGAGATCCCCCTTGGCATTGGCACACGGGTTATGTTTTCAAATTAAGTGTAAGCAGCAGCAGCCTGCATCTGTTTGAATCCAGAGCTCCAACGAAAGGTTATTGTACAAATACTGTGTCTGATCAACAGGGCATGTGAACTAATATGCAGTGACTGTAAAATATATAAAGACAGAGGTGCAGCGTTAGTGATTTGTTTTAGTAAGATTGCAGAAATACTGTACTGAGTGGTTATGTGGTAGCCCTGTGTATGTATCCCTGTTCAAAATGATAGATAAAGTAATATAAAGTTTGTTATAATTCCTACACAGTTTTGTTGTGTCTAATTACTCCGGCTTCCCACTCTGTGTACCACAGACTATAAGAGTTAAACCCCAAGTTACAGGACTCAGGCCCCCACCTCAGTGACAGGTTCTATAGTCTGAGGTAAAAAAAAGAGGGGTTACATTTAGAAATGTTAATTTCTACAGATGTAGCCCCGGCGCTCAGCGGCATGAGAGGCACACATTGTATGTATATATATATATATATATATGTATGTATGTATGTATGTATGTACAGTGTGTGTGTGTGTGTATATATATATATATATATATATATATAAAGGGGGAGAGAGAGAGAGACATATACCATGCTTTAAAAAAAATACTGCACCTGCCATGTTAATGGAAATAAAAAAGATCAATTGTTAACCAGGTATGTAATAATAACTAACTGTTCTACTGTATTTGTATACATTTTTAGCGCCCACCATTATTTATCTTCCTATATAAACATAGTGCTACTACTAGGGATATTGTTAAGAATCATTTACAATACTGAGCTAAGCCAACGTTCTTGCATGATATACTCTATAAGGCTTGCAGCTCTTGTAGCGTACGGATTAATAAAGGATGCCGATATGAAGAAAATGCAGATTACAAAGGTAATTATTTACTAAAACCTTTATTTAGACAATAAACTAAACAAGTGGATCTCAACCTTCTTTTGTTCTATACCCCATAGTAACACAGCAGAACCATTACACAGAACCATGTTATCTATTTCCCTCTTTACTAATGCAACGGGAGACCTAGGGAATGGCTCACTAAAGCTACTTATCTATTGCAGAGTGTTAGGAGGTTAGTCATGAGATTGCAATAGTGCCGATCGGGACACAATCGCACAGACAAAATCAAACTGAAGTCAATGGTACTGTAGCTTCCGTGCAATTTCGTTGATAAAGAGGAAGTTCAACATAGCAGGTAAAAAAAAATATGAACAACTTGTCAGTGTAATTAGCTTCCGTAGAACGGTTCAATCCCCCTTAATGGAGCAGTTTTCCTTGTGAAAACTGATTATGAATCGGTTCTTGTTGGGGACACTGGCTACTTACAGTATGTCTGTCTGTTTCAATAATAATAGCACTACAAGTACTTTATAAACAAAGGAACAAAGCCAAGCCAGCAATGTTAATGACTAGTCTTTTGGGGAAAAGATAATTTGGCGTTTCGTGAAACCCTTTGTCCCACCTGAAAACGTTAAAAGTTGGAAAAATATTTAAAAATATTTTTGTGTCTGTTGTTTTTAGAAAAGATGTCAATCAGCTCCATGTAACCTATATAACAGCTCCATGTAACCTATATAACTAGCCACTGTGCTCAGTTAACTCATCCTGGGTTGAACTTCCCCTTTATTGTGCATTCAAGATCATGGCTATTAACAGTCAACCATAGCTACTGTACTATACTATTCCCCGCTGAAGCCACAGAAGATTGAGGTAACACTTTGAGGGATACTGTGGCCCATATTCACTAAATGATGCTCCTTAGAATGTGCTAAAGCTTAGTCCCCTTTAATGAATATGGGCCTGTGTACCTCCATTAATACTCATGCCACGGGTTGGCAACTTAACAAACTGCTCAAAATATCATACTAATAATATGGTAAAACGTCATACCAGAAGAGTTGAAGTTCCTGTGTGTTGGTGACCAACCATCAGAGAAATACGTTGCTACGGAAGAAACACAACATGGGATTCTGATATACTGTAGTAATCTCTCCAATATTGGCAATATGATGTTAGTATTTCTCTAATACTAGGGGGGGGAGGGGGGGGGGGGAAGGAGGGGGGATGGGCACTGCTGCGCTAACTGGAACAACAAGGTGTGAGGAATAGCAATTGAACAGTGATAGTGTATAACACAAAGGAGTACACCAATAGCTAAATATATACTGATTAAAACTGATACATACTAAAACATACTTAAACATACAACACAAACATATGGGAGGGAGGGGAAGGGGAGGGTGGAATGGGAAAGGGGTGTTAGGGAAAAAAGCCCCAAGAGACAGGTGAAAAAATAAAAATATAAAAATAAAAGTGTCTTTATACTGCTGCTGGGTTTCGCTGCCGGTCTTCAGGATAAACCCCCTTCCTCTCAATCTGTAAAACAAAAAGAAAACAGCGCGGCTCCCATAGCGTAAAATTGTAATTTAATAATAAAAATGTCGTGCAAATGAATCACGGACACTTACAATATGCAAGTAAAATAAAGACTTGAATATAAAGTCATTCGTAGTCATCACGATGGAGCCTCTGTGGAGAGATGATACATGGATGTCCTACACACTCTTGCCGTGAACGCCAGGTGGGTGCTCGCGCACCTAGTCTCCTCCTGGAAATAGATCTCGCGAGAGTGTGTGTCCCCTCCAACGTAACAGGATGCTGACACGGAGGTCAGACTTCCTGCATCACCATGGTGTAATCCAAGTGCCGGCTCCAAATACAATCGTGTGACTAATAAATAATAAGCTGAAAAGTTCATGGATAGTAAATAGATGAGTAAGTCCAATACTAGCTCCTTCCCTACGCGTTTCGTCGCGATATGCGACTTCCTCATGGGATTGGGCTATACTAAGAAAATTGCCATATATATATATGCCTGTACGATTGATGCACATTGAAACACCTGGATGTTAATTAATGATTAATGGCTTCAATCATTAATTAACATCCAGGTGTTTCAATGTGCATCAACTCATCTATTTACTTGGACTTACTCATCTATTTACTATCCATGAACTTTTCAGTTTATTATTTATTAGTCACACGATTGTATTTGGAGCCGGCACTTGGATTACACCATGGTGATGCAGGAAGTCTGACCTCCGTGTCAGCATCCTGTTACGTTGGAGTGGACACACACTCTTGCGAGATCTATTTCCAGGAGGAGACTAGGTGCGCGCGCACCCACCTGGCGTTCATGGCAAGAGTGTGTAGGACATCCATGTATCATCTCTCCACAGAGGCTCCATTGTGGTGACTACGAATGACTTTATATTCCTTTCTTTATTTTACTTGCATATTGTAAGTGTCCGTGATTCATTTGCACAACATTTTTATTATTAAATTACAATTTTACGCTATGGGAGCCGCGCTGTTTTCTTTTTGTTTTATATATATACATACACTGTACACACGCCTCTCTAAACTTGCACCTTTCATGCTAATGTACCAATTTTTGCTCCGTGTGCACCATGCTGCAACTTGGATTGTGTCAATAAACTTAACAGAGCTCCCTGCCAGCATAGTTAAATAGGAGGAAAAGTAACAGTAACTTGTTGCATATTATTGATATGTTAGGAACTTCAGTCTATGGGAAGTGGAGGAACAGCCAGCACTGATGATCCTTTTTTTTAGCAGCTGCAACCAGCTTCAAAGGAAGACATTACTCAGAGCATTTCTTACTTGATTGTCAAATGGTATATGTACTGTAGTTCTCCATAAACTTTGTTAGATATTGAAAACTGGGAATACACAGCAGTGTTGTGAACTACATGTCTCTCAGCACTTAAGCCGAGTCTTTTGCCTGTAGACATTGATTTATCTGCAGTTAAAATCATTATGTTCTGTAAGCCTTGTTCAGTTTTATAGTGCCCTTTTATTATTATAGCATCCTGCCAATCACTCCCAGCCTGCCATAAGGTAAGCTTTGTATTCATTATTTGAGAAATAAAATATTAATATTACACAGAAATGGCTTGTGATGAATGACAAGCACATCATTAAACTCACATAAGTAAGTCATTAAACTCACAGGTGTGGCTTATAAAAGAAAAGACGATTGCCTTCAAAGACTGGGCTTCATACTGAAAGCGCGTTTGCACGGTGGGGAGATTACCTGCCGTTGTCAGAATCGTCTTCAGAGGCCCATGCGTGTACAACACTCCGACCAAGATACCAGAGAGATGCCCAACAAAGGAAGTCCTAGGAGAAGTGGAAATCCTACATGAGTACTCTTTACTTTTATTTGTGCACAGGTCAATTCATTGACTGGATTTGCTTTACATGACATACACAATCTTGGCAAATTCAAAACTCACAACCCCCGTATTATATATGTAATTGAGTCAACTGGACTGATACTGGGCTAGTGACCTCAAATATACAACAGTAACAAAAGAAGCCCCAATGCATGTCCAATATGACCAATTATTTTATTCATTTCGCAATGTTTTTTTTCTTCTCATAAGTATGGATCATTTAGTAAACATGGTAAGCCTGCCACCACGTCAAGGTGAGACCCTATCCAATTTTTTTAATCAATGCCTCTAGAAATGAAAAATAATTATTTGCCATATTGGATATGCATTTGGCCATCGTTGTTTACGTTTGTCCTACATCATCCGCTAGCTTTGTTACACATTGTTAATCCTATACACCTTTGTATAGATCAAATAACCATGTTTCCCATTGCATACAGCAAACATGCTCTTTGTAATGTAATAACACAGCTCTATTTGAGGGGTTTCATTATTAATGGCATAATTACAGAAAATGTGTACTTGTCCATCACTCCGGTTCCTCCAATACGATTCATAAAAGGTTTTCAATGGTGCGTAGTGTCTCCGAAACCGTCACCATTTCAATGATAACCTTCCTGAAGTGTTAATTTTGTACCCCCGAAATGTTGTGCCACTATTTATCTCTTTTTAATATAATTAAAATGATCTCAGGATCCTTTGAACATTACGAGGGCGACAATCCCTCCTTGCTTGCTTATCTTTAGGATTTAATGTAAATGACAGTAGTTTCATACACATTACGGATGAATAAAAACAGCATATACACACAAAGACACTCGCAGAACTATATACCAGGACTCTACAACTAGCTTTCCAATGGGGCTAGAACAAAACAAGAATAAAGCTCTAATGGGCCACAAGAATGATTCAATGTAATTTTGGCTACATGTAAAGACATTTTTCAAGCATTTATAACATTTGTACCATATATATTAACATTGCCTTGGCTTACAAGAAAGTTTCAGTGTGAAACTGCACTTGGCTGACTGAGCAACTACAAATATATTGGCAGGAGCAGACTATCCATGGCCTTTTGTGTCAGTTGAAGAGCCCTGCTATACCCCATGCAAGTTCTTGGACTTTCATCAAGTAAGTGCTATGGAAGAACAAAGTATTGCATACATTCCAGTTTGTTTTGGAACTACTATAAAAGTAACAGAAGAGTTCGGTGCAGCATGTTTAGATCAGACTCTGTATGTAGTACCTCTCACTTGAGATATGTGCCTACAGCGCAGAGCAACATAACGACTGCCAAGCTGTAACACTGTATTCATACTAGATTCTTTCTACCAAAATGACAGTTCACAAGTGCAGACAATATGCAATTGAACAGAGGGGGACATAAAGATAATGGTTCTTTATATTGGAAGGTTAAAATAAATATAATTTTTTTCACATAGTGTTATTTTGACGTACTCGTAACTTGCCCAAATTTATCTTGGGCTGGGAATTTCCCATTTGCTAATTACCTTGTGTCATCAATTAACAGTGTCTAGGTAGATTCCATGGGAATTCGGTTAATTTACACATTTGAATTGGACCGTGGATGGATGTTGTTACACTCCTTTATAAAGAAGATATGCTGCTCTTTCTCCAAAGAAAATTATAATCAATATGATTTTTCTTGTTCAGTCGACTAAGTAATGCTAATCCTCTGCATTCCTAACTCCTTCCCCCTTATAATAATATCACTATGCTAGGGTTATAAAAACAGTACAGTATGTATATAGGATTGAAGCAGGGGGTCCCCCTGCTTTCAGAGATACTTACCTCCATAGGGGATGCGGGTAGCAGCTTCGGCTCAGCTATGTGGCTCATGTAATGGCTCCCAAGCCCAGCGGGCCAATAGGAAGCCATGATGTCATCCGGTGCGGCTTCCTATTGGCCCGCGTGACCGGGGGCTTTAAACTCCATGAGATACCCCAAACGGAGGTAAGTATCTTGGGAAGCAGGGGATCCCCAGAGATTAAATGAATGGGGTTTAGCTCCCGAGACCCCCTGCTTCAATCCTGTGTAAATAACTGAAAGGGCCACTTAGATTGCTCCTCTAAGAAAAGAAAAAAATGTGGAAAATTAATAATTTTATTTAGGGGACCAAACCTAGCCCACATGTCATTGTTGTGTTTGTAGGTTTTCATCCAAGCAATATCCTACGTGTGGGGTTCTGTACTATGAGAAAATACAGTACTTTTTAGATTTTTTTTTTTTAAACTAAATTAAATTTTTAATGTATTATAATGTAACAAGCTTTTTTTTGTTTCTATAGCAACAAAAGTCACATTCCTCTTCTGAAACAGGCTCTGACACACCCCTTTTTGAGCCCTGTCCTCTCTAGCAGTGCACCAATTGTATCTAGTGACTGCCGGGTCACATGATCTTTCCCACAGAACTTTGCATCTTTGGTCCTTTTCTGCTGCACCGACAGCCATTTAGTGAACCACCGAGCTGAATCTTCGCCAATCGATCGGCAACTTATCTAATTACTTATCATTGTATTGATGCACATATTAAAGGGAGGGGGGGGAATAAAATAATTTCAAAAACAGCAGTAAAGCCATTTTTAATGAGTTTAATATACTGAGCATCCTTTGATTTCTACAGCAGATTTTAGCACAGGTCCCCAGCAGTGCAAGATTTTTGCAACACTTTACTGTTTGTGATAATTTGTTGCCAATATTCCCAGCAGTTTGAGCTGCAAACTGTAACAATAGATAATGTTACCTTAGTAATATAAGGATACATTGTAGCTGCTTAGTTACACTGACTGAAGAGTTGCATTGAAAAGGAAAGGCAGCCATTTAGTGAAGCCTGGGAAGCAGGATCTTTGCTGATAACGAGAAAACAAACAGCTTAGGTAATTAGTTTTCAATAAAGGTAATAAAAGGTTGCATATATTAAAACAAATATATATATATTTATTTTTTTTAAGCTGCTTAGATTGCCTCTTTAAAATGATTTCAAATGTTAAAAATAAATGTATGTACAATGTCTCTAAATTGGAAAACATTTACAAAGCAAAGAAATGGCGTACATGTGGAAATATTTTTTAAGTCATGTAAGGTCAAGTCAATTGGCTTGGTGATAAAATAATAATTTACATTACTTTTTACACCCAACATCTGTTGGGTTCTATACATAAAAAAGTACATTTGTTAAAATACCAGCTTTCTGAGGGATTCCGCAAACCGTGCATTAAAATATGGTTTGCCCATTACTTGCACACATTTACTTAATAATGACTATGTTGTTATTTTTCTTTCATCATGTCTTCATCACATATTTATCTTTCTATTTTTGATGTCATGAGATTAAAAATCCAAATATCTGGCGTTCTATTTTTAGGGCTCATTTTACTTCAAGATTGCACTATAAAATGTTTTATAACCATTTAAGTGTGGGAGAGAAATGTTCCCCTTATTAAGGCAGATTGGTTCACTTTACAGGGTTAAGGAAACCATTAGAAATCCTGTTGAAAGACCGTAGTGAAGGTTTAAGGTGCATTGAGGTTACTAAAGGACTAGTACTCATGACTATCTTTAAACACGTACAGCAAACTTAAACCCCAATTGAATACTAGCCTTACAATTTCTTCTAGATTTGTAACTTTTCAATCATTTCATCTCAACTAAAAATAGTTTTCACGTAGTCTTAATTCGAGCTCTGAAAATATCAGCATTTTTCTCTACTTGTGCATATTTAAATGGAATCCAATTCACATTGCATTATAAACAAACTAGTAGACAAAGTATGCAAAATGTTTGAAAGTCCAGGTGTAAAGTATCTGCAAGTGACAAATGATCACTTCAAGTTTCAGGCATCAAATACCTTTGCTTTAGAAGTCATGTTGCTGATGGATTGAGTTGGATGTTGTGTCCTTATGGATGAAATTTACATCCGACTAAATTTAAACAATGATTTGAGCTACGGTACGTTCAGACTAGTTCAGAGAGAAGCATCAGAGGTATGTTCTCCAGCTAAACTGCAGGACTTACAGCTCAAAGGTTTTCCCAGTTCATAAAATATTTTCAGCTGCCAGTAAAAAAAAAAACAAGAGGCCACTGGGGTCACTGACAAAAAGCTATAGCCCGGCGGTCATATTGTGTCACTCTAAGAAGTATTCTTGTCCAAGAGATGACAGTGTTCATTTCTCAGAAACCAGGGGGTCACCAGTGCCCCCCATAATGTAGACACCCATATAAGGGCATCTACGCACATCATCCAGGGGGAAGAGGAGGAATCCATGTACAGCCCCGCATCTCTTACCTTCAGTGCTGCGGGGACACGGCTGCAGATGGACAGGTGGAGACACGGCTGCAGACGGCTGCGCAGTTCATCTGAAAGGTGAGTTCGGTATTTCTCTCCCTGCAGATGGCCCAAAAGGATTAACGATGCGGGAACCCATTCAGAAGCATGGAACCTCAGAGATAATCCTCCTTGTCAGCTTACAGTCCCCGGGCCGTGAGAGCTGTAGCAGCATTGCAGCCGCACTGGAGCAGTGAATATTGTGGCACCGGGGACAGTAAGTTTGGCTACATCTGTACCATGGTGCTGCTCCAGGGCCTCCCTGGTTTATGTATGGCTGAAAGAAATGTACTTTGGGAAGCATAGTTCTTTAATGTTCCAAAAAGTCTCATGCATTGGCGAATCCACTCACCATTAGGATAGGTCCATGTATCTCAGGTTTTCATGGCAATGGTCTGTGGTGTCTGGTTAACCGGAGATCACCATGCTCAATCTATTCAGTCAATCCATAAAAGAAAATATTGGAACTTCACACTCTTTCATGATGCAAAATATTGGCTTATCTTTTATTGCTGAGAAAACAAACACAAAAGTATTCCTGTTTCTTGCCCTCTCACAGCAGATTTCCTGCTTATTTTTTGTTTTTGTTTCTAGAAACTATCAATTTTCGGGTAATAATCAATGCTGATCTCATAAAAACACAAGACAGAGAAGCACTCCCAAATATATTTTTATTGTTTTAACTGTGCTTCACTATAGCATTTTTTTTAAACTTATCTTTTGGGTAATTTTCTGCGCTTCACCGATCCTTAGAAATCCATGATTTCATCAAAGAATGATGTGATATGTTACCTCATGTATAGAGCAGCAGTCATTCATTAGAAGAATGACAGATACACTAGGCACCAGGTCATCAGTTAGTGGAATACACAGAAGTGGAAGGTGGCTCAGGGGTCATAACACAGACACCAACAGAGAAGGCAGTTGAAAGATACTTAAAGAAGTGTTCAAATCACAAGAGTGTAGAGGTGCTAAAAGCACTCTGGATGAAATAACTAAAAAAGTACTACCAAAGAGAAACGCGCGTTATTCCCTGTGTGGTTTTGTGTAACTCCTTCACTGCTGCAGGGGCCAGTAACTCCGTTTCTACTAATTGTTTCTACTACAAACAGATCTAGACACTCTTATTTTGGGGTTGGAGGTGGATCTGGTTTGCATTCAACATTTTCCTAGTAAGAAGATTTAAAAGACAGATTTTGACATCAACACCATAAAAATACAGCCATGTCACATTTCTCCACATATGTTTATCATCCCATAACTGACTGTTAGCATGTTATGTATATTGTGGTGAAGACTAAATACATATTGGATGTATGCTGTGTGAATTCCCAGCACCATGCTTGTTTTTGGTATTGTGCTGAAAGTGTTGAGACTGCTTTTCATGCCATTATCAGCTAAATGCTGAGTTACTAGAGTGCTGAGTCTTACACCTCAGGGCCCATGTACTGCCTCTAAATAAGCCTACATTTGTTATTTTTAATTGTTTTTCAAGGTTTACCTGATTTTGATCAAGCCCGATTTACTATCCTAATTTTGTAGGCCAAACTTCTATCTTAACCAGCAAAAAAGTGCATACCCAAATTTGGAAACAAACACCCCCTTTTGGGTAAATTAAATATACTCAGAAGCAGCAGTTCGGGATTTTCGTCTGAAAACGCACGACGTTCAGAGTATATTGAATGTCCCTCTTAGTCATTTACTTTTAACCGAGAAGCTGCTGGTGTTGAGAGACGCAGGACAAGTTGTTGTATCTGATTGATTGCGTGATTTTTCCTTAAAGGTTCAGACCAAGCAATATCCTACATGTGTTTTTTTTTTTTTTAAATAAATCCATTCTGTACTGTACTGAGAAACTACTTGTAGCATTTTTTTTAAACAACTGTGAATGACATTTTTATGTATAATGTAACAAGCATTAGTTGTTTCTATAGCAATCATTTACAAAGTCACATCCCCGTCCTCTTTTGAAAAAGGCTCTGGCACACCCCTTTTTGAGCCCTGCCCTCTCTCTAGCAGTGCACCAATTGTATCTAGTGACTGCCTGGCCACATGATCTTCCCCACAGAACTTTGCATCTTTGGTCCTCTTCTGCTGCACTGAGGGCCATTTAGTGAACCCGAGCCGAATCTTTGATGATCAAAGATCAGGAGAACGAAATCGATCTGCAATTTAGGATTGTATTGATGCACATATTAAAGGGGAAAAGGTAAATTTAAAAAAAAACACAGCTTGGACTGCATCTTTAATGTCTGTTCTTAACAGCATTGTTTGAAATATATTTGGGGCTAGGAGAGGAACCATGAATGCAATGACATGTAGGGAACTACTCATTCAAATAATATATCAAGTGCATAACTGTTTAGGAACAAGTTCCATGTGATTAATGAAATGGTCTTGTAGTTGGAAAACCTGTATACAGTAAGTTTGGCCAAATAGACATTAAGGGGCCTATTCTACAAGCCTCGATAAGCCACTTATGGAGGCCTGTTCGGCCAAAATGCCTACTGCAATCTGCAAGCCTCGATAAGTGGGCAATAAAGGCATAAATCTACCATTTTTTCAGCCGTCGAAAACACATCACCAAGTGAGCCGCGATAAGCCACTTATCGGCAGGTTCTGAAACTCATGCAATTCTATTAGCCTCGATTAGTTTATCGAGGCTAATCGCGGCTCTAGAATGCGAGTTTCTCCCAAATTCTTCACGCCAGGAAAAGTTGGCGTGAAGCTGGGGAGAACCTGCTGAGAAGGCGGCGAGAGAGGACTTAGAAAAAAAAATGCATTTTTTCTGCATCGGATTGATGCCGGGAGTCTCCAGAGCTGATACCCAATAATATCAGCACCAGAGACCCCCGACATGAATCAGATGCATGGGAAATGCATTTACAGGCAACTTCATTACCTTAGCGGCTGACCGCTAAGGCGATAAAGAGGTTAACTACCAGTGCCATGTTTATTGTGAGTAGCAGGGGTGGGTGAAGTTGGTATTTTGCCATTGGTGGGTGTTTAGGCCTTGTGGGGGGGTTGCGGGTGTAGTTAACCCCTTCATTACCTTAGCGGTTAATACCGCTAAGGTAATGAAGGGGTTAACCCCTCCCGCTACCCACTCAGTAGGTATAAACACCCACCAAGGGCCAAATACCAACTACACCCATCCTCGCTACCACAATAAACATTCAAAAACACAACAACACAACAACACTACTACCCACCTCCTCTACCCCCCAACAACCCCCCACAATTCATACAGTACAGTCATGGGCACAATAACTATATCCAGTGTGACAGGGTCATTGACTCAGTATATGTTAGTAGGAGATGGCAGTATGCATGCTTTCCAGTAGACGAGGGGTTAACCCAGCTTGTTAAGCAGTCCACAGGTGATTCAAATTAAGCTAGTTCACCTGCTTTAAAACAGGAAGAGGAAATGCCTCTGGGGCGGCAGTCTCTCTCTCTGAGGTGCAGAGAGAAGACAGAGGAGTGTTGACAGACAGACACAAGCTGCTCAGATTGATCCGGTCCCAAGGGGGGGAGAATAAAGCTCCCAGGTATGGAGCCAACTGCTATTGCTGAACCTTGTTGGGCTGGACTAGGTTAGCTAGCCAGCCAGGTAGTTAGCCTGCACTTTTGTTTAGTCAGTGCCCCGACCGGGGTTAGGCTTTTGTTTACGTTTCAATTTAAAGGGACAGTGTACCCATTGTTTTAGTTACCCTTTTTGGACAAATAAATCCACCAGCACTATTTCACCAGAAAAGTCGTGTTGTCTCCTCACTTACCACGACCATCCTGCCACACGTGGTGTCAGAAGTGGGATTTCAAACACCCTGTAAAAGGGGCGGAGCTACCGATTGCGACTGGTGGGACCTGTCCACACGGTAACTATCAGTATGGAGGACATTGTAAAGGCCTTAGTGCACAGCACCGCTGTTCAGCAGGAAAGCACGACTGCACAACGCGAGACGAACTGGATACTTGCAGCCCAGCTTGACATTATTGCAGACACACAGAAACAGCTGATTGAGCAGCTGACCCAGATTAAAATGGACTCGTCCAGTACGGCCCCGGCGCGGCCCGTCCAGGCGAATGTGTACCTGCAGAAAATGACGCCGCACGATGACGTCGAGGGATACCTCAGGTCCTTTGAGCGAATTGCTTCCCGGGAAAGTTGGGCCCGCTCCAAGTGGGCTGGGATTATCGCACCCTTTTTACTGGGGGAAGCCCAAAAAGCGTATTGTGACCATGACGAAGAAGCCGCAGCAGACTATGACTGTCTGAAAAGCGAAATCCTTGCAAGGATTAGAGTGACTCCCGCAGTTTGTGCGCAGAGGTTCCATACGTGGAGATACCAAGAACAGATGCCACCCAGGTCCCAGTTATGGGATTTGATTCACATAGCGTCCCAGTGGCTGAAACCAGAGGAATATAGCCCGACGCGGATCCTTGAGATGGTGGTGTTGGACCGCTTCATTCGAGCGTTACCCCAGGACCTTCAACAGTGGGTGGGGCAGGGAGATCCCCTCTCTTGTGATGCCATGGTAGGCGCAGTGGAGCAGTTTCTGGCTATCCGTGAACTGTCACGCCCCACTCGCACAAACCACAACCCACGTACCAACTCGAACAGTAGAGGCCAGCACTGGCGCAAGGACCCACGACCGTTCGCATGATTTGAGCGGGTGGAAGAAAACCCGGATAGGGACAGAAGCTCTAAATCTCAGAAAGGGTTTCAAGAACGAACTGGGCCATTTGTTTGTTTTGAGTGTGGGGAGACGGGACATATTAAGGCTCACTGCCCACAGTTGTCTGAGCCAATGGAGTGTGCGTATGGCTCTGTGAAGTCTGAATTTTGTGGAGTGGTAGGTATGACCCTCGAGGGAAAACGTACCCACAACTTCCTCACCACGGTGATTTTAAATGGTAAACCAGTCTCCGCCCTGGTGGACTCAGGGAGTAATATTAGCTTGGTATCAGGGAAGTTGGTTAAGCCTCTCCGGTTACACCAGGGTGAGAAGTTGCGGGTATTATGTGTGCATGGGTGTACGATTCCGTACACCACGACTCTGATAAAAGTAAAAATCGAGGGGCAAGTCATCCAAACTACGGCAGCAATTGTACCAAAGTTACCCCATTCCCTAGTGTTAGGCTGTAATCTCCTGGGTTTTGACACCCTGATCAGAGGACAGCTCACCTTAAACAATCCTACTCCAGATGAGCTTTTTCCATTTACAGATCCCGAATTAGTCTCCGAGGTGTCTAAAACTCCTAAGTCGAAACGAGAACGTAGGAAGGAAAAAAAAAAAGAGGTACACCCCCACCCCAGTTAGCACTGGCCACTACTCCTGACGGAGGGAGACCAGAGGGAGAAGAGTTGTCCGAGACAGGACCTGGTGATGCTCAGGTGTCCGAGTCACCCGTGGAGGTAACCGGCCAAACTCCAGATGAGGAAGGTTTTGAAAGTCTAGAACTTTCCCTGACTAACTTTGGTAGGGAGCAGGCTAATGATCCCCAGTTGAAAAATGGGTTTAGCCAGGCAGTAGAAGTTAATGGAGTCCCGGTAGAAGGGACAACCAAGGAATCCTATCCCTATTTTTGTATTAAAAATGACTTGTTATACCATGTGAGCCAAGAGGAGGGCCAAGAGTTTGAAAAATTGCTAGTACCCAGTTCATTAGTAAGGAATGTCCTGGAGCTAGCACACTCTCACTTATTGGGGGGTCATCTGGGAGTAGAGAAGACACAGCAAAGAATCCTAAAAAGATTTTACTGGCCTGGGATATATAATGCAGTAAAGAGATTCTGTGCCTCTTGTCCAGAGTGTCAGTTGACAGCCCCCCGACCAAGTTTGAGGGCCCCATTGATCCCTATGCCTATTATTGAGATCCCATTTGAGAGGATCGCCATGGATATAGTGGGTCCCTTGGAGAAATCTGCCAAGGGTCATCAATACATCCTAGTGATCCTAGACTATGCCACTCGCTATCCAGAGGCGTTGCCTTTACGTAATACTTCCTCCAAAGCTATAGCTAAGGAATTTTTACAGGTATTCTCCCGACTCGGGATACCGAAGGAAATTCTGACAGATCAGGGTACCCCGTTTACATCTAAGCTTATGCGAGACTTATGTGTAGAGCTAAAAATACAGTCCCTAAGAACCTCTGTTTACCATCCGCAAACGGACGGACTGGTAGAACGATTTAATAAAACTCTGAAGATGATGTTGAGAAAGGTGAATAGAATTTATTGCAGCATTGTTTTTAAAATATTGGTTTAATCTATCATTCACCTGGCTACTCTTGACAGTTAATATCAAATTAAGGGTGGGTTCTAACATCCAGGTGTACATACTATATGTATGACAATTAGGCGCTGTTTCAATTCTTTTGTGTGTATATGTGTATATATATATATATATATATATGTGTATATATATATATATATATATATATATATATATATATATATATGTGTATATATATATATATATATATATATATATATAATATATAATATATATATATATTTGTGACAGGGTCATTGACTCAGTATATGTCAATAGGAGATGGCAGTATGCATGCTTTCCAGTAGACGAGGGGTTAACCCAGCTTGTTAAGCAGACCACAGGTGATTCAAATTAAGCTAGTTCACCCGCTTTAAAACAGGAAGAGGAAATGCCTCTGGGGCGGCAGTCTCTCTCTCTGAGGTGCAGAGAGAAGACAGAGGAGTGTTGACAGACAGACACAAGGTGCTCAGATTGACCCTGTCCCAAGGGGGGAGAATAACGCTCCCAGGTAAGGAGCCAACTGCTATTGCTGAACCTTGTTGGGCTGGACTAGGTTAGCTAGCCAGCCAAGTGGTTAGCCTGCACTTTTGTTTAGTCAGTGCCCCGATCGTGGTTAGGCTTTTGTTTACGTTTCAATTTAAAGGGACAGTGTACCCATTGTTTTAGTTACCCTTTTTGGACAAATAAATCCACCAGCACTATTTCACCAGAAAAGTCGTGTTGTCTCCTCACTTACCACGACCATCCTGCCACACCAGATATAGATAATAGCTCATTTGCCCATTCAAAATTAAACAATCGCCAGCCTATCTAAATAAAGTAAATACAACTTTCTACTTACCCCTGCCATCATGAAGGGTGTTCTCAACAGCATACTGCAGGTCCATGTCCTCTGTTGCCAGCAAGAATACATAAAAAATACAATATAATGCACAGGAGATACCGGCACCCCATAACGGGGCCTGTACCTCAGGAAGCAGGTGGCCCCCGGACCTGAAATAAACGCGGTTCTGCTCCGGAGACTCCCTGCACATCTACACTAGTATTAAAAATTATATTAAAATCTTGCGATTGCTGGTGAGATTTGCGCAGGGAGAGGCAGCTGGAAAAAATCACCGGATTAGCCCTTTTGAGAGAGGCGATCATGACGTCACCGGCTACTCGCCCGTTTTGGGGCTTTTGCTATCACTGGTAATCAAGGCTTTCTGAGTACCGTGATAGCAACGCTTACAAAACTGGCGGCGTAATCGGCCACGTGATATTTTTAATGAAGCCTTATCAAATAGGCCCCTTAAAGTCTTGTTAATGAAGCAGGCATAATGCACAATGGTTCGGGGAAACCCCTTCCTCAAGTGCAAACACGTAAGTACACCTAAAGAAGAGATTTCCATGAAACGTTATGCATTATGTCTGCTTCATGAAAAAGACTAGACATTTTTATTTGACTTTTGTCACAGAGTTTGAGTGCCACAGGATACAGTTACAGTATCTATTGAAATCTATGGAGAGATTTCTGCTGGGATTCTCACTTTCCCGTTAGAGCATCAACCACCATTTTGAAAAGAGTGGTATGCGCCACCATCTTTGGATCCTTTTAAGTTTGGCAAGTCACGGTGCTTTGGGTAACAAACATTTGATTGTAAGCTTTTCATGGCACTCATTTGATGTGCCGTCATAGTTCTATTATCTATATTAATGTTTTCCAAATCAGGGTTCATAGGAGCCTTGGGTTCCCTGCAATTTTTTGGTCATTTGAAAATGGTACCAAATACAGAAGAATTAACAATGTATCTGATCCCAGATGCGCTATTAGAGAGGGTTGCGGTTCCTTACAATGTATCTGATCTCAGACAAGCTGTAAGAGAGGATTGGGGTTCCTTATAATGCATCTGATCTCAGACGCGCTATTATATATAACTATATAACCAGGATTTTCTTCTAGTACAGAACTGATTTATTAAAAAAAAAAACACACGTAGGATATTGCTTGAACTGCTGCTTTAATGTATTTGCGAGCTACTTGGAACCACCCCTTAAAGGTTCCGATTTAAGTAACTTACAATACTGAGTAAATGAAGCCCCTTTCTGTCAGGAGGTTCTGCAATGCTTTGCTATATGACAAAATACATGTTCTAAGTGACGTCCATCTTAGAAGTCTTTAGATTCCCAAGAGCAAAAACATTTCCAAACACCTGCCCTTTCATTTTTATCGCTGCAAGACTGTGGAATGAACGCTATTCATTCATTAGAAATCTGTCCATGGTATGCTCCTTTGTGACACTGATTAATGCATCTTAAGCAGATGTGTGCATCTGTATCACAAATGCTGGTTTCTATTTTTGTAGTATTTAAAGATCAAAAATATTTCTTCAGTGTTTGGTCTGTCACGCAATCTTTTTTTTTTAACATAGTGATATTGTAGGTGAGGTTGAAAAATTACATGTCTGTTGAGTATAACCTCTCCTTCAATTCTAAACTGGATGAGACACATGCTACGTGTACATGTCTTGCGGTATTGAAGTAGTTAAGCACAACACCAATCCTGCTTCTTCTTCACTTGAGACTTCTGGGGGTGAAATAGTGTCATTTCCACCAAGCCTCTCTCAAGTCAGTGTATCAAGCTCTTTGCTGCAATTTGGGGACAGTCAATAAAAGGAATTAGGGAGGCGATACAATGAGATGTATCCCATGCAGTTCTACGCGTCACTTTTTCTCCCTCTACATGCGCCAAATAATCTGCCAAATTGAAGGTGATGAAATGTTTTGGCTTCTTACAATCTGCACCAGATCTAACAAAATGTTTTACATTTGACTCGGTGCTTCAGGAAATGGTGCACTGTGCTATAGTGTTTAGCACTTTCCATAACATCCTCTTTTAGATGGGCAAAGGAAGAACTGGTCAAACACTTTCATCTGGGGCGCTGTGGGAGGTTCCCTGGAAAGTTGGTCGTGTTTCGTCCCAATCCGCTTCATCCCATAATTATTCTCTTCAAAGAATTCTCTCCGTTGGCCGCCACTAATACTTGATGGCCAAGGGAGACCTAGTTTTCAATGTATCCTAGTCCTTTTTCATTTATTAAGATCTTTATAGAGTTGACACATTTGTTTAACATCACTTTGATCTTGCAGAGATTTTTATGGAGCCTTACCTTTTTATGTGCTTTGACGAGTTCTCCGATTTGTTGCTGTACTAGGTAAGGACTGTGTAGTCTTCAATTGTGTGTTTCTTGTTAGCTAGGATATAGTCCATTTCATTGAGGTCCACTCCATGTCCATTTTCTATTTGGATTTTTCTTGAAGAATGAATTCATGATGCAGAATGTCTCCACGTTCATTCCTGTTACAGTTACCATACTTACAAATGGATGTTTCATCTTGCTGCATGGCACTAATCTTTAGATTGAAATCTCCCATAATGATCTTGAGGTGACAATTTTGTTTGTTGTTAAATTGGTTGGTTTCATGGTAGATGTCTTCCACGTCATTGTCTGTGTGATTTGATGTTGGAGCATCCACTTGCATTATTTGTATAGCTTGTATCAGTTGTCAAATAAATGATGATTCTGGTTGCTCTATCAGCTGAACTTTCATACTTCACTATGTGGTTTCTCAATTTCTTGTCAACAATAAAGCCTACTCCACTGATTATTCTATTTGTTATACTTCTGAAATATAATAGGTGTCATTTTGGAGCTCAAAGAGGCCTTCATCTTCTTCTTACTTCAACAAGGCCACCTGTGACGGTGAAGGGGTTAACCAGGCTCACTAATAAAGGTTAAGCCCACTTGGTTACCACTGACCCATGTGTTGAGGTCCTAGAGTGTCAGCTCTTGGACCCATATGTCAGAAATGCATTACCGTGACTGTGTGTAAATTATGCGACATTAAAGATTTGTTTGTGTTTTGCCTTTCCTGGGGTGCTGGGAACGGGAGATTTCTAGGCTGTAAGTTTCGGGGTGGGTTTTGCCAGAGAAAGTCTTTACAGAATGTGTCTATGTATCGGAGTTCTGGAGTTATGGGATACCCCAAAAGTATGATCCGGGAATCGAGTGAGATTCTCGGATACAGCCAAGCACATTGCTCCGGCCAAACCCTGACTCTGAAAACGTTCTTACGACTCACCGCCAGGATTCCTGCTGCAGAATCATCCAGACAAGGTAAACGGGCATGAAGGGGCCTTAATGTATACCTGCAACCATGCAGGGAGTCCCTAGTATAAAGAGGGGTCCCTAGTATAAGGAGGGATGCCCAGGTACTCTGAACCTAGTATAGGGGTTCAGGGGAAGTTCCAGCTGTATGATAAAGCTGACCGTGATTTTTGTGTGTAAAAAGTTTAAAAGTTATTTCTACAGTCTGCCAAGAATGAGGCTAATGAGGGTAGGCAGTATATATCCTCCCTCCACCCCTGACACCAGAACAAGGACTTAAACATCTTTATCACACAAAATACAGGGCACAGTATATTTTAGTAAAGAGTTATGTTTAATAGGTATATATGCTGATAACCTGTGAATCAACTGTGGGATTTCCAAGTCATGGATTCCGAGGGACCAGATGGCTACCAAGCTTGGTGCCTATGGGTCTGTGCGGAGTGCGGACTTGAAAGCCTCAGGGATGCCAAGGTGTTTGAACAGGAGGGGTACTGCAGTTCTGCTTGAGTACCCGCATCCTGGGCTAACACAAGGCTATCTGGCCACCATTTGCCAGAGCCCAGACTCTGTGGAGCCTGGACAGTGGGTGGGTTCAGTATGCAAAGAGGCAGAGGTGCCAGGTTGGCGCATGCCCTTTGCAGAATGAAAAAAAAAGGTGCCCTTCCGGCTTTACAATACCGGCAAATCGGGGATTGGCTGGCAGGAGAGTTCCCACCATCTGATAGGCTGTAGAGGTTTGTGAATGGGACACTGAAACCCATAAGGAGCCTTGCAGCCAATCAGGAGAGCAGATTCCAAGCGCCAAACCAACAGTGGCAAATTCAAAGATGCTCTGTGCTGAATAGACACAAGCAGGCTTCAAAGATTTTGACTAAAGAAATTTTCTAAGTCACGCTTTTTAAGAACGTAGCGGTCGCGGCTGGCATTGCATGACGAAATCAGTTCCAGGACTTTTGTGAGTACCTTCCGGTCATTGGAAAGGGCTCCTACAGAGGTCATTTTTGTGAATTTCGTTTAAAGGACCAGTTTATTCATTAGCCCTGTTCCAAGTGTGTTAACCGTGTAAATTGTGTTACATTGTGTGTATGTCTTTTCCTGAAATAAATTACAATTTATTTTACCTCCTTGCTTTGCTGAATCATATGATCCCGGTATAAAAAGGTGGCGATAAACCTGGTCTCCCGTGACACCACCACTATCCCGTTTGAGTTTTTCAAGCTTGTTTTCTTGTTCTCACAGTACTGCTTTACTGAAGAGACCAGCAGTTGTAGGTAGCCTGATTTAAGATTGAATGATGATTGAATGTTTAACCACTGAGATTCTTAGCACCTCTAACTTCATACTGAATGCTATCAAGCTAAAGGACAATCCGGCCTTTGGAGAATGACGGCCATTGCTCTTCAATGTCTTCTATATTTTGGGCTTGAGGCCTTACTTGCCACATTTATTTATACTGTATCTATTTCAATATGCTTGTGTCACTCATCCATGTACTGCTTTTCAAAGCATTGGTAGTGATAATATTTAGGATTCAACTCTCCCTCTAAAAAAAAAAATACTTTACCCAAGTACTCTAAAGTTCAGAGAAAGAATTGGCCGTACATCACGGGTAACTGGGAAAAAAGTGTATAAGTCAAAAATACAGAATTCAATGTTTCAGTCCTTACTGCACCGACACACTTTATTCGAGCAAATACCCAGTATGTACCTGGCAGATACCTGGAATGCGCCGCTTCTCACCTCTGACAAGCCCCGTTGCGTTTGCCTTCCCAGCCTGGGTTCATGCCTGGCTGACGGGCGGCTGATCTGTTAAATGATAATGATTAGGATTTAATAGGCTGCAATGCTTCGCGTGTCTACCAGATGGCATAAATTCATGAATTGTAATGCAGTATATATATATATACTGTGCAGTATTGCAGCCAGCGGGAATAAAATGCTTCAATCCCTGCCTGGAAAATACCTCAATGCACTCGGGCAGAAAACAGTCACAAACCTCAATACACCCGGGTATACCCGAATTCGGGGGACTAGCCGAGCTCGAATAAAGTGTGTCGCCAGTGTATATCAGGACCTTCGTCAGGATGAAGGTCCTGATATATTTTTTGTCCACTTACCTGCGATGTGCTGCTGTTTCTTTCTATGGACTTCGGTTTGGGTAAAGTATCTTATTATATGATTGTTATGTTGTGTGTGTGTGTATATATACAAGTGTGGTGAAACCTATCCCTGCTTCATTTTTCAAAGCCAGTATAACCAACCCCACACTGATGAGACCCATTAAGGTCGAAACGGCTGTCTGTTGGTGGGTTTACTGGCTATGCATCTTAACCCAGGCTGTGCTCAAAGCTGTGAAATGCAGCAAGCAAAAGCTTACAGGGAACCATATTATATGGTTTTGAAGCAAAAAGTGGCACGGTGTGCTCATTTGCATGTAATTTCCCAGAATCCCTTGCTGGAGTGGAAGCACTGTGTGCTGGGTGATAATCGTGAAAGGCAGAGTTGCAGACATATATATATATATATATATATATATATATATATATATATATATATATATATATATATATATATTTGATGAGAAATATTTTTTTAATTCTACATCATATCACAACTTCAAAAAAAAAGTTATATAGGCGAGTTGTATTCTTCTGCCCTAACAATTCAGAATAATTCATGTGGGACTTGACTAATAATATACCAAAAACGCCCACACGTGTAGTAGGCTACATATTGAATATAGCAATTAATTTCTACATTCATTCTTACTTACATGTGTGTAACGATCGTGCTTGCCACAAACCGGGACCGGATCGCAGGGCTGAGGTGGGGATGCATATACACCGACCTTAGGCCACCGTGTCAGGTCCGGAGTGCGGATTCCGTGGTCAAACGTAGCCGGTTCAAGATTGGAGAAGGCAGAGTGATCCGTGGACAAGCCGGGGTCAGGGTTGGAGAAGGCAGGGTTAACGATATCCAGGCTGGGGTTCGGCAACAGGAAGCCAGGTACGTAGCGCTTCAGCGTAGAAGCTGCAGCATAGGAATCGCATCTGTGTGAAAAACGGCAGCGGCCCTTGACAAAGGCCTCTGCAATGGGAGTAAGCAGACCGGCCTAGGAACACTGAAGGTTAGCACTGGGGATCCAGAGCTTCAGCACATGAACCAGGAAGCAGGCCTCTGCAAGGAGGATATGCAGCAGGCTGCAGGAACCAGGAAGCAGGCCTCTGCAAGGAGGATATGCAGCAGGCCACTGGAACAAGGAATGGCTAAGGCAGGTAGCTTGTGGCAAACACAGTTACATCCAAGTAGCACTTGGTTTATGCTCAGCAATAAGGAAAATGGAGAGCCCAGTATACGAAGGAAAGGGAGCCAATCAAAGGACAGGGGTGTGAGGGAATTCCTCCAATGACGGAGCACAGAGACAGAGCTGCAGTGATTGCAAGCACAGGTGATACTGATTGCAGATTCAAGGGGGAGTGGTCTAGAAACTGCATAGCTCTGTAAGGAATGCGTTTCAGCCAAACCCAGGAGCGGATTCCTTACAATGTGAAAATACTTGGATCAAAGAAGCATCCTTCTACGCAATAAAGCCAGGAGCTCCAAAAATATTAGGAATTATACACATACAGTATCTAGGGACGGTAAGTCTGTATGGCTAAAGAGGACAATAACATCTTGCTCAGCTTGGATCATCAGATCTGGTTAACACTCCTCAATGACAAATCCTGGAAACCCCTTCTGATCATAGCCATCATCTTCTTCTCTGCTCAGACAAGCACGTCCATGCAGTATTTAGTATGGCATACTACTTCATAAGACACCTTTGGGCACCAGAATGCGCCCGTTCACGCGAGTGTCTTATGGAATCGCACTACGTAGTATTTATGACCCAAAGTCTTTCCAATGCCTACAGCTATGTATATCTAAGACTCATTTAAAGCATTGGTAGTTATAAGAATCCCATTCGAAAAGCATGAGGACAGAACATAAATTAAAGACTTTACATTCTTTCAGGCCAGTATCCTTTTCAACCCTGCTAATGGTTATCTGATGTAATCATCATTTCTAACTTCTGGTCTTCTTTTTGATCTCTCTTTGTTGAGTTTTCACATCTTTCCTTTGATCCATTAGATAATCTGTTACTAAAAAGCACCTGGAGCTTTGGCTGACAGTTCAGAACATAAAGCGGTAGAATCATATATCCATATATGTCTCTGGAAAACTCCATGCATCATTGTTTTAGCACTATAATCAGATATTTCTCCTTCTTCCACCATGCTTTTTGTTTTCTTTGTAACTTTCAAGATGCATCAAGTCGAAGGCATTTTGAGAAATACTTTAAGTACATACATGGCGGTCAAGGACATTCTGGCCCTGCCATCTCGCCGCAGTCGATCAGCCATGGGTAAAGCTAACTGCCAACCGTTTCACCGCCAAGGTATGTCCCTAACCTTAACCCCTTACTACAAACCCTCAATCCCTTACCCTAAAACCCTACAGGAGACCATTAACCCCTTACCCTAAAACCCATACATGTAACCCCCAATCGGACCCCTTACCCTAAAAACCCCTTACTGTAACCCGTTAATCCCTTGCCTAAAACCCCTAAAGTTAACCCCAAATACTAATACTAATCCTTCTAACCACTTACGTACTTTTGCGGTGAAATGGCCAATATATCCATACATAAGGCTGTAAGATACTTTAGTGCTGCTAAGTACACATGGCCCCTAGTATTTTATTATAGTAATGATCAGTGTTCGACAAAGCTATACATTTACACGCCCGGGGCGGGTGGATTTAACCCCCGGGCGAGTAAATATTGGCCCAAGCAGAACACGTGCTTGTTTTTTAAAATTTCCCCCGCTCGCGCTGAATTTTCCCTGCTCGCGCTGAAAAAATAAATAAATAAATCCCCCTACCTGATTGCTGATTGGCGCGCGCACCCAGGCTTTGTAGGCGCGCGGCCAGGCTCTATATGAGCCCGCCCCCAACGAGCGGCCATTTTTTCTGGCCAGAAATCTGTTGGAGAGTACTAGAGTAAGTACTCTCCAATCTTCCATCCCCTCTGCTCCTTCCCTGCCTCCTGCAGTTCCCCCTTACTCCCCACTTCCCCCCCCCCAATACCCGCGCGTGGCTGCAGATGGTAGCGAGGGTGTTCCGCCTTCTCTCCCCGGCCCCCGCTTATCCGCGCGGGGCGGAGGTCCCCCCCCTTATTCCCCCCAGCTTCCCGCGCCACTTCCAGCTTTCCCCGGTCCCCGCGCGGGGCGGGTGATGGTAGTGGGGTGTTCCCCGCTTACCCCGGCTTCCCACGATCTCCGCGGGTGGGTGATGGTAGCGGGGGTGTCCCCGCTTACCCCGGCTTCCCGCGATACCAGCGCGGGACGGGTGATGGTAGTGGGTGTTTTCCCGGCTTCATGCGCCACTTCCCGCTTCCCAGATCCCCGCGCGGGGTGGAAGATGGTAGCGGGGGTGTTCTCCTCTTACCTCCTTGGTCTCCGCTTCCCCGCGGTCCCGTGGCTGTCCACGCAGGGAGGGAGATGGTCGCGGGGGGGCGAGAGCGGGGCAGTGGTGGTGCTTGGTCGCGCAGCCTTCCCTCTTCTTCCCCCTGTCGTGTGTGTGTGTCTGTATGGGAGAGTGTGTGTGTATGCATGCATGTGTGTGTGTGTGTGTGTGTGTGTGTGTGTGTGTGTGTGTGTGTGTGTGTGTGTGTGTGTGTGTGTGTGTGTGTATGCATGCATGCATGTATGGGAGAGGTGTGTGTATGGGAGAGTGTGTGTGTGTGTGTATGGGAGAGTGTGTGTGTGTATGCATGGAGTGTGTCATATGGGAGTGTGTGTGTGTATGCATGCATGCATGGGAGAGTGTGTGTGTATGCATGCATGGGAGAGTGTGTGTGTGTGTGTGTGTGTGTGTGTGTATGCATGCATGCATGGGAGAGAGTGTGTGTGTATGCATGCATGCATGGGAGAGAGTGTGTGTGTATGCATGCATGGGAGAGAGAGTGAGTGTGTGTGTGTGTGTGTGTGTGTGCGTGCGTGTCTGTGCATGCATGCATGGGAGAGTGTATGTGTGTGCGTGTGTGTGTGTGTGTAGGATACCAGAAGTGTCACTCCACCCAGTCACCCCACCCCAGTCACCCCACCCAGTCACCCCGTCACCCCACCCAGTCACCCCGTCACCCCACCCAGTCAACCAGTCACCCCGCCACCCCACCCAGTCACCCCAGTCAACCAGTCACCCCACCCAGTCACCCCATCACCCCACCCAGTCACCCCACCCAGTCACCCAGTTACCCCAGTCACCCCACCCTCGTCGCCCTCTCTCTCTCGCCCCCTCTCTCTCGCCCCCTCTCTCTCACACCCTCTCTCTCTCACACCCTCTGTCTCTCACACCCTCTCTCTCTCACACCCTCTCTCTCTCTCACACCCTCTCTCTCTCTCTCACACCCTCTCTCTCTCTCACACCCTCTCTCTCTCTCACACACCCCCTCTCTCTCTCTCTCACACCCTCTCTCCCTCCCCCACACCCTCTCTCTCCCCCACACCCTCTCTCTCTCCCCCACACCCTCTCTCACACTCTCTCTCTCACAATCTCTCTCTCTCACACCCCCTCTCTCACACCCTCTCTCTCTCACACCCTCTCTCTCTCACACCCTCTCTGTCACACCCTCTCTCTCTCACACCCTCTCTCTCTCACACCCTCTCTCTCTCACACCCTCTCTCTCACACACCCTCTCTCTCTCACACCCTACACCCTCTCTCTCACATACCCTCTCTCTCTCTCACACACCCTCTCTCTCTCTCTCACACCCTCTCTCTCTCCCCCACACCCTCTCTCTCCCCCACACCCTCTCTCACACTCTCTATCTCACAATCTCTCTCTCTCACAATCTCTCTCTCTCACACCCCCTCTCTCACACCCTCTCTCTCTCACACCCTCTCTCTCTCACACCCTCTCTCTCTCACACCCTCTCTCTCTCACCCCCTCTCTCTCTCACACCCTCTCTCTCTCACACCCCCTCTCTCTCTCACACCCTCTCTCCCCCCCACGCTCTCTCTCCCCCACGCCCTCTCTCTCTCACACCCTCTCTCTCTCTCACACCCTCTCTCTCTCTCACCCTCTCTCTCACATCCCCTCTCTCTCTCTCACACCCCCTCTCTCTCTCTCTCTCTCTCTCACACACCATATCTCTCTCAAACCCCCTCTCTCTCTCTCACCCTCTCCCTGTGTCTGTCTCACACTCTGTTTCTGGATCTCTTATTTACCCTATATATCTTAACTGCCCTATACTACACCAAAATCACCTATACTGCTTTCTTCTAGATCTGACTCAAGCTTCACACAGAAGACATCGGAACCCCCCCTAACCCAGAAGACAGGTAGGGAACACCTAACATTGCGGGAATGAGGTACCTGGACATTGAGGAAATGCGGATCAGGTAAGATCCCAGGTGGGATTGCTGCTTTAGATATTGTGAAGCGGGGACGTCCAGACACTGGTTAAAGGGTTCAGGAAACTAGTCATTCACACCTGGCTTTTATTTCTAGATCGACATTTACACACACACACACACACACAAACACACACACACACACACACACACACACACACACACACACAACAAGGACTAATTGTAGTATAATGTAATACAATAAAGACATTTATGTCAAAAACTAATGTTGTTCTGGCTAGGAATTTATTAAATGTATTTTATTTATATATTTTATTTTAAAGCGGGGTTGGGGGCGGGACTAGGGTTGGGGGCGGGACTAGGGGCGGGACTAGGGGGCGGGACTAGGTGGCGAGTAGATTTTTTGGTTGGGCGAGTAGATTTTTGGGTGATTTGTCGAACACTGGTAATGATTATTTGTTAGATATGTGTACTATTTTCCAAAAACATAGACAACTTAATTTTTATTTAAAAAGGCAACACTCACTGACTTGAATAACCGTTAACGATCATTAATGCCTTTCCCTTAAACCCCAATATAATTAGAAGTTGGTTAACATAGTTAAAAATACATGTTTAGAGGAGCCTAAACATATGACAGACAGGTTCAGAAGGAAGGGTGCAACAGGATAGGTGATTAAACAGGTCGATGGAGAACTATCATTACAGGTGAGAAGAGTGGAAGTTGGGTGGGTATGCTGCCGCCTCTACCGGTCGCCAGTAGAGTGAACACTGAATTTCCCGAGCAAGACGATTTGCCGGGTTCAGCATTGCCTCCAGTGGCCAATAGAAAGCCGCAATGTCATCAGGATATGATGTGGCAGCTTTCTATTGGGGATCATGGTTGTTTGTTTTTTTTAACCGAAGTTACAGGAATTTCAGTAAATTTTAACGACAACTGGGCAGTCCCTGGAGCTGGAAGTATGATGGTTGAGCTCCATGGAATCGCCCCATTTTTCTAAGGTTAAGAAAAAGACATTTGGGGAGGGTTGCATATTATTAAACTAGCCCTGGGTTATGTAGGCCTTGAACTCGGTTACATGTCTTAAAGCTGCAGTTCAGTCAATATCCTGCATGTGTGTTTTTTTTAATAAATCAGTTCTGTAGTAAGAAAAAATACTTTTAGCATTTTCTGTTTTTAAAAAAACAACTTTGAAAGACCAATTTTCTTGTATTTTATTTTAACAGCCATTTGCTAAGGCACTGCCCCTTCATGTCCTGTCACGAGCCCTGGCACACCCCTTTGTCAGCCCTGCCCTCCCTCTAGCACTTGTCTGTGCAGGATTGCTCATGAATATTCATGAGCTTCCACTGACAGACAAGCAGAATATAAACAAATGCCAGCTTTTAATATGTCATCAAATTTCGACCTATCAATACATGGAAAACGAATTGACCTGCAGCTATACTGTTCTTTAGCTAATTAGAGATTGCACACATGAAACTATTGAAGTAAAAAAATTAATGCAAAAAAAAAAAAAAGACTGAACTGCAGCTTTAATGACCACTGACCATTCATCACACAGCTAGAAATATTAACAGAACATATCCGCAGAGTGATAATAATGATCATTGCGAATGAAATGGTTAATACTTCGTTTAAAAAAAAACTGTTTACAGACTCATTCATTTTAAAACATTAATAATAATTACATCTTATATTTATATAGAACCTTTCATTTTGAGACCTCTTATAAATATTAATATACACAACTCTTGCATAGTATCCGGGCAGTACAGTTCTTGCACGGAGGTCTGCATGTCAACCTCCAAAGGATATATGACGTATTATATTAGCATTATTAATCAATTACTAGTGGATTTGTGCTAGATCAGACAGAAACCTCAAGAATCTGTATTTTAGCATGGCTGAGATACCCTCCAACCTGAACAACATCTACTTGGAAGAGAAATATTAGTGCCTAATAAATCCATATCTGATGGATGACAAACGACTGTAGAAGATTCTAATACACTGGGTGCACAGTAATATCTTTGTTCTGATACATTCTCATATGTTAAAGACCAACAAATAACCCCACATAAATAATGTGAAAACGCAGCAGCTTTATCCACATGCCTGGGAGTATTTTATCGCTGTGTATTTATTAAGGTTGTTATCCTGTCCCCCCAAAAGCTTTTAGTCATTGTTATCATTTAGCCACTTAGCTCAGGAGCCGCTGGCCAAGAAAGACAAAATCAGTAGGTATTCAAGCAAAACTGTTAACCATTTGCATCTTAAAACGTTTGAGAACAAACTACTGTAGATATTCATATGATAAATGGATTGTGCAATGTGTGTCCCTACGTGTATGTGTATGCGTGTGTATGTTACACACTTACCAGAACACTCTCATTCTGTCTCTGTAAGTTCTCCCCACGTATCACTTAGATTGTAAGCTCTTCTGGGCAGGGACTCCTTTTCCTATTGTTTTGTCCGAAACGTTTATTATTATGCCACGCGTATTGTAAAGCGCTATGTAGCTGGATGGCACTATATAAATACAAATTTACATATATATGTATGTGTCGGTATATATCTATTGTCCCTGTCCTGTGCCATGCACTGCTCTAAATACTCCAGGCTGAGTAATGTCAAAGTGCACAGACGTGACATCAGCAGGCCTCAGATCAGACACATTAACATGCACATGGTGGATAAATGACTGTCCTGCACTATGCACTTTGTTACATCAGGCTGAGTGATGTCACAGGGCACAGCAGTGACATCGGCAAATAAAATCTGCGGAGAGCTCTCTCTCGTATATATGTGTCACTATCTATACTGTATATATATTGCTGCATACCCTCCAACATTCCACCCCCTTGTATAAACCTACCCCCACCCGCTCATATACCTTCCTCACATATAATCGCCACCTCACTAATATGATAACCCCCTCCCTTCCCCTATTAAAAAAATCCATGAGATTAATATTATAACACACACACTACTACTATAGTGTATAAAAACAAACAAAAAAAACATTGCACTACTATAATAACCCCCATTATTTTGCAGCCACTCCTTACCTCCACTGTATAGGGTCCTTGCAACTGCAGGCCGAGTCTGCGGAGGAGGGACCTGGACACAGAGCCCACCGCAGATCTCTTGGAGTGTCCAGGGACAGCGGTGGTTTCCTGCTGCTGCACGTAATCTGTAACAACGGGCCAATCAGAATCTGCTACAACCCTGATAGGCTGGTGCAATGCCACCGGCCGCTGCTGCTCTTACCTCCGCTGTCGGGGCGCGGCGTCCGGTCCCGTGTCCTCTCCTCTCCCCCTGCAGCCCCTGCTGCGCATGCACGCCGTCGGAGCAGACCCCCGCGCGCGTCTACTGTTCCGGCTTTTTCTCCTGGCAGCACTGCCGCCAATGTACTTGTTCCTCCCACACCTGTTCTGCATCCTGCCTCAGCCTATCAGCGCTCTACCTTTATCTGACATCACCGCTGGGAGCTCTCATTGGCTCCTATCAGTATATAGTGCTACCAGCCCTGAGCTGATTGCTGAGCATAGTCAGTCTCTAGTTGTGCTTGCTACAAGCTACTTCGCAGTCTGCTCTTGCCTTCCGTTACAGACCCTTGTTTGAATCTGGACTCCCGATCTCTGGCACCCTCGAACCCTGGCTCGCCCTACGGACTTCTACCCTCTCCTCGACCTTGGCTTTGGACCCCGACTACTCTTGATCTCTTCGACCCTGAATCTGGCAAGTACCTCTACAACTCTACACTCTCCTGTCCCGAACCAGGCTATCCACACGACTCAACTTACCGGACCCGCTCACGCGGCTGTAGGGCGGTGGTTTTCCTGTATCCCCACCTCGGCCTCGCAGTCCAGTCCGGTTTGTGGTGAGCACTCCTATAGTCCCGTGACATTATGCTCAGCCCAACAGACCTGGACTCCGCCGAGGTGGGTCGATGCTTAAGCGAACACGATGGCCTGTTCAAGGAAGTAGAGACTTGTCTCTCTCAAAATAACCAGCGTATGGAACTGCTCCAAAACTCCTTGGGTACCATTTCAGAACAACTCAAATCCCCTCTGTCCTCTCCCGATACTGCTGCCACTCCTCCTGCTCCTATCTTCTCCCCGCCGGTACCTTCAACTCACCCTCCTGAACCTCGCCTACCTACTCCCAATCACTATGCGGGAGAGCCTTCAGCATGTCGTGGCTTCCTGGGGCAGTGTTCCATCCAATTTGAGCTTCTACCCTCTCATTTTCCTACCCCACGTTCCAAGGTCGCGTACATTATCTCGCTGCTGACCGATGATGCCCTGGCCTGGGCTACACCCATATGGGAGCAACGGCCGGATCTGACTTCCAACCTGAACCGATTCTGTGCTGAAGTCCGGAGGGTCTTCGATACACCAAGTAGGAGGGTAACTGCCGCATCTTCTCTCCTCAATGTAATGCAGGGAAATCGCTCTGTGGCTCGCTACACACTGGAATTTCGCACTATTGCGGCAGAAACAAGGTGGAATGACGAAGCACTCGCCGCAGTGTTCTGGCAGGGTTTAAATGACTCCCTCAAAGATGAACTGGCCGCCCTGGAGCGTCCTACATCATTGGAGGAACTCATCGCGCTCTGTATCCGTATGGACCAGCGGCTCCAGGAGCGAAGAGCAGAGAAAGGGAAGCGTCAAAAAGGTACCCAACCCACTTCCTTCCCACATACAGCGCCAGGGGAGCCTGTTGCCGCATCTTCCGAAGAACCCATGCAGCTGGGTGGGACTCGCCTTTCGTTGACAGAAAGACTACGCCGGCGTCGGGCGGGCCTCTGCCTTTACTGCGGAAATAGTGGACACCTGGTGAGTACCTGTCCTTCCAAGTCGGGAAACGCCAGCCCCCAGTGAGTACTGGGAGAACTACACTGGGCATGGTAACTTCTCCTCCCATTCCCAAACTACCATCCAAGATACTCCTTCCTATAACCCTATCAGGAGGCTTTGGGGACGTCACCATGAAGGCCTTCCTAGACTCCGGTACTGGTGGGAACTTCGTCGATCAGGCTTTTGCGGAGAAGAACCAGATTCCTCTGGTAGCCAAGGATTGGCCCGTGGGCCTTGAAGCCATTGACGGTAGGCCTTTTCAGCCCGCATTCATTTTACAGCAGACCATTCCCCTCCGTCGTAAGATGACTGGTCACCATTCCGAACATATTCAGTTGGATGCCATCCACACGCCGGCTGTAGACGTGATATTAGGTCTTCCCTGGCTCCAGCACCATAACCCCCAGATCGACTGGCTCCAGTCACAACCCATCACCTGGAGAGACCAGTGTCAAGACATTTATCTGGATCTAAGGCCCTAGTAGGTGCCACACATCCGGAATCCAAGAATCCCCTCCTTCCGGACGCCTACGGGGAGTTCAGAGATGTCTTCGACAAAATTCAGGCGCAGGTATTACCACCCCATCGCGCTTACGATTGCCCGATCGACCTTCTTCCTGGCGCGATTCCCCCCAGAGGTTGTACCTACCCGCTTTCCCCCCCCCCCCGAGACCAAGGCGATGAAGCTTTACATACAGGAGAACCTCCAGAGAGGCTTTATTCGTAAGTCTTCCTCTCCGGCAGGAGCTGGCTTCTTTCTTGTAAAGAAAAAGGATGGCAGACTTCGCCCTTGCATTGATTATCGTGGCCTCAAAAGGTGACTATCAAGAATCGGTATCCACTTCCCTTGATTGCCGAACTTTTCGACAGGTTACAAGGCACCACTATCTTCTCCAAGCTGGATCTCCGGGGAGCCTACAATCTGGTTCGGATTCGTAAGGGAGATGAGTGGAAGACGGCTTTCAACACACGTGATGGGCACTATGAGTACCTCGTGATGCCCTTCGGTCTCTGTAACGCGCCAGCCGTCTTCCAGGATTTCGTTAACGACGTTTTCAGAGATCTTCTGGATCAACACGTGGTGGTCTACCTAGACGACATCCTTATATTCTCTCAGAATCCCCTGGAACATACTCGGCACGTCAAACAAGTACTTCAGAGGTTGCGGGAGAACCATCTGTTCGCCAAACTTGAAAAATGCCAGTTCCACCAGTCATCCACGTCATTTTTGGGTTACATAATCTCGGACACGGGACTCGCGATGGATCCTACCAAGGTGGAAGCTGTCTTGAATTGGCCCCAACCCCTCTCTCTGAAAGCGGTACAGAGGTTTTTAGGCTTTGCCAATTATTACCGCAGGTTCATAAAGAATTTTTCCACGTTGGTCGCACCCATCACAGCCCTCAATCAGAAGAGCGCCAATCCCGCACTGTGGTCCCCCGAGGCAATCATGGCATTTCAGGTTCTCAAGGAAGCCTTTGTCACAGCACCTATCTTGGTGCATCCTGATCCAGCACAACCCTTCACTCTCGAGGTGGATGCTTCGGACATAGGGGCAGGGGCGATCTTATCCCAAAGGAAGAACCCACAGGCCCGATTGCATCCCTGTGCATTCTTTTCAAAAAAATTCTCTGCAGCAGAACGGAATTATGACGTGGGTAACCGTGAGCTCTTCGCGATCAAGATGGCCTTGGAGGAGTGGCGTCACCTGCTGGAGGGCGCTGAGTACCCCGTCACCATCCTTACGGACCATAAAAACCTCTTATATATTGAGACTGCCCGCCGTCTGAGTGCCCGGCAGGCACTTTGGTCCCTCTTCTTCACCCGGTTCAACTTCCTTATTTCATACCTCCCTGGTTCTAAAAATATTAAAGCTGACGCACTGTCTCGTTAATTCTCTGTAGAAGACAAAACCGAAGACCCTCAAGAGACTATCCTTCCTCCTAAATGTGTCCTGTCTGCTAATACCTTTGACGTACTGACGGAAATCACCATGGTTCAAGATCAAATCCCTCAGAATGCCAGTTGGACGACTCTTCACACCCCCTACCTTCCGCCAGAAGGTAATGCAATGGGGGCACGCCGCCAAGACGGCAGGTCATCCAGGGATCAAAAGGACTATTGACCTCTTGCAACGAACATTTTGGTGGCCAGGCATGCGCAAGGACATTCAACATTTCGTCTCAGCATGTTCCACCTGTGCACAAAACAAAATTCCACGGAATAAACCTCCAGGACTCCTGCAACCCCTTCCCATTCCCGATCGACCCTGGGAACATCTCTCGATGGACTTTATTGTCAACCTCCCCAAATCTAAGGGTATGGACACTATACTAGTAGTGGTTGACGGCTTTTCAAAACAAGCGCACTTTATCCCACTCAAAGGTCTACCCAGCGCTCCTAAACTGGCCGAGGTATTCGTGAGGGAAGTCTTCAGGCTCCATGGGTCACCCCAAACCATAGTCTCTGATCGTGGGTCGCACTTTGTTTCGAGATTCTGGAGGGCCTTCTGTAAGAAACTTAACGTGGCACTTCACTTCTCCTCTGGATACCACCCACAGACCAATGGTCAAACTGAACGAACCAATCAGTCACTGGAGCAGTTCCTTCGTTGTTTCATATCTGACTCTCAGGACAATTGGTTCGACCTACTCCCCTGGGCAGAATTCGCTCATAATAATCTCAGGAATGAGTACACACTACAGTCTCCATTCTTTTCTAATTCTGGCTTTCATCCCTCCGCCCTTCCTCAGTCTTGGCCTAGTACAGGAGTTCCGGCCGCAGAAGAGAGGATTCGGGATCTTCGAGCTTCCTGGTCTAGGATTCAGGATAATCTCAAACAGGCCACGGCTATGCAGAAGAGACAGGCTGATCGCCATCGTTGGAAACCACCCAATTATGCCCCGGGTCAGAAAGTATGGCTATTGTGACAAACGCCCCTCTTTTGTAGCGCTGACGTCTGTCTGGGTTATTCCCGACACAGTCTTCTAGGGTTAATTATACAACAAACAGGAACATGCAAAGTATTACGTTGCTTAACTCAGGCTTCTGCCTGCTTTATTTTCATCCATGTAAGGTACTGCAGCTTTAACATGTGTAGGCAGGAGGCACTCAGACATTTAACCTTCAGCGGTTTACTCATATCAGTGTTATAACATTTCACACAGTGTCACTTTTCAGAACCAAACCAAATCAAATAAACCAAATCCTATCCCATTCAGGGATCTAACTACACATCAGAATCAGCCTCTAACTGCTGCTGGGCCAACTAACCTGGTTCCCCAGTTTAAAAGAAGGCCCTCTCATTTAGGGTCACTAGATAAAGCATAATCTTTTAGATACAGAAATAAAGATTTGTTTGTCTTATCTGTTCGTGGTGGGAGCTCGGTCCCAAGTGTCCAGGCAAATCCTCTGGTACTGTGATACTTGAAGGGGCCGTTCACCCCGAACTGGATTCAGGGGAGCAGCGACACCCCCAGCCCCCAGGCTCTAAGGAGAGAGACTGAAAAGCAAACCTCTCTGCTCTAAATACCTGTTCTAGTGATTAGGAGAGCAGGTGAGGGAGAACTAGACACATTGTAAACTGTGGTCTGGATTTTCCATCCACCAGCCTGAGTAAATGTGAAGCTGTGGAATGGATCATTAACTATTCCTGCACTTTCTGACCTAAAATGGGGCAGAAAGCTGCCTAACATCTTTGGACTATGTCACACTATCTACAAAGAACATACGGTTGAAAGTCACATCCCCAAAGCTAGCACCCTGATTTATCGGCCCATTCTCTATATTGGAGTGGATCAATCCGGTTACCTATCGACTGAAACTACCTGCAACTATGAAGATTCCCTCTACCTTTCACTGTTCTCTATTAAAACCGTTTATACCCAATCCTCAGATCCAACACAACGCACCTCCCCCCAGACTGGTCAATGGACAAGAGGAGTTTGAGGTACAGTCCATCCTGGATTCTCGTATCTCAAGAGGAGGGCTCCAGTATTTGGTGCATTGGAGGGGTTTTGGACCCGAAGAGAGGGCATGGATTCCTCAAGCCCAGGTACACGCCCCCAGGCTGGTCCGGGCATTTAATCTCAAATTTCCGCTTAAACCTGGTATGGATCGTCCGGAGTCCGACCCTGAAGGGGGCGGTACTGTAATGTCACCGCCCGCTGCGGCTCTTACCTCCGCTGTCGGGGCGCATGGCGGTCCTCTCCCCCTGCAGCCCCTGCTGCGCATGCGCGCCATCGGGGCAGACCCCCCGCGCGCGTCTACTGTTACAGCTTTTTCTCCCGGCAGATTCAATCCGCCCCTTCCGTCGCGCGCGTCGCACGCACGCGCCACTATGTCCATTTCCACTGCCGCCAATGTACTTGTTCCTCCCACACCTGTCCTGCATCCTGCCTCAGCCTATCAGCGCTCTACCTTCATCTGACATCACCGCTGGGAGCTCTCATTGGCTCCTATCAGTATATAGTGCTACCAGCCCTGAGATGATTGCTGAGCATAGTCATTCTCTAGTTGTGCTTGCTACAAGCTACTTCGCAGTCTGCTCTTGTCTTCCGTTACAGACCCTTGTTTGAATCTGGACTCCCGATCTCTGGCACCCTCGAACCCCGGCTCGCCCTACGGACTTCTACCTTCTCTTCGACCTTGGCTTTGGACCCCGACTACTCTTGATCTCTTCGACCCTGAATCTGGCAAGTACCTCTACGACTCTACACTCTCCTGTCCCGAACCAGGCTATCCACACGACTCTACTTACCGGACCCGCTCACGCGGCTGTAGGGCGGTGGTTTTCCTGTATCCCCACCTCGGCCTCGCGGTCCAGTCCGGTTTGTGGTAAGCACTCCTATAGTCCTGTGACAGCTGGCCTCACTACACGGCCAGCCTATCAGCATCCCTGAATATTCTGATTGGACTGTGGTTGCAGCCAGGAGCATGCAAGCAGGTACACTGATTGGGGACCGGTATAGCACCTGCCAAATCTGTACAGTTGGAGGGTGCGTCCCTGTATGTGTGCGTGCGTGTGTATAGAGCTGGGCTCTTTAACTAGCTCTCCAGCCAGATAGGCAAACATTTGGGAGAAGCGCCACAAGCTTATTGTAATGTCCTTTTAGATGCACTTCCAGACTGAACAATGATTATATTTCAACATTTTGCAAGCATTAATAACATCTGTACCAAATATATTTACATTACCTGTGCTTATAAGTGAGTTTGTGTGTAAAACTGCATTGAGCTGCCTAAGCAGGTAGTATGAAATTAGCAGGGGCAGATAGTATAAGGGCCACATCAAGCACTCTGCAGGCCACATTTTGGCCCACGGGCCACCAGTTGAAGAGACTTGGTATAGATTGATAGATAGATCTAGTTTTAGGATAGCATGATTGGTAATGCAGTTGGTTCCCTATGCCAGGGGTGGCCAACTCCAGTCCTCAAGGGCCACCAGCAGCAGATCAGGTTTTAAGGATATCCCTGCCTCAGCACAGGTGGCTCAATCAGTGGCTCGATTGAGCCACCTGTGCTGAAGCAAGAATATCCTTAAAACCTGATCTGCTGCTGGTGGCCCTTGAAGACTGGAGTTGGCCACTCCTGTCCTATGCTGCAGCAATATAAGTTATGGCAAGCAGACATCAATATCTCCCTCTCTACTGCAGACAAAGCATGACATTCCAATGGAAAATTTTACATTTTCAATGTTGCTGCCTGTGGCAAAGTTTGTTCTTCACCTGCTTACACTAAGTGAGATTGATGGCTTTATTTTAGCTCATTCACCTAAGATACAAAAATGCACAACAGGCGTTCTTCAAAGTTGTACAAGAAGCGGGCAGAGCTCCTATTTGGCAACTCTGGGAAGATGTTACTTCACATACTTGTCCCATGTAACAAGTATTAGCAGTAGCACTGAGCAATGTTACAAAACAGGGTGTTATGACCCAGCTAGTCACATTCTTCTTGTCTTCATCAAAGCAGTCCCAAGACATGCGGTTCTCCAACTTATTTGTATGATAACCTTTCGCAGATACATACAATATTCTTAGGGGGAAATGGTTATGACATCTATTTCATGCTTAGTACGTCATGGTATAATTTGACGATATATATATATATATATATATTTTTTTTTTTTTTTTTACTTTTTTTAGCAATTAGTGAAGATGTTGCTCTGGACTATATTATAAAGGGATATATACATCTTTGAGGTATACAGGCATAACCCGCATTAACGTACGCAATGGGACCGGAGCATGTATGTAAAGCGAAAATGTACTCAAAGTGAAGCACTATCTTTTCCCACTTATCGATGCATGTACTGTACTGCAATCGTCATATACGTGCACAACTGATGTAAATAACGCATTTGTAACAGGCTCTATAGTCTCCCCGCTTGCGCACAGCTTCGGTACAGGTAGGGAGCCGGTATTGCTGTTCAGGACGTGATGACAGGCGCATGCGCGAGCTGCCGTTTGCCTATTGGGCGATATGTACATACTTACTCGCGAGTGTACTTAAAGTGAGTGTCCTTAAAGCGGGGTATGCCTGTATGTATAAAGATTTTTTTTTTTTAAACAAATTGAAAGAGCACATTGCATTAAAAAAACAAAAACAAAAAAAAAAACAATTTTGCACCTAAAATAATTAGTGACATGTTGGAATCTTATTTATGATCTTACATTAGGCGCACATTTTCTCTTTCTTTGTATGGTGTACGTCATATTCTGACATATAGATGCATTAAGAATTGTTTGTGTCTACATGTGTTTCTCTGTTAACCCTTTCTTGGCGTAACAGACAATGTTGGCGCCTTTCTGGCAATTTTGTTCTCCATATAATTTGCGAACAGATGAAGCTACCTTTATGATCTGCGATGCCACTGCCACCAGCGGGCACCGGACGGCGGTGGTCACGGCACCAGAGGACCTTTGCTTCCTAGAGCGCGGCGCTGGAGATGGCGACTCTCGCTACACCTGTAAGTGCCCCACCGACGGCCTCAACACCCCCCCTCCAACACCTCTCCCTAGGTCATTATTTTTGCTTAGTGGAAACAAAACTGATCCACAACCAATCAAAATCGGTTTTATACATTGCGTACCAGCACCCATTAATTTGTCACTCTTCTGCTTGTTACTCAATTGCTTTTAGCCACGCTTTATACATAGGCCTGTTTGTTTCTGCATCATCTGAATACATAGCCCCTACCCTGCTTTGTTCTATTGTACAGAGCCAAGCAGGGGGGTCAGACAGGGTTAAGTGTATTGATAGTGGCCACTGCTGAGCCTTTTAATGCCCATACCTTATGCTCTTGAATTCTATTGCACACATTCACTACCATACACCGGTACACATACAGACATGTTAATGTACTGTATGTACATCTTTATTTATATAGCGCCAAAAGTGTACTCAGCGCTTCACAAAGAGTACAGTACAGGGAATTATAATACAATAAGCGCAGCAAAACCTGACAATAGGAAAGGAAAGCCGTGCCCCGAAGTGCTTACTATCTAAGAGGTATGATGGGAGACTTACAGAGACAGTAGGTGAGGGAATAAGTGCAATAGATGGCAGTGCTTGGCCACAATAGTTGCTGGGAGTGACTGTGGGTGTGGGACAATAGCCATGAGTGCAGGCTGTTGGGATGCCTGATTTGTGAGGAGAATTTTAAAGTTAGTCAGTATTAAATCAGATATGTTAACACCATTAGCAGGGGAAGAGGTGGCAGGGAGGCGTGGGTGAGAGCAGGTGTGTGTATGTCTGGGTGCAGGATTAGGAGAGATATCCCAAGCAGCAGGAAAGAGTAGATAGAGGGTGTGAATAGAGGATTTGTGTGGGTGCTTTTTTATTGAGGGGTAAAGAAGTTGTGGGGAGAGAGGTATATAAATAATGGTGCAGTGTATGGGCACAGGCATAGGTGGAGGGGAGGAGAGATGAAGAAATGTGGATAGAGAGGGAGGAAGGTGGAGAGAACAGCAACGTTTACAAAGGAGTGAGGAAACAGTACAGAAAAAGCTTAGACTTCCCAGATAAAGCAGGATAGGAAGATTACAAATTATCAGAGCATTTAGAAAGTCATAATCTCACAGTTGTTTTTGTGCAGAGTCCAGATCTTTTTAAAAATGGATTAGAAGCAAAAGGTGAAACGGAGTGCTCATTTGCATGTTATTACCCAGAATCCCTGGCTGCAGTTACAGCACTGCATGCTAAGACAGGGGTACTTTACTCCAGTCCTCCCGGCCTCCACTCCCCCCCCCCCCCCCTAGGTTAGGTTTTCAGGATATCGCTGCTTCAGCACATGTGGCTCAATCAGTCCCTGCTTCAGCACAGGTGGCTCAATCAGAGGCGTTGAGCACCTATGATAAAGCTGGGATATCCTGAAAACCTGACCTGTTGGGCGGGGGGGAAAGGGAGGTGAGGACTGGAGTAGAGCCCCTAAGGGATAATTGGGAAAAACAGGGTTGCAGACCTGTCTGAGACATGTGAAATGTGCTCACAAGTGATATTTTTATTTGCTGTACAGCAGTTGAACACACAGCCCTGTTCTGAAATTTTAGGCTATTTACTTAAAACTCAAATATCATCCAGCATCACCATGTCTCATTATTGGCTCTTTTTTTTGCTGTCAAGTCTCTTGCTACAAATGCAGCTAATTTCTCATTTGCCCAGTGTTGGTTTGCTGGACTTTTTATTCACATTTAATAGGCCCACCGTGCATTATCTGTGACACAGTGATAACATGGCACCTTCTATAACCGTTCACTTATCATTTTACCTGCAGTAAGTAACAAATTCATTTATGGTTATTATTGTGCACAAATGTGTATTTTTAGAAATATCTAAATAGCTTACTTTGATCAGGATACGCGATTTCCGAGGCAATGTGGGATTTGAAATACTGTACAGTACTAACTAAGTCAAGTCCAGCATTAACTTGGTACCAAAATAAACATTCTGAAAAGGAATCTCCTACATAGAGCTACTTTGCAAATGTTTGGCACTCTGCAATAAATGCAAATTGGGGGTTTACACAAGAGTTACAAAGGATTTAAGCATCTATTACACGTATAATGGGATACAACATATTGTATCTAGTTTTTAATTTATTGGGTCGCACTGATATCTGTTATGTCTCAGGAGTTACACGGCTCTTTGGCTAATGATCTGTGTCAAACATTCACATATTGCTGATTTTTTATGCATATGCAAGCAAAAAAAAAAGAGTCACATTTTGCTGTGTGTGAATACTTCCTGTTTTGTTGCCTCGATAGGTAGGCTCCTATTCTGTATGCTGAGAAGCGAGATAAACCCCAGGTCATGCTGGAATAACGTTGATTCTAGAGACTGGAGGGTAATGCATCATTATCAGTACGTTGCCCTGATTCTCACTATATTGAGTAAAGGGAAGAGCCCCCGATGTTTTAAACAGAGACAACCTTGTATTAAGAACTCAGAAGAACACTTACCCCGGTGATACCACATGGATCGCCACCAGCTCTGCCCAACAAGCATAACTGTTAGATACTTGCAATCCAAATATATTTGATGATCCTCCAGGGTGATAATGGTTGTTAAGCACTTTCAAAGCAAACAGTACCCCTAGAAGCAATAATAGAACAATGATGAGTAATTGTAATATATATATATATATATATATATATATATATATATATATATATATATATATATATACCCCTGAAGAAGTATGTGTATTTATACACACACACACACATATATAAACATACACATATACATACTGTATACATATACATTCTAGTGTTGCCATCGGTTAGTTTATCCCAGTTCACCTATAGGTCACACAATATATATTTTCCAATTTTGTCAAGAGAAATCAATGCCTCAATCCACAAAGCTCCCTGGAATCAGAACTCATAATGTCAGGAGCAGACATTCTGTTCCCTGTGGTTAACGCATACCCACCACGCTCATTTTAGCAAAAACAACGCCCATTCTATATCTCATTAGCATAGGCTTAATGTCACAGTATTGTATAATGTTGGAACATTACGTACAGTATGTCTTGCTGCTAATACGATCCAGACCCTGAAACAGGTGTTTAACTCAAATTGTGAAAGACAGGAGAGGAGAGGGAAGTAAGGCAGGAAATGACGATAGTTAACTAATGCCTAATTGACAGAATAGGGACATTTGGTTGCGCCCGTCCTGCCACGACCAAATGACCACCGGCATTGGAACATCCGCCGTCGGCTGCTTCTAGGAGAAGGTAAGATTTACCGCTTAGGGCAGGGGTGTGACAACTGGGTCACAAGATTTTCCAGGGGGGAGGGGGAGGCGCGGCGGTTACAGAGGCCCCGCGCTCTTCCCCGTGGCATTTAAATTAAATGCTGGTGGATCGCGAGGCCTCTGCAACGTCCCTTACCTTGTCTTCGGCGACGTGTCGCCATGGCAACATGGCGTCAAATAACACCGCGGGGCCATGCGACGTCACGTTGCCATGGAACGTGACCCCGTGGCGTCAATTGACATCGAAGACAAGGTAAGGAGGGGTCACGAGCAGGGAGTGGGAGGGAGCAGGCAGGGGTCGTAGCTGGAAAAGTTTGCGCACACCTGGATTAGGGTATGGGGTTAGTTTTAGGGGTTTTAGTGAATAGGGTAGGGGGGTTTTAGGGAAAGGGCTTACAGTAGGGATTTTAGGGTAATAGCCTAGGTAGGCACTTACCTTAGCGGCAAAGTGGCAGGCGATGACAGCTTCTGGTTTCAAGGTGAGTCACGGCGCAGCACTGGCGGGTATTTGGTCGCAGCGAAACGGCTGCGACCAAATGTCCCATGGCTTTACACCCATCCAGACCCTGTAAAAGCCCTATTTCAGGGCCTGGGTGTGAGTAACGCCAAGTCCAGGTATGTCCTAACCAACATAATGTGAAGTCCCCGCATAAACCTTAATGCACGTTTGTGCGCTGTTACCGTAACATTTGCATATAACGTGCATGTAATTATCACTAGTGGCAATGCTCTTTACGTGACCAATCATGACTTTACATTACGCTATTGGCCTTGAAAGACATGGGGTGAGGCGTAAGGTGACATTAAGTTAATTAAAATCATGTTAAATTACTTAACAGAGGTTTGTGGAGTTTGGCCTCTAAAATCTTTGGATAAAGATGCCACTTAGGAAGCTTCTTCAAGCATACAGTAGCCCGAAAACAAAATGTTTTCTTCATCCCACATACATTATTATTGTACAGATGGAAGAATAACGTATTCGTCATTAAAGCAGCAACACGGGTTTCACTTTCCTTTTAATTTTTATTACAGGTTTGAAGCAGGGGGTCTTCGGAGCTGAACTGTGTTAATTTCAGCTCCGGGGACCCCCTGCTTCCCGAAATACTTACCTCCAAAAGGGCTGCCAGTATCTCTGCAGTCAGAGAAACTGTGCGCTTAAGATAATGGCGACGTTTAAATATCACGCTGACCAATAGGAAGCTGTGATGTCATCTGGTGCAGCTTCCTATTGGCCCTCGTGACCGGGACATTTAACCTGAAAAGAGATTTACCTCTTCGGAGGTAAATATCTCTAGAAATAGGGGGTTACCGGAGATTAAATTAATACAGTTCAGCTCCGAAGACCCCCTGCTTCAAACTGGAAAAGAAAAAGATGGAAGCTGTATTGCTGCTTTAAAGTTCCCACTGTAGTCATCATCTTGGCAAAATAAAGCTTCAAATGAATCTATTACTGTAACCAATGCCATACCCGAGAAGCCCACGGCACACTGCATCTTGTAGGATGGATCATCCATGAGTTCTGCCAGGATTAATTCCAACATGACATAAACCACGCCAATCAACTGGGAAAAAACAGCGATAAGCACGGCAAACAGCACACTTCCCAGCTTACGTTCCAGCTTGGAGCCCTTCCACAGCAAGGACACCATGTTAAAATACAGGTGCCAATCGTCTGCATGGTGGAACGGTGACAGAAGTAAGCGTTGCCAATCGCTGTGGTAATAACCCTCTTGTACGCTAATACAAACATTAAGCAGTGGCTTCAGCGGGTTTAAGAAGAGGAAGACGTTCAGGCCGAGTGTTGCCAGAGTTACAGGGGGAATGTTGTTAAACCCAAACTGATAGATTTGGGTAAATAGAAGTAGAAGTCCAATGTTCGCTCCTCTCTGTCTTCTCTGCATTGTAGGGTGTGATTACGTTTACACAAATGATGAGCAGAATTGAACTTGACTGTATCACATTCCGACCGCATCTGAAAACGAAAGATAATGAAGATTACATGGCAGTGTTCTCAGTTCTTCCATATCAGTGTTTACTTTAAAGACAAAAGCTAATACAACAACAGTAGAATCTTTTGTAAACTCTTAGGTGTATTTCTCGTTTGCCAGGATGCCCAAATGTCAGCTGTGTACAATTGGGCACAATACGATGAGAAGCAAAATGTTGGATTGTATATTCCATTGTATTGTATATGTTTTTGTGCTATGCTTTATAATTTCATTTTGTTCCAACTTCAGTATCTATTACTAAGTACCGTTAGTCTAAACCAGGGGTGACCAACTCCAGTCCTCTAGGGCCACCACCAGGTCAGGTTTTAAGGATCTCTGCTTCAGCACAAGTGGCTCAATCAATCCCTGCTTCAGCACAGGTGGCTCAATCAGTCCTTGCTTCAGCACAGGTGGCTCAATCCCTCCTTGCTTCAGCACAGGTGGCTCAATCACTCCTTGCTTCAGCACAGGTGGCTCAGAGGCTCAGTCTTTGACTGAGCCTCTGATTGAGCCACCTGTGCTGGAGCAGGGATATCCTCAAAACCTGAACTGTTTGTGGCCCTTGAGGACTGGAGTTGGCCACCCTTGACCTATAACATGCACATAAGGCCTCGGGCATGGTCAGCGCCTAAGCGCTGACCCGTGCTGAGGCGCGCTGGTGCTTACCAGTGAGCCCCTGCAGCCGCAATAAGAGCGGCTTTAGCAGGGGCTCGCGCACGCTTCCGCAAGCGTCCGGAAGCGTAGGTCTTAGGAGAATTTTAGATTCAAGCGCTCAAGGGAGCGCAGGGCCGGTCACGTGAGTGGTTCGCCCAAGGAGGGCGAACCAGCTCCGTGACGTCACTGGCCCGCCCCCCGACACGCCCACGGACGGCGCGCTAACCAAGGCCAGGGAAAGCACCCGCTTTCCCTCAGCGCGCCTCCGTACGGCTGCTGCAACCCTGGACGCAGCCTAACACAGGTCATTCTGACTGAACCACTTGTGCTGAAGCAGGGATATCCCCAATACCTAGCCTATTGGTGGCCATGGAAGACTGAGGTTGGCCACCCCTGGTCTAAACCATTAAACATCAACATATGATGTGGGGATCTCGATAAGTATGGAGTCTATCGGATGTAGTTATCAAGCTGCCCAAACTGGATCATCAATGACGCATAGCCAAGGTGCATTGAGCCAGTGTGGTGCCTCTTGCACAAGCGAGTTAGTTATAGAGGGGCCGCATTACTTTAACTGGTGCAATTTTCCTTTCCTTTTGTGTTAGGTTGAAGTGCCTTTACCTGCTGTTTTGAGATCAGTGTAAAGTGTGAGAGACAAGTTTCATAATATGCCACTGTAACATTAATACAAATGAATGAATTCTTCTCCAGCACTGGAAGAGGCTTCCCCGCATGTTAATTTAAGGAGCTTGGATATTTAATTTTTTTACACCCCCCCCTTTTTTTTTTGTTACTTAAGTTTTTATTAATCATTATTTAGAATTTAGGGAAGGGGATACATAAAAAAAGAAGGGGGGGAGTGCATTGATACATATAATCTGGTAAAGTCACAATTGTGGAGGAATTAGGGGGGAATGGAAGGATACGGCATTTGTACATATACAATATAATGAACCAGTTTAGATACAGCATAAATCACAACATTCAGAATGTCTTAATCTAAATATGGAGATATACCCGCACTGAGAATTGTGAGGTAGAGCCATTCAGAGAGATTTTACATCTAAACTATATGCCAGATTTTGTTGTTTATTTGGTGTAGAGATGGGTGGGAAGCAAGAGGGTCCCCGGAGCTGAAACACGCCAATTTCAGCTACCGGGACCTCCTGGTTCCTGAGATACATACCTGTAAAAGTAACGCCAGGACCGGCCCTTCCAAGGGAAACAGGGGAGGTTTAAATCTGTCACGTTATTCCCATTGGCTCGCGTGACGAGGGAGGGGTTTAAATGTGCGTTAGTACCGAGAGCTACCTTTACCGGTATGAATATTCAGATCCAGAGAGCCTCAGGAGCTGAGGACCAGCACTGGAGTGCTATATAACTTTAAAGCCCAGTATTATCCCTATTTTGTGCCTATTTTGTACGCAGTTTGTCAGCTTGGGATTTTGGGAATGCAGACAGTAGAAGTTACGGTGTTAAAGTCGTCTCCATCATTTTATATTCTTTCCTTAGAGCAGGGGTGGCCAACTCCAGTCGTCAAGGGCCACCAAAAGGTCAGGTTTTCAGGAAATCCCTGCTTCAGCACAGTCGAAGCAGGGATATATTTAAAACTGGACCTGTTGGCCATGGAAGACTGGGGTTTGCCACCCCTGGTTTAAACCATTAAACATCAACATATGGGGTGGGTATCTCAAAGTATGGAGTCTATGGGCTGTACTGTAGGTATCAAGCTGCCCAAACTGGAGCATCAATGACGCATAGCCAAGGTGCATTGAGCCAGTGTGGTGCCTCTTGCATGTTGGTGGCCCTTGAGAGCTGGAGTTGGCCAGCCCTGCCTTAGAGTAAAAAAATCCCCCAGCGCTTTGCGGTAGCGAAAATCCGCACATGGCATATTGGCTGCAAGAAACGTCATGAACAAACACTCAGGGACACAGCCGCAAACAGAAAATCAAAGAAAGACAAAAAATAACCCAGTTTCACGTTTATTTTGTCTGCTATATAATCCTTGTTGTGTTTTCAGTGTATTAAGGAGTGCTCGAAGTCTGTGTCTCGCCTACATACCGGAAAGGGTTAATTCCAGGCGGCTACTTAATGAATGATCAAAGTAAAAAAATAAATAAACACCCGCTCACTGGAATCCCAAACCTGGCTCCGGCACAGGGGAGAGGCAGGCGTTCTGCTCCGGAGTGCTCATTCATGCCGACAAGATGCTGATGTGTGGGATCGGCACTTCTCCCAGGTCAGCTGTCAATACAATTTTTGGAGCAGCGCAGGAACATGACAGCGGTGACAGGACAGGGAAGCTGCACACTGGGACGTGCGAGCGAGGTTTACCCGTGCTTGAAAATGCAAGTCTCCTCTGCAGAAAAGAAATGCAGAGGCTGATCTTTTGTACTGTGTGCCACGGATCGGATTGTAAGCTCTTCGGGGCAGGGACAACTTTTGTAGACTTTTATCTGTGAACGCTAATTCCCATTATGTCTCCTAGTATGCCACTGCTGTGAAGCGCTATGCACTTACCAGAACGCCCGCCATTGATCTGTTATTTGTTTTACTTGTTATTTCTATGATTGACATGTGTATTACTACTGTGAAGCGCTATGTACATTAATGGTGCTATATAAATAAAGACATACATGCATATATGGCGCTATAAGGGGGATATTACTCTGACAAACCCCACTGACATTGCAAATGCATTCAATGATTACTTTGTGGGGTGTGCCACTAACTTATTAGCGAAACGCAGCACAAACCCCAAACCTGAATCTCATCCTGGGAGTACCCCTATAGTCCCACCCCCTCCCAACACTGCCCACAATTTTCAATTTAGCCCAGTATCTGAAGAGGAGATTACACAAGCGCTCCTCAAACTAAAACTAAGCAGCCAATGTGGACCCGACTTACTACAATCTAGGTTCCTACGACTTGGTGCCCCAGCCATTGCCAAACCAATTGCGTCCATAGTCAACTCTATCCTGTCTGCAGGCCATATCCCTAAGACCTGGAAAACTGCCAGAGTTGTCCCAATCTTCAAAAGTGGGGACAAAAACACTGTCTCAAACTACAGGCCAATCTCACTTCTCCCAATTCTATCCAAAGTTATGGAAAAATGTGTCCACTCCCAATTAAGCGATTTCTACACCAAGACAAATTTCCCTAGCCAATTCCAGTCTGGGTTTCGTCCCAAACACTCCACCGTAACTACCCTGCTAAAAGTTTGCAATGAAATCCAGTGTGGAATGGAACGGGGACAACTCACTGGTGCAGTATTCCTAGATTTTGCAAAGGCTTTTGACACAGTTGATCATGCTATCCTGCTTAACAAACTCCAGAGCTCTGGAATAGGGAAACATGCTTTAAACTGGTTTCAGTCCTACCTATCAGGAAGATCCCAACATGTGTCCATCTCAGGCTCTAACTCCAACCCCCTGGATATCACTTGTGGTGTCCCGCAAGGCTCTGTTCTGGGGCCCCTACTCTTCTCAGTGTTCATTAATGATCTTCCCACAGCTTGTAAGGAAGCCTCAATACACATGTATGCAGATGACACAATCCTGTATGCACACAGCTATAGCCTCTCTGACCTTCAACACATACTTCAGTCTGACTTTTTGAGACTCGAAAACTGGATTTCCCAAAACAAACTGTTTTTAAACACTGACAAGACTGTAACAATGGTATTTGGGACCAAGACTAAATTTGTAAAGCTTCCAGTGACTGAGCTCCTGATTAGAACCAACGCTAAAACCACCCTAACACCTGTCACTAGTTTTAAATACCTGGGCTTATGGTTTGACTCCCACTTAACATTCGGGATGCACATTGATACCCTGACAACCAAGACCTATGCCAAACTAGGGGTACTTTACAGGAACAAATCCTCCCTAAGTCTCCTGGTCAGAAAGCGTATTGCACAGCAGATGCTAATGCCAATTATTGACTATGGAGACATAGTATATGGCTCGGCTCCTCAAACCCACCTTAGCAAACTTGACACCCTCTACAATTCAATTTGTCGTTTTGTTCTCCAATGCAACTACAACACACATCACTGCGAAATGCTCAAAGAACTAGATTGGTCATCACTAGAGTCTAGGCGCAAAGTTCACCTTTCCTGTCTCACCCTCAAATACTTTCTGGGCAAGCTACCCAGCTACCTGAACAAGCTCCTCACCCCTACCACATGCAGTACCTATCACCTGAGATCAGACTCCAAAAGACTATTCATGGTCCCAAGACTCAACAAAGTATCCGGACGTTCCTCCTTCTCCTTCCGTGCACCCCAAAACTGGAACAACCTACCAGAGACTCTCATATCCACCACCAGCTTAAGTTCTTTCAAATCTAAGGCTGTCTCACACTTTAATCTGGTCTGTAACTGTTTCATACGCTCATAATATATATTTTCTTTAACTGTGCATGCAATGTCTTGTATATAAATGTATACCTTGTTCATTTATGTAACTGTATTTGTAACCATGTATTATTTGTTTTACTCTGTGCCCAGGACATACTTGAAAACGAGAGGTAACTCTCAATGTATTACTTCCTGGTAAAATATTTTATAAATAAATAAATAATAAAAATAAAAAGATATGTGTACAACATATTTTGTTCAATGTGGCAGTGCATCATGGGTAGGCGGGACTACTTAAGTTTAAGTGAGTTGTTAAAAACAAACTGGCCACTTCACTGCCTGCGGGGCTTCAACAAATTGCACAGCGGTAACCCTTTGAGAGCCGGAGGGGTCGGGGTGCCCGAGTGCACAGTGCAGTCATGTAACGCGGTGGCCATTTTAGAGGAAACAGAAAAGGGATCCTCCTTCATTTCCGCACTGGTTAGATTGCGTCCTGCGCTCAATGGGAACGCAGGACGCATTCTAACCTGGAAAGGGTTAAAGGAGAAATTATTTTCCTTCCCTCCCGCCAGCTAATTTCAGCCCCTGGTAGCCCACTGGTACTACAGATATATATATATATATACCAGGAAAAGTCACGAGTGTACCGTCCTCTCCAGGAGGAAAAAATGGCAGTTTAACCCTTTGAGTGCCCTAGGGCGTAGCTATTACATCAGAGGTTCTGGCGCCCTGGACGCCCCTTAACGCAGTACTCGGGCTACGTCCCCCAAAAATGCTCGCGGTCTTACCTGATGGCGGACGGAAGAGGGATGACACCTCCCCTTCCATCATGCGGTCACATGATCGGAGTGCAAGAGGGGATCGGAGTGCAGGAGAGGCTGTCCCCCCACCCCCTGTCCCGTCTCTCCTGCACTCAAAGGGTTAAGTCTCCTGTGATACAGGAGTCAATAGGAAGGATTTAAATATCCGAGTGTAGCGGTACCACCTTTACCGGTATGTACCTCGGCAGCTGAAATGACAGTGGTTCAGCTCCGGGGACCCCCTGCTTCCATCCGTGGAAAAAAGAGAGGGGGAGGCAGAACAATACAAAAATATATCATTGTTCTTATTCAAAAATGACACTTCTTATTAATTATATTACATAGAATGTTGTGCACAGAACTTTCCAGAAACAATGGGACCCTTACAATCAGTGCGGATTTCCATTAGGCGGAGTAGGATATAGCCTAGAGCAATTTTTGGGGGAGAAAATGTGTGTGTAAGAGCTGTACCTTTTCCCGAGCGGGTCCCCTCCTGTAGCGCTGCATCGTCATGGCGACCCGACGATGCATTGCCATGACAACGTGGCATCACACGACGACACGTTGCCATGACAATGAAGCGTCACATGCCGTCGTGACATCACTACGCTAGGGCAGAGGGCCGCGCCCTGCCTACAGGTGGCAAAAACGTGAGTCCGCCACGGCTTACAATGTGTCATTTTTAATTGCTGAGGCACAGGGAAATAAATTGCTTTAAAGCTGCAGTTCAGTCAATATCCTGCATGTGTGGGTTTTTTAAATTAATCAGTTCTGTAGTAAGAAAAAATACTTTTAGCATTTTCTGTTTTTAAAAAAACAACTTTGAAAGACCAATTTTCTTGTATTCTATTTTAACAGCCATTTGCTAAGGCACTGCCCCTTCATGTCCTGTCACAAGCCCTGGCACACCCCTCTGTCAGCCCTGCCCTCCCTCTAGCACATGTCAGTGCAGGAGTGCTCATGAATATTCATGAGCTTCCACTGACTGACAGAAGCAAATAAAAACATATGCCAGCTCTAATTATATCACCAAATTTCGCCTATCAATACATGGAGAACGAATTGACCTGCAGCTATACAGTTCTTTAGGTAATTAGAGATTGCACACATGAAACTATTGAAGTAAAACAATAAATTAAAAAAAAAAAAAAAGACTGAACTGCAGCTTTAAACGATGTCACAAAAAGAACGGAGATACAACCAAGTTGGCCGTGTTCTGACACCAAAAAATAGGTTTTAAGCTTTTCAGGGCAGGAACTCGTTGTTTGAATATCTCTGTGTACACCATCAGCGCAATTTAAGGCGGCAATCCAAGCTGGCGATTTTTTTTTTTCTTTTCTTTTTTTAACATGGAATTGAAGCAGGGGGTCTTCGGAACTGAACCCCATTCATTTCGGCTGTGGTGACCCACCTGCTTCCGGAGATGCTTACCTCCGTAGTGCAGGTAGCAGCTCCGGTCAGTTAGCAGGGATCACATAATGGCCGCTTTTCAAAGCTCCCGCACCCTGCGAGTCAATAGGAAGCTGTGATAGGTGCGGCTTTCTATTGGGAGCTTTAAACTTTGTCAAGATACCAGAGCCCCCTGCACAGGTAAGTATCCCTGGAAGCAGGGGGTCCCTGGAGCTGATATTAATGGGGTTCAGCTCCGGAGACCCCGTGCTTCAATTCTATGTTAAAAAAATAATAATAATACTATCGCCCACTCGGATTGCTCCTTTAAGAAGAAGATATTTTTATCCCAATTAATACTTTCAAAACCTAACAGATCTTTTCTGTACTCCATGTGTAAAAAGAGACCTGTGAGGTTTCACATGTTTTGTACTTACGAGTACATCTATGAATAACCTTGGCTGGTCTATTAAAAGGCATCACGATTGGAGATGTGTGAAACTGTCCAAAATGTGAAAAGTCCTCATGGGCTAATAATGTGGCTAAATTTGTAAGCTTTGTGAAACATTTCCCCAGTCAGTGAGCGAAACATGAGGTGTCTGCCCTATTTATAGTCTCAGCATTAAGCAAATGCAATAATTGTAGAGAATTTGGCAGATTATTAGAAATTACAATGCACGTTGGCTGGGAGTCATCAAAACACAATCCATCACTTCACTCCTAAATCTGTCTCAGCGTCTGTCCTGCTGAAATCCCTCTCCTGCCTTCCTATTAAATCATTTATTACATAATTCTCTGTCTGCCTTTTAAGGCTATACACTCTTTTGCTCCTCCTTACATGTCAGTCCTAATTTCTCGCTATGCACCATCCCGGCTCTTGCGTTCTGCTCAACGATGTCTTCTGTCTTCCCCTTTTGTATCCAAAGTCCTCTCATAAAAACCTTTCTTACTCACTGCCCCGCACCTCTGAAATGCCCTTCCCATCAATATCCGACTAGCACCCTCTCTTCCAACCTTTAAGGCCCACCTTAAAACACACCTCTTTAATGAAGCATATTGGTAGCTCTGTGGCTGATACTATGCATCTCATATGCACTGACTTTGGTCCCTTGCAGACGCACTTACCAGAATACCCTCCTACTGTCTCCAAGTTCCCCTCACTTACCACTTAGATTGTAAGCTCTTCGGGGCAGGGACTCCTTTTCCTAATGTTACTTTTATGTATGATACGTTTATTCCTATTATGCCACGTGTATTACTGCGGTAAAGCGCTATGTACATGAATGGCACTATATAAATGAACATATACATACATACATGCTTTGGAGGCTGAATCTGCTATATGTGCCATTGACTTTAATGGCAGATATTGCCGATTTGGGCATGATAGAGCAGATTGCGCATTGACGACTTCTGGCCATGGACGGCATGGCAAACAGCTCGCCAACTCTGGTGCTGCCACAGCTTTTTCAGTGTCTCAAAAAAGGCCCATTTTGCGTAGTTGTGACCTCATGCACATGGATTGCAGATTTGTAATCCCTCATTTCTCTTGGACCAATACAGCAACAAGGGAAAAAAACAGGTAACTCTGCGTTTTTTTCCCTTGTATTGATCACTGGATGGAGCACGCTGAAACAACAAGCAGCTTGGAATCACGCTACCGTCTATCAGCATCAACCGGCAGTCTACACATCATACTGTGAGTACTTGCCAGCTGATTCATTCATCGTGGGACACGGGGTGTAGGTGAGGCTAGCAGATACTGGACATTGTGACTTACTTTTTGGCATTTCTATTGGCGTGCCTCTTTGCACACATGCTTAATAGCCCTCCACCCTGAATTTGTCCGGTTACGTGTGAAGGATTCAGAGCCTATCATGTTTATGTTTATGAAGACGTTGTGCCTTTCTCTGTGCTCTATGGACTAAAATATCACTTGCCCTGGTTGTAGCCTCAGGCTTTGGGGGTTTATTCCCCATTTTTTTCACAATACAGCAACTAGTACTGTAAATCTTGCCAGAATCCATTTGCCAAACTTTGCAAGATTTTTTTTTTTTTTACCAAAATCTATCGCTGGCCGACCAGTCTGCACAACTTGTAAGGGTTAAACGTTTCTCAGAAACAACACCTTTCCACCATCAATTCGCCGTTTCACCAATGAACCCCATCTCGGTCGCAATTCTTATGTGATTTGCCAAGCATTTTCTCCTCTACTCTCCGGCCAAACTCCTGTTTTAGACTCTGGATGGGAGTTTGAATAATTCATTGAAATGCGTGGCGAGTTTGGACCGTTCAGGGATTTGGCTCTGACCAATTCGCAATTTTTCTGGTAGAAAAAAAGGGCCAATTTTGCATGGTTTACTAAACCGGTCAACAGCTTCACACATCTCTTTGGTGTTAACAATATTGAATGTGAAAGTGACATTTTTCCAATATAGAATCACTCATACTGCGTGAGCCTGGACCGACTTGCTAGAGTACATCTTCTGATAGCTATTTTCAAATACAAGATCCCAATACTTGTCAATAACGCTCTACGAACACATCCTCCCAGAAATGTGGTCTTTAAAGAGGGGAGCGGGTGATTTTTTTTATTTAACTAGGATTGAAGCAGGGGGTCTCCGATAGAGATGGGTGATTTTTTTTATTTAACAAGGATTGAAGCAGGGTGTCTCCGGTAGAGATGGGTGATTTTTTTTATTTAACTAGGATTGAAGCAGGGGGTCTTCTGTAGAGATGGAGGTTTTTTTTTTTTTGTTGATTTGGATCTGCAGTGTATTGGCCAGTTCCTGTGGACCGTGGTTCAATCCCAAAAAGGGCGACTAGCGATTTGTTGACTTTCTATTAATATTACCAATACACCCCACGGATTCCGCAGCCAGTGGGATGGGTTTGAAGAATCCAATCAGCGGATTCAGCAATCCGTTGGCGGATTCTTAAGAATCCACCAACAGATTGCTGAATACGCGGATTGGATTCTACAAATGTGTTAACAGATTTATCCAATGGCGGATTTTGATGGTTCCGCACGGATTAGGACCAACCAAATCTGTCCACGGATTTTACCCCACGAAACAGATTTTGGGGTCAAAATGCATAAAGATCCAGGAAACTGATTTGGGCGTATTCTATCTCTAGTCTCCGGAGCTGAATCCCATTCATTTCAGCTTTGGGTATCCCCTGTTTCCGGAGATACTTACCTCTGTAGTAGGTGCCCATAGCCAGCGAGCAGTGATCACGTAATGGCCGCTTTTCAAAGATCCCGCTCCCTGTGGGCCAATAGGAAGCTGTGACGTCAACTGGTGCAGCTTCCTATTGGCCCGCGTGACACGGGAGCTTTAAAAAGCAGAGAGATACCGGCACCCCCTTCGGAGGCAAGTATCTCTGGAAGCAGGGAGGGGAGGGGGGATCCCGGGGCAGAATTGAAATGGGGTTCAGCTCCGGAGACCGCCTGCTTCAATCCTATATTAAAAAAAATTCACATTACAAAAATCGCCCGCTTGGATTCCAAAGAAGCCATCTGCTCTGTAACCCTGATTAATTTCGCATTTCTTTACACGTGCCGCTGGAAGACTGTCATTTGTACTGCAGACAGGCTTTGGTTAACAGTTCAGCCAACTAGTGCTAAGAGAAGCGGTACTAAAGAGATAGGAGGGGATGTGACATTGGGGTTATTCTGTAGAACAGCACATCTGGTATTTGTGCTAGAAAAGAGCTGCTGACATTGCTTCATTAAAATTCTATTAGCAGCTCTGGTGGGAGATGCAAAGGCAGTCTGGGCCATTCAGAATGACTGTACTATGAGTCAAATAAAACTTGTTGTGTTCAGAAATATTCAAGGCAGGAAAACTGACAGACACATTCTTTCATTCAGAAAAAAAAAATGCAAACGCAGAACTGGATATTGGTTTATCTGCCCACTATGGAGGCAACATATGCAACCATTTAGCTGGTGATACAGAGACTCCTACTGCACATCGAGCCCCAAGGTGTTGCTTTTATACTGCATTTTTTTTAAAATATGTTTTTGACATGTAATACACTTGTGTATCTCTGAAATGACATTTCAATACATTGAAGGCATCCTGTGTTTCGTCTGCCTTGAAAAGAATATATTAGCCCACGGGTGCTCAACTCCAGTCCTCAACCTCCCCCCCCCCCCCCCTCCAACAGGTCAGGTTTTCAGTATAGCCCTGCTCAGGTGGCTCAATCAGTGATTTTGGTGAATTAATAATCCGCGGTCGGGTTGTTATTAACCCGCACTCAGATTAAATCCTAAAGGGACAGGGAGAGAGGGAAAGAGGGAGGATTTGTAACAATCCGAGTGTGGCTTTTGTATTCCATATGGAATTTGAGTGCGGATTCTTAAAAATCCCCCCCCCCCCCCCCCGATTGTATCCAATGGTGGATTCGGATTAATACAAATTTTTTAGTACCCAATCAGCAGACGGATTTTGATGGGGGGAGTTGGGCTGCCAGATTTGGTCAAAACAATCCAGGGAATGGATTTGGACTGGTTCGCTCATCCCTAGTGGTTATTAAGGGAACAAAAACTTGTCGAAGCTGGGTAGCCGACGTTTCGGTCCAAGACACAGACCTTCTTCAGAGAATGGAAAATAGCTATACCGACTCACAATTTTATACTCTTACTCCAACTCAGAGTGGGACCCGGCGTTCAGGAAGTGGCGTGATAATCACAGGCAGCCGCAGTGTGCCAGAAATCCCCGCGGCTGACAGACGCAGCCACGCCCCTCAGATACGCCGGGGCCAGTCTGCTAGTAACACAAAACCACAACAATCAGGCTCATTAGTGCGAAGATGCGGGGAATATATATAAAAAGAGAACAATAAATCAAAAGAAAAAACGAAGAGGGCAATAAATAAGGAATCTTTCCATGACCCTCCTGGAAATAACACTAGTGCAAACAAACAACAAACAATCTCCAACATAACTCGAACAATACAACCACTACATATAGAAAAAAAATTCTAACTTTAAATGAGTAATGATACAAAACACTAATAATAATAATAATAATAATAAGTACAAACACATCAATATATTCCATATGTGCCTGCTCACTCATATACAGAACCTTTTCAGTAATGATCCTTTGACCTTAATTAACTATTTGATGATTTGGTACTGAGGCAACTTCATACACAATCCATTTAGATTACCTGTTTGTCAGTATACAGCACCCGTACGTAAGGAACTCCATCAATATGCATGACAGCATATAATACAATATGTCCTGTGTTCTGATCATGCTTCAATGACAAATGGGCAATGTTATTGTGACATCAGCCATATCCTGATATGAAAATACCATTTGCAATGGTTTATGTAGATAATCATAACCAACATACGGCTTTAATTCAACCACTGACGCTTGCACAATTCTTTATTGGTGTTAGATGTCTGGATTTACGGCTGCTCTATGAGAGTGGATTTCAACCGTTTACTCGAAGAAACTTTAGCTACTCCAGATTTTAGGAATGACTAATGAATTAAGAGAGGGGAGTTTGCATTTAGTTCACAAGTACATGGAGGATTTGGGGCTAATTCTGTATCTGCCAAATGTTGGTCGAAAATGGTCCAATCGGCTACTGAAACAGATATAGATATAGTTGGCTACGGTCTAGGACAGGTGTGGCCAACTCTAATCATCAAGAGCCACCAACAGGTCAGGTTTTCAGGATATCCCTGCTTCAGCACAGGTGGCTCAATCGAAGACTGAGCCACTGATTGAGCCACCTGTGCTGAAGTGGGTTATCCTGAAAACCTGACCTGTTTTTGGCCCTTGAGGACTGGAGTTGAGCACACCTGGTCTAGGACATGAACGACGGCGACGAAAACGGTTACGTTTAAAAGTCCCATTCCAGTTGGCTTAGCCCAAAGAAGGCCTGGTTCAGTTTTCCTGAAGGTAGGGTTGGACATCTTTGTTCTTAACACAAACCCAAAACCAAACAGAAAATCCAGTGTACAAGTAGCGTTTCCGTTCCATGTGATGGAGAGAGAACTGTAGAACGCGTCCTTGCTGAGCACAGATCTAATGATTGTTGACCTGCAGAAGCAGATCATCATTCAAGGCTTGTATTTACTGGAGTGTGATGACTACCATTGATCGTCAACAGCCACTCGTTGAAATGGCCATTAATAATGGCTACCTTGTTAAACACATGTAATGTGGGCAAGCTGGTATAATATAGTCATGTTTCCCACACCGCAGGCATCAGCTGTTCTACAAGAAGCAGCATTAATAAGGATTAAAATGTATTGCAGTTTATTTCTCTGACTGCCTGTGTCATCAATGACATCTCCAATCAAAGATGATTTCATCCTCACTCCTAGAAAGATGTAGTCCACATTTTACTCCGCTGACACTAATCTTATTTCATAACCACATGCATAAAAGTATTCCTCTCAAGTCTACGTGTTCGCCAAGTTAACCGTACACATAAAAGACACTTGGACTTTTATTCAGAATCACAAACCTAGAACAATAGAAGCTTTTTTTTGGTGCTTTTGAAACGCACTTCACATGCAACACAAGCTTCTTTTCTCTTACTGTACAATCATCTCCAAAACTATGCGGCAGCAGCCTACAAAAAGTGCACATCTTAAGGTCACGCTTTAAGTGGCTAGTTTGTTGCGACGCTTGACTGCCACGCGCCTGCATTTCTGCTGCCTACTCAAAGTAAATGGGAAACAACAGTGCTGCTTTATAACAACAAAGTGTTACACTGGGAGTCCGAAAACAGATTGAACAAAATAATAATATTAAGATGCCCTGCTATACACTTTCTGGAAGATTCATATCTGTTTGGTTTGAAATCCTGCTTTCCTCTTTTTTATATAGTTATAGAATTAACGCAGGGGGTCTCCGGAGCTGAACCCCATTAATTTCAGCTCTGGGGACCCCCATGCATCCTGAGATACTTGCCTCCGTAGGGGGTGCTGGTAGCATCTCCGGCTGGGCTATGTGAAGCTATCGAAATGGCAGATTTGAAGCTCTTGCGACACGCGGGCCAATAGGAAGCCGTGACATCATCCATTGCGGCTTCCTATTGGCCCGTGTGACCAGGACATTTCAACCTAGCAGAGGTAGTAGCGACATCATCTACGGAGGTAAGTATTTCGGAAAGCAGGGGGTCCCGGGCGCTGAAATTAATGGGGTTCAGCTCCGGAGAACCCCTGCTTCCCATCTATGCACTGTTACTGACGAGTGTGTTGGTTTCAATAATATATTGCCTCTTGTGAGGATTCGGAGTACAAACATGTATGCTTCCTGATTCACCGGGTGCACCAACATTTCCGACGATACAGTAAGTCAGCCTCTAGTTGAAATGGCAATTGCCTCCATCTGTCATTATCCTTTATAAGGCTCGGCCGGCTGTCTTTGCCTGTGCAAAGTGCTCTGTACCTTTGCTCCTCCCTGGATTCCTGTCTGCTGTGGTTTTTTTTTTAAATTCATCCATCACCCCTGCCTGCATTTGGACTCTCTGCTTCCCTCCTGCCCAGTGGAAACAGAGATGCTGTCTTGCGCTCTTTTTATAGGTGAACAGTTCAGGCACCCGTAGGTGTCAGTATACCCAGTGAGAGCGGAGTGTGTGAGAGCAATAAGACCACTATTTGAAATCGGCGTTGGGAAGGTTTGCAATCCTTACCTCCATTAAATCTCTGATCTGTGTCATGCACTGATATTCCTCCGCTGCTCTTAGCGTGCGTCCGGTAGATGAGAGTGAACAGGAATGCAGGAGAATCCGGCGCCACTGCAGCGGCAAAGATCCAGGCAACTTCCGGTATGTCACTGAAAAAACTTTATTCTGACAGCATACACGAAGAACCCAGGTTACACCACAGCCTCCCCCTCAACGCGTTGGAGTCAAGACGAAGCGCTGTTCCATAGCGTGAAACGCGTTGAGGGGGAGGCGGTGGTGTAACCTGGGTTCTTCGTGTATGCTGTCAGAATAAAGTTTTTTCAATTACATACCGGAAGTTGCCTGGATCTTTGCCGCTGCAGTGGCGCCGGATTCTCCTGCATTCCTGTTCTCTCCTGCCCAGACCTTGGAAAAGAGACCTTGACTATTCTGCCTCTCTTTTACCCCGACCAACCTGCCATCACCCCACTATCCTCATTCGTTGAGGATCCAGATCCAAGGTACAGGTCGGGCTATACTCCTCACCTGTGCCTTGTGGGTCTGTCTCCTGGACAATCGAAGTCCACAGAACACCCCAACCATTCTTGGGTAGAGAGGGACACGGAACCTATTTTGTTCTGGTTTACCCGATTGGCCGGCTTTGCTTGAACTGAAATCCTATTTGGGACCAAATGCGACAGAAAGAAACAAGTACCAAATGAACCAATAGCAAGTGAACTGTAAAAGAAAATGAAATGTGCTAAAAATGGAGGGTTAATATAAAGAAATCCATATAGGGGGATACCGAGCATAGCAGCCCGCCTGGCGCTCACTGGGAGACAAACACTGGAACCATCCCAGTCGACTTGGCGTAGCAGCAGCCCTTTCTTCAAAGATAGTACACTGTAGAAGCAATTTCTCTACACACATAACAAAGCGTAATGTCCCAGGCAGTCGTGTTTTAATTCAAAGTGATCCAGGCACACAGACAGGAAACCGTGCCAAATTAAGAAAATTATATTTTTCTAAGTAAAGCCACGGATATTTGACCTTCTTTTATGTTAATATTTGCCTGCCGTGCCAAGACCTGCTGGAACCTCTGATTCTGCTTGACAAGTGGAGATAAGGGCCCATGTTTACTAAGTGGTGCTATGCCATAAAACCGCTTCAAGCGACCGAAAGACACTTTGGGGTGCAATCAATTGAATCTGCTGCACGTTGTCTTCCAGCACTGGAAGGTGTCTTATTTCCTTGGCTTTGTGAGCATCATTTTTATTACCTATTGAAATAGGATTTTGTTGAATGCAACTTAGAACAAATCTGATTCACAGTAACCTCACTTATGAACAAAACAATGAGAGCTGAGGTTGTAAAGAAGATTTGAGTGCGATAAGTCAGGAGTTGGCACATTTCTCTGTGCTCCCACAGTGCATCCAAGAGCACCACTGGTTTCTTGCCTTTCCTCAGTCCCTCACAATTTAAGTCTATTGAGATACTGTATACTAAACTGTGTGGTGTTGCTACCATTTCCGCAGTATCACTATCTTGGGTTTGGGCTGTGACAGCACCGATATACATAAATACAGCATCAATGTGCCTGCAATAATAAGCACTACAAAGCAAATAGATAAGAGAATTACACTTGATTATCAATTACTAATTCATGTTGACGCCTATATAAGACTAAACTGAACTAACAGTGATTTATTTACTAGCTTCAAACCACTTTACTACAGAGTGCCTCTTTGTAAATTGAAACAAAAGACAGGTGGCACTTAAAGTGTCCATCCCTGGTATTAACCTACTACCCATGTAAGTTATTGTGAGCAAAAAAGTGAGAAAAACCATCCAAGTAGGGAAATTATAAAGAACACTTATGAGCACATTCACATATTGACAGGTTCCCAAACCTGCCTTCCCCCATAATCACACAGTATACAGTGCTTCCACTGCAGCCAGGGATTCTGGGAAATGAAATGCAAATGAGCAGTATTAGTGCATCAATTTTTGCTCCAATCCACTTTAACATAGCTCCCTTTAAGCTTATGCCATCTGCTTCACACATTATTCTCACTGGTTCAATTTCATTCAAAGTGAGATTACACCAGGAATAGATTAAATAGATGGTATATTGAAGAAGAAAAAAAACTGTCGATACATTGTCTGTGTTGTGATGGTTCCCACTTTAATTTACCTCCCCCTTTTTTCTCTTTTGTACCCCTCAAGTCAAATTTTCAATACAAATATTTGTACCAAGAAAAAATACAAAGCAACCTTTAGTATCTACAATCCATCTCTTGCTTTGGTTAAACTCTTTGCAGATTTGATTTGCACATACCTACCTACCAGAGGCAGCTTACATTTGCATTCAGTGGGCATTTTTAATTACAATTCATATAAAAGAATAGGTCAAACTATTTGCTGTCAATTACAATTAGCTGTAAAAGTTCTAGTCAATTACTTGGTTAATAACAACAGACAAGGGTATGACATCATTATGCAATTCATTAATTTACACAGAAAGGCTTTTTTTTTTTTTACATCAAACACATCCCACAGATACTTAGCCCCTTGTCAGGCAATGTGTATTGTAGTATCTAAGGAATCTTTTTAGATAGAGCAGAGCTTTCCAAACTGTGTGTCGCGACACGTTAGTGTGTCGGCTGCAGTGTGTAGGTGTGTCACGCGAACGTAACAAGAAACCGCTGACCGGTGCGGAAACTGGGGGGCGCATGATTATTTAGGGGGGCGCGGGCGGTTAGAGCCACCAACAGGGGGTTTGCTGAGCCGTGCGCTGTCCCCTCGACAAACCTGGTCACCACAGGGTGACAGGCGCGCGCTGGGGAAAAATAAATAAATAAAAATCCCCCCACCTGACTGGTCGGCGCGCAGCCAATCTCTATCCGAGCTGCACAGTGAGGGGGCGCCTTTTCCTGCACGGAGCGAGTAAGGTAAGTACAGCTCCATGCCCCAACCCCCCCTGCTCCAATTGGCCCCCCGTGTGTCCGATCCCCGTTTTTGTGCAAGAGTGTGTGTGAATGAATACAGACACCAATCCACAGTCAGTCACCCAGCCCCTCTCTCCCTCCCTCTCCCTCCCCCTCCCTCTCCCTCCCTCTCCCTCCCCCTCCCTCTCCCTCTCTCTCTCTCTCTCTCTCTCTCTCTCTCTCTCATAAATGACAAAAATTTTGGAAATGTATGTTATCTTACAAATCATATATTTTTAAAAATATAAATGAAAGGTTTTCATGAGATATGTTGTGTCCCCATACATTTTGTTATTACAATTTATGTATGTGTCCGTATCTCTTATAAGGGGTTAGTTTAACCTCCGGTTTGCTAGTAAAACAGATTTACAGTGTCGCGAAACGAAGCATGTCTAAAAAGTGTGTCACCAACATGAAAAGTTTGAGTCTGAGATAGAGTATAAAGGCTTCCTAGAGAATCAGCACAGCTTCCAGGCATTCGGAGAACATTACAGAACACACCTTGTAGCAACTATCAAAGCTCAGCATGAAGGAAAACCAGTGGAGAAATAAAGTTTGACTCTTTCAGTGCTAGAGGAGACTGCATGAAAGATAAATGGTTCATAGCACAAATTAATAATACCGGTAATAATTGATTTCATTTGGATTATATCATCTTGCCGGGTTTAATTTGCTGTAGATAACGTAAAGGAACATCATGTTCCTTGTCCCAGGCCACACGTCACAAAGAACTGATGCTGGCTTTTCAACGAATGTCCCAGTTTAGTGTTTATCACGTCTGTTTGCGTCATTCAGTACATCACTAGCAGCACGTTTTTGTGGAAATGCTAAATATGTTCCTTATGAATGATACTCATCTGTGGATCTGAGAGGTCTCCTATACCTTAGATCTGAGGTGGGCAACACTGTCGCCCATCGCCACAAGTGGCAAATCGGCAATGAAAGTGTGGCGAATTTGAGTTTGCCAGCTCCCACAGTAAAATAAACTTTTTCCTGACGTGTCAAAGACAAAGCGCTTCGGCGTGAAACGCGTCAGAGGATCCGCCAGAACTCCACAACTATGCTCCAATAAATCTTCTTAGTCACATTTTCAGCCTTTTCATTTTTTCATCTTGGTGGTGCACCCTTTCTTTCTCCTGTGGGAGGAGTATCATCCTGAGGTGAGTGAAGCAGCAGGTGATAGTGCTGAGGTGAGTGAAGCAGACGAACAGTGTGTGTTGTTTTAAATGTTTGATTGAGCAACCTAATTTCTCAATTTTTTCTGAATGAGTCAACAAAGTGAACCAGACTATTTTGATCTGGTTCAATACTGATTGGCCGGCAAAGCCGGCCAATTCAGTAAAACAGCAATTCTACTTGTTGCCAAGTAGAACAAAGAAAAACCAGTCAAACAAATATATAAGGGAATCAACAAGTGCACTGTAAAAAGTGCACTTAATAAAGAAGGGTTAACTCAGAAGAACCCATGATGGGGGATACCGAGCAGAGCACCCCGCCTAACGCCCACTGGGAGGCAAACTCCGAAACCGTCCCAGCAGACTCGGCGTACGTGAACTCTGCCCGAATACGGGAGTGCACCAGCGCCCGGAACACTGCCACGATGTTCGTTGGGACCCCCCTCTCCAAACGCTGCTTCCTGGTCTTGTAAATGGCTACCTTAGCCACTGCTAGGAGCAGGTTGACTAGGAGATCCCTAGGCTTATTGTCTCGGGACACTGGGCACCCAAAAATAAAATGATGAGGAGAGAAGTTTAACCAGAACTGCAGGAGAAGGCACCTCAAGGTGGATAAGAGGGGCTGCAGTCTGGCGCAGCTCAGATAAATGTGGAATACGGACTCCCGCTCGCCACAGAAGGGACAGGCGGCGGGGGAGTCCGTGAAGTGTGCCAAGTACTCTCCTGTGCTCAGTGCACCGTGGAGGACCCTCCAACTCAAATCCCTGGCGGGACGGGGAACCAAAGCTGAATAGAGCTCTCTCCACCGGGGTCTCTCGCCCTCGTTCCCAAGAAATACCCGCCTCCAGATGGTATCTGGGCGGGTGACAAGGGCGAGGTAGTGCACTATATGGAGCACCAGAGAATACAGGACTTTCCTCGGCATGCCGCGAAAACATGCCGGGGACATATCCCCCAACCTGCTGAGGTTGGGGGAGATAGGAGCCCGAGGGGGTTGCCGTGGTTTGGGTTCTACGCAAAGATCCGGAGAGCTGAAGTTGATAGGTTGACAAGGCTCTCCGGTCTGCAAAACCCCCTCAATGAAGGTGCGTGAGTCGGGGTGGATTGCATCTTTAATCTCCCGGATCAAACGACGAGGGACACGGGCAGTAAGCATACCCATACGGGGCACAAGCACCTCTGCGCTTACCCAGTCTCGCCGCTCATAATCCAGGAGATCCCCGACTCTGGTCACGTGCGCCAGGATTAGCCGGCGGCAAATAGAGGGTGAATCCAACATCCGAGCCCCCACTGCCGGATTATACAGCAGGGGCTCGGCGAGGAAATCAACCCCCACCGCCTGCTCCTTCCTGGTCGCGGAGACCAGTTTCCAGGCCTTTAATAAGTCCCGGTAGTATGCCGGCAGCTCCGAGAAGTTTCTTCCTGTCAGCACGTCCTGAAAAGCAATACCGGCTCCCTACCTGTACCGAAGCTGTGCGCAAGCGGAGAGACTATAGAGCCTGTTACAAATGCGTTATTTACATCAGTTATGCACGTATATGACGATTTCAGTACAGTACATGCATCGATAAGGGGAAAAAAGGTAGTGCTTCACTTTAAGTACATTTTCGCTTTACATACATGGCTGGATATACAAATGGAAGCGTAATACAAGACACGGCTTTCTTATCCTGCATTGGTACATGGATTGGCCATGCAAAAACTTACAGTAGCCATAACTGAGAGGCTAAGCCAGGGGTGGCCAACTCCAGAGCTACCACCAAGTCAGGTTTTCAGGATATCCCTGATTCAGCACAGGTGGCTCAAGCAGTGCAATCAGTTGCTCAGTCGAAGACAGTACCACTTGTGCTAAAGCTTGGGATAACCTGAAAACCTGACTTGTTGGTAGCTCTTGAGGACTGGAGTTGGCCACCCCTGGGCTAAGCTAACTAAATGCACCCTTAAAATATGTATGTGTTACTGAGACTGAGATAAAATTGCTGCTATTAGAGGAGTATGGAAGAAAGACGCATTGTCCAACATTCCTAACATTTCTCTCCTAAAAAGCAAAGCAGACACAAGCATACCTATATGACAGAAGGTGTTTTATTTGTCACTCCCAATAGTATGCAAGGAGTAGGGAGAACTATTTGCTCTGCTGTAAATTTCTGAGTGCAAATATATGCCCACAGTGCCCCATGCTTTCAACACGCAAACCTATTTCTAAGTACCAGTACTAACACAAAAGTGCTTCTCTATCTTGTATCTGGTTATCTTGTACATCTGTTGGACAAAAGGCATATAACAAGCCCACGCTAAGTGATCTTTACTGTACAGGCATCAATATTTCCTTGTCATCAATACGATGGCACTTTTGATAGGAACAGCCCCTCGTATCATGTTTTAATCCAAGGGTGGTGGGTAACTAATCGTACAGTTTTCAGTGCACCATTCGGTATATTGGACGGGTGCTGGTGGTCTGGGAGAATCACTACTTTAGCAAATACTCACTAAACAGTGCTGAACCTCTTCACACCTTAAGCGAGTAGATCCCATCTGTGATTTTTTATTTTACCTGTTTTTTTTTTTTTAACATGGGTTGTAAGTCGGGGATCTCCACCTCTTAGTTTCCTCCCTACCCCCCCCCCCCTCTTCCCCTTCCTGCTCCCCCCTCTTTCCCTTCCTGCTCCCCCTCTCTCTTTCCCTTCCTTGCTCCACCCTTTCCATTCCTACTCCCCCAACCTCCCCCCCTTTCCCCTCCATACTCTCCACTCTTCCCCTCTCTACTACGTCCCTCTTCCACTCTCTTCGCCTCCCCCCTCTTCTCCTCTCTACCTGCCTCTTCGCCTCCCACCTCTTCTCCTCCCTACTCCCCCCCATCTATCAAGGCAATTCGGGGGCAAACAAACTGTACCAAAAGTATAAAAGAAAAAATCCTATCCTACTGATTCCCACTTGCCCCAGTGTTGCCTTGATACACAGGCCCATATTTATACATTAAAAGTCCACACTGCTCGGAAATAGTTTTTTTTTTAGTTTATGGGGTATTTTTTTTAACCCTAATTGGAGGGTCCCCCGGACCTGATCTGTGGACCTCCGTCCTCCAGAGCAGCGGTGCGCAAGCTGTGGGGAGCACCCCGGGGGCGGGGGGGGGGGGGCGGTTACATGGGCCTCTGTAACATCATTTACCTGCTCCAAGCCGGGTCTTCGGTGACGGCGTCATGTGACGTGACGCCTTGACAACGCGCGTCAAATGACGCTGCGGGGTCACGTGACCCACGACGTCATTTGACACCGGGTTCTTACCGACGGGGGGCGCAAAAAGATGAGACTCCCAGGCAGAGGGGCGCAAGCAAAAAACCTTGTGCACCCCTGCTCCAGAGAACCCCTGGTTCCCAATCAATGAGCAGCTTTGTCCACCGATCAAGAACACTTGCCCAGTGGACACAACGTGGCAGTGGGAGCAGAGCTTGCTCTGTCGGCCAATAGAAAGTTGCGACCTTACAGATGACCCTGCAACAATATTTCTAGTATTTTTTTGTGTGTCAAAACTGGCGCAAAATGAACTAACAACATCTTGGGAATCTGGGGGTCCCTAGAGCGGGGGTGCCCAACTCCAGTCCTAAACCCCCCTCAACAGGTCAGCTTTTAAGGATATCCCAGCTTCAGCACAGGTGGCTCAATCAGTGGCTCTGTCTTCCCTGCATTAGAGGTTCTAGTAAGTTGCACGGCAGGGGTAGCTAACTCCAGTCTTCAAGATCTACCAACAGGTCAGGTTTTCAGGATATCCCAGCATCAGCACAGGTGGCTCAATCAGTCTATGCTTCAGCACAGGTGGCTCAATCAGTCTATGCTTCAGCACAGGTGGCTCAATCCAGTGCTGAAGCAGGGACACCCTGAAAACCTGACCTGTTGGTAGCTCTTGTGGACTGGAGTTGGCCGCCCCTGTTGTAGCGATACACAGATAGTATAAAAAACATTTTTATACACATTACAGCAACAAAATATCACAGGGCTACATTGGAACCACCTTATTCATGTCACAACTATACCAACCCCTTTTTTTAATTTGATTTTTACACCAAGTTTGTTTTAGAAAGAGCATGAAACCACATGACTAATCTATTTAACCTCGCCAAGAAACTGGCAAACAAACATCCTTACATTATGAATTATTACGTTCACGCGGCTGAAGTCTCCTCTTCGTTATTTGATATCCTGTCTCGTGTAATTTAAAAAGCTTTGGCGTGTCATATCGGCGGTGGGGGGAAAATAGCATTGGGAAAATTAAGCCGCCTTTAACCCTTCTAGCCTTTACCTATACCAGCATAGAGATAAGATAGAGACTCAGCGAGGAAACACACTGATATTGATTCAGTTCTATTCCGGTGTCAGCTCCTTGTGACCTTGGACAAGTCGCTTTGTCTCCCTGTGCCTCAGGCACCAACAAATCGAGTGTAAGATCTGCAGGTCAGGGACTGTGTCTGTAACATTCCTATGTGCTGCATACCATGCGCTACAGGCCGCGTCCATACTTAGTGCGATGGTTCGCGCGGCGCGTACAAAAGTCCGTGCCTCTATGAGGCAGGCCATAGAGCGCGCGACCGCCGAGCAGACAAGATAATCTGATTTTGTCGCGGGACGGCCAGGTCATGTGAGCGGTTCAGCCAATGAGGGCGAACCAGCACTCTGACGTCACGGCCACGCCTCCCCATCGCGCGTCTTCCCCTAGGACACAAATCGCCTCTGCGGCAGTATAGTCTCAGCCATACTGTAATTGTGAAGCACTTTGAGTCCTATTTGGAGAAAAGCACTATATGTAATAGTTATTATTATAACAGTACAGGTGGTGCAAGCTTATCCGACGGAATGCGTCCCGCAAACCGCCGTCGGGTAACGGACCATCGGATTGCGGGTCCACGTTAATCGGCAGCGGTGACCGTCAGATAATGCGTCCGATGGACGGCATTATACGGCGTCAGATATGGCATCCGTCGGTAAGCAGGACGTCGGTAAGGCTGGGGCCATGGTACTGCAGACCGTGCGGAGGCGAACAGACTTCCTTAAGGCAGTGATCGCGTTCATGCGGCGTGCGGAAGAGGGCGAGCGTTGCGCAAGAAATCAGTTCAAACTGATTTCTTGGCGCGACAGGCCGGTGACGTGAGCGGTTCGCCAAATGAGTGCGAACCAGCTCCGTGACGCACCTAGGCACGCTTCCCCCTCTTCCACACGCCCCCCATGGCCAGCGAAAGCACCCGCTTACCTCACAGCCTCCGCACGGGCGAAGGCACCATGGCCCCAGCCTAAGCGAGTACTTACTGTATACACAGGACATACCTGAAAAGGAGAGGCAACTCTCAATGTATTTTTTTACTGGTAAGATGTTTTATATATAAATATAAGAAATATAAATATAAGAAATTCACCAATTCAGGGCTCTGATGCTAATAATCTTATTTTGCTTTACACTGTCGAACGTATGTATTTATATATATATTTGTTGATATGGCGCCAACAATGTACATAACACCGCTATTCAAAGTAGACTATAGAATACAGCAAATAATAGCATCGTAAATGCGACACTTACTAGCACAGGATAGGAAGGGGAGTCCCTCCCTTGGAGAGCTTACAATCAAAGTGGCATGTTGGTATACTTAGACAGGGCACCCAGTAAGTACAGTGGCCAGCAGTGCTGACCACAATGGTTGGTAACTGCTTCCGTGGGTCTGGGAAGCAGTGGTAAGTCCAGGCTTTAAAAGGCATCATTAACTCTTTGAGTGCCAGGGCCCTTCCTGCACAGTCCGATCATCTGACCGCTTTAAATCGCTGTCACATGACCACAGCGGCAATTTTCCAAAAACGGGCAGATTGCGTCCTGTGCTCAGTGGAAACGCCGTACGCTATCTACGCAGGAATGTATATATATTATGTGCAGTGTTATACATGCTTGCAAAATATTTTAAGTGTAATCATTTCTAGTCTTTAAAGAAGCACTCCAGGTGACATTTTTTTTAATAGGTTTGAAGCAGGGTGTCTCCGGAGCTGAACTGCATTAATTTCAGGTTCGGGGATCTCCTGCTCCCCAACATACTTACCTTGGAAGGGGGTGACGGTAGCAGCCCAGATGGGGGCTATTGAAATGCCGGCTTTAAATGTCCCGTGGGCCAATAGGAAGCATGACATCATTCCTGCTTCAGCACAGGTGCCTCAGTCATTCCAAGACTGAGCAACTTGTTCTGCAGCAGGTATATCCTAAAAACCTGAAATCTTGGAAGCCATTGAGGACTGGAGCTGCCTATCCCTGGCATATGCTGATGGAGATAAACCGTGGCATCCTAACCCTCTGAGTGCCAAGGGGTCCAACCTCCGAGTCCTCTGGAGAAGAACCACACTGTTTTTAGTCTGTGGCCACCCGGTTCCCGAGATACGTACCAAGGAAGTTACCTGTATTACTTCCTGGTTTTTAAGGGGGCTTTAAATTGTCGTCCAAAAGGAAGCCACAACCAAACACGTTGTGGATTCCAACTGGCCCTGTAGATTTAAACCTAATAGAAACACAAACAAAAGTTCCCCAATTAATGCACTCACTGTAAATTGTGTGGTGAAAATGAGTAGAAATAAAAACCTTTTAATATTAAAGCTGCAGTTCAGTCAATATCCTGCATGTGTGTTTTTTTTAATAAATCAGTTCTGTAGTAAGAAAAAATACTTTAAGCATTTTCAGTTTTTAAAAAAACAACTTTGAAAGACCAATTTTCTTGTATTCTATTTTAACAGCCATTTGCTAAGGCACTGCCCCTTCATGTCCTGGCACACCCCTCTGTCAGCCCTGCCCTCCCTCTAGCACTTGTCAGTGCAGGAATGCTCATGAATATTCATGAGCTTCCACTGCCAGTCAAGCAGATTATAAACAAATCCCAGCTTTTAATATGTCACCAAATTTCGACCTATCAATACATGGAAAACGAATTAACCTGCAGCTATACTGTTCTTTAGCTCAGGGGAGCGCAAACTTTTTGTGCTGCGCCCCCGTCACTCTGCCCCCGGCTCTCGCGCCCCCCTGCCTACCTTCATTCGCGTCAGATGACGTCACATGCCCACGCAGCGTCAAGTCACATGGTGCCACGGCGTCTATTGACGCCGCGTTGCCATGGCGACGCAACACAGACGGCTGAATCCCGGTAAGTAAACAGTTGCAGGGGCCTCACGCGATCCCCCGGCATTTAATTTAAATGCCTGGGGGAAGAGCGCGGGGCCTCTGCAACTGCCCGCGCCCCCCCAGCACAATCTCCCGCCCCCCCTGGGGGTCGCGCCCCCCACTTTGCGCACCGCTGCTTTAGCTAATTAGAGATTGCACACATGAAACTATTGAAGTAAAAAAATAAATGTAAAAAAAAAAAAAAAGACTGAACTGCAGCTTTAAATAGTATAAAATAATTTTTGTAAAGAGGGACTTGGTATTCATAGTTCCATGGCCAATCCCTTTAACCACATACATATCAGATTTAGTACATATATAAAAATGCTTGTTTAACCACTTCTTTATTTTGTACCCTTTGTAATCCATATATCTACTTCCAATGGAATGTCATTAATATGATCATATATTCCTTGGAATATCAGTGCTGGCCCAATTTCTCATGTCTGAAGGGGTCCAATATATGGCATTGATATATTTTACTAAAACCCAGGGTTAATAAATATATCCCTGAGATCTGAATCACTAAGAAGTGAAGAAGCCAAGTTAGAACGGTACACGGTACATACAACTTAATATAAAAGAAGTTACATAAAACATGCTTTGGTAACGTAACCACAACTTGAAAATCTATTGTTGTGGGGTCATGTGCTAGTGAAGTAGCTGAACCTTTGTTAGCAGTCACAGTTTAATTCATATCCTGCAGTGTTATAATCTTGCAAAGGAGGAGTGCTATTCCTCTAGTAACAAATAATGTTGGTGTTAATGCTTAATTAGTTGCTACTCAGTCATTCATGCTAGATTTACTAACACCGCTATCTGCATAACCTTACTGCCACTCGATGCCACATAATTAGCAGCTTATTTGTGGATAGAAAATATATACAATTGTGTGTGCCAATCTTAAGTTTTCAGGTGCTAATGCCTTCCAACCCTATATTTATAGGCACACTTAGGCGTGGATTTATGCCTTGAGGCGTGTAGTTCAGTGACCGCATCAAGTTATAGCCTCAATCTGAGCGTAGAGCGTTACACTTGTAGCTATTCTCATCTACCTTCAAGCACTTCCACATCATAACATCGTTACGCCGTACCACCCGACGTAAGTTTCGCGCAATCAGCGCAGTGTCCGAGGTTCTCTACTCATTTTCACCACACAATTTACCGTGAGTGCATTCATTAGGGAACTTTTGTTTGTGCTTCTATTAGTATATATTTATCCCTATTTGCACCATAGTATATCACTACTACGCTGATGCGGGTGTTTTCCCTTCTCTCCCCTTACCCCATTATTATACCAGTAGATTTAAACCTGTTGTACACCTATATCTTGGAAACCGGTGGTCCCTGGCGCTAAAAATAGTGAGGCTCCTCTTCGGAGGCCCCCTCAATTCCCTGTCGCTTGAGCGATCTGTGGCCTTTGAGCTAGGGAGGGGGAAGCGTGGCCATACCGTCACAAAGCTGGTTCACCCCCATTGGCAGAACTGCTCACGTGACCTGGTTGTCACGCGACCAAAACAAAATCTTTCGTCCGTTGCGCTTCATTGTGCGCTCTATGGCCTGCCCCGTAAATGTACGGCTTTTTGCTTGGGTCGCGAGGAATATGGACGCGGCCTTAGGGAGTGAGCATGACTTCATGGAGCTGGTTCACCCTCATTGGCTGAACCCGGCCGTCACACAACAAAATCAGCCGAGCTCGACCTCTATGGCCGCCCTCATTGATCATTACTACTGTGAAGCGCTATGTACATTAATGGCTCTATATAAATAAAGACATACATACATACATACATACATACATACATACATACATACATACATACATACATACATGATGTGACATAAAATGCACAAAAAAAAAAGTGTAGTTGAAAATGCCTTTTGTTTTTTTTTGTTTTTTTAAGTACTTTCCTTTGTTTTGCTCTAATACTTTTTGGAAGAATTACACATATTAGGTGTGATGGTTGCATCACGTGACTTGCAGCCAAACAATCCCAGCGCTGAAAAAACTACACAATCACAGTGCATAAAACATAACGGGCGTCAAAGTAGCTTAATCAGTGTCATTGCCGCAGAAAAGACCCCATTAAGGTATTGGAGCAAGGATCTTTATTCCCAACCGCTCCTCCAAGCTCCTGCCCGCGCATGCGCAGTATCTTCCCCGCTTCTGCCTGACAGTATCTGGGGGCTTAATGGACAGCCAGGTAACCTGTGTAGGGTTACACTGACCCCCCACTACACTGCGAGATGATTGACAGGTATCTCAGTGAACGCATTGCTTAGGTGTTAACTACTTGTTGAGGAACGTGGATAGGACTAGGTAATAAGCAGCGTTGCTGCTTAGACAGGCAGTCACTGTATGTATGTGTAACTCTTGTGATGATCCTGCATGGGATTATATCCAGTGTCAGAAGGGGGGATTCAGTGTGGCGCAGGCCGCTCTGGCGCGGAAGCGGTTAATATGTCACTGCTTGTGTTAGGTAAAGCCTTGAGGATACGTATGGACAGGGTAAGACAAGGCAGGGACCCGGCCGGGTAACTTTAGGGTCCGCAGTGTGTGTGACGGGGGAAGGTTTCTAACCTGAATGCTGCAGCTTCCTGGCGGCCAAAGGGAAGTCCATACGCAGCCTGAGGTAGAAAACTACATCTCCCATCATGCCTTGCGAGAAGCAACCGGTGGTGAGGGGGGCATTCAAATTGGAAAAAAACTTTATTAGCACATCTGTATGTATGCTGACTACGGTGACATACATACACAGGCTGGTTACAAGTTGAGGAGAACCAAGTGGTAGGTGTCAACTGTTGCATTACATGTAAATTTAATTTAAAATAAATAATTGCCAAACACTTGTGACTTGAATAACACTGTCATTGCAAATGTAAAATGTCATGGTGATTAGGTATATACTATAATACCAGTTCCTCACCACCTTTATAAGAACTTGCATTGAATGTAACTATTCATAGATAAACTGTTGGGTTACCTCAGCAATTTAATTATGTAAAGATGGGCTAGTTGTAGGGACAAAAAGGTTTAGAAACTAGTTAAACTGAAACACCCAGGGGGGGGTCCAGTGGTCTCCTTTTATCTGTTATGTTAAATTGTGTAACATTTTAACAATGTCATACAATACTCCACAAGGTTAAACTCAACATGTCTATTAAATTCCTTCCATACCATTGATCTTCCCTGTCGCTCTCAATTGATTTATTTGTGTAACAACTGAATAGCTGTCCATGTTAAAGGACCCAAGAATGAGGCTTGGAGATTCCTGGCTGAACAGCAATTGACTTTTAATGAGATTATTCAGTGTCTCCAAATGAAAATTCAGCTTCATGAGCTTGGTGGGGATAAAAGCCATTGCTTTGTTTGTTTATCTATCGTAAGGTAATCTCTCTTTACTCTACCTATTTTATTTTGTTTTGTATTGTTAGCAATACAACCAAAGCCCAACAAGGCTGAAGCGTCACAGAAACGACTAGAGCAGGAGATCTCAACCATTTTTCCAATCATATATATATATGTATGTATATAAACAACTCACTATGGGGGCATAACAAGGAAAAAATATATCTCACTAGAGCAGTAGAACATGTGGGAGATAGGGGGGGGCAGAGAGTGTGAAATGGAGGACTGTACATAGGGGAAGAGAGTGAAAATGGGTGGGAGTTACATGGGGAGGCTGTGCATGTGCTCTCTCATCTCAGTGCAAAGGGAGCAGGGACGTTATGGGCCATGGGTGAGATTGTCTCCCCGCGTCATCTGCTTAATACTGTCCGGCTCTTCTTCTTACCGTTTAGAACAGGGGTGTCCACCTTCAGTCCTCAAGGTACACCAACAAGCCAGGTTTTAAGGATATTCGTGCTTCCTCACAGGTGGCTCAGTCTTCAACTTCGAGCCACCTGTGCTGAAGCAGAGATATGCCCAATACCTGGCCTGTTGGTAGCTCTTGAGGACTGGAGTTGGCCACCCCACTTTAGAACAAATGTTGGGCACAGAATGGGAGCGTGACACTTTTAATGACCACACTGTCTGAAAATTTCTGTTATGAAGGGAGCTGGTGAAAGCTCTGATCCGTGGCAGCAAACTTTCTGCTCTTTTTGCACCAGAAATAGAGGGAGAGTGGGCCGTCGGAGCCCTCTAGGGATTTCCCCTGGTCGCCGACCCTGTATGCAGTGATAGAAATGTTATAGGTGCTGTAACAGGGGACTTATCCCTGTTCAGTAATGTTCCTTTAATCCAGCAGTGTGGTAGTTAATTACTAAACACCACCTGCCTGATTAGATTGTTTACAAAAAGCCTGCCTTTGAGACAGGAAGTGACTCTCTTTAGTTCTGACTGAGAGCTGACCTTTGGAGAGACAGAGCAGAGGTTCTTGAGTCCCAAGAGAGACTGACCAAAAGAAACCCAGATCTCTGGAGCTGACCAGTCTTGAGCTCTGCCAGCCACACAGCAGAGCTGATTGCAAGACACCAAATAAGACTTCTAAACCTGGATGCTGATATTTTTCTGTGCACGCACGGGTGCGGTTCCAGGAGAGCAGAGAAGCTTACTCTACAGCAACTAAACAGATAAGACTTTCCTTATTAAGAGACTGCTTATATCTGCTTATTTTCATGTTATGTGTTTGGGCTGGGAGAAGCTTAACTAATGGAGATGTGAACTAATTGCAAGGATTTCACTAGAAATACTCCCAAGTGAATGGAAGCTTTGTTCCCCTCTGTGTTTGGATAATTTCCTGACGAAAAGGAAAAGGCACAATAAAGCCTATTTTAATTTCACATTATAAACGTCTCCAAATTGTGTACCTCTATGAACGTCCGTCTACAGGTGCCTATTATCGTAGCTCCGAAGTGTGGCAACCGCTTCTAAAGAGCCCTCTCTGATCGGATTGCATGCTTTGCTATTCTGTAAGCACTTCTCGCGTGTCCAATCTGTGTCCAATAAAAGGCATTCTTAGAAGCGGTTTCATTCTGGCTCTGCCAATCCGATCAGTTTGTCCAAAAAGTCTCCAATTCGCATTTTTGACAACAACTGCTTTGCTAGTAGCTCTGTAATGCAAACCGCTTCTACAAATTCATATTTTTTTTTACGCCACCCCCACCCCCATCCACCAGGTTGGAGAGATTGGTATTGCGAGTTACATCCAGAGCCTGAAATATGGGTTTGGCTGAGAGAGTAAAACCCAGAAATCAGACTGGGAATGTAGTATGAAGTTAGCACCACCTCAGGCCCTTCCGCTTTCTAAAGCACGTACAAACCGGGTTGTTTGGTTGTTAAACCGTGTGGTTTGTCACTGTTTATAGACGCGGTTCAGACGATGCGATTTGCCATAGAGAATAGGGTTTTTTGTCACATTTCATTCCGCTACTTCTGAGCATTCCGCTGCTTGTGAACATCTCGCTACTTGTGAACATCTCGCTGCTTGTGAACATTCCGCTGCTTGTGAACATCTCGCTACTTGTGAACATCTCGCTGCTTGTGAACATTCCGCTGCTTGTGAACATCTCGCTACTTGTGAACATTCCGCTGCTTGTGAACATCTCGCTACTTGTGAACATTCCGCTGCTTGTGAACATTCCACGGCTTGTGAACATCTCGCTACTTGTGAACATCTCGCTACTTGTGAACATCTCGCTACTTGTGAACATCTCGCGACTTGTGAACATTCCGCTACTTGTGAACATCTCGCTACTGGGAGTAAAGACACTGATTGACACTGAGATTGTTGCAGGGGAGCCTGGTTCAATTCCCGGTGTCGGCTCCTTGTGACCTTGGGCAAGTCACTTTATCTCCCTGTGCCTCAGGCACACACAAAAAAAAACATAGATTGTAAGCTCCACGGGGCAGGGACCTGTGCCTGCAAAATGTCTCTGTAAAGCGCTGCGTACAACTAGCAGCGCTATACAAGAACATGCTATTATTATTACTTGTGAACATCTCGCTACTTCTGAACGTTCCGCTACTTCTGAACATGCCAAACCAGAACTTCACAATTACGAGATTAGGCCCCAAAGACTACAGGAGGAAGCTGTCTGCGATGTGAAGGGTTTGAGGAAATCCAGTTGCACTACGGACTGAAGTTAAGTGCATTGATTTTGAAACAATAAATGCATACATAAAGCATAAAAACGACATTCTAAACTACAATGTGGGTAAAACACAGCAACAATCTGCCTCAGATTTGACCTAAGTGTGTCAAAAAGTGTCATGCTAAGCATTGTAATGGAATGTAACATTATGTGTTCCCACACATTCAAAGCAGCTGGTGGGAGCAGCGTACAGCTGCGGGGCAACATGGCGATGGTCGTAAACGCTTCCACTTCCAGGTGTGAGGGTTTTTAGTCTATTAGTGAAATAAAAATAAACATTTACCAAAACAGCTTTAAAAAAATAAAATACAAAAAGATGTAGTTGATTCAGCTCCGTAACTAGAAAGGTCTTATTTATGTGGAGTACAATGTTTTGTGAAACCTTCATATTAAAAAAAATTCTGGCATGCTGAAAATATATTGTAATTATTCGTGCACTGTATGTATGTATATATGTATATTTTTATTTATATAGCGCCCACAGTGTACTCAGCGCTTTACAAAGACAATACAGTACAGGGAATTATAATACAATAAGCGCCACAAAGTCAGACAATAGGAAAATAAATCCCTGGCCCGCAGAGCTTACAATCTGTAACCATCTTTGGCTATTTTGTTGGCATCATTATTCTGAATATTTGCATAGGATTTATTTCTTTCATAAACCTATTTCACTATTTTTACACAGCTGCCAATCAATTTTTTCACCCAGCGTCGGATTTACAAATCTGCTGTCCCTAGGCACTTGCCTGTGTCAGCCACCTCCTTGCTGCTGCCCCCCTGCTCCTTTGGCATCCCAGCGTCATATGATGGCGCGGATGTCACGAACGTGACGTCGCACGACGGCGTGTTGGCATGGAAATGTAACGTCATTTGACGCTGGTATTCCAAAGGAGCAGGAGAGCGGCAGCAAGGAGGCGGCTGACCCAGGCAAGGGCATTCCCATTAGGTCCGATAGGTCAGAGAGTGCGGCAAATGCATATGAGAGCAGACATTTTTGCCGTCCCAAAATTTGGCCGCCCTACGCCGGGGCCTTATGGAAAGTCTGACACTGGCTCCATCTGTAATGAGAATTTCTGATTATTAATAGAGTGATTGTTAAGCAAAAAAAGAAGGGTTAATAGTCACCAAAAGGGAGATCGCGTGTAATGCTCCATCGGAGCAATGTTTGTCACTTACCAAAGTCCGTTTTTATTAAAAGAATTTAAATAATAAAGTACAAGTGTGTGCGTACTACACCATGATAAAAAAAAAGAGTGATCAGTGCTAATGCTTACAATACAATACATACAGTAACAATATGAATTACAGTGATTACCAAATAAAACCTTTAACTTAAAGTTGAGGCTGCCTAGAAAAAAAAAAAAATCGCAAACAAAATAATTTTTATTAAAAGAATTTAAATAAAAAAGTACAAGTACAAGTGTGTGCGTACTACACCATGATGCTACTCTGTGTGAACTACTATACTATAGATCAGTGGTTTTCAAACTTTTTGGGGGTTAAGGAACCCTGTAATTATATTGTGAGATTCTGAGGAACCCTAACCTTCTCTAAGGGTGAGTCCCCAGTCAGCATTGTAACACGCGCGCCCCGGCGAGGGGCGGCACATGCACAGCGCTGCACCGCGATCTGCGGTCTGGGGGAGAGTGGGAGCGTTTGCGACGGGAGGGGGCGTGGCGGTGGGTTTGCAGGGGCGTGGCCAGGACCTCATGTGGCTGGTTCGCCTTCATTGGCTGAACCGCCGGTGGGGGCGTGGCCACGCCTCCGTCGCACACTAAATTTCCCTGCCTGCCTGAAAACCTGTTGTGCACTGCTGGGGAAAGGTGTGCGACAGGGTACTAACTGGGACCGGCCTGACGGGGGCGGAGCTTGAACGCACGGCGTGCGCTGTAGAAGGGACTGGGGCCGCCCCCTAATAGTGCGTCTGAGATCAGATGCACTGTAAGGAACCCCGACCCTCTCTAATAGCGCATAACAATAAAAAGGCGATTAGATGTCGAATAACATCTATTTAGGGTTTTACATTGAGTTATACAATCTTCAAAATCTGATAAATTAACACTAGAAGATTTGATTTATTTATTCTTATTTTTCATCAGATAGCTACTGTATGTTTTATTTTTTATATGTTTTAATGACTTGCTATTAAGAAATGTATGTATGTGTGTATATATATATATATATATGTGTGTATATATATATATATATATATATATATATATATATATATATATATATATATATATATATATATATATATATATATATATATATATATATATATATATATATTGCATGTCTGGAAGAAGCTAGCCAGCTAGGAGTATGCCATAAAGAGATTTCCTGAAAAAAGATTGTTATTGCCTCTTACAAAGTAATTTAATGGTCTCTGTAATGCATATGTAATATTCCTTCTCAGAGCTGTTTAAAGAAAATCTTATTTGCAGTTTTCAAAATAAGATCACTTTGTTATTATAGATGATATCATTGAAAGTATTGAAGTTTGTAGGGGGAAATGAGGGTTGTATGAGAATGCGTGTGAAGATAATGAGGGTTATCCTGTCTGCCTTCAACTACTTTCTGGGCAAGCTACCCATCTATCTGAACAAGCTCCTCGCCTCTACCGAAGACTCTCACAGCCACCACAAGTCTAAATTCTTTAAAAACTAAAGCTGTCTCACATTTTAATCTGGTCTGTAACTGTTACATACGCATATAAAATATATTATCTCTTACTGCGCATGCAAAGTCTTGTATATGCCCAGGACATACTTGAAAACGAGAGGTAACTCTCAATGTATTACTTCCTGGTAAAACATTTTATAAATAAAATAAATAAATATCCTAAAAATGAGTTGGAAAGTCTCAAAAGTTCATGTACAAACTAAATGCATGATAGATGCTCATGTTTAGTCCAATATATGTTATCACAACCTGCAGTATAATTTAGATCATGCATATTGCACCAGGAATCCAGTCTGTAAAAAAATGTGTGTGTGTGTGTGTGTATGTATATATATATATTACAGTATATCATCATGTTCAGCCCTTGTCGATCCACTGCTGGATGAAGGCCTCCCCAATGATTTTCCATTTTCTGTGGTTGGCACTTCTCTTCTCCACATTGCTCCAACACAAAATTGTATTTCGTCCTCCCATCTTACTTTTGGTAATTGGCTTGATCTTTTAATCACACTTGGATTTCAGTCAAGGACCATCTTCGTCCAATGATGGTCCTTTTTGCTTGGGATATGTCCGGCCCACTGCCATTTTAATTTCTTCCCCCTCGTGTTGATATCACAGACCTTTGCGTGGTTTCGAACCCATTAATTCTTGTATATATACAGGAGGGCCCCACTCATACGGCAGGTTCCGTTCTAGGCCATCGCAAAGCGAAAATCGCCAAAAAGCGGAACATAGCATTTGCTATGTCCACCGGTGATTTTCTGTCTTTCCTACCCTTCTGCGCATGCGCAGACTCTGCTGCCCCCCTTCCGTGCATGCGCGAACTCGGCTGCTCCCCCATTCTGCGCAAGTGCGACCTCGGCCGCTCCCCCTTCTGCGCATGCGTGACATCGGCCGTCCCCCTTCTGCGCATGCTTAGACATGGTGGCCCCCTTCTCGGTACCGCCGTATTGGCGGATCGCCAAGAACCGGGGCCCGACTGTATAGATATTTAGATGTAACAGTCGTTATTGCTCCCATTAATGAGACATATTGCGCCAACTCGGACGTAATATTTGAAGCATTAGTTAATGCAGCTCCATTCAAACAAATGGTAACGCACGTATTATTTTTCTAATGCCTGCAATATTTTACGCATTTGTTGACACAGTGCATCCCGTTAGCAGTATGTCTGCTACATCTGCATTTGTATTTCCTTGTAAAGGAGCCTCTGCTACATGTCGTATTAATGTAGTGATATATTTTGTTGAACATTAGTCTTCTGGATGTGTAAAATGGCAGCTAAAACATTCTTCTCCTTGAGCCAACACAACTGCTGATAATGGTGAGACACCAAAGTGTTTGTTTCGCCTTCTTGGATTGCTTCTTTAAATTAATTGGTTACAAGGTGTCTCACGGCATAGCACTGCTTAGTATGTACTGTATGGTTCATTCTGTCATAGACTGCCCTCTAAACATGAAGCATATTGTGATAAAGGTATAAGACTGAGTGTATGCCAATGCACAATCAATGATTTCATTAGTTATCATGTTTACAGAATCAAATAATGTTGTTGCTTTGAAGTAGCAGCTCCAGTTGCAGGAAAGTAATATCAAGCATGTTAGATGTTACAAGACGGGGTTCTATCTATTCTTGATCTGCCTAATATTAGTAATTACTTATGTAACCCCTTTTCCCCCACCCTAAGGGAGATTTGGTTCTGGTTACCGGTGTAGTGCTGCTCACCTGTTAGGCTTACAGGATTCTCAGTGTCCGCCGGTGTTAGTGGGGATAGACAGGACAGGCTTTCTTATCTGTAGCTCTTATCTTCGGTGCAGTGCCTCCATTCCAACAGGGCCTATCAGAGATAGGTGCAGTCCCTGCAGGAAAACCTCTTTCCCTCCCCCTGAAAGACTGCAGCCTCAGGCAGGAGTTAAACATAACGGTGGTCTTTATTCTGGTCTCACAGCATACATCAACAGCATCTTGACATACATAGCAACCTCTTCTCTGTGTCCCTGGAGTCAATCCCATGAGCTTGAGGCCCCAGGAGTATCTCCTTGTCTCCCACACTCCCTGGTGGAGTATGGGGTAGTTGCTTCCACTACTCTGCGGGAGGAAAGGCCTCAAACAAGGTCCCTGGTCCAGCACAGCATACATCCCACTCCCCCTGAGGGGACGGGATAGAACACACCTCTCTCACTGAGGAGTGAGAGAGACAGAGAACACTGTATTTGGGCTGCAGCCCTTTTTTGTTACCAGGAGAGGGTCCCAGGTCTTAGCCCCGGTGTGGGCAGTTCCTAGGCCTTAAGCCCCCCTCCCCCCCCCCCCCCATTACTCTAGGGAGCTGTTTATTGCAGCAGGGCATAGATTTAACCCTAATACTGCCTGCACTGGTACCAGGACTTATGTGTTAGGCAGGGAAATTAGTACCCCAGGGGGCACCTGGCTACACTTGGTTTTACAACGCATGTCTCAAGATGCAGTGTTTTCAACCATTTACAAGAAAGGAGCTCTTACCACTTTTTTCCAAGCATAGGGCTTTTTAAAAAAAAATAAAGTTACATCTCCCTAAACTGCACACACCACAATATTTCAATTTTGTAAACTAAAATTAGATAATGGAATTAGATATTTTTATTTATGAAATTAGGTTATGCTTATGGGCAAATAAAAGGATTGTGGTGTCTTGCAAAGTTAAAAAAAACACTTTAATAAACACTTTATGATACAGGTACTTACCATCTATTTCTCTATTATCTACATGCTCCGGTGTATTACCGGACCTGCCTTGCACCCATGGCGAGTTGAGAATGTATTCATGAGTGTTCCTGATCCATTACTATTAGGGAATCCTTAAATATACACTTTGCAATCTACACAAAGTTCAATAAATACCATTACCCCGTCATTTGTGGAGCTACTGTTGTCTATTGCGGAACGGTGGTTGAAAATCAGTGCTTCTAAGACATTGATGCAGTTACCAGTAGAGTAAAATGATGGTACCACTGTTTTGTCACCATCATTTCCCCTTAACGAAGAACATGAGAAGAGAGAAATGCAAATGTTATCTAAATATCCCATGTCCCTTACACACCTAGCCTATGGCTCCTTTTTTTCATTTACAGAGGAAGATGTGTGTCACCTGCTCTGCTCCTCAACCTCCGGCACATGCAACCTCGACCAAATTCCCATCACATCTCCTTAAACCTCTTGCTTCTACCTTACTCCCCATCCTCACTCATATCTTTACCTCGTCTCTTTGGTCTGGCAATTTTCCATCTCTTTTTAGGCATGCTACTGTTCAGAATAGTTTGAAGAATAATACCCTTGACCCTACCTCTGTTTTATAACTATTGCCCTATCTCTCTCGTGGCTTTTGCCTCTAGGTTGTTTTGTTATGCATTCTTAATTCTCTCAACTCCCATGACCTACTAGACCCTCTCCAATCAGGCTTCCGCACAGTATACTCAACTGAAACGGCACTCAATAAAGTAGCAAATTACCTCCACATTGCAGAATCTCAAGGAAACAACTTAATTCTGGTTCTTCTTGACCTCTCCTCGAGTTTCGATACTGTTGACCACCCTCTTCGCAGATTCTTCACTCTTTTGGTGTCCATGGCACTGCCCCCTCCTGGTTTTCCTCCTCCCTCTCTCACTGCTCCTTCAGTTTGACTCTTTGGCCAACTCCTCCTCTACCTCTGCGTATCTGTTGGTGTGCCTCAAGCCTCTGTTTTAGGCCCCCTATTCCCTTTATATATGCTCGCACTGGGTGACCTCATTAACGCAATGGACTTCAGCTATTCAGTACATTTGTACTGATGATACAGAACTATATTTCTCTGGACCTTACATTACACTTGCAGTCCATCACAAATCACAAATTACCTGTCAATCTCTTCCTCGATGGCCCTCCCAAACCAGGGCCCATTCTTCCCTTCTCTCTTACAATAACACTACTATCCACCCAGTCTCGGAAGTACGTTGACTCTCCCCTCTTTTACTCCCCTCATATAAACCCACTTACTAAATCTTGCCATTCATTCCTTTGCAAAATTGCAACAATACACCCCTTCCTCTGTTCCTCCGCTACTAAAACCCTAATGCATGCCCTCGCCCTCTCCCGTATTGATTACTGCAGCATTCTGTTATTTGTGCCTCGCATCTCTCGCCATTACAATCTAATCCAAGTGGTGCTGCTCGAATCAGCTTCTGCTCTTATAGATGTGTGTCTGCTTCTGGCCTCATCAAACCTCTGCTGGCTTCCTATCAATGTCACTATAAAAAATAACATTCTCCTCCTTTCTTTTGAGGCTCTCCTCTCCTCTGCACCTCCATATAGCTCAACTCCGAGCTCATCAGCCCTCTCCCGTCTTAAACCTTTTTCACTTATTTCTCTCTACCTATGGAGTTCTCTTTCACTCAATTCTCGTAAACTACCGTCACTTTCCATTTTTAAAGCCCAGCTGAAAACGCACCTATTAGAATCTCATTAAATTCTCTACGCCGACACTACTGACTCCAGATAATCTTGATCTCCCTGATTTGCACTTTTAATAGATTTTTACTCCTACTGTGTCTGTAAGTCTCCCACGTTCCACTTACAGTGTAAACTCTTTGGGACAGGGTCTCCCTTTGCCTTTGTTTGTACTTTATTTCCCCTGTGTTGTCATTTTGTAAAGCGCTGTGTACACCATTAGTGTATATAAATACAATGATACCTACATATAGATCTAGCAAGACTTAGTATTTTTGGCACCGGCGGAAAGCCTTCGTGCCGGAGGATTGTCGCTGTCGGAGGTCCAGTTTGGAAGCATAGATCCTCACAGCGTTGCCGCGGCAGCCCTATCCCCGGAGCCGCCATAGCCCTATCCCTGGAGCCACCACAGCCATATCCCTGGTGCCGCCGCTGCCTTATCCCTGGAGCCATGGCAGCCCTATATCTGGAGCCGCCACAGCCCTATCCCTGGAGCCGCGGCAGCCCTATATCTGGAGCCGCCACAGCCCTATCCCTGGAGGCGCGGCAGCCCTATATCTGGAGGCGCGGCAGTCCTATATCTGGAGGCGCGGCAGCCCTATCCCTGAAGCCGCCGCTGCCCTATCCCTGGAGCCGCGGCAGCCCTATATCTGGAGGCGCGGCAGCCCTATATCTGGAGGCGCGGCAGCCCTATATCTGGAGCCGCCACAGCCCTATCTATCCCTGAAGCCGCCGCTGCCCTATCCCTAGAGCCGCGGCAGCGCTATCTCTGGAGGCGCGGCAGCCTTATCCCTGGAGCCGCCACAGCCCTATCCCTGGAGCCGCGGCAGCCCTATCCCTGGAGCCGTGGCAGCCCTATCCCTGGAGACGTGGCTGCCCTATCCCTGGAGCCACGGCAGCCCTATCCCTGGAACCGCGGCAGCCCTATCCCTGGAGCCGCCGCTGCCCTATCCCTGGAGCCGCGGCAGCCCTATCCCTGGAGCCGCCGCTGCCTTATCCCTGGAGCCGCGGCAGCCTTATCCCTGGAGCCGCGGCAGCCCTATTCCTGGAGCCGCGGCAGCCCTATCCCTGCAGCCGCCGCTGCCTTATCCCTGGAGCTGTGGCTGCCCTATCTCTGGAGCCGCGGCTGCCCTATCTCTGGAGCCGCGGCTGCTCTATCCCTGGAGCCGCGGCAGCCATATCCCTGGAGCCGCGGCAGCCTTATCCCTGGAGGCGCGGCAGCCCTATCTCTGGAGGCGCGGCAGCGCTATCTCTGGAGTCGCGGCAGCCTTATCCTTGGAGCCGCGGCAGCGCTATCTCTGGAGTCGCGGCAGCCTTATCCTTGGAGCCGCGGCAGCGCTATCTCTGGAGCCGTGGCAGCGCTATCTCTGGAGCCGTGGCAGCCTTATCCTTGGAGCCGCGGCAGCGCTATCTCTGGAGCCGTGGCAGCCTTATCCTTGGAGCCGCGGCAGCGCTATTTCTGGAGCCGTGGCAGCCTTATCCTTGGAGCCGCGGCAGTGCTATCTCTGGAGGCGCGGCAGCGCTATCTCTGGAGGCGTGGCAGCGCTATCTCTGGAGGCGCGGCAGCGCTATCTCTGGAGGCGCGGCAGCGCTATCTCTGGAGGCGCAGCAGCGCTATCTCTGGAGGCGCGGCAGCGCTATCTCTGGAGGCGCGGCAGCGCTATCTCTGGAGGCGCGGCAGCGCTATCTCTGGAGCCGCGGCAGCGCTATCTCTGGAGCCGCGGCTGCGCTATCTCTGGAGCCGCGGCTGCGCTATCTCTGGAGCCGCGGCTGCGCTATCTCTGGAGGCGCGGCTGCGCTATCTCTGGAGGCGCGGCAGCGCTATCTCTGGAGGCGCGGCAGCGCTATCTCTGGAGGCGCGGCAGCGCTATCTCTGGAGGCGCGGCAGCGCTATCTCTGGAGCCGCGGCTACATCAATATTTCTACATGACAGAAAATATTTCAATCATTCACAACAAGGCATTGACCACAAAGAGAAAGGGAAATAATTTGGGACTTTCCCGGCTATGTGGCACTGTCCCCTAAATACTCTCCTCTGGCCAATCTATTGGTTTGGCAATAAAACAATGGTGAGTTGCTTCTGAATGCTTCCAATTGTAAACAATGTACAGTAATCTGTGTGAATTTCTCTACCGATAAAAACGGATAACAATGTCATTCTGTTAAAACCAAGATCACTGGCTTCCAAGAGACAGAGAAACAATGCTTAGGGCATTTTTTGTTGGGGTGTGTCTACCAGCAAGGCCTATTCTAAAGCAGAGGATGAAAGTTAATGACTCATGGGGAACAGGGATGTGTCTTCTGTTTACCATACTAAGTGTGTTAGTCGAGTACATGCTGAACTTTCCCATGTGCGTGGGCAGCTGGTGACTCCACGGTTGACAATTGAGGCAAACAAGCCACGTATCCCTTGTTTGAGTTTAATGACAATATTCTAACTTCATTTGCAACTGCATGTTGGCAAATGTTTAGATGTTACCGACAGAACGTCCATAGCTGAACAGCCTTGACTTGGCATACGTCTCGTTTGCTGGCACAAGAATTTAAGTGGAGTCTAGTTTTTGAAGATGGCAGCTCCAGCTGCAAAGTGAGGCAAGGAAGCAATAATTCTATACGGAAAAGACACTGGACGGGAATACGAACACACGTGAAAACACCATGTATAGAATATTGGACACAGCCGTTATAAATGTGTATATGTTCTAGTTATAAAAATTGAAAACGTACAGTAATACAAAAAAAATAAGTACAAGAATTCTGATACTTGTTGGATAATGCAAAGCATCTCAACACTATGTGGTCATTTGTCAAAGTTTTACTTTCACTTCTCACTGGGAACTATCAATGGTGCGATTTTCTCCCCTCTGTAAAACTGAGAAGCTAGGAAATACCTCCGTTTTCTAAATGACACTTTCTAACATCATTTGAATGCAAGAATGCATTAAATATTACCAGGTAACCAAGGCACCCTTTACATTTCTCTCTCTCTCTTGTGATAATTTATTAGTGTATAGTACCTAGTCAGATTTATGGGACATATCTTGACCAGAAGACCCATTTTTCTTAAAGGTGGGTACATGCCTAAAAGCAATACATTTACTTTGTGTTATATAATATTTGTTGAGGTTATATTCTGAGCAGTTAACTTACAATTCACATTGTCACTTAATCATGGTCCTTATGACTGACGACTTGGCTTGGAGATTATGAAGACTTTAGGTAGTAACTCCCTTATGGTTTCTTTTTTTCTGTAATGTGCTGCTTGTAAGTGTGAGAATGATTTCAATGACTAGAGGTGGATGCCAAATGCTTGGCTTAGTTAACTAGTTTGCAGTACATTTAGTCCGTGCCAATAGTGGGTGTTTCTCTGCATTGTAAATACCTGAAGAGAGTGGGAACAAAGAAGAGTAAGACAGCAATGAAAAACCAGTGGCCAACAGTTGGGGCTTTCCTGGCAGTTAATGACGAGGCTGCAGGCAAAACCAATGTTCTGACCAAATGGGAAATATCTTTCCCAGAAATTATTAAAACGAGCCATACATTTTTTTTGGGAAATAATTTAACTATGGAAACAAAGACCTTTTTACGGTGATCATTACTTGTTATGATGCTACAGCTGCCAGTTAGCATGAAGATCTCCCGTCCATGCATTCCATTGGTTTTATATTATGTGGAAAATGCCACAAGCAATATAACACTTGAATTAAATGCAGTTGGTTAACATTAAGCAGGATTTATGATACTGAGCATTACTAGGCAGCAAAGGATGAAGCACTAGTTGTAATATCATATTAATATACACATAATATTGTAACTTTGTCTCTAAAGTTACTTAAATAGTAGGGATGTTACTAGAAAAAATAGAAAATTAAATAAAGAATACAATAATAATAATGTAATAAACACTACTGTGCTGCTCTTATGAAAATTCATCTGGTCCCCCGATGCTTTCGGCATCAGACCTGAAAGCTTCAATCTGTGGCTTTCTTCCAAATGATTAAATGCATAGCATGCATGTATAATACAAAATCTATGTAATACAATCTTTTATTGTGCAGTCAATTCATAAATTAAGGTAATTTGTTCTACGCTAGCTACTTTTTTACTGGACAATTTAGGGTTCTGCGGCATTGTAGATGAAAAGGGGCAATAAGTTAATTGACTTGTTCTACTTACTGAAGGGATACCTACTGTACGTTTTGCCTGTTACTAAGTGATCATAGAGAAGGACTCCTTAGTTCAGGTGGACAGCAGTGAACCATGTTCCAAGAGAAAGGATTGTAGGATCTGATGGTTAGAAAGGAGAAGGATCACCTTGAGACACATTAGGAGACGAAACTCTACAGACCCACTTTGCTGGAGGTGAACAGTCAGTTACTATGCTAGGTTTCTAGAGCATAAAGCGCCTCCAGCACTGAAGTCATGGAGGGCCATTGAGCGGCTCCGGTATGAGATGTGTGAATGCTGGCAAATGTAGTTAGCCAATTGTCTAGCGGATTTTTTTTTAAATGTCGCAAAAGCTACAATTGCTCCAAAATAAGCAGAATATTTCCACTTTGTCCAAATGTTTGCGAAAATCTGCCAGATTTTGTGGTTAATTTAATTTCAAGGTAATGTGATCTTGAATATTTTGATCACTTAACGAAAAAATATTTTTCGGTGAACCTTGCCGTTTTCTTGTGAATTGTATCTGCAAAAAAAAAATGAACCTTTTTGCCAGATTCACAAACTTTATACACATCTCTAGGCACTAGTGCAGGGGTGGCCAAGTCTTCAAGTCTTCCAGGGCCACCAGCGGGTCCGTTTTTCAGACTATCCCTGCTTCAGCATAGGTGGCTCCATCAGTGGCTCAGTGGAAGACTGAGTCCTGAAAACATGACCTGTTGGTGGCCCTTGAGGACTGGAGTTGGCCACCCCAGCACTAGCCGAAATCAGGACTGGGCATTGAAATATGGTCTCAAAGTGTTTATTGCCTGCTTTACATTCATCACGTATCAGCGCATGTTTACTGCTGTAGTTGTAGCAATAGTCGCAGATGGTCTTGGAAGATGGAAGCGCTACATTAAACAATAGAAACACGTTACAAGGCGTCCTTGTGTATGAGCTTTTATCTTGCTCTATTTGCCGTTTTGCCTTCAGTGATATTTTTGTACTCTATTTGTTTATGTTCTTCGGCCCTTGGTTTTGAATTATGCTCCCTATTGTTTAAATTACATTCCCTATTGTCCCCTACTAATTCCTCAAGGCCATGGCTGCATCATTGCTACATGCAGTAGCTATAATTATTTAGACAGTGTGACACAAATCTAGCCTGAAGTTCTCGGGCTGCTACATGTGGTTAGATTGCATGTGGCTTCATAACACAGAAATAACTCCACATGCAAAAAGACTGATTTAAAAAGTAGAAGCTTCTCAATATTAGGTACATGCCAGCCTTTCCAATTTGCAAGGGGCACGATATTCGGGTCAGTCTTCTTGCTCCTGTGCAGGAGGTCGAGAGATTGAGTGTGGGCCAACACTATACTACATTCAGTTTCTCATCGGTCCTGCTGTTCAATTCAAATCAATGTGGAAGGAGTGTCTCCTAGATCCTCCAAGCTTGATTAGAACTGCTTAGAGCATTGGAGGATGCATGCAGCCCTCAACCGCTTACCACCCCAGCAAGCCGTCCTCTCTTTCTCCCCAGTGCAGATGGAGGGGAGTTGTTACTGGTGTGAATGGTAGCTTGTTTACACTCCCTGGGCTGCCTAATGATAGTGCTAATCACTAATTCCCTCTGTAAGGAGAGGAGTGGGTCAGTATCATCATTATCAGTATCATCAGTGTACCGGCATTAAGAAGCTGACTGGAGGGGAGAAGCTCATACCCGTTACTGCAACGTCCCATCTGCCTGTGCAGCATATATATATATATATATATATATATATATATATATATATATATATATATATATGTGACCCTTGGAGGGCTCAAGGGTGGCACATCTGGCCCTTGAGGTATATCATGGTGTCTACCACTAACTTAGAGGCGTTAAGGAGATAGGGGAATCCTGGAGTTGTGAGAACATCTTGTCTTGTTCCACTCAGAGTGAGTCTCACACAGCAACAAGTACTGTTGCTTGCAGGCAGCATGTCACTGTAGTCACTGCTCTTGATTCGGAGGGGGCGCATACTGTCACTTGACTAAACAGCCTATCTCAATGGTTAGATCGTCACTAACTTACACCTTGCAGTCCATTGCAGTCAACTGGCTGGACGGTATCTTCCAGTGGTGGAATGTGTTGTGTTAGCACACGCTCTCCAAAGGACATAACTTATTTATTTATTTATAAAATATTTTACCAGGAAGTAATACATTGAGAGTTACCTCTCGTTTTCAAGTATGTCCTGGGCACAGAGTAAAACAAAATAATACATGGTTACAAATACAGTTACATAAATGAACAAGGTATACATTATATACAAGACATTGCATGCACAGTTAAAGAAAATATATATTATGAGCGTATGAAACAGTTACAGACCAGATTAAAGTGTGAGACAGCCTTAGATTTGAAAGAACTTAAGCTGGTGGTGGATATGAGAGTCTCTGGTAGGTTGTTCCAGTTTTGGGGTGCACGGAAGGAGAAGGAGGAACGTCCTGATACTTTGTTGAGTCTTGGGACCATGAATAGTCTTTTGGAGTCTGATCTCAGGTGATAGGTACTGCATGTGGTAGGGGTGAGGAGCTTGTTCAGGTAGCTGGGTAGCTTGCCCAGAAAGTATTTGAGGGTGAGACAGGAAAGGTGAACTTTGCGCCTAGACAAAAATCATATGGAAACTGTGTTATAGCTAAATGTCAGTTTTTCACACTTGACCTGTATTTAAATTGCACATGTGTATGGCCTCAAGTCCTGGTACTATTTTATATGTTTTTAAAGTGATACTCCATAGTTACATCATTCAAAATTCTGAAGGTGACTGGAGTCTTTCAGAATGCTCATTGCAGATTGTAGTTATTATGTCAGTCGTAGCGTTAGGACCTTTTACTTTCCAATCAGATTGCAATGCTTTGAAGTAACAATAGCCACACAGTAAGCCACACAGTAAGCCACACTGGTTTCAGTTGATGTTAGAAGTACTTTATTTTGTATGTTTAGCTGTGGTCTTGCATCTTTGTATGATGTAAATGGGTAATGTTCTTGCTACCAATTCCCATGCTCCGCTTTTTCCTTTTGGTTTTCTATGAATGAACCACTAATGTCTAATCAAATAGGAGACTGAATAATAAATGATTAACGCTGGATGCTGAATAATCTAGTTCCTAGCTGTGTTAAAACATTGAATGGTCCTCTGCATATGTCAATGTCAATATCATAAAAAGGATTGTAAATATTTATAGAGGCAGCACAATGTTATTCCCGAGACCAGCCTGATACTACTCTACATTCAAAGCCATTCTATTAATTTTAGTAATATTTTATTTGTTTGCTGTTCTTTTGATTAGCGTTGGATTACCATGATGGAGCGTTAAGCAGAATGAGATTCTAGCTCTGACTTCTCCCTCCAGCTCCAACCTGAAGGGAAACTTCCTAACTTAATTAACTTGCATTTTATTTACCACGCCATCCTTTTAATTAGAGGATAGTGGGGGGAACTCGAAATGTAGCATTTTCTATTATTTGTATATGGTTCTGAAAGTTTAACTCAATGTTTGCGATGGCATGTTAAGAAAAAAATGACAATGTCATGAGTAGCCCGAGACTGACAAATGCAAACAATAGATCAAGCAAATGCTATCTCTCCTAGAGATTGGCGGTTTTCTTTGGAGGATTTGGATCCGCGACGGAAAAGCTGGTTCCTTTGCACGGCAGATCAATCTCAAAAAGGGCGATTGGCATTTTTGTGGATTTTTAAAAATTATTATTGACAATACAATCTGCGGATCCCGCAATCAGTAAGAATCCCCGTCCACGGATTCAGCAATCCGTCAGCGGAATCCGTGGCTTGTATTGTTACAATTCGCCAGCGAGTTGTATCCAATGGCGGTTTTGAATTCATCCGCGTGCGTTGAAACTAACAATCCGTCAGCGGATTTTCAACCGCGGAACGGTGTAATGGCAAACTCGGGAAATTCCGCAAAATAGAACGATTGGACGGGTTCTCCCATCTCTACGTTAATAATAATAAGAAAAAAATCTCCCTTACACTTCAAGAAGAGACTTGTAAGGTTTTGAAATCTCTGTACACTATCATTTAATCTATGAAGAAATGTTGGCGGGGTAGGGAGAAAGCAGTCTGTCCAGTGGTGGAGAATGGATGTTGAGCAGTGTAGGGCGCCTCTGGGATCGGCCAGCCAGTCCTGGGCACTTGTTCCTGCTTCTGTACCCCCCTGATGTCGGTCATGACCTAGGTTGAGAATCACTATGTTTTGGCAGTCATTATGCAGAACTATACAGAATCCTTGTATACCAAAAGTACTTATTTTTAGGCATTTTTACATGTACAGTATGTTTTGTTATAATAACTTTATTTCATATAGTGCTTTTCTCCCAATGGGACTCAAAGCTTCACACTTACAGTATAGCGCGCGGTACGCAGCACATAGGAGTGTTACACACAGTCCCTGCCCAGATTAACTTACAGTCTGTTTTTGGTGTGTGAGGCACAGGGAGATAAAGTGACTTGCACAAGGTAACAGGGAGTTGACACTGGGATTTGAACCAGCTTCAATCTCAGTGTCACTGTTAGCAGAGTCAGCATCTGCTCCTTCAGGGAGTAAATGCTTCAGGCATCCCCCATACTTGCTGCTTCTTCCTCCATTCTTTATTAAAACTATACTTTTCTTTTTAGAGTCATTTCATGTGTCTAAATGGCTAATTGCATTTGCCAGATGTTCTGTTCTCTGTAGATCTGTGATATCTCCAGCCATCCACAGTCCTCCAACCTCACAGTGTCTGATTATAGTATAGATAAATAATTCTAAAGAACACACATTTCTGTTTTGATAGTCTGCCTTATTCTACAGTACGTCACCCTTCTCTTATTGTTGTCCCTTTTGCCTCAGCCTTCGAGTGGGTATCCACCACACATTATATAAGTTAGGGTGGGTGTGTAAGAAAGTGACAAAAACCCTCCACAATACATTGTACAGCAAATAAAAATATCACTTGTGAGCACCTTCACATGTCTCAGACAGGTCTTCAACAAGGGATTCTGGGAAATGACATTCAAATGAGCAATCGGTGTCATCTTTTTGGGTATGCACAAATCTGATTAAGTTTTCATTGAGTTGGAGAAAACAAGATAGTCCCACAAAGGATCAAAAAACACTTTTTTTTTACTCATCAGTGTAATTGATTTCCTTTGAAATATTCAAATCTCCCATAAAACTATTTTTCATAGCCTGTGAAAAAAAAATATTTTTTTTATTCTCGGTCTGTTGAAATCATCCATGTCATCTCGTTTTGTTTATTTCTTCGACTAAGGATGCACCCCCCCTCCCCTTCCCCAACAAAACCCCAAGAATGTACATGGAGGCGTGTAGTTTAACAAACGTCTTACCACCAAACGACATTGCATCAAGGTTGTTTGGCCGATAGGGGTGGCCAACTCCAGCCCTCAAGAGCCAACAACAGCTTAGGTTTTAAGGATATCCCTGCTTCAGTAAGGTGGCTCTGTCAAATTGAGTCAGTTGTGCTGAAGCAGGGATATGTGGACCTTGAGAATTGTTGTTGGCCACTCCTGGTACTCTTAAGTATTTAACACTCAAATGTAAGGGTACCAATCAACTATGTTAACCTATCAAACATGGCACTGTCCTAAAATCACATTGGTCCAAGGAGGGACTATCCGAAGCATATGCCCCCCCCCTCCATCCCCCGTTTCACATGCCGTAAACAAAGGAACATTTCAGACATACATTTAGACATCCTTATAGACGACTGACTTTTAAGATATAGTTAAAAACGACAGCATTACTGCTGTTAATTAACTCTGCTTCTAAGTGAGTGGGTACAATACATGACAGGTCATTGCTTTTGTCTCATTCGGTACATGATGTATTTCATTTTATTGATTCAACACTTTCTATAATGTCTACGAAATGCCCAATCCCAGCCCCAATATAAATATCAGACTTCCTTGCAGATGACTTTGTGTTGTCGACACAAAAACCAGAACACTATTGCTATATACTATATACTATATAGCACTATGGCCTTCAGGGTTCATCTTCACACTCTAACAGAGAATTGTAACAATGTGCAATAATTCACATCTAATTTCAGTTTTAGGCAACAATTACCCTTTATCTTTCTCCATTGTAACCTATTTGATCATTCTTTGCTTAAAATATACTCAGACATTCGTGCAGCTTTGCAAAATTGCCAAATAGAAAGGGGTTTTTTTCAATCAACATTTAGTTAACACTATATTTAAAAAAAAAAAAAAAAAAAGGGATTGAGATTAAAAAAAATAAATAAATCCACACGCCCATTTCTTTCTTCCAATGATTATATTCTTTTGTGAAATATAAGAGTTAGAAGATGGAGATCCAGCATACACCTTTGCCAGACAATATATAGTTGTAGCAAGACTTACTGTACTGTCCGGTGCGGCTGCCCCATGTGGTAACGCGACCACATCAGTTGCAGAAATGTAGGATTAATGCTGCAGCGAGTCTCATTCAGAAGCATGGACCCCCCCGTAGCTCCATCGCGGCAGACTCTGTCCGGCCGCCGCAGACTCTTGCTGTTCGAATGGAGGACAGTAAGTCTTGCTACATCTGTATGTTGAATTTTCAAACTACAAGGCGCCCACAGAACATCTTCCTTGCCTTTGTCTCGCTTTTCAATAGGCGATGAAGGCTCTTCTCCAAGTTGAAGCCCCATTACTTTCAAGGAGTCGTCCAGCTTCCTAGACAAGGAGAAGACAACGTCAGAGTACAGATGTACCGATGTAGCGCTATTCACTTTGGCCGTGTGGCAATTGGAGTGGGTAGAACGCAGGATAACTGTGGCACGCCTCGCGGCTCACGGCCCAGCGCAGAGTGAATTTTCCAGGAGGATTAACGCAGCGGGGGTTCCCTGCTTCTGGATGGGACCCCCACAGTGTTAATCTGACCGGGCTGTCACCGGTCTGAAAGAGCTGCACCGAGAGATCAGAGAAGCCGTCTCTCTGCTCTCCCTGCGTAGCTCTTATAGCAGATCTCACTATTTTTATGATTATTTTTAGTACGCAATGTTGAAGCAGGGGGTCTCTGGAGCTGAACCACTTTTGATTCAGATCTGAAGACCCCCTGCTTCCCGAAACACAGGCCCCTGTATGGCGTGCCGGTATCTCCTGCAAGTTTAAATCTCCTGCGTCACGATTATGTTACAGGGATATTTAAACTGCAGAGAGATACCGGCACCCCATACGAAGGCCTGTACCTTGGAAAGCAGGGGCTCCCCGGACCTGTAATTAATGGGGTTAAGCTCCGGAGACCCCCTGCTTCAATAATGTGTAATAAAAAATAAAATACATTTGAAAACTAAAACAATTGATTGTCACTGTGGATAACTTGACCCTCTTAATGAAGAGCCTAGGTAGCCACATTGGCAATCAATATTAAACTGTAATTAAAAAAATACACTAACAATTAAACACAGTAATGTGCAATAGCCCTATTAGCCCTAATTCTGCATGCATCCACTATCCCAGATACAGTACATATTATTTTTTAGGGGAGGTGTGAACTCAACCCAGTGTAGTTTTATGTAAATAATACAAGAAGCAAAGAAGTCCAGAGCAACATCCAATGTGACAAAAATATACAGTGAAATACCTATATCTCTCTTGAAAAAGGGTCATTGAGTTAACCCTTTGGCCAAAGCGTATAAGCCTGCGAGCCACTTCAAGGCATGACCAATTCGCAGGTCCTAACACTAACTGATTAAAACTCTTATTTACCTAATATATATATACCTAATATATATATATTTACCTAATATATATATATATATATATTTACCTAATATATATATATATATATATATATATTTACCTAATATATATATATATTTACCTAATATATATATATATATATTTACCTAATATATATATATATTTACCTAATATATATATATATATATATATATATATTTACCTAATATATATATATATATATATATATTTACCTAATATATATATATATATTTAACTAATATATATATATATATTTACCTAATATATATATATATATATATATATATATATATATATATATATATATGTGTGTGTGTGTGTAATTTTGAGGGGTTCTTAGAGCTTGCTGGGTATCTGTGTGTTTTTTTAACTTTATCCAGCTGGTCTCAGCTGTTTTGGAGGTCAGTGGCTTCTCCCTCCCAGGGTGCAGCTGGTTGTGACAGGTTCAATATATATTAGTGTGATAATTTTGGAGGGTTTCTTAGCGCTTGCTGGGTATCTGTGTTTATATAAATAATATATGAATATGTTATTTGTTCATGCCTGGTATGAACAGTAGGCTAAAAATATTTGTATCTAAGCTGCTCAAAACTGGACTTATTTTAAATTCATCTGTATATGAATGGACAATTCTAGGGTGATCATTTATTTAATGTGATCAACATGAATATTTTATGCTGTTTTAAATATTACCAGTACTATAAATAGCAGGTTACAATGCAGAGATAACAGCACCAGGGCAATTAAAGAAAACATTAGGGGAAGAGCATCCCAATCCATCAAGCATACAGTGCGAGTAATCGATATTATGACTTCCAGAGACTGTAAAAGGGAATGTAGGTTGTTTAGGGATCTGACATTACAGCAAATTGCTTTTGTCCCCAAGCCCTGAAGAGAAAAGTCAAGTTTTCTGTCGTCTTCCCACAATGTTTCAATCTCAAAAGCTACAACATTTCCCCAACTCCTGGAAACGACTGGACCAGAATGTCGGCAAAATCTGCCAAGTTGTCCATAGGTCATAGACACAAACCAGCACTAAAATATAATGAGAAATGTTAGAACCTTACAAGTATGCTAACTGAAGACACACTGACTTTTCCATGTTCATCTCGATCCAGCCTTCAAACTAAACATTAAGCAAGCACTTTGTGTTATCGTATTAAGTGATTTTTGCAGTGTTTTCTGGACAAATGAGATATTGCTGTTAACATCCTACAATCAGATTACTTCCAATTCAGCATGGAATAAAGCAGCTGCATGCTCCAGGTTACATGGATAATGTCATCTGATGTCTGAGGATATGTCGTTAGTAGTAGAGCAGTTGTAAAGTATCTTAAAGCTGCAGACCAAGCAATATCCTACGTGTGTTTTTTTTTAAAATAAATCAGTTCTGTACTATGAAAAAATACTTGTAGCATTAAAAAAAAAAAAAACAACAACTCTGAATATTTTTTTTAATGTATTATAATGTATATAATGTAACAGGCTTTTTTTGTTTCTATTACAACCATTTACAAAATCACATCTCCGTCCTCTTCTGAAACAGGCTCTGGCACACCCCTTTTGGAGCCCTGCCCTCTCTCTAGCAGTGCACCAATTGGATCTAGTGACTGCCTGGTCACATGATCTTCCCCACAGAACTTTGCATCTTTGGTCCTCTTCTGCTGCACTGACAGACATTTAGTGAACCCCCGAGGCGAATCTTCGCCGACCGATCATAGGCGAACGGATCGATCGGCAACTTGGCGAATTACTTATCATTGTGTGGACTGTATTAATGCACTTATTAAAGTGAAAAAAAAGAAAAAGCAAAAGTCCAAGCTGTGTTTTTTTTTTTTAAGTATTTGTAAAGACAGTTCAAAAGTACATGCTTCACTGTGTGTATTGAAAAGAATAAAAGCTTTCCATTTAATTATCAAGCTATTTTGCACACTACAATTTGCATAATACATTTAATTGGTAAATTTTTACACTAAATATATTGATCATGCTTAACTGTTTTTTTAAAATAAACAGACAATTCCATTGTTCTTTTTACAAAATAATACGTCTTTTTATGTTAAAATAATTGTATGTATACAGTCTCTCTCTCTCTCTCGTCCCAAATGAGGCAGGAAACACTGTACTTTCTAAGCAGGGGTTTATTTACAGGGATAAATCATATGAATAGGCCCACCGTCCCTTTGAGAAAAAAAACAAATAATCAAATCCTATTTCCATTAGGAAAGCCAACTACACATTTCAGTAGCAACCCTTACTAACCCGGGTGGATAGCTAAGCTCATTCCACCCAAACAGATAGTATTGCTACGCACATAAAGTCTCTGTATACCGAAAACAAGGGTTTGGCTTATCTGTAAGTCCAACCGGCGATGTCACTGCTTCAGCACAGGTCTCTCAGCAGTGTCTCTCAGACTTCTTTTACCAGCCTCCATTAGCTGGGGAGCTCCTCTGTCTCATCCCTTCTCTGGGAAAAACTGTCCCTCCCCCCAGCGAAACATTATTTTGTGAGCGGCCTGTGCACTATTCCTGTGCACCCACCTCTTTGTCAAACATCGGCTCTTCCCTCCCCCCCTTTTTTTTCTTGCCTTCCAATTTAGGCATTTTCTTTTTGGGGTAATTACCAGGCCATCTGGGCCTGAAATACAAGAAAACTGGGGTGCACCTCACAATTATACCCAAATACCCAAAATCTAGTTGGAGTACAAAGTGGATGTAGATAGGCGGCAATGATGCACATAAATAATAAAATCATGCAATACAGCCGGTAACGGATCTCCCACGATCCTCACTCAGTATGAAGACACAATAAGGCGAGCGCAAGCCAGAAAAAACAGAAACAGCAAAATGTAAGTCACACAATAGCCTAAAATGCTAAAAATTGAATGGGTGATGGGAGGGGAAGCCACCTTTGTTGTGATGTGTATACACTCACACATGGCCATGTGAGTGATTTTGTATTACTTCCTTCCATCCTATTTCCCCTCCCATCACCCATTCAATTTTTAGCATTTTAGGCTAAGTGTGACTTACATTTTGCTGTTTCTGTTTTTGTTTTTTCTGGCTTGCGCTCGCCTTATTGTGTCTTCATCTGGGCCTGAAGACTGGTACCTCACTATCTCCTTGTCTTGTGCCATCTGTGCGGTCTTTCTCCTCTTACGATCACGGGCACACTTCTGTCTCATTCGCGGCTGTCTCTTCACAGTGACTGCCCTCATGGCAAGGAATCCACTTTGGGTCCCCTGGGCACTGCAGTATGACTGGATTCCCACTGTGCTACTCCATAGCACCTTGGTCTTCCCATCCTGTGCCTTGTGGAAAGTAGACTGTAGTAATGCAACAGTATTGTAGTCATTCTTCCTTGAGCGCCTCACTTACCTAGGCAGTTCAAGCTTTGTCATCTTATTTTCCAACTGAGCGGTGTCCCCAGTTCTCATGGTACCGTTGTCTTCACGGGCATTCGTTTCTGTGGGATACAGACGCTTGGGCTGGGCCAATACCTTTTTCTTCAACTTCAGCTGAGAAACCACCTGTTGGGCAGCAGTAGAGTCCAACATAGCCTCATGCACAGTCTTTAGGGCCTCGAGTATCTCGTCCAGGTCACGCTTTTGTTTCTCTGCCACCTGGCGGTCAGCACGCTCAGACTCCGGGTCCTTCCTCAGGTCATGAAGCTGTCCTTCTGCATTTCTTTTTTCACTTAGTGTAGCTGCCAGTTCAGCTTCTTTGGCGTTGAGTCGCGACTCCACATCTGCCAGCTGGTTTAGCGCAAGGTTTAAATCTGTTTCTTTTCCTCTATTTCTGACCTGCAACTGCCGGTGCTCCTCCCAGACCTTGTCCAGGTGCAGTCAGGCCTGCTCATTGGCCGTGTGGTGCAGCAGCTTGCGGGTATCGGCCATCTCGATTTCATAGCGCAATGTCAGGCAAGCCACCTGACGGACGGTCACCTCTTCCCTCTTGGAGAGCTGTATTTTCCGCTCAGCAATCTGCGTCTGCAGCTCTTCAATTTGATCCTGCAAGTCCCCTCTCAGGGCCTTCACCTCTTCCTGGTTTTTGCTCTTTTGGAGCTCTGCAGTTTTTGTCGCTAGGACCGCCGCTGCTTCTGTTTTCCAGGCCTCTTTCTCCTTTGCGCACTGACTCATGGAGATGGAGTTGCCTTTCTGCTTCTCCAGCTCCTGCTCCAGTCTCTGGACCTTCTTGCGCTCCCTCTCATATAGAGTCACCTGGCATCTAAGCTCCGCCCCCAGCGATGCTCTTGTGGCGCACAGCGTGGCCCTCAGCTCCTCATGCTGTTCTGTGGAGACATACTGGGTACTCAGCCGTTAGCGTAGCACTCGCTGCTTCTCCTTGGTTGCTTGCAGACGTGTACGTAGCCGTTCCAGCTGGCTCTGCCATGGGTCCGCTGCTTGTGTGTGCTGCTCCAGAGAGACACGTTGCACCCTCTCTGGTTCGCTCAGCTCTTTGCACATGGTGGTAGCGGCAGCCTCTGTCATCTCTAGGCGTGTCGTCGTTCCCGTGACTATTGCGCCAAACGCTCTGGGCTGTAGCTCATCTCGGGTCTGGTGTAGGGTCATCGTCATCAGTTGCAAACTCTGCTTTAACCTAGCAATATTCTCATCATGGCTCCGCTGTAACTTTGGCTTTAAAGTAGCAATACTGGGCACACATTCTCTCTCATCATCGCCGTCATCAACCTGCCTGAAGGGACCGTCTTTGGTGTGTTTCCGCTTTTCACACCAAAAACATCCCGGGTGCAGTTCCTTTTGTGGGACCACGCCAGGATACTCATTCCTGAAAGGACATTGTTTTGTGTGGCCAGGCATATTACACATAAAACATATTGTATCCTCCATTTTCTACCTCCAGGTGTATTCTTCACCTTGAACTACTGGAGGCGCTATTTCATTTACACACAGCACTTGCTAGCTGCAAATTCACTCGCTTCAGAAAAAAAATTGGTTTTCTGCTTGAGTTCAGTACCTTTAAATCTTCTGACCCCTGGGTGCTATTGCATCTACACGTCACACATTATCTGTGCATGCTGTAAGCACAACTGGTCCTACACATTGGGACAAACTTTGCTTGCTTTCCACTTCAGTTGGGCGGCCATTTTAAATCCTCGCATTTATCTTCAAACCCACAGTTTCCACTGCTTCTGCCTTAGGGACTGCCCGCATTAAACTCCACCATATTGTGATGCCGACACTACATTGCAGTCTCTTTTGTCCCAAATGAAGCAGGAAACACTGTACTTTTTAAGCAGGGGTTTATATACAGGGATAAATCATATGAATAGACCCACCGTCCCTTTGAGAAAAAAACAAATAATAAAATCAAATCCTATTTCCATTAGGAAAGTTAACTACACATTTCAGCAGCAACCCTTACTAACCCGGGTGGATAGCTAAGCTCATTCCACCCCCCAAAGAGATATTATTGCTACGCACATAAAGTCTCTGTATACCGAAAACAAGGGTTTGGCTTATCTGTAAGTCCAACCGGCGATGTCACTGCTTCAGCACAGGTCTCTCAGCAGTGTCTCCCAGACTTCTTTTACCAGCCTCCATTAGCTGGGGAGCTACTCTGTCTCATCCCTTCTCTGGGAAAAACTGTCTCACAGTGCCTTGCTGCTTCCATACTTTTAAGGCACTTCCTGATTAATTAGCCAGCAGGTGAACAGCCAAGCCAGAGAGGATTAACTCTATGAGAGCTGCAAAGTCATATAACAGCCCTATTCAGCCCCTAGAGGACAGCGATGGCACCGCAATATCTATATATATATATATATAGAAAGAGTATACGTTACCATCCGAGGACTGATAAAGTTCCTACTGTGTGCTGTCTCTACTTTATCAGTCCTCGGATGGTAACGTATATTCTTTCTATTTATTTTTAAGGGACAAGCACCAGGCCTTATTATTATCTTTACTAGGAGTGCTGATTCTTGCCTATATATATATAATATATATATAGTGTGTGTGTGTGTGTGTGTGTGTGTGTGTGTGTGTGCTTAGGTTAACATGTATAGAACAAACAGTATGAATAACGGGCGCAGATAAATTATTCAGTAGTTAATAAATGTAATACACAATGTGTCTCGGAAGGTGTTCAAGGTAGTAACAAAGTCCCAATTTTCTTTGATCCTAAAGAGAATGAAAAAGAGAACCACAATAGTGAAGTATGAAACAGCAACTTTATTTAGAGATAGCAAATTGGCTACTTACAACATAGCGGATACAATCAGGCAGTGTGGGTGTATGTCACCTCACTGACAATCATCATACAAATCAGCTGGCTCCCTCTCCGCGTGGAATCCTCCGGGACTGGAGTTCTTAACTCCTGCAGTGTTGTTTTGCTCTGCTTGATCGGGCGCTGTTCTGATGTTGGAATCCCTCATCCGACTATCACGGTCATGTGGCTATAATGTCAGACACCAATGTCCAAGGCAGTGACAGCGCGTTCGTAACACACAAACTAAAAAACTGTCCTTCGTTCTTTAGAGCCGAACAACTGATCCGTAGCTAGATATAGCACTAAGCATATAAAAGTACTTAAGGTAAATGCACAATAAGAAAAGAACCCTACGCGTTTTGTTCCTAGCATGGGATCTTCGTCAAATAAAACTCTATGCGCACTCAAGTTAAAAACACATATAGCCACATCGCCCTTGGTTAATTGAGAACAAATACACCTGAAAATTCAGGTTTGCTATAATGCTCAATCAACCAAATAACATGACTTCAAATATGCATGAAGACATATATACAAACATAATTAGACAATTGTACTAAAAAAGCCTAACAATTTTAATAAGTATACTGTAATTATACAATAAAATTAGTAAAATATATATTTCTAAATAAAATAAAAAGGTTTAGGGCATAATTAAAATATATAAATAAATCAAAAAAGAAAATGCACATAATAACGGAAAGACCAGCTGGAACAACTCAGAATCATATGGGAGTTATATGTAACTGATAAAAATAAGGAATGTACAAACTGGATGAAATTACTCAATGAGGAGTAGGATAAATCACACTATATTAAGAAATGCACCCAAGTCGATTTCAGCATTTAATCCAAAAGGGACAAGGGTTTTCATAGTGGGTATCCACTTTGTTTCTAATCTTGAAATTTCATTAATTGTATCTCCTCAACTCCAGTTTGGAGCAAGTTTTTAAATTCCTATACAAAACATTTTGGTCATGACATTCTTTAAAATGTTTAGAAAGACTGTGCTGAAGCAGTCCTTTTTATAGATTGGTGATATGCTCAGCAAACCTAAGTTTTAATTTTTCTAGTTGTTCTGCCAATATATTGTTTGTTGCAAGGACACCGGATCAAATAAACTGCATTACTTGTATCGCAACTGATAAAGCTCTTAATATTAAATTGAGCTTTTGTTTTAGTAGATGAAATACGTTTGACCTGTATATTCTCATGTGGGTTCATTTGACACATTTTGCATCTCAAACACTTTCACATCTAAGAATGTATGTGTGCCTATGTTGTTTTTATTCTCTTTAAGGCAACTAGGGGATACTTTATGTTTTAAACTGTCTGCCTTAGTGAAAATAATTTGAGGGCTGGAAGGTAAATGGTTTTGCAATATGGGGTCTTTCAAAACCAAATGCCAATGCTTTTTAAGCACCTTCCGTATTTTAGGTACTAAGGCATTATACTGTGGAACACATACTGAATTGTTCCATCTTTAGATTTGAAATCCAAAACTTTTTCAGTTTTTTTATACGTTAATAGTTCTTGCCTATCAAGATTTGTAGCTTTATGAAAAGCTCTATTAACTATAGTACTACTGTAATTTTTAGATTTACATTTTTCCATAATTGTCCAGGCCTGTTCTTCAAATATTTTGATATCACTACAGTTATGTCTCATCTTTCTTAGCTTGCCATAAGGTATATTTTCCAACCATTTAGAAAAATGGTTGCCTTCTGCGTCAATGTAATTGCAACAGCTTACTGGTTTATGAAAAGTCTTGGTACAGATACCCCCATTCTCAACATAAATCAACAGATCCAGGAATTCTAAACGTGATTTACTAAGATTGTGAGCACATTTTAAATTAAAGTTATTATTATTTAAATAATCAATAAACAATAATAAAGTGCTGTAATCACCCTCCCAAACAAAAGACATCATCTATATAACGTTTCCAGAGCACCAAGTTAGCGCCGAACTCATGCTGAGACCAGATATATTGTTCTTCCAATAATCCCATTAAGATATTAGCATAGTTTGGCACAAACTTGGTGCTCATCGCTGTTCCCTTTATTTGCAAGTAGATCTGATCACTAAACCAACAAAAATTGCGTGTTAGTGTAAAAACATAATAGTACTAATAAAAAAAATCTATATGTGCAGAAGTGAATGTGCCCTCTTTCTCAAAAAAATATTGTTCTGCTAAACACCCTTGTGTATGTTAAATTACAGTGTACAGTGAAGACACATCAGAAGTGACTAGTGTATAGTTAAGTTTTTCATCTACTAAAACAAAAGCTCAATTTAATATTAAGAGCTTTAACAGTTGAGATACAAGTAATGCAGTTTATGTAATCCAGTGCCCTTGCAACAAACAATATACAGTGTGTATATATATATATATATATATATATATATATATATATATATATATATATATATATATATATATGGGAGGTGCTCACCAATAATTACTTAATTATCTGTCCCTGAAATGCAGCCACAAGGTCTTCAACTCCACAAGCGCTAAGTAGATATCAAATGAGAACAAAATGACCAGGAGACAAAAAGAAGAAAACAAATATAGGGTACTACAGTATGCCTGTACAGTTGCAAAGATTGTATCTGTGATTGGTAACAAATTCACATTTTATAGGATAAAGTAATGCATGTCTCCAAACAATCGTTGGAACTGGAATCAGAGATATTCTGTGTATGCCCAATCCACAGAGTGTCAGAGTTAGTATTCTTCTCCTGGGAAAAACATGGAGGAAGTCGCAATAAAGAAACGCATAGGGTCTGCGTTTTTCCCAGGAGTTACATACCAAATAAGGACAATCAAGTGCAAACAGATACAGAAGTAATGAGGGCCCTGCTCGTGAGAGCTTACAGTGTAGAGTAGGAGTGGCCTGGTTTTAAGGATATCTTTGCTTCAGCACAGACGACTCAATCAGTGGCCCAGTCATTGACTGAGCTACTGATTGAGCCACCTGTGCTGAAGCATCCTGAAAACCTGACCTGTTGGTGGCCCTTGAGGACTGGAGTTGGCCACCCCTGCAATAGCTGATATCTCAAGAAAGCGGGACATCTCTGGAGCTGAGACTACTGCAATTTGGCTACAGGGGAACTCCTGGTCCAGGTAATGAAAGACAGATTTAGTAGACAAAATGACTGTATGCTGCTTTAATACCTACTTTAATAAGTATTAAAACAGGAAAATTGTAGTCATGAGAGCAGCTACATATATTTCTTCTAAATTAACAATATACTGTAATGGAAATTTGACATTATGTTTGAGTTTTGGCTTCAGTCGGCTTTTAGTCATTGGAATTTACTGATTCTATATTGTCATTTTTAAGGAGCTCTGCCATTCTGCGCCTTGGTTAATGAGGATAAGTCTATTTTCATATTTTTAGAAGTTGAAAGTTTCCACTGTAAACGAGAAAGAATTCCCAAATTGTTAATACAGTACGAACAAGTCCAATCTTTGAATATCATGATATGGGATCTGCTGCTACAGTTCTGAGAAAAAGAAGTCAGGTTTAGATTTAATATTTATTAATAAGTGCCTCCATATTCAGTGTAAAGGTTTAATTTTCTGGCAAGAATTTTCCAAATCAGTTAAAACAAATAAAATTAAAAGTAATATTAGGCATTACTGGCCAAATCTAGTCATATTTCAGTTATTCAAGGGGTTGATCACCAAGTATAAAACCTACCACTAAAATTATTAGCACTTCATGTCTAAACTCGTATTAACTATACTAATGCCATGAAAAGAGTACTGGTGTTTTGGGGGTCATAACATGTCTGCCCCATAGCAAATAAAAATGAATTTACATCTAAATTACAATAAATAATTCAGCTGTAAATATAGAAATGTGCAAGAAAAGCAGTTAAACCCTCTCAGTTAGTATTTCTGTCCGGTTGTTAATAATGTAATAATCACTGTTTAGAGTTTCTAGGTGATCCCAATAAAAATGGAGCCAGAACTAGAAAAAGGAGCTTGTTTCCGCCAACTCAAGAACTTCTAAACCTGCTGTATTGATCTGTTGGGCAGCACTCTTTAGACATCCTTCTGAAAAAGAGAGGGAGAAAGCTATTGTAAATGAAATCTATTTGTCTAAAAAAGGACATGGACGCGTAGGAGGGAAAATAAAGGGTAGTGATGCTATGTACCTCTTTATACTATCAAACATAGACTTCGGCATAGACATAATGTAATTCTATGTGCAGTTCTGTTATATAATCACTTTCTAAAAAGATGTCTAACCTTTTTTTTTTAAAGATATCTGTTGTATCTGCCATCACAGTCTCCATGGGTAATGAATTCCACATTGTAATTGCCCTTACTGTAAAGAACCATTTCCTTTGTTGCTGTTGAAATCTCCTCCTCCAAACTTAAGGGATGACCCTGTGTCCTTTGTACTGTGCTTGGGATGAATAGTACTTTTTAAAAGCTCCTTGTATTGTCTCCGAATATATACAGTATGTATATAGTTATCATATCCCCTCTTAGACGCCTCTTTTCCAATGTAAACAAATCTAATTTATCTAGCTTCTGTGCATAAATAAGATTATCCATCCCCTTTGTACTTTCTCTAGTTCCATAATGTATTTTCTACGGAGTAGTGCCCAAAATTGTACTCCATGTTCAAGCTTAAACATCTCAGCTTAAACTTTGCTGCAGTTCTGTGAGTTTCAGTTTGACTTGAGAGGACTTTCAATAGGAGCAGTTAGGAAGCAGTTACTGTACATGACACATATTATTAAAAGATGTGTCAAACTCTGTATTAGTGCACATTGTTTCTTCACATTTTACTGGTGTCAAATCTGCCAGGTACAATTTCCCGGTATATAACATAGTCAGATGAAGTTTTGTTTTGTAATGAAAATGAAGTCAAGGTCTTGATTTTGCTAGCATGCAATAAGAGCGCCCCAATCTGATTAATTGCAGGGGTGGCAGACTACATGCCTAGGGTCCCCAGTAATAGGTGTGTTAAGGGTTAAAGGGGGTAGAATGAAGGTAGGCGAGATATGAGGTGAGAGGTTGTCTGAAAGGTGGGGGAGGTCTTGTATGTTATGTTTTGTATCACTTACTGTTCCGGCCTCTCTTTTCAGACTGCCTTGTGGAAAAAGCCCCACCATTCCTCCCTATATATTTAGGTTTTGGAGTGGGTTATTTGCCCAGTGATAGGTATCTGTTTTGTAAGGAGTTCGAGAAGGGTTAGCATCTTGGGTGCTGTGTCAATAATAAAAGTTCTTAATGCCCATCCTTATTCTATCTGCATATCCACAACTATATACAGGCATACCCCGGTTTAAGGACACTCACTTTAAGTACACTCGCGAGTAAGTACATATCGTCCAATAGGCAAACGGCAGCTCACGCATGCGCCTGTCAGCACGTGCTGAACAGCAATACCGGCTCCCTACCTGTACCGAAGCTGTGCGCAAGCAGGGAGACTATAGAGCCTGTTATGAATGTGTTATTTACATCCGTTCTGCACGTATATGACGTTTGCAGTACAGTACATGCATCGATAAGTGGAAAAAAGGTAGTGCTTCACTTTAAGTACATTTTCGCTTTACATACATGCTCCAGTCCCATTGTGTACGTTAATGCGAGGTATGCCTGTATATATATATATATATATATATATATATATACATGTAGAGGTATCAGTACCGTGTTAGCCGAGCTTCAATAATCAAAAAATAAATAGATGATACCGTTCTTTGGCTAACAAAATGCTTTTATTTGTGCGAGCTTTCGAGATACACTGATCTCTTCTTCCGGCGATGTTACAAGCATTCTTTCATCATTTCTTATACTCTGTTAATTAAGGCCAGGTGATCTGCACCTGGCTTCATTTGCAAAACTTTCCCTGGGCCTTTAACCCTTAGTAGGGATGGGTATAATTGGCATGTATCTCCCATCCACAACTTCACCACCTTTCCGCTCACTATATATATATATATATATATATATATATATATATATATATATAATCCTCTTCAGACCTTGTCGATCCACTGCTGGATGAAGGCTTCCAAAATGATCTTTCACGTACTGTGGTTACAGTCTCTCTTCTCCACGTTGTCCAACAAATTTTCTGATTTCATCCTCCAATCTTACTTTTGATCGTCGTCTTGGTCTTTTTTTTTTTTTGTATCAATCTTTTTTTATTGGCAGCAACAAATAATACAGACATGGATACAGGAGTGTCATAGGCACATGACAGCATTTCTTAACTGGGTACAACAGTATGTTGGCCAATGGAAATTATGGTTGGGGGGGGAAAGGTGGGGGATGGGAGAAGGGGGCGGGAGAGGAGGAGGGGCAGACAAACGTGGGGGGGGAGGGAGGAGGGGTGTCGTGGGTCTCCGACCTCATCTTCCGCCTGTGTTTGATATCTCCAACTTTATCGTAGACCTAAGCCCTGCGGACCGATCCAGGGGTCCCAAGTGTTCCAGAACTGTGGCATTTTTTTGTGGAGCATAGCGGTGAGCTTTTCCATTGTATTGTATTGTATTGTATTGTATTGTATGTCTTTATTTATATAGCGCCAAAAGTGTACTTAGCGCTTCATCTATTACTTCATCTATTCTTCTGATTACCGTACTTCTCGCGGGGGCCTTAGTCTGCTTCCAGGCCGCCACGACCGAGCATCTAGCTGCAGTCAGAATGGATGAGACCAGTCTGCTCAGGGGAGAGGGGAGGTCGTCAATAGGTTTGCTCAGCACAAAGGTCAGGGGGTCTAGGGGGAAAAGAAGCCCCGTGATCTCTTGGAGAAGCGCCTGGATCTTAGTCCGGAACCTCTGGATCTCTGGACACGACCACCAAATGTGGGCTATGTCACCCTTTTGACCACATCCTCTCCAGCACAGGTCAGGTGTGCCGGGGAAGATCTGGCTCAGCCTAGCCGGGGTCAGGTACCACTGGAATAAGATTTTGTAAATGTTCTCTTTTGTCACTGTACAGATTGAAGTCTTTGTGGCCAACTCCCAAATATCCTCCCACTCGTCTCTATCTATTGGTATGTTAAGGTCTTAGGACCATTTTTGCATATAGTGGTGGGTCGGGGGGTCGGTTGCCGACTCCATCCCCCTATAGATCTCCGAAATTAGGCCTCTCTGGTAGGTGCTTTTAATGCATAGGGATTCAAATCTGGTTAGTGGGGGGAATTTGGAATTTTTGGAGAGTGATAGTAGAAAGTGCCTAATTTGCAGGAACTTGAACAAATGGAGATCTTGGGATTGGTATTTGTCCCGGAGTTCCTGGAAGGAGAGAATCTCCTCTTTCCTCAGCAGATCGGCAACCAGCCTTATACCTAGACCTTGGAATTGGTCAAATTGCTTTTTAGAACACCCAGGTGGGAAGTGTGGGTTTCCAAAAATTGGGGTGAGTTGAGACGGGGTAGCTACCAGGCCATACTTCCCTTTGCTCTTAAGCCAGACGTCCCATGTGCATCTCATTGCCCCTAGATCAAACCTCCATGGTACTCCTTCTCTTCCCCCCGGGGACCATAATTGGACCCGGAGGGGAATGGGAGCTGCATAATGTGATTCTATTGCTAGCCAGCAGGTGGAGGCCGGGTCGTAATTCCAAACTACAGCCTGCTTCAGCTGGGTCGCAAGATTGTATCTGACCACATCGGGTACCCCCAGACCTCCGTTCGTTTTTGGGGAGAGCATCACCGCTCTTGGGACCCTTGGTCTCCTATCGTTCCAGATAAATTGGAACATTAGGGCCTGAATATTTTTTAGGGCTGCCAGTGGGACGACTACGGGAAGGGTTTGGAAAAAATAAAGTAGTCTCAGGAGGACATTCATTTTAATAGAAACTATTCTTCCAAACCAGGAAATTTGGAGCTTTTTCCACAATTCCAGATCTTTTTTTATTTGGTCAAACAAGGGGGGGGGGTAATTGTATTGGTATAGGGACCCGTAGGTGCTTGAGATTCTAACTCCAAGGTATTTGATGTGAGTGGTACTCCACTTACATTTATAATTAGATTGTAGGAGTGTCCACGTCGGGACAGGAAGGGATATGTTAAGGGCTTCTGACTTATCCATATTAACTTTGTAGTCAGAAACTGTGCCAAATTGGTGTAATAATCTATGGAGATTGGGAAGGGAGGTATGGGGGTCGAAGAGGGTCAGAATCACATCGTCTGCAAACAGGGAAATTTTGTATTCTTTTTCGGCTATTCGAATCTCTTTAACACTTTTATCTTCTCTTATTTTGGCCGCTAGCGGTTCTATGGTTAGAGCAAATAACAGTGGGAGAGCGGGCAACCCTGTCTGGTCCCGTTTCCGATGGTGATTGGGTCCGAATAGCCACCAGAAATCTTAACATATGTTGTTGGTGTAACGGTATTTCTGAACCGGCCTGACCCACCCAATCTCACATTGGCCCCTGTGGTCTAACCGGCCCCCATTACAGTGTGGTAGTGTCTGGTGGTGCACCTGTTGGCAACAGGACTCCTGAGTCTCCCGCATGATGGTGTGTGGGGAGGACCCGTCCAGACAGGCAGCTGAGGTAGTGTGCTGAGTCTCACCTAGTTCCAGTGCAGCGCCTCCACCTCATCAGGGTCCCTGCGTCCGCAAGGGGATGATCCTGTTGAGGAACTCCTCCGTGGTGCTCCTCTCTGTACATTCACTCCACACATGTACACGAAAGGGTTTGTGAATGAGAACATCTTTATTGGTTGATGTGGGCTAGCTGCCCCTCGCAGTATATTCTTAGCCACTCATTCTGCCGTCAGTGCCTCCCTTTAAAAGGTGTATCTTCTCCTTAATTAGGGATTCCCTATCCCCGCAGGGATCACGCCCTGTGCCAGGTCCCTGGACACAGTCTCCTCTCAGTTACTATAACATAACTAGAACTCTTATTAACTCAGGCTAGTACTTGAACTTGAACTAGATGCAGATCTCTGACAGAACTAACTTTAGACTCAGTGCTGTGCCTTATGTATACTCTGGAAGCTGACACACCTCTGACATCACTAACCATGGAGTCAGAGCATGTGACTACTCCCATCCATACACAGGGCACCCCACCAGGGTGTGAGGGCAAACCTCCATAATTACTGCTGGCATGCCCACAACTTACCAGGCCTTACTGTCAGCAGGAGAGATGACTGTAGCCATTTTACATGACCGCTACATTCTCCCCCTGGTGAATCCCATCGTCCTCGCTGGGACCTAAATTTGTATACCCTTTTCCAGGAAGCACTGAAATACAACACATAATTGGTTAACTTTTCATACAAATCTTCATGGTATATAACAAAAAAATGACTACAGTACATTCCGCCAAGCCCGCCCCGACCAGCAGCCAGGAACCCGCGTAATGTATTAGTACCCCCTAAAAATAGTGATTTGGGTCAGGTTTCTTGACCTCTCTTCCGCCCATGTCTATGACCGTGACGTGATAGTGCCTAGGCAGTCCCCTCTCAGGCCTATATGTCACCCGGTGCTTATAAATGTTTCTGCCAATGCCCCATACACGCACTAAGTGCTCTATGCGCTCCTCGGCCTTCTTCCCTATCACGGAACTCCCTCTTCCTACTAAGTGCATTTCAATGGCCTCCCTAAGCCACCTATCCCGGTTGTCCTCTATCTCATCCATGAGAGGCTCAGGGACATACGGGTACTCCAACCCATGGGATGATTTATACCGAGCCATTATGGTTCTCTCGGCCCTACTTATCCTAGTCAGGTCAGCCTTACCTGCCCTCCCAGGCAACACCCATGATAGGGGCTCATCAGGGTCCACGGGGTCTGATAGGATGCTAGGGCCCATGGGTTCTATCTCCCTATTCTCGATCTGCAGCCACCGCTCCTGCAACTCTCTGTCCCTCTGTTCAGGTGTGAATTCTCCCACAGCCCACCAGTAATCCACTACATCTTCTCGCCGGATGAGGAACCGAGTGCGGTCCATCCAGGCGGAGTACCCTTCGAATAGTGGGGCCCACCAACGGTTCTCTCTGAATCTATTTGACCTCCCTGACTCCCTGTCATCATCTATAGAAAATATCTCAGATGACCGTGCCGATCGCGGTAGAGACCACCTGGAAGACCCCGGGGCCTTTATCACTGGCTCGGGTGCTGTCGTGACCACTCTCAATTCTCCCCCTCCCCGAGAATCACCCTCCGTAGCGCCACTGCGCTGTCTTTCCCCAGTCCGTCTCCCTTCTCCCCCTGATGATATGTCCACAGATTCCAAACTAGGCGGGCAACCCGGGGACCGTGTGATTGGGGCAGGGGTTTTAGCTAGGGCGTGGGATTGGGCGGATGGGCAAGAAATTGGACCCCACGGGGTTACGACCCGTTCCTGGCTGTCCGTAGACTGGTCCAATGAGGATATCTCACCCTCCTCAGTCCTTGGATCGCCCATCCAACTCCTGGGCCTTGTAGGTGATCAGGGACCTTCCCCCGATCGCCGAAGCGTCGCTGCATTCTTCCTCGGGGTTCCGCTGTCGCCACCGGAAGTGATGTCCTCCCCGGAACCGGAAACACCGTCATCGCGGGTTGGACCCCCATTCGGGATCTCTTCTTCAATGACGACATCCGGAAGCTCCGGCGTCGTCCTCACCGGAAGTGATGCCGTCTCTCCACGTGCGCCTGCGGCCTGGCATGGCCTCTCCGCTCCTACACCGTCTGCTGGGGCAAAGTAAGTGAAGGGACTCCTCTTACCCGTCCGCAGGGGTGCCGGCGTCTCTCGTCCGTTGCCGCCACGTTCTGAGGCGGAGGGACTCCGTCTCTCGGCTCGCCGATCTGCGGGGGACGTCCTGTCTTTCTGACAGCTGCTGGTACCAAGGGGTGTCGTCCTCCCCGGTTCTATCCTGGGCCTCGATGTCACCTCCGCCAGTTCACGGAGATCCTCGTCCGAGTATTCTCCCTTCTCGGTGCGGTCAGGAGGTGACCCGACTGTCTCGGTTGCGGCCGACCCAGCCGACTTGACCGGCTCCAGTCCCCTTTCTCCGGGACTCGCACGTCCTATCCACAGTGCGCCAGGGGACTCGGCGGCTCGCCTAGCCTGGTCCCCCGGGGGGTCAGCCGATTGTATCGGTATAAATGTTGGCATAGGCCATAAGTACAGTGTCCCGCAATGTGGGCAACGTGCTGCCGTGTTGACCGTGCCTCCGGGCAGCCCGCATTGTAGGCAGAGCCCGACCACCGTCTCGGTGTTAGCCACCCTTATTACTAGTAGCCCGCCGGGTACTGAGTAGGGCTGAGTGGAGACCATAGTTCCCACAGCGGAGGGGCAGGCCAGGGACCACTTTCAGTGTGGGTCTCTCCAGGTCAGTGGTTCCTCGCAACTGACCGGTAGAAGCTTCTGGGCCAGCCACTTCCTGCTTCGGCTCCTCCTTCCACTGACATAGCTGGAACCCGCCCCCAGGGGTTGCAATTATGGGCGGGTCCCACAGGGGAATATCATGCCCCTTAATTAAGGCCGCGCCTCTCTCAGTCCTGGTGGGCGCGGTCTGCGTTTTCGCGCCAGTTTCCTCCTCAGAGCTGGATTCTTTTCCCGCGGCTAGTTCCCGCCTTCTTCTTGCAGCAGCTTTGCGTGCAAAATATCCCTCTTTCTTGCAAATCATTTCCGCGGCCGGAACTACTTTTTGTAGTGGCGCCGTCTGGATATCAGTCCCTGGGCCCAGTGGGTGCATTCCCACAGGCCATAGTTGAAAGTCACTCCCCCTGGTGGAAATCAGGGGAGGGTCCCATAGACTAAGCGGTTGACTCAGCACAGGGGCCGAGTGAGTCACTGTCCATGAAGGCGCAGCCATAGCTTTCGCGCCATGCCCCCCATCAGGGCGGGGCTCTGCTGTTCGCGCCATTCCCGGCCAGCTCTTTGCAAGTTCTGCATCAGCCATTTCTTCTGTGACTGTCCCATGCGGTTTCCCTAGCAAGCGGGAACCGCCATTTTTGTTGGCTTTTAAGCCCAAAAAGTCATTTTGTTTGCTCTCCTCGCGGGGTTCTCCCCCAAATATTACAATTTCCTCACATTCTTCAAGGGTGGCCCCTCGGTGTCCCAGACAGGATAAAAACGGGGCAGCCACAGCCTTCGCTCCGCTCCAGAGCAGACTGGTTAACGATAACTCGGCGACAGTTTGCTCTTCAGTGGGGTGCACGCCACGGGTGCCCTCCCCATCAGCCTCTGGTCGCCATTTTGTGTTCTCCGCACCACGCGGATCCTCCATTCTCTCGTAACAGTTATCGTACATGGGACTCCACTCTGCGGGGCAGCCTCCACATCAGTACAATAAAGAGTTGCTCAGATGCACCACCACATGTGTACCTGAACTAGGCTGAACTCATGTTGCACTACCTCAGGCTAGGCTCACTCTCTCAGTGTCTGCTGTGTCTCCTTCCTCCCAGTCTGTGCTCCCTATGGTAAGTGTCTGGAATGGGCTAGGTACTCTGGCTCTGCCATGCAGTACTTGGGGCGTCTACCTCTCTTGGTCAGCCTAGCGCAGACCCTCTCCAGGATTCCTGACCAAGTTACAGGCTATCCCTTCTGGCGTCCTACCAACTAGCACTGCCTCAAAGTGACTCGGTCAGCTATAGCCCGGCTCCAGACCCCTCACTCCTTTCAGGCCCCTAGGTTGTCCCTGCGAACTGACAATATCCCGTCAGCCCCCTGACCACCCCTAGGTCCGTCCCTACGCAGCACAAAGTGGCAGCAGACACTCTCCCTGTTTCCCAGTGTGCCTAGCTAGAGCCTGTCCTGATGACAGATCTGATCTCAGCAGCTCGCCTCCAAATGTAACGGTATTTCTGAACCGGCCTGACCCACCCAATCTCACATTGGCCCCTGTGGTCTAACCGGCCCCCATTACAATGTGGTAGTGTCTGGTGGTGCACATGTTGGCAACAGGACTCCTGAGTCTCCCGCATGATGGTGTGTGGGGAGGACCCGTCCAGACAGGCAGCTGAGGTAGTGTGCTGAGTCTCACCTAGTTCCAGTGCAGCGCCTCCACCTCATCAGGGTCCCTGCGTCCGCAAGGGGATGATCCTGTTGAGGAACTCCTCCGTGGTGCTCCTCTCTGTACATTCACTCCACACATGTACACGAGAGGGTTTGTGAATGAGAACATCTTTATTGGTTGATGTGGGCTAGCTGCCCCTCGCAGTATATTCTTAGCCACTCATTCTGCCGTCAGTGCCTCCCTTTAAAAGGTGTATCTTCTCCTTAATTAGGGATTCCCTGTCCCCGCAGGGATCACGCCCTGTGCCAGGTCCCTGGACACAGTCTCCTCTCAGTTACTATAACATAACTAGAACTCTTATTAACTCAGGCTAGTACTTGAACTGGATGCAGATCTCTGACAGAACTAACTTTAGACTCAGTGCTGTGCCTTATGTATACTCTGGAAGCTGACACACCTCTGACATCACTAACCATGGAGTCAGAGCATGTGACTACTCCCATCCATACACAGGGCACCCCACCAGGGTGTGAGGGCAAACCTCCATAATTACTGCTGGCATGCCCACAACTTACCAGGCCTTACTGTCAGCAGGAGAGATGACTGTAGCCATTTTACATGACCGCTACATTGGATTTTGGTAGAGGGCTCTAACGCCCTCCAGGAAGGGGCCGCTGAAACCGAACTTCAGCATTGTTTGATCTAGGAAGGACCATTTGATTATGTCGAACGCTTTTTCTGCATCGAGACTGAGAATGATTGCTTTGGTTCCTGTGAGGTGCACATGGTCGATGATATCCACAATTTTGCGGGTGTTGTTAGAGGCCTCTCTGCCTGACACAAAGCCTACTTGGTCCGCTTGGATGAGACGGGGGAGAATTGGGTTAAGCCTGTTTGCCAAGATCTTGCTGTAGATTTTGAGATCGGTATTTAGTAGTGATATTGGTCTATAATTACCGCAGAGGAGGGGGTCTCTGCCCTCCTTGTGGATAATGGCTAGATTTGCTGCGGTAATAGTGGAGGGGATCGGTTCTCCCTGTAGGAAGGAGTTAAACATATCGAACAGGTAGGGGGAAAGAGTCGGCAAAAATGTTTTGTAGTTAGAGTTGGAGAATCCGTCAGGACCAGGTGTTTTGGCTAATTTAGGGGAGCCAATGGCTCCTGCTAATTCTTCTTGGGAGATTTCCTTATTTAAGTTTTCTAGTTCCTCATTAGAGAGGGAAGGGAGTTTACATTGCTGTCGTCTTGGTCTTTTAATCTCTCTCGGAAGCCATTCGAGTACCATTTTTGTCCATCAATGGTGATTTCTTCTTGCTATGTGTCTGGCCCACTGCCAGTTTAATTTCTTCCTTCTTTGTGATCTCACAGACTTTTGTTTGGTTTTGAACCCATTCATTATTTTCCCTGTCTCTATGGGTAATACCCAGCATGCATCTCTGCATACATTTTTGTGTTGTTTGAAGCTTATATATAGATGGTAAGATACATATATAAAATAACAAAAGGGATAGGCACACCATAAATATGTATTATTGGCCCAACATTTCAGCTACCGTTTGAAGCCTTTATCAGAGGGTAGCCAAAACATTGGGCCAATAAAATAAATGGTATTACATATTTATGGTGTGCCTATCCCTTTGTTATTTTTGTACAGTACCTTATAGCAGCACCCTCTCTGGTAGTTTGACTAAGTGTGTTCCCCAATCCCTTCCCATTAATATATATATTGTACAAACTCATTGCAATGCAGTCCCTCCAAAACCCTGCAAAGTCACCCACCTCACTTCACCAATCGCCTCCACTGTCCCTACTGTAAGACCCATCACCATGCCACAAAAAAGACTAAATCCAGAGATGTGACCCCCAACCCATGCCCACCAACCAAGCAAGCTCTCAATGCACCTAACCCATAACCTGACCATAATGTTCCCACACTGCCCACCAATCAAGCAAGCTCTCAATGCACCAAACCCATAACCCGACCATAATGTATCCTCCCCTGCCCACCAACCAAGCAAGCTCTCAATGCACCTAACCCATAACCTGACCATAATGTTCCTACCCCTACCCACCAACAAAGCAAGCTCTCAATGCACCTAACCCATAATCTGACCATAATGTTCCCACCCCATACCCACCAACAAAGCAAGCTCTCAATGCACCTAACCCATAATCTGACCATAATGTTCCCACCCCTACCCACCAACCAAGCAAGCTCTCAATGCATCTAACCCAAACCTGACCACAATATTCCCACCCCTACCCACCACAGTCATATTAATAATTACTATAAAATGTTCCATACGTATCCCCACCATTGTTTTACTAACTAGTGTACAGTGCCCTGGATAAGGACGCTATATAAATGCTGTTATAAATAAATACATGAATAATGCAATGCTTTGCTGTGCTCTGGCTCTCAGGTAACCATGTTGCTGCTTGGAATTATTTGTCAGAAGCAACTGTTCCTGAATTGCTCAGCATAACAATGTTTTACTGGGCCCTCCAGTATAGAAGGAGTTAACATACTTTAGTTTATTAAAAGCTTCAGGTTTCGGGACATGCCACCTCACTGATAAATCTTTTGATTGTAACCAAATTAGAAATCTAAAGTCATAATTACATGTATTTTTTTTTTAATTGTACAAATGGTGAGTCGATTAAAAAGTAAAAAGTCTGCCGAATTTTAATTAGCACTCTGATAGCATCATGTTGTTTAATTAGTTTGTAAAAGGTAATTAATTTCATGGCAATTAACTTTTAGAGTGCTTATATGACAAAGCTGGTACTGCACAGGCTCCGGCAAGCTACAGGCCCTATTGATATATCAGATACGGCATGTCACAAATGTTCGTTTTCCAGGGATGATCAGGCTAACCACTCTAATGGTGCGGTCCTCTCCGGAGGCACGCTATCGCTGCCGGACCTCCAGCACTGTAAAGGTTAAAGGCTTTTTTAAACACTAACATGTTTTGTGACACCAAGGTACAGTAATAGCTATTTCGTGTGGCAAGTGAGAATAAAGGAGCATACAATTAAGCTATTATTATTATTATTATTATCGTTTATTTGTGATGCGCCAACATATTCAGGAACGCGGTATAATAGGGGTACAGAGATTTGATCATTACATAAAAAGAGTTACATACAAAAAAGGACAAACATACACAAACAGATACAAAGAGGTAATGAGGGTCCTGCCCCGGAGAGCTTACAATCTACAGGGAATGAGTGACAATGCTGAAACAAAAAGGTGAAGTGGTTGATCATTGTGGGATGGAGTATACTTCAGGTTGGAGTATGGCCCAGCCTGACAGCTGATTAAGGTTTGATGGTGGGGATGTTAGTGGGTGTTACACAGCATGGAGATTGGTCCAGACGCACAGCTGGTCCCAATGGGGTTGGAGGGGGGAAGGGGACGTTGGGCGTCGATATGGTCTCAGAACTGAACACCGAGCTCTAGGTGAGATCTTACCAATGATCTAGGAAGAGGCATCACTACCTCTCTCATTCTGCTGCTAATATCTGTCCCTACACAACCTAGTATCCTACTGGCTTTCCCCATTGCTTTGTTACATTGCTCGCCTACTTTTAAAGCTGAAGTTAAATCAATATCCTACATGTGTGTGTGTGTATATATATATATATCCGCTCTGTACTATGAGAAAATACTTGTAGCCTTTAAAAATGTTTTTTTTTTAATGCAACAGGCATTTTTGTTCTTATAGCAACCATATATAGTCACATCCCCTTCCCCTTCGGAAGCAGCATCACCTTTTTGAGCCCTGCCCTCTCTAGCAGTGAACCAATTGAATCTAGTGCCTACCTGATCACATGATCTTCCTCACAGAACTTTGGCCGTCAGTGCAGCAGAAGAGGACCCAGCAGAATTCCAGCGATCGGTCAAATGAGAACAGATCAATCAGCAACTTAGCTAATAATTTGTCAGTGTGTAGGTTGTATTAATACACATATGGAATGGAAAAAAAATATATATTCTGGTATATAAATATATATATATATATTTTTTAAACGGAAGCTTTAAGGCAGCTACGATAACTTTGCGTAGTTGTCATACTAAACAATCATTGACTTACCAATTCTGTATTGGGCAGAAGGAGCAGCTTGTGTTGCGTTTACAGCCAGCTCCTGCCTTTGGTACATACAAACTTTTATCTGGACTTTCGTGCATCACAATTTCAGTCCCAAAACGTAGATGTGTCGCATGTATGAAAACCATTAAGTAACTTCATACATGTGACGCTTAGGGGGTTATGTACTAGGGCAATTTTAGAGCAAAATTGGGAACAGTTGCATAATTTTTGTGTTGTGCCTCTAGGGAAGGAAATGGGCGAATTTATCTTCAAATATTTATTTTAAGTCCGCAAAAACATCCAGCATTTCGGCGGTCACTCCAGACGTTCTCAAGGACATTACAAAAGTCTGGAGTGACCGCCGAAACGTTGGATAGTTTTTCGGACTTAAAATAAATATTGGAAGATAAATTCTCCCATTTCCTTGCCTCTTCGTTGATACTGTATACTTGTCGGGTTATCAGCAAGACTGGAGCACTGGTAATTATGTATTGCACCCTCACATTACTGAAGTGTAAATATTGAGTGCTTTAATATGTATGTATATCTTTGTTTACATAGCACCATCCGTGGACATAGTGCTTCCCAGCAGTAATACACGTGACATGATAATATAACACATCATGGGAAAAGGTGCTCTAAAAATTAAAGTAACATTATAAATTGAATCCCTGCTCCAAAGAGCTTACAATCTAAGTTGTAAATGTGGAGAATGTGCAGAGAGAGAAGGAGGGTGTTCTCGGAAGTGTGTCTGCAATGGGCCAATGTCCGTGGGGGTTAAAGAGGTGTGTTTTAGTGGAGGGAGAGGTTGCCTGTCCTTTTTTCATATACCTATTTGCACCAAATGTATCAAGGACTTAGCAACATTTTTTCCCTGTGTGCGTCAGCTCCTTTTTTGAGGAGTCTCAAAAGTCGCAACAGGTTTGGTGAATTTTTGGAGCAACAAATTTTCCTGGGTGTTTTTCTGATTGCTACAGTTTTAATTAGAACTGACTAGTAAATATAAATGATTGGTATAATATTAATTATAATGGCCATACTTTCATACAGTATACAACATAGAATGTGTAGGGTATGGGCTCCGAATTCTTCCCCTTTACAATCTAATCATTCATGATGTGAGATGGAGCGGCTCAGTGAGTAAAGACACTGACTGGCACTGAGTTTGAAACCTGATTCAATTCCCAGTGTCAGCTCCTTGTGACCTTGGGCAAGTCACTTTATCTCCCTGTGCCTCAGGCACAAAAACATAGATTGTAAGCTCCATGGGGCAGGGACTGTGTCTGTAAAAATGTCTCTGTAAAGCGCTATGTATAACTAGCAGCGCTATACAAGAACAAACAATAATTATGATTAATTTTGAATGTCGCACGGAGATAAAGGGTCATATTTTTTAAGCAGTGCTAGGCTGCAATTCACCTTATTGCCCATTCAGGTGAATAGGCAACAAGGTATCTTATGCCTGTCACCAGGATCTGGGTACACACATTTCAAGGGCAGTATGTAAGGGTTCCAGTCCTGAGTTTTGCTGGAACTTGCCCTTATGTGGCCGTTACAGCCATCTTGGTTCCTGGCAAACCTCTTCCTGGACTTGGTAATTGCTGCAGCAGTTCCAGGGCTCTATATAGCAGTCATTTACATGCTATCCCATGTGTTCCTGGACCCTGTGAGTTCTTGATCCCATGCATTACCCTGTACCGGTGCGTTCCTCTGAACCCGTGTGTTCCCCTGTACCCGTGCGTTCCCCTGTACCCGTGCGTTCCCCTGTACCCGTGTGTTCCCCTGTACCCGTGCGTTCGCTGTTGCCAACCCCAACCACCACTCTTGGGCCGCCTTCCTTGACCCCAGTCTGTAGTCTGACTTTGCACCTTTGCCACCTGCCTTGACCTCTGCATGGATCACGTCGACAACTACTCTAACAGAACTCTGACCCCTGGCTCTGGTCGGTGATCATATACCCCTACCTTAGCTCTGCGGTCCTATCGGAGACGAGCATTGTTTTACAGTGACATTACCCATGTGCCATCCCTCTTTTAGTACTGTACTCGCCCTAGCGCACAATGTAATGTCCGTGATGAATTTCACATGAAAGGCCTGTAGTTTGTAGAATTTAATAGTGATAAAGTACCAGTTATAAATGGCTTCAACATTTACAATTTAAAAGACATTCGGAGGGGGGGGGGGGGGGGGCAATGGAAGAAACACCACCTGGTGGTATGGAAGTTAAGGGCCTTATTCAATATGGTACAAATAGGCTGATCACTGAGCGATCAGCCACTACAGACCATTTTGAATAAGACCCCAGAGACTAAAGGGGTAATTCTATACCGGCCAAAGCAGCCGTTTTCGACCAGAAATTCCCAAAGACTTCCATAGGGATTTTTGGCCCAACTTATCTCCAAGGGCTTCTTCAGCAGATATAGAATATGGTCATTCATCAATAAGGTCTGAAGCCATTGACTTGAATGCCAGGTTTCAGCTGATCGCATGAACGACGTCCTAAAATGGTTTGAGCAAAATATAGAAAATTAAGAGATTCAACAATTTTCCTGAAAAGTATTCATCAAGAGTTTGTCATCAATGTATAACATGGCTGGGTAGCAAAAAGGTTGTAGTATATAAATGGATGAGCACTTGTTCTTTATCTGCTGCCTATAGATACAGTATGTTTACTTTAATTAATGCATCAGAGAATAGTTTCCATATTAACAGCCTACATAGAAACATTGTACCAGTAACCTTGCAAACAAGATTTATGCAAAAGTTCCCCATTATCTTTTAGCATACAATGCTTCCACTGCAGCCAGGGACTCTGGGTAATGACATGCAAATGAGCACACAGTGCCACCTTTTGCTTCTTATCCATTTTAACAAGGGATCCCTATAAGCGTATGCCTGCTGCATTACACAGCTTTTCAGCACTGCCTGGGTGAAAGACGTGGATAACCAATAACCCTTCTCACAGACAGCAGTTACAACCTTTTGGGTCTCAGTGAGGCTGGTTATACTGGATTTGCAATGTGATGGGATAGGTTTCAACCACAACACCAAAGGGAATAGATAAGGGGTGATACTTTATCTGGGATAAAACAGATTTATCATTAAATGACTTTCATAGAGATCATAACAACTCTACAGTGAATCCATTTCCTGAGCAGCATTAACAGCATTAGATACCCTAGCTAATCCTTTTTACCCCTTCCCCCACTTTTTTTTTTTACATGGGTGGGATGTAGGGGGTCTCTGGAGCTGAACTACTTGTATTTCAGCATCGGGAACCTCCCGGTTACTGTGACATTTACCTGGGAATGTGCCACCAGTAGCAACATAATCATGTTTAGAGCTCAGCGCGTTAAGCAGGACATTAGCTTCCCCGTAGCCCGGTTTGTGTGAAAGATTTAAATACCAGGAAGTAACCAAGCACCTTCCCCAGGAAGTATCTCGGGAACTCCAGGGACCGCCTGCTTCCCATATATGTAACAAGAGGATGGATGCTCCTTTCAAATGACATTTAATAGCTACTTAAACTGCCTGGATTTTTTTTTTCATATTGGAGTAAATAATATATTTGGCCTCATGTGCTATGAATTCAATTTGTTGTTTTTTTTTGCTGGAGCTGTTTCTTTAATACCTTCTTTTTCTCCCTGAAAAAATACCAGCTGCCCCTTGCAATTGCTAAAAAATAAATTAAGAGATGACAGAGAGATCAGATAAAAATGTAAGCTACATTTTGAAATGTGTTATGGATTATTTACATGGTTATGAAAATGCCCTTTTAACTACACATTGTGAAATGAAAAAGCAAACAGCATCTGGAAAGGTTAATCCTTACCCCCCCCCCCCCTGCTTTTAGATATTTTACAGGGCTCTCTTCTCCTTCAGGAAATGCTAATCCGCTGCCCTGTGCTTGCAGTCTTGGTAGCCTGTCTCTAATTTGTCTTAGCAAAGGTGAAACAACATCAGATTCTGTCCGCGCTCGAGTCAGCGAGATAAAGCTGTATTAAGTGTGTTGTGAGTGCGTAAGTCTGCAGAGAATTGGATGGGAGAAAGGTCAGTGACAAACAAGAGACTTCGAGCCAAAAGTGCTGACCCTTTAATCACAGGCTCTGTAGATTGCAAGTCAGCAGGGCCAACATTGAATTCGCCTTCCACATCAAGCTGGTCTGCTCTGACATCCACCATCTTACGTGCAAGTTAATGACTGTGTCAACTGTTTAATGATATGGGCTGCAGCAGCCAACCAACGGCAAGACCTCAGTGACCGACTCAGCTGCTGCATGTTCACTCCGACAGGGAATCTGTATAGATTCACAATGACTTTGGAAGATCTTTCTGCTACATTGGATGTATACATGGCAGTGATTTGCAACCTTTTTATGGTTAAGGAACCCTAAAATGATATTGTGAAATAATTCTGGGGAACCCCAACCCTCTCTAATAGTGTACCTGAGATCAGATGCATTGTTAATGCTTCTGAATTTGGTACAATTGTATAATGACCTGGAAATTGCAGGGAACCCTTTAGGGGTACCCGGGGAAACCCAAGGGTTCCTAGGAACTCCTGTTAAAAAAACACTGATCTATGCACACACAGACTGGTTTTCCACACAGTGTAGTCAGTGACTGAATAATTGTTCTGTTCTATACATATGAAGCAAATCCCTTTTTCAATTATTGGGTCATGTGAATAGTGCTGATGGTCCCAAGCCCCCTTTCAAATGACAATTTTTGGCCCCCATCCACCTTAGCTCTGTTATTGGCGTAACGAGGCGATAACTTAAACGCCCCAGTAACGGCTAACGGGGATCATCAAAGCTCAGTAATGCAGTTTTCAGCCGTAATGGACTCTTGCGTTAGTATAACGATGTTAATGTTAATAATATGTGTAGCCAGGTCACCTGATGGCTACTATTCTGTCCTTGGGCTGGCAGTAAACCCTGGTACAATCAGGTTGCTAGTAGTTGATATGGGGTTTTCCCCCTCTGAGGAGCTGCATTTGAGTGACAGTGGGAGGCGGTGACATCCGGCCTGGGCATGACCAATAATGAGCCAGACCTGGTGCCCTCCTCCTGGCAGTACTTAAAGAAAGGACCGCCCTAAATGGTTGTGGTTGTCCTTCCCCACTGAGGAAGGTAGGTCGCACAGTGGAAAGGCTGAGTTTGGGCCTTCTCCAGTCCTCTTCCCCTCGGGGGAGAGTGAGTGTGGACCATACCTCTGCCTCTGCTAGGGAGGTAGGGAAGAGCTAGGACGGCTGCGGGTGCCCTTGGCCTGTAGTGGCGGTCCAGGGACCATCATCCAGTGAATAGCTGAGAGTACTGCATTGGGCAGAACCTGCCTTGTTCCTGTAATTGTACAGAAGAGTAATAAACCCATTCCTGTTTGCATTTACCTCCTGCCTGGTGGGTGACCTTACTGGGGGGAGAGGTAATAAGTTCTACCATGGGAGATCACCTTCAGTTCCTGGAGCTGACGGCAGATGGAGGCGCTGAACACTGCTAAAGAGATATGTGGGGTATGAACCCCAGAAGGCTTGTCTTGTGTCCCCACTACCATCGCGGACGACTCAGCTCTCCTGTTACCAGCAGGTATCATGCACCACATGACCAGTAATGGCCAAATCTTCCACCGGGTGGGGGAAACACAGTTACATATGCAAAAGAGGTGATCCCTGTAAGATACGCATAACACGAGTCATGTTAACCTAATGTTAGGCAGTGCTAACGGAACGTGACATTAAGCCTGTTTTAAGGCAAACCAATGGCCATTCTTTTTGCATACAATTCGCTTTGTGGATACCCGTAAAACTGGAGGAAATAACATCCGTTATCTATCAGGGACTGATTGAGCCACCTGTGCTGAAGCAGGGATATCCTGAAAACCTGACCCTTTGAAGGCTCTGGAGGACTGGAGTTGAGCACCTTTGATTTAGATAGTGTCATGTTATTTGCCCGGACTTAACGGACCTTTGTAGATCTGGCCTTAATATTGCACAATGCATCCATATTTGAATGTTTTCAGGGCTGCCTAATTCAAACCAGCACCACGGGTGTCCATTCTGCGCTTAAAACCACCCCCTGATTACGTCAGACACTTGTGGTTAACTAAAGCTAGGGAGCTCTATGTCTGAAGGGAGTTTGGGTACTACATTTCTGCACTTTCATCCATGTATTTCAAGACTACGTTTCTCAATTTTATTTTTGCCTCTTTAAAAACTTTGTGCAATCACATTAATACAACTTGGCTTTTTAAACCCAGTGTCTACTCGCTGCATAATATGCACAGAAATAATTCCAGGTTAGAAAAGAATTGGGATATAAAGTGTTCTAAATTCTCATTCTTTGTATGTCGCTATACATTTGCAATCTATTGAGCCACAATCGGATCATTATTCATTTTAGGCTATTTATTTAATAAGCTATAGCTTTGTAGAGAAGTGACAGTTTAACTTAACGCTCTTCTTTAAGACTTTGACGCTTGTACAAAGCAGGGGACTAACCTTGGTGTAAAGCTGGCAAAGTTGTACACTACTCCTGTATTCCCTCTGAAAAATTCATCATCTTATCTATCATTACAGTAGACAGCTTTCACCTGTCTGTCCTCTTGTTTTTATTAAAAGACAAATGTGCCTGTTAATTACAATGTTGCATGTGAATTGTTTTGCAATCACATAGGGGCTTATATACCAAGACATTGTTCTTCAACAGTTTCTATGAACCCTTGGGTTCCCCCAGGTATCCCTAAAGGGTTCCCTGAAATTTTCAGGTCATTTGAAAATGTAACCAAATATAGAAGAATTTACAATGATCTCAGACGCTATTAGAGAGGGTTGGGGTTCCTTACAATGCATCTGATCTCAGATGCTATTAGAGAGGGTTGGGGTTCCTTACAATGCATCTGATCTCAGACGCGCTATTAGAGAGGGTTGGGGTTCCTTACAATGCATCTGATCTCAGACGCTATTAGAGAGGGTCGGGGTTCCTTACAATGCATCTGATCTCAGACGCGCAATTAGAGAGGGTTGGGGTTCCTTACAATGCATCTGATCTCAGACGCGCTATTAGAGAGGGATGGGGTTCTGCCGAATTTCACAATATAATTATATAATTATAGTGTTCCTTAAACCAGGGGAGCTCAAACTTTTTGTGCTGCGCCCCCTTGTCTCTCTGCCCCCGGCTCTCGCGCCCCCCGCCTACCTTCATCCGCGTCATATGACGCTGCGTGGGCTTGTGACGTCAGGTCACATGGTGCCGCGGCGTCTATTAATGCCGCGTTGCCATGGCAACGCAACACAGATGGCTGAATCCCGGTAAACAGTTGCAGGGGCCTCAAGCAATCCCCCAGCATTTAATTTAAATGCCTGGGGGAAGAGCGTGGGGCCTCTGCAACTGCCCGCGCCCCCCCAGCACAATCTCCCGCCCCCCCTGGGGGTCGCGCCCCCCACTTTGCGCACCGCTGCTTTAAACCATAGTATATCGCTGTACTAAGATCATATATTGAATTGATTTGCGTGCATCAATATTTTAGTGTTAAAAAGTAGTACAAAACTTCATAAAATATGCGTCCTATGAAGGTTGTTGTGGTGACTTCATACATCAGACGAATAGCTTGTTTTTTGAAATTAAGTTTGATGCATTGCGTTATTTTAAATACCGGATTGACACAAGTTAGTTAGAACAGAATTATGCCGGAGACAATGATTCTTTACATCTGAGCAGCATTTCAGAAGTTGTCTCGTACGAATGTATTGTCCTTCTCTATTGTCTCTTGATGGTGAACATCTCATTAAGATGAGAATACACGTCAAAGATTTCATTAATAGCCAGGGGTAGAAATGTTTTATTTAAGCTCCTATAAAGCTCTAAAGTTATGTTAAAAAAATGTCACTCTACAATCCATACAAACCAAGTCATGGTTTTTGTAGCTAGAAGCGGAGACTTTTCAAATATCTTCAGACAGGCTCAGTTGGTCCTGCACTCTCCTGCTAAACCTTTCTCACTCACTGCCCCACACCTCTGGAATACCCTTCCGCTCAATATTCAACTGGCACCTTCTCTCTCCATGTTTAGGACCGTTCTTAAAACCCACCTCTTTAACGAAGTGTATGGCTGCAGTCCCAGTCACTGCCACAGCGCACGGCTCGGCGTGCGCTGTGCGTGAAAGCAGCGCCCCTCAATGGGGGAGGGCCCAGTACGCACCTTACCGCTGAAGGTGCAGCCGCGCCAGGCTGCAGGTTTTTTTTCAACTCAATGAAATTGAGTTCAAACCCTGCGACGGAGGCGTGGCCACGCCCCCACCGGCGGTTCACCCAATGAGGGCGAACTAGCTGCGTGACGTAATGGCCATGCCCCCGCAGATCCCCGACCACGCCCCCTCCCGTCGCAAGCTCCCTCTCTCCCTGTCAGACTGCAGATCGCGGTTAGCGCTGTGCACGCGCCGCCCCCCACCCCCCGCCGGGCGCGCGAGTCACAGACACTACTGGGATTGCAGCCTAAGGAATCCACACCTCAGTTTACTGTTTACCTTGCCTTACAGACATGTGCAGTCCTGGAACACTCCCCCTGGTTTCTACTGCAGCTGTGCAAGCTATCACTGCAACCTAGCCTTGTACTCACTCATTGGAGCAGTGCCCTCACACCCTCCTCCAGGGATTGGCCCGCTGGCCTTTAAGTACTGCATCCCCACAATCCTTCTCTGCCTAGCATAGTCCTTCCTGGATGTCACCAAGTGTTCTGCCACAAGCCCCTGTCTTGTTATCTCGTTACTAACTCTGTTATTGTCCTAGTTCTTGTTCCTGGTTCCTGTGCTGAAGCGTTGGATCCTCAGCGTACTTCAGCTTCCTGTTTCCCGAGGCCTGCTGCCCTTCCCATAGCAGAGGCCTGTCTACAGGTTCCTGGGGCCTACTGTTCTCTCTCCTTTGCAGAGGCGGTGTCCTGGTTCCTGTGCTGAAGCGGAGCACCTCCAGTGTATACTTCAGCTCCCTGTTTCCTGAGGCCTGCTGCCCTTCCCTTAGCAGAGGCCGGTCTACGAGTCCTGAGGTCTGTTGCTCTCTCTCTCCTTGCACAGGCCCACTCAGGACTCTTGCGCTGAAGCACTGGTTTACCAGTGCTTCCAGGTGGTGGGCCCACTCCGGTCTGCCTATCCCTTCCTGAGACCAGTACCATGGGCCATGGTCGCAGCACGCGCAGAGGCCACTCCCGCGCTCACGCTCCTAAGCTGAAGCGGGGAACTCCTGACTACCTGTTGCCGAACGCCTGCTTGAACAACGTTTACTCTGATGTCTCCGATCCTGACTCTGGCTTGTCCACTGATGATGCTGCCTTCTCCAGTCCCGACCCTGCTATGTACGACTACGAACTGCGCAATCCGGATCAGCCTGCGCGGTCTAAGGTCGGTGCTTATACAACCCCACCTCAGCTACGTGGTCCGACCCAGGTTTGTGGCGAGCACAACCGTGACACGAAGCATATGGGTAGCTCCGCTGGCTGATACTATACATCTCATATGCACTGATCTTGGCCCCCTGCAGACGCACTTACCAGCTCACCCTCCTTCTGACTCTGCAAGTTCTCCCTACTTACCTCTTAGATTGTAAGCTCTTCAGGGCAGGGGCTCCATTTCGTATTGTTTTATGTCTGAAGCGCTTTTTCGCATTACATTTTTAATTTCAGTCCAAGACTTGGGATCTTCAACTAGTTCTCCGAAGGATCTAGATCAGAAAAAAACATTTTGGAGTAGAATTTCCACAATCTTCTTAAAATGTCATTTTAGATAGATTTAAAGAGGCAATCCAAGCTGGGCAATTTTGTTGTTGTTGTTTTTAACATAGGATTGAACAGTGGATCCCTGGAGCTGAACCCCATTACTTTCAGCTCCGGGGACCCCTGATCCGGAGATATAGACCTCTGTGGGGGGTGCCGCTACATGCTCTGCTCGGCTTCCAGGGTTCACATTATGGCGGCGTTTCAAAGTTTCTGCGCCAAGAATTGGGCGAACTGTCAAAATCTATTTCCCGCGGATCATTGTGACAAAATCCATTCCACACACTAAAATACGCATGCGCATTGCATACTTAAAAAGCCAGGTGGATGCATTTAAAGAACATCTCGAAAATCAGGGGAGCGCAGGTATCGATATGTAAAGAAATAAAGAGCACAAAATAGTGCAAATATTGTTTGAATCAAACGATGTGATGTGAATTTTCAGGTGAATGGAGACTCACGTGGTATCAAATTAAATCAGGCATGTCAGAGATCAGTGGCAAATGCTTGACTCTGTAGTGATAGATGATGGATGAAAACCCCACAGCTGGGTGACTGATATGATGTTAGCAGCACACATGGCACTTCGTCAGTCAGGGTAATAGGGAAAGGAGAGAGGCTTCCATAGCGTAACACAATAATAGCACTTTATACACGCAATAAAATCAACACTTACAGTGTCATAGATCAAAATGGGCACATAAAACAAGCGATATCACTAGCTCCAGTTTCCTCTGTCTTGGACCTCACGTACCGGACCGCGGTCGCCTGGATCAGCTGACACCCCGATGTCACGACCGGAGCGGGGATCCTCTGTATCTTTAGTCTTTGCTGTGCAAGATATCTACGCGTTTCACTAAACAGTGTAGCTGTGGAGTCCAGACGAAGCTACACTGTTTAGTGAAACGCGTAGAGTCGCTGCCTGTGACATCATCAGCTACCGCCCGGAAGTTTACCGGCTGTTTCCCCGCGATACGAACTGTTTCTTTGGCGTGCTCACCGTGGATGTGCTGCAGACCACTGGATGCCGATATCTTGCACAGCAAAGACTAAAGATACAGAGGATCCCCGCTCCGGTCGTGACATCGGTGTGTCAGCTGATCCAGACGACCCCCGCGGTCCGTAACGTGAGGTCCAAGACGGAGGAAACTGGATCTGGTGATATCGCTTGTTTTATGTGCCCATTTTGATCTATGACACTGTAAGTGTTAATTTTATTGCGTGTATAAAGTGCTATTATTGTGTTACGCTATGAAAGCCTCTCATCTTTCCCTATTACCCTGACTGACGAGGTGCCGTGTGTGCTGTTAACATCATATCAGTCATCCAACTGTGGGGTTGTTCATCTATCATCTATCACTACAGAGTCAAGCATTTGCCACTGATCTCTGACATGCCTGATTTAATTTGATACCATGTGAGTCTCCATTCACCTGATAATTCACATCACATCGTTTGAGTCAAACAATATTTGCACTACTTTGTGCTCTTTATTTCTTTACATATCGATACCTGCGCTCCCCTGATTTTCGAGATGTTCTTCAACTGAAGTGGAATCTGCAAACCATCCACTTAAGGGTTTTGAGCTGCATTATTTATTCACGTTTCACTTGAATTTATCCCGCACTGTATTATTCACGGATATATTGATTATTTGTCACTGCGCCACCCTACTTTGCAATTGGATGCATTTAAAAACCACCATTATTTACAATCCAGAGGGGGCGGGGGGGTAATCTAATATAATTAGTAGTCTGCAGTTGTATATGTATATCCCCTCAAACGTCCCTCCAAATAAATTAGGCTGCGCTTATAGTGCCGGCAACGCGACGTCGCCTGAAAACAAAAGCATTGTTGCCGTCGCAAGCGCTTATAGTAAGCGCGACGCGACGGCAGCGACCAAAAATTTGGAAGCCGATAAAATTTGATTTTTCAGAGGCTGTCACCGCATGTGACAGCCTCTGAACCAATCAATTGTCAGGTCGCCAGCGACGTCGCCGAAAGTTAAATTATAACTTTCGCGGGTGGCAACGGGTGACGTCATCCGTCGCGTCGCCGTTGCCATCGCGCGCACTATGAGCGCGGCCTTAGGGAGACATGCCTATGCAGAAAAAGGAGCAGTGAGGTACCTGGCTGGGAGATATGCAAAATATATTTAAATGAGTCCCGTCCCACACTTCCTAAAAGGATCTCTATACCGACCATATAGAGTTGATAATAAGCCCAAGGCACCAACCTAATGTCAGACGCAACAGGACTAGAGCCCACAACCACTGCTTTTCTAGGCCACAGTTCTGTACCTCTGTACCATGTATATTTACATTAACTTAACTTACTAGTGAGTTTCAGTATGCAAAACTGCACTTACAGTAGCTGCCAATGCCTAAACAACAAGCATGAAATTAGCAGGGACTGTTTAGCATCATTATATTTGCATTTTTTTGTTTTTATATATCCTGGAAATAATAGGACCGTATTAACATATTGTGCTGACCTAAAGGCAACTGGAAACAATACATGGAATTCCTTTTACCGAGCCAACACAAATATACGTTCAACAGGGTTGATCAAGCTCTAATGCAGTATATTGTACCCAATCCGGCTTTAGCTGCCATTCAAGGCAATGGCATTTAATGCTGGACCAGGGGGCGGAATCAGACATCTTGCCACGACCAAGTCGCCACCTGTGTGTGGCCACCTCGGGACCCTTTGCCATGGCCGCTCCACCGCTGGACACCCTGCCTCCGGCCATTTTGCCAATAAGGGGTTTTAGCAGTTAGGGTACGGGGTTAAGGATAGGGGTTTTAGGGTAAGCGGTTAAAGTTTTTATGGTAGGGAATAGGGGTAAGGGGTTACGTTTAGTTTCGGTAGGAGATTAGGATAGGGGGTTTAGGGTAAGGGGTTAAGGTTTTTAGGATAGGGAATTAGGGTAAGAGGTTACTTTTTGGGGTAGGGGGTTTAGGATAAGGGTCTTAAGGTAAAGGGTTAAGGTTTTTAGGGTAGGGTACCTTTAGTATTAGGGGTCACGATTAGGGAATTAGGGTAAGGGGTAAGGACCTATCTGCTTCATACTGTTTTTTATTCCCCCTCCTTATGTTGTAAAAGAAATCGCATGCACTGAGAAGGTCACTTTAAGTGTCTTGACAGCAAAAGTTGGGGGAGGAAAACAGCACCAGATCAGCCCAACAGGATTTCCATTTTCTACACATCTAGTGCATAATATTTTGCATTACTTTGGCCCCGATTCTGCAGCAGAGAGACTTTGACAAACAACCTTTACCCCTGCACACGCTTTCTCCCCAATGCCCTCTTTTACAAAAATATGTCAATTTAATCTGGGTTTTTTTCCCCATTTGTATTTCAAGTAGATTGCATATCTTTCATTGGCCTGACGTGAGCATGATTTGTTAGTGTTTGTGTACTTAGCTAGGAGTCTTGCAATTAAATATGAAAATGGATTAAAAAATGCCATTATAATTGACAATTCCACGTCTGTTGAGAAACAAGACCTACATTTAAGACCAAAAAAACCTGTTATATTGGCGTTCTGCTCTCAGGCTGAGTACTGTATAGGGTTTTTCAGTTTTTATCTGAGTGACTCATTTGAGCCACACCTGGGGTACACAGACTTGTTCACCACCAAAATTAAAATGTCCCAAAACCACACTGCATCATTACAGTATGTCTCAGGTTTGCTCGTCCAGCTGTTTATTTGGAGAGGAACATGCATGTGCAGTACCTAGGCAGCAATAAAAACATGTTGCAGCTCTGTGTGAGTCATTTGAATAATATGTGTCAAGCCCTTCATGGAGTTAGAAGGCTCTGTGGGTGGATTGCCCTATCAGACGATTGGGCTTGCCCTCTGTGGCCGGCTGGGTCGGTATAGTGGGTCGGTGCAGTGCAGTGGGCCGGTGCTGTGGCTCCCCAGCTCCCTTTTAATACTCTCCCTCTTCCTATCAAAAGGAGCTGCAGAGTCCCCGGACCCGCGCAGGACCGCTCCCCACCACAAGGTGTGTTGGAGTGAGTGAGACGGGGGTCTTACCTTCTCCAGAGCAGCCCTCCTCCTGCATCGTCATCTTGTCATGCAACCCTCTACGACAAATGATACCCTGACGCGTTTCCATGACAACGCAGCGTCACATGCCGCCGTGTCGCTGCAGGAGGAGGGCCGTTCAAGGAATAACCCAAACTGGCAGCTAAGCACAATCCGCCCGTTAAGGCTCCTTTGGGGTGGAAGGACTTGCCAGCTTTGTTAAAGTAGGGTTTGATCATTGAATAAAAAACTGTATGGACTTTAAACTTGTAACTGCAGTTGGTGCAGCTGGACAAGCTGGGGTGCAGCTGGTACAGGAGTGGGTGCAGCTGGTACAGGAGTGGGTGCAGCTGGTACAGGAGTGGGTGCAGCTGGTACAGCTTAATCTTCTAGGCTCTTCTTACTGAAATGTCTCCTCTCAAGAAAATTTCGACTCATCAGAAATATTTGATTTCCCTTTGGGACAAGTACCAGGCCTTTGGGTTTTGGAGACCTAATTGCCTCTGTATAAACGCAGTCCATATTAGCAATGTCATCAGGATTTTCCATCCACTTTGCGTTTTCAGGAAATGCCTGGCAAAAACATCTTCTGTGGTGGCCTGGGTGTCTTCATGGGCATTAGTTTCGGTAAGATAACAGACGCTTGGGCTGGGCCAATACCTGTTCCTGTAATGGAGACACCTGTGCATTACTGTTCGCATAGCTTCCTTTTGTCTTAACTCTACCACCATATTTTCTATGTACTGCTTCGGTGACCCAAGTTTCTGTCTTAGGGTTGTAACATTTTTCTCCAACTTTATCTGAGGAACCTCCTGCTGGGCAGCAGTAGTCCAACATAGCGTCCCGCCCAGTCTTCAGAGCCTCGAGCTCCTCGCCCAGGTCACGCTTTTGCTTCTCTGCCATCTTGCGGCCAGTACGCTCAGACTCCAGGTCCTTCCTCAGGTCCCGAAGCTGTCCTTCTGCATGTCTTTTTTTGCTCAGTGCAGCTGCGAGTTCAGCTTCTTTGGAGTTAAGTCGCGATTCCACATCTGCCAGCTGATTCAGAGCAAGGTTTAACTATATTTCCTTTTCTCTATTCTTGACCTGCAGCTGCCGGTGCTCCTCCCGGACCTAGACCAGTTCCAGCTGCAGCCGGCCCTCTCATTGGCCGTGTGGTCCAGCAGCTTGCGGGTATCGGCCATCTTGGTTTCATAGCACAATGTCAGGAAGGCCACCTGACGGACAGACACCACCTCCCTCTCGGCAATCTGCGTCTGCAACTCTTCAATTAGATCCTGCAAGTCCCCTCTCAGGGCCTTCACCTCTTCCCGGGGCTTGCTCTGGGTTTGCATCAGCGCATCCTTCATATTTTGGAGCTCTGCAGATTGCATCACCAGGGTCACGGCTGCTTGCGATTTCCACACCTCTTTCTCCTGAGTGTACTGGCTTTTGGGGATGGAGCAGCCTCTCTGCTTCTCCATCTCTTGCTCTAGTTTCTGGACCTTCTCGTGCTCCCTCTAATAAGAGTCACCTGGACTCTAAGCTCCGCCTCTAGCGATGCTCTTGTGATGCACAACGTGACCTGCAGCTGCTCATGCTGCTCTGCAGGGGACACACTGGGTATTCAGATGCTCCTGCAGAGCTTTTACTTTGTTAGCAGCCAGGGTACTTTCTTCCTGTAGGCCCCACTGCCTCTCCTTGGCCTCCTGTAGATACACACACAGCTCTTGCAGTTAGCTCTGCAGTGCTGCCTGTACTTTTACATTTTCCTGGGACAATTGTTCCGTCACTTTTTCTGCTTGGCGAAGCTTCTTCTTTCCTCCACATCACCATCACTGATCAGACAAATCTGAATGTTCTTTCAGACTTACATTGTCTCTTTTTACAGTCTCTAAATCACTCGGGGCATTCTAATAAGCTTCCTTCATTGTACACAGCTCTGTGTTTAGACCATGACCCTCTTGTCGAGATTGTTCCATCTGCGAGCATGAACCTCTTTCTGAGAGACTTGCAACTCTCTATGGCAATTGCGAATCTCTTGCAGAGCCTCCTCATATTTCTGTTTCAAGTTAGCAATTAGTCCGTCCGACTTGTTCTGCTTTTCATCCATGGTAGCAGTTGAGGTGTTGGCCTTTTCCAGGCTTGTCGTCACCTCTTCCAACTCACTCCGTAAGAGACACTCTGTTTTCTTCAAAGCGTAATACTCCTGTAAAGCTGGGAGTATAATCTTCTGTAAAACGGTGTTAATCTATCCTTAAGCTCCTTATCCAATCGTTCCTACAGGACATCATTATCATCGCGAGCGGTTTGGAGTGAAGAAATGAAGTCCTCTTTATCCTGGATCAAGGATTCAGCTTTCCTTTGCTCCTCCTTTTTCTTTGCTACCGTTCCCGTGACGATTCCTCCCGCCACTCCGGTCTGCAGCACATCTCGGCGCCTATCTGATGCACGTTGTCCTGACAGCGCAGGCTCACCAAGTGTTTTGGTCACTTCCTCTTTAGGTTGAGAAACACTTTTCTTTTTCTTTCTCTTTGCTTTATTAGCTCCAGAGAGATCAGTAGTACTGGGCACAGACTCACTGTTACCAGCTTCCACATCTTGTTTGCGCTCACAGCTGTTTGTATTTGAACATTTGGGGACACACGTCTTCCATGTGACCTAATTCATGACAGGCCCAGCATACTAAATTAATCTGCGGTACGAATCATCATCATCGTATGGCCTGAAGGGACACTGTTTTGTATGATTACGTACATTGCAAAACAAATATTTCATGTCGGCCATTTAAAAAACCCGACAGGGAAAACTTGACACTCAGCACTTTGCTTATGGCATTAGCTTTACACAGCACAGCAATCCTTTCATACCGGAAGGGGCAGACTTTACACTCAGCATTTGCTAGATGCAATTTTCACTTTCTTCAGCAAAAAATGTATGTATTGTGGCGAAGTTTCCATTACAGGAGAGCCAACAAAGGGGGAGGGGGAGAGCATGAGCGCCCAAAAGAGGTTGTCAGGTCCTATCCCGCGAGCACATGAGCTGCAAGCAGAAATTACATTTTTATGGCCTGACATTTGGGCAGAGACAAGGTGCTGGATTGAATCCTTCTCAGATTTTCCTGGGTGGGAGCACACGAGGATGTGAAACGGTTCTGTGCACCTTGTCCAGAATCTCAGCTAACCTCATTTAAAGTTAAACAAAGAGCACCACTGATTCCATTGCCAATAATTGAAAAACATTTTCATCGATAGCTACGGGTTTATTGGAAGTGTGCAACAGGGGTACACATACATTATGGTGATTACGCCACCAGGAGTAACTCTGCTACGGCGTATGATGGCACGCACATTGACTGCTGAACTGGGTACGAATTTCAATCATCTTATGAAAGAGTTATCTAAACATCTAACAAAAACCCAATTACGGACTAGGGTATATTATCTGGAGAGGGATGGACTGGTGCAGCATTTTTATAAGACCCCACAGTGTATGCGCAGCAAGTTCATCAATGCTGATGGCCGTGAATTGGACAAGACACATCCCTACCTGCATGCGTCCCACAGGCATCCACAGGATTCTCGCCTTTTGAGTTGTATATGAGCGACAACCTTGTGGAATCTTAAAGAGTCATGGGAAGCAGAAACATGCCATGCATTAAATACAGCCTAGTATGTGATACAGTTGGACAAAATTAAAAAAAACTGGGGAAATGCCAGCTTCAGAGAATATTACCCAAGCGACAGAGTCCTGTTGCTAATAGCATCCTCCGATAAGAAATTGTTGGCAAAAGGGAATGGACCATACAAAGTCTTGACTACAGTATGGAAGGTAGATTATGAGGTCTGTAGCCCAGATAGATGGAGAGGTTCAGAGGTATTTCCTGTGAACCTCATGAAACCATGGGTTGAATGGGAAGCATTCCTTATATACTATATCCAGTTGAATCTGCACAAGACTATGGCCATGAAGCCAAGCTGGGGCAGATGGGACAAAATTGGAGAAAATACTTTGAATCATGGGGGGTAGGGTGAAAATGCCCTGGTTCTGCTGCAAAATGCCTTTATATAGACCTCACAAAAAAGTCATATGCAAAAGAAATCATTAACGCACAATTATCATGCATATATTATGCATATATTGTGCATAATTCTTTGTGAATACGGTGTTAAATTGGAAGAAATATCCCACATTATTTTTTTTTATATAAAGCTATGTTAGTTCAATTATTTAAAATATATGGAAAAGGCGCACTCATCCACTGGAAGTATAAATATATCAAGATTTTGTTCAAATAATAAAAATACAAAAATATATCAAATATACACATAAATCTATGTCCCAGAAAACCCCCCACTGATTATTTAACCAGGAGAAAAGTATCCACATCAGAGACGCTTTCAGGGTTTTAAGGCCAATCTGGAGTAGGATTCATATTATTTAAAGCATGCCTAGCTGTGGCATTACGTCCATTCACACACTGTAAAAGCCCTATTTCAGTATCTGGATAGGAGTAACACCAAATGTAGGTCTAACTTAAATCATGTAACGTCAAGTCCCCACAATAACCTTAAAGGACTTTTGTGGGTACGTGATGTTATGATAACACCTCATTTGCGTATCATTTGTCATTCTCACGAACGTCCATTATAGTAATCGCTATGCTCGTTACGGGAACAAAACAGGACTTAAGGCTTTGTTAATGTCCTATGAAGATATATTATTAGTGGGAACACTTCCTTAAGTGACAGAGCTTTGTGGATACAAGACTGAACCGATTAAACCTATTACTGTTGCCAGTTCACTTAGGTCCTGTTTGGGACTGACCCTTGTTGAATGGTTGCAAAGCAAAATAGCTCCATGTTACTCCATGGCCTGCAATGCATTTCATTTTCCATTAGCAGTGAAGCACATTGTGCAGATGAGAGCTGTTTCTCCACTTTATTTCAGAAGTAAAAAGACTGAGGTCAATTATTTTGAATCAGGGTTGTGACATCAAGCAACGGTTCAGGCAGTTTTATGTTTAACCTCCAAGGTATCACAAGGTTAGGTGTGAAACATTGAACACAGGCTGTCTCGGGCTGCAGGCAGCGTACACGATTATTACACCTAATTGGGGATGTTGCACTATCCCCAAAGTAAAACAAAATAACAAAGGGAGACAAAAACGTGTTCATAGTTACACTGAACCAGTTTGTTTTATTTACATTGTAATTTCACACATTTTTGAGTTTCACCGTTTTATTGAACTGAAATATTCTCGTTAGAGATGTTCGCCCCATTTAGCTCGTCAACGGTCAGTATATGTGACCGCAACATCGGCCTGTGTGGACTCAAATCTTTTTTTGGATGAAGACCTCTGTTGTGCCGATTCCTTTTTGTTTTTGGAGGATGTGTCCTTCTCAAAAATCGCTTCACCACATTTTTCGATCCATTTTTTGATCCATTTTTTTTTACAATGTTACGTTTTTCACCCACATTTCGCAAATTGCTTGAAAATGAGTGAAATGTCCTAATTGTTGGCACAACGTTGCCTGAGTTTTTCGCGAAGATGGCATCATATGAAGGGGTTGCTCTAGGTGACCTTGAACATTGACTTTCAATGCTTAGAAAATATTGGATGCAAAGCTTGTCGATTTATGAGAAATGTGCTACGGAAAAAAAAGAAAGGGTTTAATTCACCTGGTTCCCAAACTTTTCGGAACATGCGCCAATGCTTGCGCAAAGGGCGTGTTCAGCGATCCGTAGCAAACTATTCCCAGCCATAAAGCAGTGTAGGACAAGGAAAGGCGTGGTGATAATGCCAATGTCTGACCTTGTTGGACACGGACAAGTCATTCGGTGCCACAGTGTCCAGATTGATTGTAAAATCTACATGGCTTGGACCGGTCCGGAAAGTACCAGTACCATATAACAAATATTATTATTATCGATAATATCAATCGTCCAGGCTCACAGTTACTGAATCATGCCAAGCCTTAGAGCAGGGGTGCTCAACTCCAGTCCTCAAGCCCCGTCCCCCTTCACCAACCCCCAACAGGTCAGGTTTTCAGGATACTCCGGCTTCAGCCCAGGTGGCTCTAATTGAGCCACCTGAGCTGAAGCCAGAACAGATTGAGCCACCTGTTCTTAAGAAGGGACAGATTGAGGCACCTGTGCTGAAGCAATCACAGATTGAGCCATCTGTGCTGAAGCAGGGACAGATTGAGCCACCTGTGCTGAAGCAGGGATATCCTGAAAACCTGACCTGTTGGGGTGGGGGGGGGGGGGGCTTGAGGACTGGAGTTGAGCACCCCTGCCTTAGAGACCCAAGGCGTACCCTGCCGGTCATAAACTGCCACACACGCTAGTTGCCCTATGATGTACAAGGAGGTCCTTCACACTATAAATGTGTATCTTCTAGGGGGAGAACGCAACATCATGACATCGTGACGCTGCAGGAGGAGGGCCACTCTTCAAGGAATCGTCAGGCCGGCAGGTAAGTACAATCCACCACTGGGCACAAGCTGTAACATCGGTCTGCTAAGTGCCCCTGTCAAAAAGCTTGGCCGACTTTAAATGCTTTTATTTTGCATTAGCTGACTAGGAGAAGTCAGAAATCCATTAAAGAACTCGAGTTACATTTTAAAAAGACATCTCTTTTACTGTAAAATAAATGGCTATATTGTGATTTTTGAGTCATGGGATTACAAGGAGGGAAATGACAAGGCATCGTTTATAGTGCAGACACGCGTGCGGCGGAGCGCATGGCGTCGCGGGTGCCTGTCGCTTGAGCGATCCCAGCACTCCGACGGGGAGGTGACCGTGACGTCATGAGGCTGGTTTGCCCTCATTGGCTGGACCACTCACGTGACGTGGCCGTGACACGGTCATCATGCAAACAAACAAAATGATTTGTCGGCTCAAAATTCTGTCGTGCGGTTGCTGTTCCTCGCTCGTGCGCTTGCGCGCACCATGGCCGGCCTGATAGAGCTACTGCATTTTGCTAGCCTAAGACTCAGCACCATATCTCTATTCCCCAGCAATCAGAGGAGAGATTTACAAGATGCGTTATGGAATGAAAAGATAACAGTATCTAAATGATGACACAGTAATGTATCGAGCTTCATTGTGGAACGGAACACAGTGTTTCCTAGATGACTGCTCCTATGAATGTTTCTCTCTCCATTTGGGGTGTATGCACTCAAGCGAGACAGCTTCTCCGTGGTCTACAGCCATTCAAGTGAATGACCATTACAAATTGTTAATGGCTTTTACTAATGAATAAATAGCTGACTGTTCTAGTAACCATACTGGTCCAGAAGAAGTGTAGATTGAATACGGGTTATAGAAGCAACTATTGTGTAGAGAGCTTTCTAAGCCTTGCAGGTCTCTACTTCAAGTGAATCAACACTAGAGTGAATAAACCCCCTTGCCTTGTACCACACAACATGCCAGGAGATGGTGTGTCATGAGGGCCTTATTCTATACAGCACAAATTGGGTGCTACCGCGTGGAGAGCCCCATTGAAGTCAATGCATCTTCACTGAAACACGTTTTAAATCAGGGGTGGCCAACTCCAGTCCCTGAGGGCCACTAACAGGTCAGGTTCTCAGGGTATCCCTGCTTCAGCACAGGTGGCTCAATCAGAATGACTGAGCCACTGATTGAGCCACCTGTGCTGAAGCAGGGATATTCTGAAAACCTGACTTGTTGGCTGCCCTTGAGGACTTGTGTTGGTCACCCCTGATTTAAAACATGTTCCAGTGAACACCCCTGTTTTAAATAAATAAACATTTGCAATCCATCTCTTTGCGCCTTTCTGCTTTCTTATTATGTAAGTAACATTCTCAAATTACTCAGTGTCTTAGTTACATATTTTATGGGGTGGGGGATTACCATATATCAAAATAAAGTTTCTCCCTGGAATATGCATTCAATAATCCTTTTTTATTTCCAGTTGTGATGCAAGTTGGGTTTGAATTAGCCGCGGCCCAGACCAGGAAATATAACTTCAGTGCTGTGATAAAAGAAAAAATAGCCCCACACCCTAAATCACTTTGCAAATACATTTAAAGAAAACTGAATACAAGTATTGAATACAATGATAAAGATAAATATAATTTTCAGAATGATTGAAATTAATATTTATGTAGTTAGAATATCCAAAATGGTGAAAAACAAAGTTACTGAAATTGTTGTGTTGGTAAAGAGTAAAGAGACTGATCTATTCCATTGAATCAGCATCATCAATGGATCTCTCATGTTTTGCTATTTCAACAGCCAATATGTGGATTCTTATCATGCCGATTGATTTGGATTCCCAGATGGAGGTTCCCTTAAAACTAGTTGAGTAAATCATCTGCACTTCCCGCATTGGTCGGGACTGTGGCTGAGCTCCGTCATCTCCCCACACTGGTCGGGACTGTGTCTGAGCTCCGTCATCTCCCCACACTTGTTGGGACTGTGACTGAGCTCTGTCATCTCCCTGCACTGGTCGGGCCTGTGGTTTAACTCTGTCATCTCCCCACACTGGTCGGGACTGTGGCTGAGGTCCATCATCTCTTCGCACTGGTCAGGACTGTGGTTGAGCTCTGTCATCTTCCTGCACTGGTTGGGACTGTGGCAGAGCTCTGTCATCTCCCTGCACTGGTTGGGACTTTGGCTGAGCGCCGTCATCTCCCGCTGTCAAGGGTTGATCTATGGCTGGAGTGGATCCCAGTGGCAGGAACAGCAGGTAGCATGGTCGGGTCACAAGCTGAGGTCGTAGGCAGGCGGCAGATAGTGTGGTAGGGGCCACAAGCAGACGTCGGAAGCAGGTGGCAGATAGCGTGGTTGTGGTCACAAGCAGAAGTCCGCAACGAGGAGACAGGAACAGGACTGGGACTCGGGAACAGAACTGGGTCTGAGTAACAGGGCAACAGCAAATAGCAACAGCAAACAGCGACAGCAGCAAAGCAGCAGCAGAAGCAGAGAATACAGGAACCTAGCAGGTGCTGGAGGAACCAGTATAAACAAGCTATGGAGGAACAGGATAGGGAGATTTATATAGGTCTGGCTGGAGGCATGGGACAGGTGTCAGCTTTCAGGGTCTGGAATGTTCTTTGAGAGAGCTAGCAGAGTAGCAGCAGTCCTGGTGGATGAGCATGGGTACTGCAGGCTAAAACCTGACACCCGCACTGGTCAGGACTGTGGCTAGGCATCATCATCTCCCCGCACTGGTCGGGACTGTGGCTGAGCTTCGTCATCTCCCTTCACTGGTCAGGACTGTGAATCAGCCTATGAAACAGATGTCCGCATGGTAACACTTTAAGGGTAGAATGTGCATAATAAAAGAACTTGACCAAGATCTCTGATACAAACACCCAAGGTTCTTCATCCTTTTGCTTTGACAGATTCACACTGTAAATTATGACTTGATTAGATATTATGTGTGACCAGAGAATGCTGAAATATGTACAAACACAAATATGCACAATGTTGACAATTAGCCCAAGGTACAGAATGAAAACTGAACACCTGACATCAATCAAGTAATGTATCCAAGTATTGTATTATTTGTCAACTTGGGGAAAGAAGTGTATCAAAAGTGAATATAGTGTGTTTTCAGTTGAATTACTATTTCAAAATGTGAGTAAATGTACTGAAAAGAAGCATAAGTAAAACTTCTATACACCCCCAAATTAAGGTTACAAAAGTGAGTTCTCAGTTCCACAAATTGATTAAAACTAATTCTAAACATATCTTTAAAAAAAAAGAGAAATGGAGTTGATGACAGTTCTTTTAGAAAGTACTATGCCAGTGTTTAACCCTTTTTTTTGTATCAATCTTTTGTATTGGCATTGTCATTTACAGGCATGTTTACATTATGGACAACAACATATAACTTTTTAACTTTGATAACACTGAGTGAATACTGGCCAACATAGTTTTTCCCTTTTTTTGGAAGTTGAGGGGAGGGGGAAGTGTGGGAGGGGCGGGGGATGGGGGGGTAGACAAACAGAAAAGGGGGGGGGAGGTCCCCCTTAGTTCATCTCCTCATTCCGTTTTTTCGCCTTATCCCGTTATCTCAGGCCCTGGGGGCCTATCCATGGATCCCATGTGTTTTAGAACTGCGGCATTTTTTTGTGTAACATGGCAGATAGTTTTTCCATTGACATTAACTCGTGCACCCGTCTTATGACCGTGTTTCTTGCAGGACCTTTGACCTGCTTCCAGGCTGCTGCTATTGAGCATCTGGCCGCCATCAATATTGCAGAGACTAGTCTACTCATTGGAGGGGGTAGGTCGTCGAATGGTTTACTCAGCACCAGGGACAGTGGATCCAGGGGGAGAGGGATCCCCGTTGTCTCATAGAGCAGCGTCTGAATCCTTACCCAGAACCTCTGAATCTCCGGACACGACCACCAAATATGGGCCATGTCTCCCTTTTGACCATATCCTCTCCAGCACATGTCTGGTGTGCCGGGGAAGATCTGGCTCAGTCTAGCTGGGGTCAGGTACCACTGAAATAAAATTTTATAGATATTTTCTTTTGTTACTGTACAGATTGATGTTTTAGCCGCCATCTCCTAGATAAGTGTTTAACCCTTTTTAGGTTAAGAAACCCTATAATTATATTTTGAAATTCTGAGGAACCCCAGCTCTCTCTAATAGTGCGTCTGAGATCAGATGCATTGTAAGGAACCCCAACCCTCTCTAATAGAGCGTCTGAGATCAGATGCATTGTAAGTAACCCCAACCCTCTCTAGTGGCATGTCTGAGGTCAGGTGCATTGTAAGTAACCCCAACCCTCTCTAGTGGCACGCCTGAGATCAGGTGCATTGTAAATTCTTCTGTATTTGACACAATTTTCAATTGACCTGAACATTGCAGGGATCCGTTTAGGGATGTCTGAATAACCCAAGGGTTTCCAGAAGCCGCGATTGAAAACCACTGAACTATGCATTATAGGCATTTTCTGATTATGTGATGTTAGTCTACAAGTGAAGTCATTTTTTTGCTATACCAGCTAAATAGGACATTTTAAAGTCTCAAAAAAAATAGCTTTTTATGTAATTTTTATGTCACCACTAGTGTCCCTCAGAACAGATGTTAAATAGACAGACATCATACCATTGTTTTTATCGATTATGCTAGCTTATGAGTAATATTTTGTTCTGTACACGTTTGGTTTTTATTGCTTTTCAATTTTTTCTTCCTATATATGGAAATTTTGGCTTTATATCAGTTTGATGGATTTTCACTTGTGTTTGTTTTGATATTTTGTAAGCTTTAATGCTTTGAAGTTCTGCATAATCTGTAACAAAAATTATTGACTTTACTAACTGCATCTTAAACCAAATAAAATTCTAAACATGTTTTTACAGATGTGTCATTTTCAGTCTAAACAAGCAGAATAACGCAAAAACACTGCTTTAGTAATTTCTATTATTGCCACTGCAGCTGGATTTATATTTATATGGAGTAATACAAGGTATTAAATGATGAGTTATTTGATATGCATAATATCATTCAGTGGTGTTTTTGTAGGAAAAAGGTGCTATCGCCCTAAGCAAAAAAAAATTGATTTAAATCTAAACTGCAATGAATAATTCAGCTTTAACGCTGCAGACCAAGCAATATCCTACGTGTGTGTGTTTTTAAAAAATAAATAAATCAGTTCTTTACTATGAGATGAAGAAGAAAAGCCGCGCACAACAAAAATGAGGGAGTAGGGTCCAAATGCTGCAAAAAGGGATTTAATGGCAAGACATATGCACAGAGGTAGACCTTCATGAACATGAACTTACAATCATCTCTCATATGGTGATATTCCCTTTTTCACCCACTGTTCTACTGCATACTGGATTACGTTATTGCTACTTTAAAAAGGTCTTGTATTAGAGCGCCCTTACCACTTCCCATATCTATCTTTACTATGAGAAAACAACAACTCTGAATTACATATTTAATTTAATCTATACTATAATTCTAAGTTTGTTTGTATGTCAGAAGCATCGAAATCTCAGAAATGGCACCACGTAGCATAACAAAACTTTCACTGGACAATCTGCTGCGGATTTGTAGGTCAGCGCAACTATTTTAAGCTTCCTATGTGACTCACCTCCCAAGTTATGGACATTCTAAGTTTCCCTCGGCTGTCCAGCAAATTGTTACAGCAGGAGGGGGGCATGGCTACTAAGGGAGGGGGCATGTTTGTGCCAGCTGGGTTGGACATGTGCCAGCATCGACGGTAGATCAGCAGCTGGACAAACACACACAGACAAATGTCTCCCCACTCTACATCCCACCCACCCAGTCCCCCCCAGTTCCACATCTCTCTGCTCCCACTCCCCGGTTCAGCTCGCTCCGCCTCGAGACTCGGCAGTGAAACCGAAGGGACTGGGGCAATGGGAGGGATGGGACCCAAACACCCCGCCCCAGAGAGACACCAGGAACCCCCCGTCCCTAAGAGACCCCCGGACACCCCCCCACGCCCCAGAGAGACCCCTGGACACCAACATGTGCCGGCAGTGGGGGGGAGGGGACCGGGCAAAGCCCCGGTTCAGCTCGCTCCGACTGGGGGAACGGGAGGGATGTGGTGGATGGAGGGACAGGACCGCCCCACCACCCCAGAGAGACCCCCGGATACACCCCCCCACCCCCCACAGAGAGACACCGGACACCCCCCCATCCCTGAGAGACCCCCGGACACCTCCCCCCCTGCCCCAGAGAGACCCCCGGGTGCGCAAACTGTGTGGCGTGCCCCCCAGGGCGACGGGAGATTTTGCTGGGGGGGGGGGGGCGTGGGCGGTTGCAGAGGCCCCACACTCTTCCCCTGGACATTTCAGTAAATGCCGAGGGATCTCGTGAGGCCCCTACAACACTCCACTTACTGGGATTCAGCCGGCTGTGTGACACGTCGCCATGGCAACGCGGCGTCAAATGACGCAGCGGGACCATGAGACGTGACACACGTCAAATGACGCCGTGGGTCACGTGACGTGACGTCACATGACCCTGCAGTGTCATTTGACACGGTTACAAGGTGGGGGGGGGGGGGGCGCGTGAGCCGGGGTAGAGAAGATAAGGGGGCACAGCTTCAAAAGTTTGCGCTCCCCTGATATAAAGCATGACTAAAGTTTCTTACATTTGACAAATGACATAACAGGAGACAATACATGGTACAGATCAGGGCTCTTTAACTAGTTCACCAAAGGGGCTCGATCAGAAAATATTTAGTTGAAGCGCCACACGCTTATTGTAATGTCATTTTAGAAACATTGAAAGTCTTATTCGATTTCAACATTCTGCTAGCATTTATAAAATGTATACCATATAGATGTACCTTAACTTACTGTAGGTTCAGTGTGAAACACGGCATTTGGCTGCCAAAGCCACTAGTGTGAGATTAGCAGGAGCAGAGTCCAAGGGCCACCAGTTGAAGAGCCTTGGTGCCACATGGTACAAATACACACATGATGTATAACCCGGTATTCCATATGCGGTGAAGGAGCTTTACAAGAGATTTGCTCTATTCAAATTAATAGGACTAAGATTCAACACCGGGAAGATGGCTTCATTTAAATAAAATGCCGGGGGAGGCGCGAGGCCTCTGTAAATCTCTCTTACCTGGTCTCAGCTGCCTCTTCGGCGACACGTCGCCATGACAATGCAGCATCAAATGGCAATGTGTCGCCATGCCAATGCGACATCACGTGATGTCATATGACGCCGCAAAGCTCAGAGCCGGTAAGGGAAGGGGGCGCAAGCAGGGGGAAGAGCTGTCGGGGGGCACAAACAGAAAAGATTGTGCACCCCATGTCTAAAATATAGTGCTTCTGTATAATAAAATATGTCATCGTAAAATGTCATACAATTTCATCGTAAAACCGTAAAATTATTCTTTCTATTGATGTTATTGAAAAAAAATATATAGACACAAATACATATATTTTAATGCTTAAATATACATCACCCACATTTATTATAATATATAATTATAAGTATCTAAGTATGATACAGATATCATTCACATATATTTATACTAGCTTATTATTCAAATGTGTTATAAATCATACCATACAATTCTCAAAAACTAGAAATGTTTACACTTGTGAATACACTTTAAAAGAAAGACAGCAAATGTTTATCTTTCTCTCTGTGTTTCCCTTTGGGCTAATTTATAATTGTCAAATGACATTTTGATTTCGTGTCAAAAAAGGGCGTACCTCTTCTCCCTGGGAAGAAGCTTTAGGGGGTTGGGTGCTAGCCTCAGTTTAATTATGCTTCATTTCTTTTACATCCGCGTATTAATTTATTTCTATGTATGTGAGTTTTGTTTGATCACTTAACTCTTTTCATAGCAAAATCAACAGTTGTTCAAGAAGACTTGTTACATAGTAGCATGTACTGTAGATTAGGTTGGAAAAAAAAAAGATCAAGACCAGTCATTTGCTAAATTCTAACTGGGTGACATTCTCTAACTGTAAATGTACTTTTATCGGTCCAGAAGAAGCAGACAAAAGACCCAGTGCAACACTTCCCAATTACATCTTACATGGTGTAAACATATATTTCTTGACTCCAGTAAATCAGGTCTGTAGGCCAGCAGAGGTAATAACAGGAGACTTGTGTTTGGAGAAAAAAAATAAAGGCTTTTATTTAGCCAAAGTTCAGCAACAACAAAAAAAAATGGCTTTTCCTTAGCCAAAGTTCAGCAGTAAAAAGTATAAAGTAGAACAGGTCAACAGTCAAAGTTCAAAGTCAAAGTCCAGCAGTGCAAACAGAGACACGGGGGAATTGTACTTACCTGCCGGCCTGGGCAATTCTTTTAAGACTGGCCCTAGTCCTGTAGTGTCATGATGTCGCGATGTCATGGGGTGTCATGTTGTCATGGCAATGTGTCGCCATGTGATGTTTGGTCACCATGACAATGCGACGCTGCAAGAGGAGGTCTTTTCCGGAGAAGGTAAGAACACACCTCACCTCACTAAAACACACACATCCCTCCTCCTTACCTTGGCGTGGGCAGCGGTCCTGCACCAATCCGGAGACTCCCCAGCTCTCTCCTCCAGTTGGGCGGAAGTTGGATCCCGGCACTGACAGGAGGAGGGAGAGCATTGCAAGCGGCCAGGGAGCTGGGGAGCAACAGCACCGGCCCACCGCACAGGTCTACCGGCCCACTGAACAGGTTCACGGTCCACCAGGGCAGCCCCAATCGGGCAATACGCCCACGGTAACAGAGCTCAGACCTAGTGTCCCTCTGTAGTCCCAAAAAGGCCCCAGCCCAGGTGGCTCATTGACTGTTTGTTGGCTGCACTGCTACAAGGTCCTTGGATAATTCTTAACTTGTTCAGTCATACCACTGTATACCTTTCTTCCGTGAAAATATATTAATTTATTCCTTAAATGTATCTACTGCCACCTGTAAGAGTAGTACAGTCAACCCTTTCTTTTGCTGCTGGAGGAATCTACTTTCATCACAATGTATGACCTGCAAAAATTGTACAGTTTTTGGATGTTCCAACTACATTCTTCATAAGTCATTAATTGTAAGCAATTTGTCACATCGTTTATTAAAGTGTCCCCATGCATTTCGAGCTTGTTGAAGCGATTTTTCAGTTCTGGTTGAAATTCTCTGCTGTTATTTTTGAGGTTCTTGATGTTGATTGTTTTGGTCTCCTTTTTAATCAGTTTTCTTCTTTCCAGCTTCACATTCAGATGTAAACTGCAGTGAACCAATTGGTAATGACTCCTGGTGTATTTTAATTCTAAAAGCAATCTGCACCATTGTTTCCTTTTCATGTGGGATTCTCCATCCCCCCCGCCCCCCATCTCCTTCATCCCCCTGCCATTTAATTTTCTTCATATCCTGATGGATGCCTGATGAGGATGCCTGGATGTCCATAAGAGTTGGTTACTCTAGAAAACCTCACTGCTTATACACATCACGGAAAATGTGAGTGGATTATTCACTATATCTGATTCACACTGATATCGTTTTTTTTTGTTACTGTATTGCACTAGTTTTATATTTTTTCCTCTACACATGACCTTGGACTTATTTTTACTGCAGAATCCATTTCGTTATTACCTTTATTGACTTGGTTTGAGTCCTGTCTGGGAGCAGCACTATCTCCGGGGACCGTATATTTATTATATTTATTATATATTGTGATGTCTGCATCACGTCGCAAAATCTTTTAGTCCCAGATAAAGGCTGAAAACATTGTATTTCTCAACACAGGGTTTATTTACAGGGTTAAATTATACACTAACAGGCCCACCGTCCCTTTAAGTCAAAACAAATAATAAAAATAACACCTACTCCTTCATAGGAGTATAACTACACAGTAGCTGCAGCCTTCTCTAATGGTAGCCACCAGCTAAACTGCTTGTCGGCTCAAAACATGTACTATTATCTCTAAACAATATACACAGTATCTGCATGTCAATATAGTGTTTATCTCTTATCTGTTTCTGTTAGGGCTACAGGTAATTCTCTCTGGACCCTGCAAGAGTTCAGAGAATCCCTGTTCTCTGTAGTTCCAACGTTATGAACAGGACATCCTTACTTCAGCGCAGTCTCATGTCCTTCATTCTTCTTTCTGGGATTAAGACATAGTCAGTCCCATTATAATCCACGACCACCATCCAGCGGGTCTAGGGGACTGTGCCATCCTGTTCTTAGCTGGGCAGCGCTCTCTCCTCCCTTTTCTGGGGAAAAGCAGTTTCTCTCTGAGCAACCCATGTCCTGACTTTTAACTCCCTGTGCACTCATGAGTCCAGCCTGTTCAATTAGTTGCAGCTGTAGCAAGCTTGTACAGAGGACCATAACCTCCAGAACACTGGAAAGTCCACTAGCTGCACAATTCCCTGACCTAGAGACAGTGATTGTATTACAGTGCAAAACTGTCCTGTGGCATGGCCTGTGCACCACTCCCGTGCACCCGCCACTTTGTCGGAAACATCCAACATCAATCTCTTCTTTTTTCTTGCCTTCCAGTTGAAGACTTTTTCCTTCGGGGCAATTACTAGGCCTTCTGGGCCTGAAGAATGGTACTTCGCTAACTCCTTGTCATTCACTCGTTTGAGTTTGGCGTTGACGTTTAGCTTTTTACGTGTCACTTCTTGCAAACGTTCCTGAGCATCCCGCAGTCTGTTTGCTCTCTCTGACAGGACTTTATTATGCTCTGTGACCTTGACCTCATTGGTTAGGTTATTGCGCTCACTCACCAGTGACTGTTTGGCCCTCTCTTGTGAAGACTGGAATTCTGCATCAATGGTGATGACGTCTGGGCGACTTGTAGCCAGGATGACCTCCATTACTTGGTTTTCCATGTTCTCTTCTGGAATATCTTTTCAATTTTTGTCACTTACACAATATCTGTGGTTGATTCAACACCATTTGGCTCTAGTACTTCACCTTGGACTGGATTCTCATTAACCCCAAGGGTACCCCATGGCACCTCTCTATTACTGTCAGCAGACTCGTAGGCTTCGGCCTTTCTTTCTTGATAACTTAACTTACTCCTACGGAAGTATCGCTGGATAATCCGTGTGGTCTTTCTCAGTTTACAATTACGGACACTCTTCCGTTTTGTGTCTATTACTTAAAGACCTTTCAAGACAAGCTATTTGTGTTTTCAGAGCTTGAAGCTGTCCTTCTGCACTTCTTTTTCCACTCAGTGCAATTGCCAGTTCAGCTTCTTTGCCGTTGTGTCGCGATTCCACATCTCTCTGCTGATTCAGAGCAAGGCTTAAATCTGTTTCTTTTTTCTCATTTATGGCCTGCAGCAAGTTCAGTGGCTCAGCGAGAAACTTCTGTTTTTTGAGTACATCTTGCAATTCTCCTCTAAGGGCCTCCATCTCTTCAATGTGCTTGCTCTGAGCTTGCCTTAACGCATCCTCCATCATACCATTTTTCCTTACCCTGATGTACGTGTAACACTTACCTGCTGATACAATATCTCAATACATTTTTAAGATACTGCACTATGAGTTTTTGTGCTGTTTTTTCTTTTCTCTATATTTATTGTATGTATATCTTTAATTATATAACAGGAATAAGCGTGTGGCCCGGTCTTCCCTTTGGGCAGCCCCGTGGCTCTCACATAGCTCCGTGCAGCTGTCAGCGGATGCGCGTGTGGGTGCCGCTGGAGATGCAGGGGATCCGGCACCGTGCAGGAGGTGGTGGCTTGCTGGGAGAGGGAGCGCCTGGTGCTCCGGAGCTCTGCGGCGCACCCTGCAAGCGGGGGCTGCCATTCTGTGTAATCGCGCATAGGAGTTCTGCGCATTCGCAGAGAGGCTCCGAAGCCGCCGACCATTACAGGATGCGCACGCATGCGCAGTAGCTTCAGAGAGCGGTGGGCATCACAGATCAAGCTCCACAGGGGAACTAAATTTCCCAGAAGGCTCTGGGAGTGCTAAGCACATGGGCGCGAACAGCCAATAGGGCTGCTAAGATCACGGACAGCTAGTGGTTACTATTGGCGCGCTTAGACAGCCACGCCAGTCGGAGCTGGGACAAGGAAGGGGTAGGTTGTGGGGGTAGGGGTAGGCCAGATATACCCTATTAGGCCCAGCTAGGCCCTGACTCCCCTCAACTTGTGATTTGTGCAGGGACAGGCCCATAGATAGGGACACTGCCCCTGTAGCATTAGAGTGAGGGACACATCCAGGACGCGGCTGCATCCTAGCTTCAGGTGATCTGGGACCAGACACCTGCTACTACTACAAGACTATTAAAGGTGGTACAATCCATGCAGGACCCACCCAACGTAGAGGCGGAGGCTTTGTGGATAACATCACCGCATCTGTAGATCCCATCTTCCTCATCTGTGTGCCTGGGTGTGGACACACCCGGCAGGTACCTCACCTCATCAAGTGCACCTACAATAAACGGGCTAGTGGGCAGCGCTGTCTCACACACGTGGGTGGGTGTTTGACTCTGTGGACACCAGGGTGGTTGGGTGCCATGGGGCACCTCAGTACAGTGGGGCAAACCTTACAGGGGTGTGAACACGTGTTGGGGAGGAACGGTGAGGGGTTACGGCCCTGTGAGGCCTGAGTGTTAGCCCACATTGTTAGGATCCCGTGCAGGTGGAGGCGCTGTCATCAAATGGATCAGGTACACCCCAGGATCCCAGCAACGGAGGTTTAGGCTTCCTGTGAGCCGTAGGTAACGCACCACATTCACTGTAGCCGCCATATCTCCCAGGGGGTGGGGGAAAGTGCGCTACTAGTGCTACAGACATAAAAGTTATAATTAGCAGAGGGAGTCTCCTTTGGGGAGTCCCTTCCCCGAAGAGGTTACAATCTAATTGGCAAGTAGGGAAACATTACAATCAGAGTGTGTAACGGTAAGTGTTTGCAAGGGGTCATGGTAAGTGCATATGGAGCTACTCAAATGTTTCTTTAAACAGGTGTGTTTTCAGATGGGCTTAAAAGTGGAAAGAGAGGGTGCTTGTCAGCTATTGAGGGGGAGGGAATTCCAGAGGTGTGGGGCAGTGAGAGAGAGAGGTTTTAGGTAGGAGAGGGCTTTAGATACAAAAGGGGTAGACAAAAAGCATCCTTTAACAGAACACAAGAGGTGAACAGGTGTATAGCGAGAAATTAGGGCTGTGACGTACGGAGAGAGAAGTAGAATTTTGATATCTCAATAAAGGATTATATTACAATTTTTTTCAAGTATAGCAGGTGACTTTTTCAAACTCAGACAAATTCAAGAAAAGTGAAACTTGCGGAAAAAAAAGCCGTCTTCACAGTGGATTTTAACGTTGGCGAAACGTTCACCCATCTCTACCTGTGTGTTAGCTCTTCCCCCTATAGGGCAGAGCTAGAGTTGGATTTCGGTTAGCGTTTAGGGTTAGAAACTGTTTTATTTCATTAGGGTTAGAAATTGGACTAAGGTTAGCAATGTTTAGTTTTAGGAATTGAGTTAAGGTTAGAATTAGCATTACAGCTAGAAATAGAATCCCGGCTAGATTCTGGTTATGGTTTTGAATGGGTTAAATATTTTAATGGGTTAGGAATTTCAGTTGGGGTAGGGATATAATTTGTAATAGGGTTTCGGGTAAGGTTTGGTGGAGAGGTTTTATTTTAGTGATGGGATAGAGTTTCTATTTTGGTGTAAGGCCAAGGTTAATGCTTGTAACCGTGTAACCAGGACACAATCTAAGCAGGGAAAATAACCCTCTTTGGGCATGACCGTCACTAGATCCTAGGGGCCCCGGAGTGCCAGTCCCCATACGTCTCGGCAGTATGTGACGTCACGTTGTCATGTGATGTCGGGTCACAATGACAATGCGACGCTACAGGAGGAGGGGTGATGATGCCACTCAGGAGAAGGTGAGACCGCCCTACACACACACACACACACACACACACACACACACACACACACACACACACACACGTACGCACCTGCCTTGGGCTGAGCAGTGACCCTGCATCAACCCGGGGACTCCCCATGCTCTGTCCTACGGCTCTCTCCTCTCCTATTGGGTGGAAGTTCGATCCCAGCGCCGACAGGAGGAGGGAGAGGTAGCGTGGTGCCCAAGGCAACCGCCTTGCTCGCCATGTCCTAAGGACAGCCCTTTTGCTTGGGGCATCCAAAGGGTTAAGGACCCATTGGGTTTCCTGCTTGTAAAAAAATGGGGGTCAAAAAGAAAAATGAGCAGGCGGGATTGCTGCTTTAACAGAATTATAAAAAAATACTCATTCTTAGCTTAATCGTATTTCATTCAGGGCACTTCAGCTTTTAATTATATTTTTATATTGCCAGAAAGAAATATTATTGCCATTCTCCATTATAAAAGGCAGAGGCATGAATCCTGTGTCATTAAAAAGCTTATGTTATTTTTTTTAATGAGAATTAAGAAGCATAAAAACAGAACGTTTGCAGCTTGAAACTCCCTTCAATGCTTGTGTTGTCCAGAAAGTGGAGACTACCCTTTGCTACAAGAGAGGTTTTCAACAGATGCCTTTCAGCATGTGGTAAGCCGAACAGATCAGTGACATTGTGAACATAGAGGGAGGGCAAAGAACAGAACATTGCCTGATGCCGAGAACTAATAAGTACACATGATTAATACCATGGCTACGTGCCTACCATACATTGATATTTTTACTAAGTGGGCAACTTGCAGTATTATATGGAACTCATGGAATATTCTGTAAATCAGTATCACTGACCTGAGGAAGACACAGAGAACTCTTGAAAGCTTGTCCTGTAATATCAATAGTTAAATTTAAAAAAAGGTATCACCTAGTACTGAAGTATTCCTTTACTCTGCACTATTGAACTGGACTAACACGGCTGATTCTATTTAATTGTAGTGTTATAAGAATGCAGTTCAGAGTGAATGCTACTTGTTCCTCCTGTGTAATGTGCTATAATTTAGCCTTCTGGGCCTGTGTGTTCTGACATTAGAACAGACAATAATGAGCAGGGGTGGTCAACCCCAGTCCTCAAGGGAAACCAACAGGTCAGGTTTTCAGGATATCCCTGCTTCAGCGCAGGTAGCTCAACCTGTGCTGAAGGAGGGATATTTTTAAAACCTGGCCTATTGGTGGCCCTTGAGGACAGGAGTTGGCCACCCCTTGTATAGAGGATCAGGCAGTGTGCTGGAAAAGTACATATCCTTCTTGCAGCAAACAGTTCATTAGCATCATATCAAAGTCTTTGTACCCTAGTTTATAGCCAGTTCATACCAAGGCAGCACACAGTGAGTATGCTTTGAAACATTGCCTTGAGCATTTGAACTTTAATCGGGTGAGCTTCCCCTGGAAACAGACAGTCTTTATATAAAACACATGTTGAGTTTTTTTTAATTGTTTGAGTTGCAACTTTTCTGGTATTGTTCAACAGCATCATGGTTATAGGCAGCCGAAATTATAAGCCTGTGTTTTTTTGTTTGTTGCTTATATGAATGTTACGCCCCTGGGAAAGTAAAGAGTATATTCCACATGTATTTGTATTGCTCACTACGCCAGGGGCAGCCAACACCAGTCCTCAAGGGCCACCAACAGGTCAGGTTTTCAGGATATCCGTGCTTCAGCACAGGTGGCTCAATCAGCCCCTGCTTCAGCACAGGTGGCTCAATCAGTCCCTGCTTCAGCACAGGTGGCTCAATCAGTCTTCGTGCTGAAGCAGGGATAGCCTGAAAAACCTGACCTGTTGGTAAACCGGACCTGACCTCCGCTATAACATGAACCCTGGGAGCCGAGCAGAGCGGCTACCGGCACTGGAGTTGGCCACCGCTGCACTACGCTCTTCGGGGCAGAGCTTCCCATTGGTTTTTATTTACTGGCTGCTCTTATCCCCACTGTTTATGCTTTATCTGCCTCTATATTGTAATTGTGTAAAGGACTGCGCACACTGTTGGCGCTGTACACCGAGAATGATACATACACTGCACTTCAGTGACCATGAACGACAGACGGACAATGGTTAGGGCACTTCTTTTATAAATAAACCCCTTTTATGTCAATCCTGACAATTATCGGCAAGCCTGAATGTTGGTTTTGTGCAACGTCGGCTTTTGTGGGCATCTGACCCACAGTAATAGCTAAAAGGCAAGTCCTGCCCAGTTGCAGGTGTTAAAGGTCATTGGGGTCAAGCAGTTTGGTCAGCAGCAACTATTTTGGAGGTTCCCCCTTTGATGTTTCTTTGTGTCTTTTGTCCATGGAGAAGAATCCTATACGTTATCACGCATTGAATGGTTACTGTGAAATGTGACTGTTAGAAACATACTCAGTGTCGCTTTATATTGTATTGTTGACGCACAGAAATTGATGGCAAACACTCGTTTCACCTACTCTGCCTGTTTGCCAACCTGCTCTGAAGCCGGGCTGGAGCTGTTCTCTCCTTTTAAAAAAGGAGCAACCTAAGCCATTTAACTGTATTTCATTTTTTAACACATGATTGAAGCAGGGGGTCTCCGGAGCTGAACCCCATTCATTTCAGTTCTGGGGACCCCCTCTTTCCAGAGATACTTACCTCTGTAGTAGGTGCTGGTAGCCGCTCCGGCTGAGCTAGCTGGGGTTTAAAGCACCCACGTCACGTGGACCAATAAGAAGCCGATCCTGATGTCACGTCTTCCTATTGGCCCGCAGGGTGCGACGGCTTTGAAACTCCGCTATAACATGAACCCTGGGAGCCGAGCAGAGCGGCTACCGGCACTGGAGTTGGCCACCGCTGCACTACGCTCTTCGGGGCAGAGCTTCCCATTGGTTTTTATTTACTGGCTGCTCTTATCCCCACTGTTTATGCTTTATCTGCCTCTATATTGTAATTGTGTAAAGGACTGCGCACACTGTTGGCGCTGTACACCGAGAATGATACATACACTGCACTTCAGTGACCATGAACGACAGACGGACAATGGTTAGGGCACTTCTTTTATAAATAAACCCCTTTTATGTCAATCCTGACAATTATCGGCAAGCCTGAATGTTGGTTTTGTGCAACGTCGGCTTTTGTGGGCATCTGACCCACAGTAATAGCTAAAAGGCAAGTCCTGCCCAGTTGCAGGTGTTAAAGGTCATTGGGGTCAAGCAGTTTGGTCAGCAGCAACTATTTTGGAGGTTCCCCCTTTGATGTTTCTTTGTGTCTTTTGTCCATGGAGAAGAATCCTATACGTTATCACGCATTGAATGGTTACTGTGAAATGTGACTGTTAGAAACATACTCAGTGTCGCTTTATATTGTATTGTTGACGCACAGAAATTGATGGCAAACACTCGTTTCACCTACTCTGCCTGTTTGCCAACCTGCTCTGAAGCCGGGCTGGAGCTGTTCTCTCCTTTTAAAAAAGGAGCAACCTAAGCCATTTAACTGTATTTCATTTTTTAACACATGATTGAAGCAGGGGGTCTCCGGAGCTGAACCCCATTCATTTCAGTTCTGGGGACCCCCTCTTTCCAGAGATACTTACCTCTGTAGTAGGTGCTGGTAGCCGCTCCGGCTGAGCTAGCTGGGGTTTAAAGCACCCACGTCACGTGGACCAATAAGAAGCCGATCCTGATGTCACGTCTTCCTATTGGCCCGCAGGGTGCGACGGCTTTGAAACTCCGCTATAACATGAACCCTGGGAGCCGAGCAGAGCGGCTACCGGACTGGAGTTGGCCACCGCTGCACTACGCTCTTCGGGGCAGAGCTTCCCATTGGTTTTTATTTACTGGCTGCTCTTATCCCCACTGTTTATGCTTTATCTGCCTCTATATTGTAATTGTGTAAAGGACTGCGCACACTGTTGGCGCTGTACACCGAGAATGATACATACACTGCACTTCAGTGACCATGAACGACAGACGGACAATGGTTAGGGCACTTCTTTTATAAATAAACCCCTTTTATGTCAATCCTGACAATTATCGGCAAGCCTGAATGTTGGTTTTGTGCAACGTCGGCTTTTGTGGGCATCTGACCCACAGTAATAGCTAAAAGGCAAGTCCTGCCCAGTTGCAGGTGTTAAAGGTCATTGGGGTCAAGCAGTTTGGTCAGCAGCAACTATTTTGGAGGTTCCCCCTTTGATGTTTCTTTGTGTCTTTTGTCCATGGAGAAGAATCCTATACGTTATCACGCATTGAATGGTTACTGTGAAATGTGACTGTTAGAAACATACTCAGTGTCGCTTTATATTGTATTGTTGACGCACAGAAATTGATGGCAAACACTCGTTTCACCTACTCTGCCTGTTTGCCAACCTGCTCTGAAGCCGGGCTGGAGCTGTTCTCTCCTTTTAAAAAAGGAGCAACCTAAGCCATTTAACTGTATTTCATTTTTTAACACATGATTGAAGCAGGGGGTCTCCGGAGCTGAACCCCATTCATTTCAGTTCTGGGGACCCCCTCTTTCCAGAGATACTTACCTCTGTAGTAGGTGCTGGTAGCCGCTCCGGCTGAGCTAGCTGGGGTTTAAAGCACCCACGTCACGTGGACCAATAAGAAGCCGATCCTGATGTCACGTCTTCCTATTGGCCCGCAGGGTGCGACGGCTTTGAAACTCCGCTATAACATGAACCCTGGGAGCCGAGCAGAGCGGCTACCGGCACTTACTATGGAGGTTATCATCTCCGGAAGCAGGGGTCCCAAGAGGTGAAATGAATGGGGTTCACCTACGTCAAAAATAAAAAAAGAAAGAAAACCGGCATGGATTGTCACTTTAATGGAGGTAAATGATTAGATATCTCTTACTGTAATAGTTTCCTTTTAATACCTTACGTCCTCATGTAGATCAGAGTTGTAATGCTTTGGATTAACCTCCACCGCCCCTGTTGCGAGGCTTTTCCGTGAATTCACCACCTTTTAATTTAAAAAAATGCTGCCTTAAATGTTCCCCGAGCCTCCCACCTTCAGAGCACGACTCCGTGTGCTACCATTTCTCTCTAAAACATGCGTTCCTCCTGCACCTTGTTGATACCATTACTGTAAACCCCAACCTACTGCATGTTTATTGTAGGAGCAATACGCCTTCAGATACGTTTGCCTTACCCCAGTATTATTTAGTGCTGCGCAGGGCCATTATTTTGTATTCCATGCATTGGCAATCTCCATGTTTCCATGTTAATCACTGCTACAGTCACAGGCTGCAAGAGTTACCAGTTTAATGCCTGCATAGGAAAGGGGGGCGGGGACCAAGTTATAGTGTTGAGCCTAGGATATATGATGAGCTTCGTTGCTATTCTTCCAGCACTGTAAGGGTTAAGTAAACTATCAATTCCGTTTGCTAATGCATACAATATGCGCATAAAGGGACAACTTGCTGCCGCTGGCTGTCTTGCCACGAAGGTAAGCTATTAAGGGGTTAAGTTTAGGGGGTTTAGGGTAAAGATTTTTAGGGTAAGGTTTTAAAGTAAGGGATTTTAGGGTAGGGTCCAATTATGAGTTGTAGGGTAAGGGGTTAAGGTTTAGCTTTTTACGGGAAAGGGCTATGGCTTGGGGTTTTAGGGAAAGGGGTTAAGGCTAAGGATTTAACATTAGGGGCCTTTGCAGTAAAGTTAGGGGTTTACCTTTGTGGCGAGACGGCCGGCTGTTAGTTGGCTGCAGCGAGTCGTCCTAGATCGCAATATATGCGCTCAAGACAGGACTGGCCGTTTAACCACTTTGGTGCTATTTTGTAGCAAGCACCTCTTATCACAAGTGGTTTTCGGCAACCTTGTTATTATTGATGACATCCACTGTGTAGCATCGTCTGACAAACGGAACATGGGGGGAGCTAGAGAACTCGTTCCCGTCAGTAGCAACTCATTATTGACAGCCGAAAGGCGAACCGTGTTCACTTCTCCGGCTGCTACTCAATATGGTGAGAGGCCGTTAATGATGCACCAACTTCCAGAGGGTCAAACACTGGAGACATTCTAGCAGAAATAAACATAGGCTTTATTAGTCAGCAACCTTAATGACACAAATAACAGCTTGATGTCAGCAGGCTAAGGGAAAACAAACACAGACCTAACTTCTATAGGGAGTACTGACTGTGCCCGCCAACGCCCTATGTACAGGTTGGAGGGGCTAGGCCCCTTTCCATCCACCCAGTACAATGAGTCAAGGTTCAGGTCAAGTATCTTCTGTTTGGGTAAGGGTCGGGAAGTCCTTATGCAGGCGTCACTCTACTGTGGTCCAGTGCCCAGTAACGCAGTCTGCTCTCTATAGCAGTACAGTGCGTGTGTGTCTGGACCAGACATCTCTCTGCCGTGCATGCAGCAGCCTTTTTAAGGCCCTCAATGAGGCACCTGTGCAGGCAATCAAGACAGCCCTCTGGGTTTAACCTGTTCAGTGCTGCCTCTGTCAGCAGGTCTTATCACATAAAGTGGGATTCACCCTGTTACACGAATGAACACTTGATGAACAGGTTCCTTACATTTGACATAGATGCAAGCTGACAGTGTACAACATGTTTGATAAGGCACACGTTTCGGGAGCTTCATACACAGCCATTATAGTATTTCCTTTCTTTCTTTTCTTGTTACATTTACATTTCATAACTGGAATGAACCTACATATATATATATATATCAGATGTGCTTAGTGGTTTCCTTAACCAAAGTAACAGATGTGTGCAGTGCAGCTGAGGTCACCATATACTGTAAATCCAGTGCACACCCAAAACTACACTTACCAAAAAGTATTGAATGGCATCCATAAAGTGGGGATTATTTTTCGCTGAGGGCTCAGTCTTGGAAACTATTTTGGCCTCATAGCCCTGTCTGAAATACTTAGGAAACGTCTTATTTCAAGTGAATTGTAATGCCAACCTAACACATACTCAAAGTAAAGTACTAATTGCATTGGACTCTACCTCTGTCTGTTACATCCCAATAAAATGTGTTTTCCTATATGCCTTCAATTTGCTTTTTAAAATAGTATTTTATTGGGTTACAATCTAATAATAATTGGATGGTGATGGTAGCCTGTCCCAGAAAGATACTTTGTGGGCTAGGATAACATTTAGTGGACCAACATATCTTCACGAAGAGACCTCTGCACAAGACAACATTTTATGGTTGATATGTTGGTCTATAATAGCCCAGAAAGTTCCTTCATCTAATGAAAACAGATTCTTATACACTCCATTGAACAAAGCAATGTTAAATGAAGTATATAAACGTATAGTTTCCTTACACATGGTACAATTAACCCATTGACAAAAATTCTGAATGTATTATAGTATTATTATTATATAAAGATAGTTGTAGGTGACAATAGTAATGCGAATTGTGATACATGGGAGTAGCTGAGTGGGGAGGGGGGGAAAGAAAAAACAGTTCCCTCTTTATTTATTTGGGGGAAATTAATAGACATCTTTCCTCTAATTCCTTAGGTCCTCAAATAGATCAGGTTTGTAATGCTTTTTTTTTTACTCTCGTTTAATACCAGTAATGGTGCTCGTAAGATAAATAGCCCAGAATATTCCTCTTGAGATAGCAGTGTATTTCTGTGGTCATAGCAGCTCCGTGATTAAAAGTCTCCACCATTAACACATAGTCACTGTGACGAGGGCCAGTTAAAGATAAGCCCCCAGCCTGTTGCCCCATCACCACCAGTCGCCCCCTTTTCTACCTGGTAATGGGTATAAGGTGGCCCTATTTTACACTCCCGGATTCCGCAGCCCGTGGACGGATTTGTAGTATCCAATCCGCGGATTCAGCCATCCGTTCTTAAGAATCCGCCAACGTGTTGTATGCAATGGCGGTTTTTAATGAATATGCGCGGACTGAAATGGGCCAAATCCGTTTGCGGATTTTACACCACGAAACGGATTTTGTGGGTAACATCAGCGGGAATCCGGGAATCGGATTTGGGTGGATTCGCCCACCTCCTAGTAAGAAGTCCATTTTTTGACACTCATTTTATTGTACTGTAGGTAAAATGTGTAGGACTTCTGTGTGTAGGGTTCTCAACTCCAGTCCTCAAGCCCCCCCCCCAACAGGTCAGGTTTTCAGGAGATCTCTGCTTCAGCACGGGTGACTCAATCAGTCCCTGCTTCAGTACAGGTGGCTCAATCAGTCCCTGCTTCAGCACAGGTGGTTCAATCAGAGGTTCGGTCTTCGTCTACCTGTGCTGAAGCTGGGATATCCTGAAAACCTGATCTGTTGGGGGGAGGGTGGGGCGGGGGAGGGGGACTGGCCTCACGACAGGGGTTGAGCACCCCTGCATTAATGCATACTAACAGGAAATATATACAAACATAAAACCATCAGTTTAGCAACAACAAACACATAGATATAGGACTAACATATAGGTCACTACCATGTAAAATAAATAAACCAATGTTAACCGTATAGATTGATATAGTACTAATATGATAAATAGATCTAAGAGAAATCCCAATCATAGACAATATATAAGAAGTAGGGTAACAGTTAAGGCTTGTATTATCCTTCTGGAAAAATGAGTTTGACAAACACCTTACGTAATCCGCCAGATGGGATATTGATTTCACAAACAAGTGACCACAATGATACAGCAAGATATATAAAACGTGGCTGAAAAAAACAATATAAGTGGGAAACGCTTGTATCAACCATATGATATATATATGCAATGGTTGATAATTAGAAAATAATTGGTCCAAAAGTGTGGCATGATCACGATGTAACTGTTGTTGGATTAAACATCTAAAGATTGGACTGAAAATTGGATTCTCACAATAGTTCCTCCAGTTTTCCTCTATGTGCTGCATAGGACAGGATAAAGCTGTTTGGAAATATAACTTGGCCTTCTTCCAATATCAATATCAAAGTCAATTGCACATTAAAAGGCTACTGGGTATAACGATGGGGTTATCTTTGACTCTGATCTCTCTTTCATTCCTGACATTCGGTCCCTCATGAAGTCCTGCCGTCTTCACCTCCAAAATATTGCCATGGTATTCCCCTTTCTCACTCGTGATGCAACTAAAATCCCAATTCATTCACTCATACTGTCCCACCTTGACTACTGCAACCTCCTCCCAGTTGGCATTCCCCTTGTCTGCCTGTCCCGACTTCAATCCATCCAAAATGACAGACTCTTCTACCTCACTCACTTCTCCACCTCTGTTGCGCCACTATGCAAATCCCTACACTGGCTTCCTGTATCCTCCAGAATCAAATTTCAAATCCTGACTTACAAAGCTCTCAACGAGCCTGCCCCCACTTACATCTCAGAACCACCCCAAAAATATGTACCTTAACACCATCTACACTCTGCCCACTACTTCCACCTCTCCTCCTGCCTTATCACCTCCTCTGACTCCCACCTACAAGACTTCTCCCGTGCTACCCCTTCTCACTGGAATTCTCTACCCCGCACCATCCGACTCTCCCCCAGCTTCCAGTCATTTAAATTCTCCCTGAAAACTCACCTGTTCAAGGAAACCTATCTAGCACACCCCTAACACCCTCCCCGCCAACCCTACTGGTACCAGCTGAGCGGCTAGACCAAACTCCAGTCTACCTAACACCCCACAACATCACCCCCATCCCTTAATGGGACCAAAGAAGTGCAATCACCCGGCGCTCTTGTGAAGATGCAGAAAAAATAATTTATATATATAATCAAATATTGTGATGATGTGATATAATCTATAATAACAATATTAGTGAAAAATAGTGAAAATGTAATAAAAGTGATGATACTGTAAACCAGTTCCTGTTCTGCTCTCAACCCACGTTGAACCCTCCTGGTGGATTCTTGCAAGAGCTGGTTTGTAGAAAAGATGCGGGGAGCTCAGGAACCGTGATATATGTGAAACAAAAAATAAAGATATATAGTGCAACACTGTCTGATGGTGATGAATCAATAGGTGAATAAAACACCTGATGGGTGTACACTCACACTTTTCCATAGTAAAATCAGCATGTATGCCTCTCTGGGCAAACCCCCTGGGTGTTGATAGAAAGGAGTGCTTGATGGTAGTGTCAGTAGTGTCGATAGTATTAGTCCTCCAGGATTCGGATGGACATAAGAGAGGAGATAAACACAGAGGAAATGGATTTAGTGTAGGGAATAATGCTATATTTGTAAGTCAAAGGCCAAAAGACAAATGACCACTCGCATGTATTCCCCAAATGTACAAACATAGTACGAAGTCCGCCCTTGTGGGCGGACTTCGTACGGGCGGACTTTTGTGGGCGGACTTCGTACTGTGTTTGTACATTTGGGGGCTACATGTGAGTGGTCATTTATCTTTTGGCCTTTGACTTACAAATATAGCATTACTCCCTACACTAAGTCCGTTTCCTCTGTGTATATTGTATGTTGTCACATGACCCCACGACGTCATTTGACACCCATTGCCATGGCAACGCGGCGGCAAATGGCACCACGGGGTCACGTGACGTCAAATGACCCAGCGACGTCATTTGATTCTGGGAACTGAGGTTAGGGGGGCGCGAGCACCGGGGGCAGCAGGCAGGGGGGGCGCAGCTGCAAAAGTTTGCGCACCCCTGTACTACAGTATGTAACTATGACAACCTGGGTCCACGTTTGTTAGACTCTGGAGGACACGCTGCAGCTGTTGTCGGTGTTACCTTTGATCCTTTTCCTGATTCAAGGTACCCTCTATTTCCAGGGGCCTGACACCTCTGCATTAGGACATCGCGCTTGATTCTTCGCAATTTCGTGACTGCTTCTGAATCCTCGTCATCTTCCCTAGCAAAACGAGCCATTTTTGTTTTGACAACTACTACGTCATGGTGGACCCGGAGTGCCGGACCCCATTGACTGAGCCACCTGTGCTGACCTGAAAACCTGACCTGTTGGTGGCCCTTGAGGACTGGAGTTGGCCACGCTTGGTTTAGGTGATGATTCTATAGTTATTTTTTATTGTTCCATACCTCCATTCTGAATACATCAGTATTTCTTCAGCCTCGATCAACCAGTACCCCCCTGTCCCCAACACCACACCCCCCTCACCCCAATAAACAGACTGAGTACATTCTCTGTGAATAATGTGCTTTTTGTTAACTCTGGTTATTCCTAAAATCAGATTTAGCTGAAGTGTCCCAGTGAAAAAGTTGAGAAATACTGCGATGTAATATTGCAATTATGATCCGCAAGCAGGGCCAGTGCAAGGGTATTTGATGCCCAAGGTGAACCTTTAGCTTTGCTTCTGCCAAACCGCTCCCACCCCGCCACCCCCACGATGAGCTTTTGGATTATTTTTTTATGTTATACCCAATTCTCTATCTTCCACCACCTCATTCTCTCTCCCTCACCTCCTCCGTATAATCTCACCCCCCTCATCATCCTCTCACCCCCACCTCTTCCTTTCACCCCCCCTTCATCCTATCGCCCCCTCCACTTCGTTTCACCCCCCTCATCATCCTCACCCCCCTCTTCATCTTCTCACCCCCCTTCTCATCCTTTCACCTCCCCTTCTCCCCCTCTCACCCTTTCTCATCCTCTCATCCCCCTCCTCATCCTCACCCCCTTCTCATCCTGTCACCCCCCTCCTCTTCCTTTCACCGCTGGGGCGAGCTTCGCAACAGCGGTCCTCTCTCCTCCCACGAGTCCCGCTGTCACCCTCAACCCTCCTCCGCACCCCCCCCCCCTCTCAAAAAAATAAATAAACGTGCCACCAGCGGTTGCCTAGCGGTTGCACCGGCCCCGGAGTGGTACTATTAACATAGCACCTGCCTTTCCTGGTTTGTAGTAAAGACTTACGGCGCTGCTTTAACCCTTTGTGCGCTTCACGACGTAGCCACTACAGCATGAGGTCGTAGTGGCTACGTCGTGGGCTTTGTCAGCTCGTTTCCTAGGGGACAACGCGTTCTGCACTCTGGTGAGCAAAAAAATCAATCTGGCATGCAGGGAAACAAAGGAGAAGGACTCATGCGACGCCTTAACACTTGTGGTGTCCCCGTATGCCACGTGTCCCGCCGGCCACATGTTCCACATCACTTCCTAGGATGGCGCTTCAGGTCTGTGTCGACACCCAACGCGTTTCGCAATTACAGCTCGGTACGGCAGTTTCCCTCCCACCCTCCTTTATATCACTAACCTGATAACTATCGTCTCCGATAGGAAGCGGACCAGCAGAGCTATGGTAGGAGTATATGATCACCGACCAAAGCTGTTAGAGTAGTCGTAGTCGGGATGGAGGCAGAGGTCAAGGTCAGGTTAACAGGCTCGGGTCAAGGTAGGCGGCAGAGGTACAAGGTTGGGGTCACAGGCTGGGATTGGCAACAGGAAATCCACAGGAACAGGGAACAGATTACCATGCTCGGCCGGGACTGAGAGTCACTAACTGTTACTTAAAGCCCTGGAACAGGTGCAGCCAATTACCAAGTCCAGGAAGAAGCTTTCCAGGATCAAAGGGTGCAGTAACGACCACGTAAGGGCAAGTTCCAGCAAAACCCAGGACTGGAACCCTTACAGATAACGTCACTAATGCATATATTACCCCAAATTACACAGGGAAAAATGACAATAATAGCTCATTTTCAATATACTCAATGAATAACGAATACCACAATCTTGCAAATGTAACACAATTCCACGTTAAAAAATGAATACATTCACCTTTTAAAATATTTTAGACATTTAAGCAAAGAAAGAGAAAGGAGAAAAGTGGGGATAAATGGAATTAAAAAATAAAGAAGAAAAACAACTAATTACAACACAATGCAATGTACTGGCGTTAAGCACCCCTGATATAAAAAGTAAATTAAAAACTGTCTTTATAACAAAACCATATAATCAGTGATATATTAAAATAAGAACATACGTATAACATATACACGTGTAAAGAACATATTCTGTATAAAGAATCTTTTGCGTATAGAAGAATTCCCTACATACATATCAACATATATATATATTATATTGATCACAAAGTTAAATGTTAAATTATTTTTTATTCGGATTTCCTAACAATGGATAATTTAAAAAAATCCACCTTGTTTAAAATACTTGAAGCTATTTATTGAAAGCACCTATATTTAAATGTATCATGATGGCAGAATTTAGTTCAGTAGCAAAAACACATTTATCCTTAGCATCAAGTTGTGTCAGCAACATATTTATGAACCTTAATAATCTTCTTCCTTACATTTGATCTCATAGGAGCAGAGGGTAATGTTATGTAACCTGGTGGAGTTATTTGACGCAGAGAAAGGAAAATGACACTAGTTACAGGCGCCGATTTTAAGGCATCTATTGCACTGACGAGCTCTCCAAATATTTACTGGCCCAAATGGAGCAGAATTAGTAGGGTGACTGTAACAGGGACGTATCTCTGTTAAAGCAATGTGCCTCTAATCCAGCAGTGTGCTGGTTAATTGCACACCTGCAATGAACCAACCCCACCTGCCTAATCAGAGCTCTCTCAGAAATAGCCTGTTCTGAGACACAGGAGGAGGATTCCTGAGCTCACAATTGGAGCTGACCTAGAAAAGACAGACCAGAGGATTTCCTTAGTGGAAACTGGACTGACCAGAGGACAGATGTCTTGAGCTGCAAAGAGACTGCAGGCTGACAGCAAGACAAAGGAGAGCAGAGTATACCTGGACAGACATTGCCTTAGCACACAAAGGTGCTCACCCAGGAGAGCAGAGAGGCTTCCCCTACTGCTACAAGAAACAGATAAGACTTTCTTATGGGACTGTTATATATCTGTATATATGTTTATATATTTGGGGCAGGTAAATAGCTTAGCTAACCATCCAGTGAGAGAGGGCTGGACTACATGTGTAGATATTCTCCAAAACGGAGCAGGTTTTTCTTTGGCTTAATTTGAATGTTCTGCTGTGTTAAAGGGACAGGCGCAATAAAGCCTAATTTTTAGTTTCACTTTAAACAGTCTCCATTGCGTACCACTGCGCACGTCTCTTTCAGTGACCATATCTCCCGGTTTAGCCGAGACAGACTCAGATTTTAATGAAACGTCCCAGTGTCCAGACAATTTGAAGAATGTTTCCTATTTTTAGGAGGATGGTCGTGGTGGCAGCTGCGGGGGTCAGAGGTTGGAGGAGGTTGGTGATAGCAGCGGAGTTTGGAGCATGACGGAGGTTAGAGGAGAATGGTGATAGCAGCAGAGGTCGGAGGATGGTGATAGCAGTGGAGGTCGGAGGATGTGGGAGAATGGTGATAACAGCGGAGGTCAGAGGATGGCGGAGGTTGGAGAAGGATGGTGATAACAGGGGAGGTCAGAGGATGGAGGAGGATGGAGGAGGGTGGTGGTAGTACTGGAGGTAGGGGGATGGCGGAGGTCGGATGGTGGTAGCATCTGAGGTCAGAGGATAGATGAGGTCGGAGAAGGATAGTGATATCAGCGGATGTTGGAGGATGGCGGAGGTCAGAGGAAGATGGTGATAACTGCGGAGGTTGGAGGATGGAGGAGGTTGGAGGAGGATGGTGATAGCCATGGAGGATGGTGGAGGTTGGAGGAGGATGGTGGTAGCAGTAGAGGTCGGACGATGGCGGAGGTCGGAGAAGGATGGTTATAGCAGTGGATGGCGGAGGATGGCGGAAGTCGGAGGATGGCGGATGTCGGAGGATGGTGGTAGCAGTCGAGGTCGGAGGATAGATGAGGTCGGAGAAGGATGGTGATAGCAGCAGAGATCAGAGGATGGCGGAGGTCAGAGGAGGATAGTGGTGGTAGAGGAGGTTGGAGGATGGCGAAGGTCAGAGGAGGATGGTGATAGCAGCGGAGGTTGGAGGATGGCGGAGGTTAGAGTAGGATGGTGATAGCAGCGGAGGTTGGAGGATGGCGGAGGTCGGAGAAGGATGGTGATAGCAGCGGAGGTTGGAGGATGGTGGAGGTTGGAGAAGGATGGTGATAGCAGTGGAGGTCAGAGGATGGCGGAGGTCGGAGGATGGTGGTAGCAGCCGAGGTCAGAGGATAGATGAGGTCGGAGAAGGATGGTGATAGCAGCGGAGGTCGGAGGATGGCGGAGGTCGGAGTATGGAGGAGGACAAAAGATGATGGTGGTAGCAGCAGCGGAGATCAGAGGATGGTGAAATTTGGAGGAGGATCATGGTAGCAGTGGAAGTCGGAGGATGGTGGTGCTAGCAACAGATGTCAGAGGATGAAGGAGGTCGAAGGAGGAAGTTGATAGCAGGGGAGGTCAGAGGACGTCGGAGGTCGGAGGATGATGGCAGCAGCGGAGGGTGGGTGCGGGGGCCTGTCCCAGCGGTCCGACCCAGAAGTCAATCACAACTTCCTGTGTCCCGCTGCGCCCCCCCTCCCCACCCCTTCAGCTCTACAAGTTCAGGTAGGGACTTTTAACTGAGATGGAAATGGTGGAAGAGAATGGGGGAGGGAGAGAGAATGGAGGGAGACAGAATGGGGGGAAGGTGAGAGAATGGGGGAGGTACAGAGAATGGAGGAAGACAAAATGGGGGGAGAATGAGAGAATTTGATGAGGGAGAGAGAATTGGTGGAGGGAGAGAGAATTGGGGGAGGGAGAGAGAATTGGGGAGGGAGAGTGTGGAGAGGGAGAGAGAATGAGAGGTGGGAGAGACAGTGAGGGGGGGTATGGTGAATGGAGGGAAAGAGTGGGGGGAGGGATTGAGAGTGGGGGGAGGGATTGAGAGTGGGGGGAGACAGAATGGGAGGTGGGACAGAGAGTGGGGGGAGGGAGAGAGGTTGGGAGGTGGGAGGGAGAGTGGAGGAAAGTAGAATCCATAATGTGTCCCGGTTTCTACTTATAAAACTCATGTGACTGGTCTTGAAACGATCACGACATGACCAGGCTCCGGTTGCCGGAAACAGAAGCGGAGGCACCACGCTCCGACGAATCAACCCATAGAAAACAAGTATGTGTCAACGAAGTACCCAGCCTATTATAAGGGCCTCCGGGGTGCCATGGTGGCCCATGCCTGACCAGGTACGTCATTAGGACACTAACGGTTAACCTTACAGTACATCAATATCATTAGTACTCTCTGGTCCTCAGTGGAACGGCGACCAAGATTAAAAATGGCCAAGAGATGGCAGCATTGAGCAGTTTATTTTTTCCATCGTGACGGAAATCATTTCTTCACCTTGGTTTATCATGAACATATGAATTGCATGTGAGTTGTGATAGTATACGATTAAATAGATACTGATTCCTTAATTGTGCAATAGGTCGGCAGAGAGGAGGATTATAAATAATACAGATTTTGCCAAGACTTGTTTGATAATGCAACACATCAACAGAAAGGGAATTCTCAGAACAGCTCTCTATAGCAACATAGGGTATATGAAGGCTCACATTAGTTGAAATGCAAGTGATAAAGTATTGATAATGTATTTGATTTCAAGAACATTCTTTGTATGGTGTGTGCTGTGTATTATACACATGAATGCATTAAGAATTGTTTTCGTCTACTTGCATTTGTCTTTTACGCCAAGAAAAAGTTGCATTTCTACATTGGTTCACAAAGACGTCAGCATTTGTTACTCGTCTGTCCAACCCTTTTGTGCCAAATTTGCTTTTAACCGTATACATACGCCCCTGATATTTTCTGTTGCCCTTTCTATTCCCATTATAAATAATAAATTAAGCAATGAATCATGCGTTAATTCCATCAGAGAAAACAGCAGCCCCATTTAAACGTTACAAATGTATAATCAGGTAACTTTTCTAAGGTGGAGAATTAATATGAAAGGGGTGAAAAAGTTATAAAAAAATCGTAAAAATGGAAACCAAAAATGGTTCAATATACAATAAAGTAGTCTAAAGTGCTCCAATTTTTCTTGTAAAAATAAGTGAAAGTGGTGATTAGCAAATAAAAAGTGATATTCAAAACTCGAATTTTACGCACTGGATATTCAAATAAATGATCACACCACCTTGTACAAGATCAGTACAGTACAGAAAATACCAGTGGGTAAAAACGGGTTTTAATCCTTTTGTAAAAGGTGGAAAAGCAACATGTTAATTTGATGCTGTATCTTAAAGGATGACAGGAGAAAATGTGTGTTCGATTGTCCAGATTCGCATCTTACCTGACACATTTCGCCATTAGCATGTTGGGGTTCGCAGTTAATAATGCATTTATTTCATATAGCGCTTTTCTCCCAATGGGGCGCAAAGCGCATTACAATTACAATATAGTGCGTGGTATGCATCACGTAGGAATGTTACACACACAGCCCCTTCCCAGATGAACTTACAATCTATGATTTTGGTGCTTGAGGCACAGGGAGATAAAGTGACATGTGCAAGGTCACAAGCTTCCCGATTCAATCTCAGTGGCATTGTTTACAGAGTCAGCGTGTCTCTCTTTCATGGGGTACTTGGTAAGGGCTAGTGAGTTCTTTTTAAAAATATTTCCTCACAATCAACAAAGCCAGGGAATCAGATCGCTGTGTAGTCGCGCTAACAAATACATTTCGGCTAAAGGGGAAAAAAAGCACCTTTCCTGTCCTAACTGTGGTGCAATTTTTAAGAGATTCCTAAAATCTGTAAAGTTAGAAGGTGAGAATGTATAAAGGTGACTCCAGATATCTCTCTTGCCTACTGGACTTTTCAAATGCAAGCTTTAAGGCTCATTCTGAGTGTTGCTTTATACGTACAGTACAGCTGTATTGCAAAAAAATAAAATTATAAGTGACAAAAAGATAGTAAAGTAGGGAGCAATGGACAAAATAAATGTAAAGTCCACCTTTTCCCTTTACTCAAGGAACATTATATACAGGAATATAAACACGACCACATCTCTCATCAAATAGTTTCTCATCCTCTGTGCTATGCACAGACGGTTATATATTCTGTATGTCTATTTTATCTGTGTGATCCATTCTCATGTTAACTTTTCCAAGCGGTGTTCTTGTTGCCTGTGTTGTGTCATTGTATTGTATGCTTGTTACAGTAAAGTGCTGGGTACATGGCTGCAATGCTAAAATAATAAATAATGATTAATACGGTACTTCAGTGACCCTGAAAACTTGACTTAACCCTATGTTTACAGAGGCGTTCACTTGAATGGGCTATAAGGCGTCTTCCGGCAATTACATGCGTTTTATGGAGCTGCACTGCTTAATGAATGTAGCCCTAAATATTAGCAAGTCAGTAAGGGTCAAAAATCAGAATTGTTCTTTTCCTGACAAATTCTAGACATTACCACTTGATAATTATACAATATATATATATATATATATTTTTTTTCATCTTTCAAATACATCCCTATAGCAGGTGAAGATATCCCACTTGTTCCACTCACAAGTGTCCCTAACAGGAGCTTTTTTGGGGTGTCTTGTAAAGTTCTGTAAATGGTGGTCCTGAAACGTAACCCCTTCACAGCCAGAGAAGTCTGCGATGCCTTCCTCCCCGATTTCTGCAAAGTCATAAAGAACCATGAAAATGTGCTGTCTAATATATATTATTATACAGGTGCCCTTTATTATACAGTATAGGCATTATTAATGGTGATGAGTGCACATAATGCAGATATAATAACATTAGCCGCATTATGGGGAGAGAGGGGGTAGGGGGAGGGAGAGAGGGGGGTAGGGAGAGGGGGGAGAAAGAGAGGGGGCAGGTGGAGAGAGGGGGCAGGGGGGCAGAGAGAGAGGTTGGCAGGGGGGAGGGAGATGGAGGTGGGCAGGGGGGAGGGAGATGGGAGGGGGGAGGGAGATGGAGGTGGGCAAGGAAAGAGAAAGGGGGCAGGGGGGAGGGAGAGAGGGAAGGGGGAAGAGAGACACTGAGCCGCTGGGTTTATAAATAACACCAAACTAAATGGCGTCCACGCCTTCTTACTACACCGACCCCTCAACCTAACTTTCCCCGAGCCCCACACAGCAGAGCGGAGGGGGAGTGGAGACAGCAAATAGACTGACAGGCGTCCGTAGCCAATCGCAGCGCGCCCTGCGCCCCACCTCCCCCCTCTCTCCACCTTGCAGCGTCTTTCGTAGTAAAGAGTAGGTGGGCGGGGCTTGCTGTGTGTGTGTGTGTGTGTGTGTGTGCGCAGAGTGGGCAGCAGGTTAGTGTGAGCCTGGCGGCGGGTCTGGGCTGCACGCAGTGTGTGTGTGTGTGTGTGCTGCTGCTGCTGCTGCTGCTGCTGCTGCTGCGGCGTCACGTGTTTATCTGGGAGGAGGGGGCGGCTCGCGCTCTGGACCGCGCTCCCGGGGACTCAGCCACAGACGCTTGTTTTGGTTCATTCTGCAAAGAAAGCTGCTGCTGGCGGGGGGCGCATTGCAGAGATAGCCCGTGAGCTCTCTGTGCCAGGACACCCCTCTCTCCCCGGGGTAATACACCGGCCCTCTCCCGGCAGTGACATTGGGTGGGGAGGAAGCCGTGCAGAGAGCCGCTCTCCCGGCAGTGACATTGGGTGGGTGAGACCGGTGGAGAGGAAGCCGTGCACAGAGCCGCTCGGGCAGCCGGAGGGAGCAGTGATACCCCCCACCCCCCTCACCTCTCCCCAGCAACAAGAGAAGGACATTACTACCCACCACCAGGCGCAAAGTTAGGCGGGTTCCGCAGACCGGGGAGGATGGATCGCACCCCGGGGTGTGCAGCGCTATCCCCGGAACGGGGTTACAGCCGGCACCATCACTCGGTGCATTTGTGGGTGTAAGAGAAGACCCTGGAAACCTGCTGATTTCCTACCCCCCGAGGACCATTACAAACACAACTCTGCAAAGTGTACTTGTCTGATTTCTCCTGCAGGGTTTGGTGCTGATCTGTGAATTTGTTTGGTGCACACATTATTTAGGTGATTTTTTTTATTTTATTTTTTGGGTGCTGTTTTCACTTGGTACCATGGCCAGCCCCACAGAGCCTCACCCTCAAGAGAACTTCTCCGATGTCAGGAAGGTGGGCTACCTGAGGAAACCGAAGAGCATGCACAAGAGGTTTTTCGTGCTCAGGGCTGCCAGTGAAGCAGGGTTGGCACGTCTGGAGTATTATGAGAATGAGAAAAAGTGGAGACATAAGTCTGGAGCCCCAAAAAGATCAATCCCCCTAGAAAGCTGCTTTAATATCAACAAGAGGGCAGATTCTAAAAACAAGCATCTGGTTGCCCTCTACACCAAGGATGAGTGCTTTGCCATTGCTGCTGAGTGTGACCAGGAGCAAGAGGGCTGGTATCAAGCTCTAGTGGACCTCCACAACCGTGGCAAGACCCACCATCAGCAGCATGACGGAGCTGCCAATGGGGTGCACAATGGAGTAAATGGGGAGGAGGTTTATGGGGAGGTTGCTCCGCCAGGCCTGGCCTTCAAGGAAGTCTGGCAGGTGATCATGAAGCCCAAGGGCTTGGGGCAGATCAAGAATCTGGTTGGCATCTACCGGCTGTGCCTGACCCACCGAACTATCAGTTTGGTGAAGCTGAATTCTGATGCAGCAGCTGTGGTGTTGCAGTTGATGAACATCCGAAGATGTGGACACTCAGAGAATTTTTTCTTCATTGAGGTGGGTCGTTCAGCAGTCACGGGGCCTGGTGAGTTCTGGATGCAGGTGGATGACTCTGTGGTTGCACAGAACATGCATGAAACCATCTTGGAGGCCATGAAAGCCCTAAGTGACGAGTTCAGACCCCGCAGTAAGAGTCAGTCTTCGTCCAACTGCTCCAACCCCATTTCTGTTCCCCTCAGAAGGCACCACCTCAACCACCCACCGCCCAGCCAGGTAGGGTTGAACCGCAGAGCCCGCACAGAAAGTGTCACAGCCACTTCCCCTGCAGGGAGAACCGCCAAGCATGGGTCTTCATCCTCATTCAGGGTTCGTGCATCCAGTGACGGGGAGGGCACTATGTCAAGGCCAGCCTCTGTTGATGGTAGTCCAGTAAGCCCCAGTGCAAACCGGACTCATTCACATCGGCACCGGGGCAGTTCCCGGCTTCATCCACCACTTAACCATAGCCGCTCCATACCCATGCCGGCAACTCGCTGCTCACCATTAGCCACCAGCCCAATCAGCTTATCCTCCAGCAGTACCAGTGGTCACGGCTCTACTTCTGACTGCCTATGCCCTCGCAGGTCTAGCGCCTCTGTTTCAGGCTCCCCTAGTGATGGTGGCTTCATCTCCTCTGATGAATACGGATCCAGCCCTTGTGATTTCAGGAGCTCCTTCCGCAGTGTGACCCCAGACTCCCTTGGGCACACCCCACCCGCAAGAGAAGAAGACCTAAACAACTACATCAGCATGGGCAAGCCCAGCAGCCACCAGCATAAAGGCCAGCAACAGAGATACCATCCAAGTCGGGGAGAAGAACACCCTGACTTGGACAAGGTTTTCAGGAAGAGGACTCACTCTTCAGGAACTTCTCCCACTGGGTCCCACCAGAAGACCCCCTCGCAGTCCTCCATTGAGGAATACACAGAGATGATGCCTTCATATCCCCTGCGTCTGACATCCTTTAGACACTCTGCTTTTGTACCCACATACTCATATCCAGAAGAATGCCTGGACCTTCAACTGGAGGGTAATCCAGCTAACCACAAAGATGATGGCTACATGCCCATGTCACCTGGTGTTGCTCCTGTGACTACCAAAACCAGTGATTACATGCCCATGAGCCCCAAGAGTGTGTCTGCGCCCCAGCAGATCATTAATCCAAGGCGGCATTCTCAGGTAGACTCCAATGGTTACATGATGATGTCCCCCAGCGGTAGCTGCTCCCCAGATAGTAGCAATTACAGCAAGATATGGACCAATGGTACTAACCCTAAACTGTCTATCGAAAGCAATGAGGGCAAACTGCCTTGCAGTGACTACATCAATATGTCTCCAGCCAGCGGCTCTACTACCAGCACCCCACCAGACTGCTACCTGAATTCTGTAGAAGAGCCCCCAAAACCTGTCTACTCTTACTTCTCCTTGCCCAGGTCCTTTAAGCATGTTCACAGGAAGAATGAGAATGATCAGTTACGCATCTCTGTCAGCTCAGGGCGCCTCCTGTACACCGAGGAGTCCTCTTCATCCTCCACTAGTAGCGACAGCCTAGGAGGACAGGACTTGCAGCAGCCTAGGAAAGGGGAAACTATACTGCAGGGTAAGAGCAGCAGGTTAACAAGACCCACGCGACTTTCTCTGGAAAACAGCAAAGCCAGCACTCTGCCACGGGCTCGAGAACCTGCTTTGCCTCCAGAGCCAAAGAGCCCCGGGGAGTATGTTAACATAGAGTTCAGTGACAAGGTCTTCTCAGGGGGCTTGGTGTTTTCCATGTGCTCTCCACCATATGTGGAGAGCAGAGTGGTTCCGCAGAGGGAAAACTTGTCTGAATACATGAACATGGATTTAGGAGCCTGGAGAGCCAAAACAGGCCATGCCTCCTGCACACCTTCCTCATGCAAATCTTCATCATCCAAGCCTGGCAGCTCAATGTGCTCTACCGGCACCTGCAGTAGTAGTCGCCCTCCTGTCCGAGGGCAGCTCGTCCCCAAAGACTACATGAGCATGCAGCTTGGTGCCCTTTGTTCGGATTACAGCCAGGTCCCCCCTGCCAGGATCATTGTCAAACCGATCAATCCTTCCTCTGGCAAGAGTAATTATGCTGAGATGTCAATCAGTCGGGTTCCTGAGAGCCCTGCTGTGGCTCCAGCTCCTAACTCAAGTTTATCCGAAGTTGCCCGCACTTCTCTTTTGGGTCAAAGCTCTGGCCCCAGCGCCTTTACGCGGGTGAACCTGAGCCCAAACCGCAACCAGAGTGCCAAAGTCATCCGAGCGGGTGACCCACAGGGCAGGAGACGACACAGTTCAGAGACCTTCTCATCTACCCCTACCACAGCCCGAGTCAATGCTGGCCCGGTGTCTGGGGAGGATGTGAAGCGTCACAGCTCTGCCTCCTTTGAAAATGTCTGGCTACGACCAGGAGACACTGGGAGGAGGGAGCCCCTGCAACCTGCAGATCACCTACATAATGGCCTAAATTACATTGACCTGGATCTGGCTAAGGATTTGAGTGGCCTGGAGCATTGTAACCCTCATCAACCCGCAGTCAATCACCCCACAGATGACCTGAGCGCCTACGCTAGCATCAGCTTCCACAAGCTGGGGGAACACCGGCGCCAGGCGGAAACAGAAGGTAAGCACCTGAGGTCACACACAGACACAGTCTACCCTAAAAAGTAAAGGGCACTTTATAACTTCCACCTCACTTATGCACTTGTAATCCACTATACCACACACAAGTTTGGAGACACAAAAAATACCTTAAACCCAGGGGTTCCTCAAATTCAGGCCTTTAGACACCAACCCTTAAGTTCTCACACCTAATCTAAGCAAGTTATAAGATCCTTTTATAGGTTGTGTTACCTTTTTTTTAATGAACCAACATCAATCGTACAGGGTTTTTCTTGTGCATAAGCTTTCGAGACTGCAGAGGTCCACTCTTCATGTTAGTACAAATAAAAGGTATCACAGTCTACAAAGTATATTTCTCTGTGACCAGTATGACTACTAGCACCCTTTAATAAAGTTTTTTTTTTTTTTTGTGATAATTACTGCTACAGTGTAGGTGAAATGATTAAGTGGTAATTGGAGATATTTTGATAGCTTGGATTACTGGTTTCTTTTAAGGATTGAACTTGGGGAGATTTTAGACCCTCTTCCACCGTAGAGGTCATGGCTAATAATGATCAATGGAACCCAGCACTTGAGTGAATATGGATCTCATCCCTTTCAATATGCTGCTTTGGTCTGTTTTTTTAGTGATCCGTTTGCTCCATATCAGGGGTGCCCTGTTGCCATATTCTTTGCTGATTTACTGAATGTTGCTTGTAACAAAGGCTGTGAAATGCGTGCAAGGGTCCTGTTTTGTATACACGTACGTATGTATGTATGTATGTATAATATATCTATTATACACACTCCAATCTGTAAATGATTACTCCGCTCTTTGAACAGTTAGATTGGTGTGTGCATGTCTAACATCTCTAACCCATTGGAAACTCATATACTACCAGGAAATTACCACCTGGTCCCAAATATGTGTTGGGGTTCGCCTTTGTTCTAAGCATACAACTTAGCCCTCAACAGAGGCAGATTTGGACACTTTGCTGTGCTCAGGCGTAGTATGAACACCTGGCAGCTTCACCTAGACATGTTTAACCCCTTACTGGCTTTATAGTTTCCGTCCCCTTTCCCATGCACTTTTAGGAGAGCCATGCATTGTGAAATCTTTTAAACAGGGATGGGTGTCGCCAGTCCTTACTAATGTGGGGCAAACTAGTCCCCTTAAATGTAAGCCTCCAGTATTACTCTGAGTTCTGTTATGATTTAACATGATCCTAACCACAGGAGAAACATGCCCACACTTTATTAACGCTGCCCCTGGATGTGGGGCTTTGATGGAAGCTTAGCACGTGGCGTGCATTATTTATAATGATTGAGCATGTCCCTGTAACTGTTATTATGAAAGTGTAGTATCTATAACACACCTAATAATGATCTGAGACCTTCGTTAATGTGTTATTGCTGAAATGTCTTAATGGTCGCCCAGCTCCTCGTGACATTTCAAAAAGTTCTAACACAGACACACACGTTTGCTTCCATTGGGTGTAGTGTCAGTTGTGTAGTCTGCCTTGCAGGTTGTGCAAATGTTCATGCTAAATGTGAAGTGCTTAGCTTGGGTATTGTGCTATTTGGTCTTTGTGGGATTTGAATTCTCCTTTTGGAGCGATGTTTGTTAAAATGAGAGCCTTTAAATTGTCTCTACTGTATTTGATGTCAAAATACTGTATCTTCAGCATGTAGAAGTTTCACTTTAAAGCTGTAGTGGCTCCACAATTAACCCCTTCATTGCTAGGCAGCGCATTCTGCGCTTCAAGGTCACACTGAAGGCTTTCTTTTGTATCATTTTCATGCACTTGGGTGTCTGGAGTATGAGATTCTGCTAGTTCAGTGCAGTTTTTTAAGTTATTTATTGCCCTGTCACTCGTGTACTATACAAATTACAATGGAAGCTTTTCATGAAGGACTTATTTTAGGCTTTTCTCATTTGGGCTCTTATGCTTCTCTTATGAATTTCCTTATTTTGGTTTCTACAGTGGAGCAGGTATAATAATGTGAAACTAGGGATATAATTAAATACATTCTGTGCCGCTGGTTAGGTCTTTAAGCAGACATCCCCGATTGCTCCTTTTTTCACACGTTCAAAGCGGCTCCCTCAAGAAATCTGTATTTATTGATGCACTAGAAATTTAATAATGAAAATTATGTTCTAATGGTTCTTGCTTCTTCCTTAAGGCATCTAATTGCACGCTGCAAACCTAATTAAATTGATGGCATCCTATTCGGGATTTGCCTGTCTCTTTCCCCCCACTGTAATTGTTAATCCTGATCTGTGCTAATGTAAACCATATTAGACAAATTTAGAATATTCTATAAGTTGGTTGTGATGGAGGTAGTGATTTGGTTTGCATGAATGGACGAGTAATGCTTTTTAAAACTTGAATTCGGACTGTTCTATCCAAGGGGTGGCCAACTCCAGTCCTAAAGAGCTACAACAGGTCAGGTTTTCAGGATATACCTGCTTCAGCACAGGTAGTGTAGTCTCCGACTGAGCCACTGATTGAGTGTCACCTGTGCTGAAGCAGGAATATCCTGAAAACAGGTCAGGTTATCTCCTGAGGACTGGAGTTGGCTACCCCTGTACTATTCGGTATGCCAGGGGTGCTCAACTCCGTTTCCTTCTCTCCTTCCCCCCCTCCCCCCATTCCCAACAGGTCAGGTTTTCAGGATATTCCAGCTTCAGCAGCAGGGGTCATTGGGCCATCTGCACTGAAGCAGGGATATCCTACAAATCTGACCCGTTGGGAGGGGGGGATTGGTGGCTTGAGGACTGGAGTTGAGCCGGCCTGCTGTATGCCACCCTTTCAGGTTTCACATAGTGTATTAGTATCACCTTTAGGCTTGCAGCACACGCAACGCATTGAAAACTCACTCCCCAAACCAGCAGAATAACCTTTTTGTTGAAATTAAATGTACATCCCATTGATACTTTTTATTGGGGGCTGTTTTTGAAAGAAACCGCTTGTGATTATATATAATATAAAAAAATGTAAATCCTGTTCATTTAATTGTAATTACAGGTTGCGCTACTGGAAGTTTTTCAAGGTTGAGTTGTTCATGTGAAAAACAGTTTCTTAAATACTAGGTTGTATCTCATTGTTTTCTTGGACTAGATTACTTGGAGAAAGTGTTTGAGACGTGTTGCTTCCGTTGGCTTGTCTTCTGTCTTACGCAAGTTTATTAATATCTAAGGGTATCCGGTTTGAACGCTTAGGTATTGTTTCACATTTGGAGGTGGATTAACATGGCTAGCAGAGAACTTCATGAATGAATCTGAGCGTGGGAATCTATCATAATCAGTGCTTATCCCGCCCCTCTCTTCCTCCCTTTTAAAACACATCCGTCTTACCCCTTTGCTTTTTCATTGCCATTTTAGCAGCAGAGAGGGTGCTGTTTGCTGGGCTGTCCTGGTGTTGTGTGGACATAATGGCAAGCTCACCAAATGGTGCAATTGCTTTCAACTACTCGCCCTCTGGGTATCGACTTCCCATCCCCTGCAGTGTCCATACCTGCTATATTCCGATCGACTATCAATTTACTTAGCAGGATCATTAGTACCCATTGGATAAATTATTCTTATAATTTGAATTATAGCTAAATAATAAATCGCTTGCCTTGAAGCAGAATTTGTCTATTGCCACAAAATGAAGATGGGAACCATCATTGTTTTAGGGGGGTGTTTGTGTGTGTGTGTGTGTGTGTGTGTGTGTGTGTATTTACACGGGTATCTTATAGATTATTATTTATAATGCAACAACAGGTTGCACAGGGGAAAGGGGTAGGAAGCCAAAAACAAATAATTTTGTATTAATCTTGCATATAAAGCAATAGGTTGGGAGATACCTGCTGAAAGGAGCTTACAGTCTGTGAATTGACAACCGCATTATATCTATAGATGTGAGTGTGTCTGTCTATCTCCTTTTGCAGTGCTGTTTTAAAGCTACCCATTTACCAATTTTTAGGGGATTGGAGATGCAGCTTCTGAGTAATATGAGCCTGAGATGGCTGCTCCATTTAAAGTTCATCCTCGTACACCTTCTGTTCCCATTGGTATTGAAAGCTTCCTTCCCCCACCCCTCCCCTTTGGCAGACAGGAGCTAAGCACATTGCTTCCACCTTGAAAGATGAAAGCCTGGCTTTCTGTGTAAGGGCTGCACGTGCACAGGCTGCCGGCAGGTGTGTGCTCTCTGCCGGGAGACACCCTGTCTGCTTTTTGTGTCTGATATCTAGGCAATTGATGTTTACTCCAATACAGACATGTAGCAGGCGTTCTGTCTGTATCAACACGGCCGTCTCACAAGCAGCACAGACCTTCATTTCTATGCACTGTTACCCACAAGAAATATAAAATATATGTAATTTACGTGTATGTTTTGTAATAATGTTAAACCTATTCGGTGCCAGGAATTGCAGATTTCTGTGTTGGTGTTATGCCGCTTGTTTGGGTATTTCCTCGGTGGTCTGTGTCCGATTTTGGAAATGGTAGTCTTTTTGAATCCTTGTTCAGAGGTCTGTTCCAGCTTTGGTTTCCCAATTTTTAATGCAACTTTGCAATGTGGTAACTCATGAGTTAAATTGCAGTGTGGGCGCATTTGGGAATCTGACTGTTTTACGCAGGTTTAGTGAAAACCTAACATTAAACCAATCCCTTTGCTGGCAGAGGGTCCAACGTGTTATCTGCTGTCAGCAAAAGGGTTACGTTTGCGAGTCTTTAGTATTGCCTGTGATTATACATTGTGGGTAAATTGCTGGGGTGGTTACGTTTTGTTTTTAGCCCCTTTCTCCTTTGTCTTTATGCTGAGTAAGGCTCATTGTTAATCTTTGCTCAACTCTAATTATAAGGCAAGCCGATGAACGTGCATCCACCTCGTGTGCGGTGCCAATGTGTTCGCAATAACGATTATGGTAATGGAGAGAGTAGGACAGTGACGCAGACTCTAAATTTTAGGTTGCAATGTTAATAATCAAAACCCCCCCCCCCCTCCCTTTTTAAAAAAAATAGGGCATTAATCACCTGGTTTTAACCATTTAAACATACCCCTATGTGAATGTATTATATGTGCACATTATGGTTGTTTGTTCATGGCATGGGTGGACAATTCCAGTCCTCAAGGGCCACCAACAGGTCAGGTTTTAAGGATATCCCTGCTTCAGCACAGGTGGCTGTCATTGACTTGAGCGACCTGTGCTGAAGCAGGGAGATCCTTAAAACCTGACCTGTTGGTGGCACTTGAGGGCAGGAGTTTGTCACCCCAGGTTTATGGCCAATGCGAGGTGTAGGTTTACCAATAAAATAGCCCTGAAGTTTTTCTCCCAATCATTTCCTTTCAGCACAAAGTCCTTGCATTGCTCCCATGTAACGTTTTTGTATCTTGAACTCTTAACTACTCTGTGTCAATTTTATCACAATGGTTTTGCCCTTTATTACTAGTGATCACATCCTCAGCAATTTCCGCACAAGACGTTACATATTTCCCCATAATGATCGCAACCCAGTAAACAAATACATTACACATTGCTTTGTAAGGGCTTGGCTAAGGCACATTGAATGGTTGCGTGTTATGACGGCTCTCTGCGTAGCAGGATGAAAACGCCAAGCACAGCGAGTCACTGTCACTTAAGGGAACGCCGTCCCAGCTTCTGTGCAGGGCGCGTGAAGATGAGCGCCGGTCTCTTTACAAAAATACCAGTCGCCGTGCTCACAAGCCAAAGACCTACACCGGATCCTCCCCGTGTAAGAGGTTACACTTACAATTAAAGTTACACAATTTAAATGTAATCGTTTTAGAAAAATCCAAAAGCCTAATTCTAAGCTTCAGCCTCAAGGTGAATGAAGAGTACCTGCCAGGGAACAAGGAGTTGATGTATAAAGATGGTACTGTGTGATCGTTATGGGCCATCGCCCAAACTCCTTTGCAACTGCAGTCGGCTTCTTACTGTTTCGTTTTCAGTCGGACAGGGGACACATTTTTGTTTTTGCGTAGATAAAAATAAAGTGGTACAATTTAAATGTCCGCTCCCGAATGTGTAACCCAGGGGTGGGCAACTCCAGTCCTCAATGGCCACCAAACGGTCAGGTCACCCATTGGTGGCCCTCGGGACTGGCATTGCCCACCCCTGGTTTAACCCCCTTTCAAAAAGTTATTTTTAGAATAATTATGATTTTAGACATTGGAATTGAGGGATATTATAAGTGGGCTTATACGTATTCTGGATTTGCAGAATATGAAAAAATAAATAAAATATATACTCACACACACACGTTTTAAATTATGGTGGGCGAAAAAGGTAACGCGAAACCTCCACCGTATTGCATATAGCAAATAAAAAGATCACTTGTGAGCACATTCACATGTCTTAGGCAGGTCTGCACCCCTGCCTTTCACCATTATCACCCAGCACAGTGTTTCCACTGCAGCAGGGGATTCTGGGAAATGACATGCAAATGAGCACACCGTGTCACCTTTTGCCTGAAAGGCAATTTTTTTTTTTCATGGCGGGAGTTATAAAAGACTGCAAAGTTGTAACTAATTGCCCTGTTAATACAAGCATCTTCCTGATGCTTATGGGAAATGTATATGCAAGTCTGTTGTGTCTGTGCTGTAAATAGTCTGGACTAGTAATGGGTATTCTTGTTGAAGCCTCGCTGAAGAATAGCAATTTATCATACCCTGATTTGGGCTCGATTTAGCCTATTTATAAACTCTGCTTGCACACAATTGGGACAGGTGCAGTTTTAGTGGGACATGATGACTGAGCAGCATAGAAGTACTTTGGTTATGATGTGATTTTAATTGACAGCTTTCTTTAAAAGTAGCATTGTTAGGGGAGTGATATCTCTGCATTATTTATCCATTTATTTAGTGGCAGTCCTCAGTTCCTGTTTCTTCCTGAAATTATTCTGATGTGGGTTAAGATTCGGTCTACTTCATGAGAAGGGCTGTGATACCTAACCTCAAAACACTGTGGCCGGTCATCTCTCTTTTAGTGTAGTAACAAAGGAGGGAGAAGTGGTATGATGCCTTTTATTGGGCCAACAAGTAGTTGATGTGTTCTAAGCATTCAAACCTCTTAGGGTCCTTTTAGCCAAATATTGTTTTTGTTTTAAACACTGATTTTCTTTTTTGAGAGGGAGTATATAGAAGTATTGCTTTAAGAGTGGGATACTGAGTTTGCTTAGTCTTCTCAGGCCGCGTCCATAACAGGGGAAGCCGCGCGGACGCTCCGTGATGAGCCCCTGCATCTTTAATGAGGATCTCTTTAGAGGGGGCTCCCACGAGCGTCCGCAGGCGTGCTGAGGCGCTGGGATTTTCAGCCGACAGCAGAGCCTGTTTCTCAGCGCGAAGTCACGTCGACGCCGTGACGTTGACGTCGGCACTTCGCGGTCTATTGGCCAAGCGACGTCACTGCCCCGCCTCCCCTACCCTCCCCCCCCCCACCCTCCTCCCAATCGCGCACCCTGGCTCGCCTGCCAGTTCATGGAATCGCTCCTGACCGAGCAGGCGAGCCTCAGCGTCAGGGCGGAGGAGCGCGACTTCCCCCTCTATGGACTCAGCCTAAGATTCATATTATTTGTTGTCATTTCCCAGAATCCCTAGCTGCAGGGTAAACACTGTATGCTAAGAGATAATGGGGAGAGGCAGAGTTGCAGACCTGAAGGTGCTCACAAGTGGTATTTTTATTTGTCATATTACTTAAGAAAATCTTAAATTTTGGCTTTGGCACACAAAAAATAATTTAACCTCCTATCTTTTTGGTAATACATTGTTCTTCTGCTGACACATGGGTCAGATAATATATTATCAGTATCGAGCTTGTGCAGCAGTAACCTTTATCTATAGCACACAATATTGCGTGTTAGAACAACTCCTATTTGATCGAATGCTGCTCTTGAGTTCTTGCAATCTTCATTTCTGATACGGACATTCGCACTCCCAGAGGCCATAGTATTTTTGTGTTTTGCACTTCAGAAGCTGTAAAAAGATCCATGATTTGACAGAACTCGTTTGTAAGATAATTTTCCTATTGCACATTAGTGTAGTTGCAAGTCTTTATGGTTATTGATCGATGTCAGTGTATTTCTGGAGATTCGGTGTGTTTGATTCCACTCTCCAAAAGTTCTGCTTGCTCTGTGATCTTCGCTCAATCACTTATCTGCTTTGGGTTGTAATACAATCGCTGCTTCTATCGCTTGGGGGTGATTACGCAGACTTCGGTATCACAGAGAGGCAGTCATGGTTCCATCTCCGAGGTGGCTGCATTAACACCTTTGGAAGTATAACTACAAATGTCTTTTTGAATTTGAAAGTGTTACAAATACAGAGAGATTATAATTAATTTTTTTTGTCTTTTCCCATTTGCTGGCAACCTCTTGACACAACCATGCCTCCCAAACTGTGGTGCCTTCTTGTTTTGTGGGTTATGCAATCCCCTTGTATGGTCCCAGTTCACAGGCCAGGCCACGCCTCCTTCCATACTCCCAGCTCAACGCTGCAGTCCCAAAGTGACTGAATGCTGAGAACGTAATATCGGTTTCCCACGTCCGGACAATCTACAAGAGTATTTCTTACTTAATTAAATCAAAGGAATGCAATGTCGTTCCCAGACTGCACATTTTTTTTATTGTTAAAGCAACAGCACTGTGATTTTTGTTTTCGATCTCTGGTGACAAAGAATTTGCTGTATTTTTGTTGCTGTATGTATATTTAATCTAGTGTTTTTTTTTTTTTTTTTTTTGCTACCCTCGCTTTGTAATTACCTGTGATGTACAAAGTAGCAGGGCAGGAGAGGAATGTGGTTTCCATCATGTAATTACTGGGGGGTGGGGGGAATTGACACTAAACAGTATCCACCACATGGTAATTACTTAATGGAAAATTAACACCAATGTTTCTTCTGCTTATGGAACGGAGACCCCATGCCACTAGATCAGGAGTGGCCAACTCCAGTCAAGGGCCATCAACCGGTCAGGTTCTCAGGAGTTCCCTGCTTCAGCACAGATGGCTTAATCAATGGCTCTATCGAAGTCCTGAGCCACCTGTGCTGTAGCACTTGAGGACTGGCGTTGCCCACCCTTGCACTAGATACTAGAACAGCAACGATTCCCAAACTGGTGCACAATATCATACAAAGTGTATCCCATATTCTCATAGTTTATATGTTTCTTGTGGCTGTGGGACCAGGGGGTGGAGCGGCGGCAGAGGGGAAACTAGGACAGTATCCAAAGGTATTTTTAAACTTGGATTGCAATTGGATAGCTAGAACGTAGGGGATATAATAGATTGAGGTAGGATAATGGCAAAGCTAATATAAATAGTTGGAACGGGAAGGTTTTGTACTTTTGTTATGGTGGCACAGAACGAAAGGAAACTGCAGTACAGAATCCACTCTATGAATTAGGCCTTCTGTTGGATGTTACTCAAAGCCCGAGTGCAGAAATGGATAGTACAGTGTGTGTGTGTGTGTGTGTGTGTGTGTGTATGTCTCTATCTATCCATCTATCTCTCATAAGTGGCAAGATACCACTTCTTGCTCTAAGCCACACAAATTAAAACTATTACATTTAACTTAATTTGTGCCTTTTGCAAATCATCCCAAACAACCTAAAATGTATATATAAAAATAAGATGGAGGGCACATAAGCTTGTATTTACTTATTTATATGCTGCAGAGCTTGAAGATTTATTGATGTGCAATTTTCTGATGATTGACATATCTGGGTCACATCCTTAGAAGATGTGTTGAGAGATTTATCCTTAAGTAGCTGGTAGATGTTCTGTTTCCCCCCCCCCATGCTTTGCCGTAAAGAATATTTTATTATAGCATCAGCTTTCACAATTTTAACCTTTCTGATTTTAGCATGATTTTAAAGAGTCTTATTTTATCAATCAAATGTACTGTGTACACCTCTTACCTGTATTAGTTCAGTTTTTATCCCCCCAACAGGGGTTCCTGGGAGCCCTTGGGTTCCCTGTGCATCCCTAAAGGTTCCCTGCAATTTTCAGGCCATTGGAAATTGTACAAAATACAGAAGAAGCGTTTACAATGCATCTGATCTCAGACACACTATTAGAGAGGGTTGGGGTTCCTTACAATGTATCTGATCTCAGACGCGCTATTAGAGAGGGTTGGGGTTCCTTACAATGCATCTGATCTCAGACACACTATTAGAGAGGGTTGGGGTTCATTATAATACACCTGATCTCCGACACGCTATTAGAGTGGGTTGGATTTCCTCAGAATTTCACAATAAAGTTATAGGGTTGCTTACCCCCAAAAAGTTGGAAACCACTGTATTAGTTGACACAGCAGTTGAGCACCAGCCATGGAATGTCTATGTATTGTGTGATCATACGGAAGACTGCTGCCTCCATGTCCTTCCTGTTCCTCCATCAATCACTCCTATGATTGTGTCCGTAGTGCTATTATGTTAGTTACTTCCTTATTGCAAGTTCAGGAAGCATGAGAAAAGTGAATCTTGGCATCTGAGGCGCCTTGATCCCAGCTTCTGGTCCTACTTCCAGTATAGATTTCTTATGTGAAGGAAATAGGTCATGCGGTTATGAAATAAGAATCATAAACAACACGATAAAATAAAACCATCTGTTGCTGTCTTTTTTTTTTTTTGGATTCATAATCCTAAATAATCCTCGCTTTGGGAATCAAACCAACAAATTCCATGGAATATACAAACAGATGGAGCAAGACTTGTGCTGCGGCCACGCATGGTCGCAGCACCAACATAGTAATGTTACGGGATCCCATAGAGAAGCATTGACAAATCCGCCTCCCCCAACGCGATTTGCAGCAGGCGCTGACCCGGCGGACGTTTTCTAGTTCGGCCGCAGTGCCGGGGACAGCAAGTTTTGCTATATCTACATGCACACTGTTTTTGCTGGGTGCTAATGCCTAACTAGAGGTGAAATGCTACAGAGGTCGTTCCATAAAGGGCAAAGATTAGGGCTGACAAATGAGTAATACAATTCTTCAATTCTCTTTCCAAGACCGCAGATTGGGAGAAATTCACAAGAGGGGAAAAAAAGGTATAATAAGTTCTACCTCTTGGAGGCAATCCTTAGTAAATTCTATATACGCCAACGCGGCCGTACAGGCCATTTTTGGTTAAAAAGCCCATTGAGGTCGGGGAGATTTTTGCCACAAAATGGTAGATTTAGAGTATTTTTTTTTTTTTTAAAGTGACCCCCCCCCCCTGTTGTCTTGGGCCCCAGAAAAGCAGTCTACGGCCCTGTCTGGTATGGCCACTCACTCACAAATACATATACACATACATATACACACATACATACATATACACTCGCACACACAAATATAAGGGATATGTGCCGAACACGCACCTTCACAATCAAACGTCACTGTATTTTATCAATCAAATTGTGCTTTCATGTTTATATTTATGGCATGAAACACAGAGTGTCAAAACACACAGAAGTTTCACTTATAATGCTTGGCACACTTGTTTTTTTTTTTTTTTAATGGAACCCTTTTGCTGCATAGGTGGCCGACTCTAGTCCTCAATGGCCACCAACAAGCCTGGTTTTTAGGATATCCCTGCTTCAGCACTGACGGAACCACTTGTGCTGAAGCAGGGATATCCCCAATACCTGGCTTGGTGGTGGACCTTGAGGACAGGAGTTGACCAGCCCAGCTTTGGTGTGAATTAACCTTCTTAAAAATTCTGCGACTCAAACTCTCTTGGTGGTTCTGCAGCCTATGTCTGCCACACATGCGGTCGGCATCCCAGTTTATATCAGGGCTTCCAAACGCTGACAGCCAGCTGCAGATTTGCATCCAACCTGCGGCTTCCCAATTAGTGCGATGTCTCAGACGCCAGAGAAAAGTCCTCATTGCTGCCGAGCGTTTGTCAGGCAGACAGCGGCAGTACCTGCTGCCGCATATATGATGAAAAGAGGTAATCTCTTAATAATTAATCTGCTCGGAGGATCTCTTTAAGGTCGCGCGCGGGCTGCAGCCACGCACCTTGAGACAGAACGTCAGCTCATTTTTCTCTGCTTATCCAGACAAAGCCATTGTTGCATTGGTCTCCAGGCATTAATAACCAATATATTATGCCACTTCTGAAAGTTCTCTTACTTTGCTATTTCTTGCCTCCGAGCTTATAGGAAGTTCCTGAGGCACCAGTGAAATGACCTACTGACCAATTTTATCAGTCTGTAAACATTTTAATTTACTTTTTTTTTTTAAATGGTAAAATAAACTAAAAAGCACGGTTATCTGTAGGATCTAATCTAAAATTGTATTAATGGCATATGTCAATATCCTATATTTCAGCACCCCCAGGGAAGAGACTTCTGAGGGCTCATGTGTTAACATCCCCCCGCCCCCCACATGTCGATCCACTAAATGCTATTATAATGTACACAGCACCTGCATATTTCTTATAGGATTTAATGCACATACAAAGCTAGGCTCATTGAGTGTCGGATTAAGGAAAGTTAGCTGCAGACTCGAAGTCTTTGTGATCAGGAATAAATTAGATCAGCCGCATGTGGTTCCTCCGGACAGGCAGTACTTGGATTGTAGGATAGATTAGTACAGAGCTAGATATGAGTCAAGCTAACATTTAATTGTCAAACACTGTCAAATATGAGCCTGCCGTTTAACTTCTTTAATTCCCTTTGGAGCATGCAAAAAAAACCTGTTTATATTTAACATCTTCTCTATTAATTCTCTTTTGTCTCTCGCACGCTCTCTCTTCTCTCGTGTTTAACCTTGTATCCATTTGGCAATAGAGGGGGTTATTATTATTATAAAAAAAAAAATTGTTGCTAGCCTAACCTTCCAATGCAGAATTGCAACTTGCATGGGTCGTGGTACACGCGCTGATTTTGTTGGGGCCTCCTACTGAAGACCAAAAACTGCAGTGATTTGCAAGATCAACACTTATATTTAGCATAGTGTCAGAAAAACTGCAGCAAATATTGCTGTGATCAGGATGCAGCGAGGAAGCTTTGTGCAGCTTGGAGGTGTGGCAGTGCATCTTTCAGTGCCAAAGAGGCCAACCGTGTACACTGCAGTGCTATGCGCTTCTCTCCTCTCTATTACTGAAGGGGTTAAACAGTGCTGCCGCAGAGCATAAAGGTGTAACTTTGGCATGCTTTCTCTCCCAGGCATGTGAACTTCTAGCTAGGAATGTGCCTCAGTACCGAAGAGCGAGCAGTTTTTGGCGCTGCTTAGCCCACGGGGGCTTGAAACTCAGGAGAGGAATGTTATTGTGTCTTCAAAGCTTGTTTCACACAAGCCTTTGTCGGGCCGGATCTGTGGGGCAGAGGTTTGCTATTATCAGGCACACACAAAGCCCCTCCAGCTCCCATTCTGATCTAATTGGGTGGCGATGTCTATTCATCCCCAGGGCTCATTCAGTGGGATATTGCATTGAAATCTGATTTAGTGACTCATCCTTGAATGGTAGGTGCTTTTTATTTTCTATTTTATTACATTTTCTTTAATCAAAGAGCGTTTTTTTCCGTGCCGGAACATTTTATTTATTTATTCTCCACGATCTCCAATTATTATGAAATGTAAGTGTTTGCAGGACCGGTGTTGATGATATAATCCGGACAGCACTATTTCCATTTAGAAAACACATGTTGGACTCTCTCAAACTCTCCCGGTTGCAAATCCAGGACACGACGATGCCGCCAGATTCGTCAATCCTGTACCACTTTCTGCGGTTAGTGGTCAAGGCAAAGAGGCGAGGTACAGGAGGGAAGCCTATTTCAGAGAAAGCATAGTGCTAGAACAAGAAGTCCTGCTCTGAAGTTGGGGGCGACAAGCTATGCCGCAGGGTGGCCACCAACAGGTCAGTTTTTCAGGATATCCCTGCTTCAGCACAGGTGGCTCAATCGGTGCCTCAGTCGAAAACTGAACTTCCTGAAAACCTGACCTGTTGGTAGCCCTGGAGGACTGGGGTTGCCACACCCCTGGGCTAGGAGGAAATGTGAGGAAGTACTTCATAGAAAAGGTAGTGGGTTCATGGTCTAGGCTCCCAACAGCTAGTGGAGCCTAATACTTTAAGGGAGTGACACAATGCTTGGGATTAAACATGAAAGAACTCAAAGGATCTAATGCAGGGGTGGCCAACTCCAGTCCTCAAGGGCCACCAACATATCAGGTTGTCTGGATATCCCAGCTTCAGCACAGGTGGCTCAGTCATTATGATTGAACCACCTGTGCTGAAGCAGGGATATCCTGACAAACTGACCTGTTGGTGGCCCTTGAGGACTGGAGTTGGCCACCCATGATCTAATGGTATCAGCAAATGGGAGAATCGCAGGACTGTGGGGGCCCAAGTGGGTTTTATTAAACGTCAGTTTCTAGGTTACTTTGTTTCTGTATAAAGCACAATTACATCAGTAATTCTCCAAAGTAGAAAACCACTGCACCCTTTTCATAATAAAGTAGCAGGTTATGATGGATTAGGCTACGACCTACAGTTGAAAGCCACGTTGTGAGGTCTGTAGGGGAGCAATGGGATGCGGAGGGGGTCATGGCGGGGCTTATCTGCCCTTTCATTGGTTGCGCACCGACCACGTGATCGCGGCACGGGAAGACAAAATTCTTGTCTTTCCTGCCAGCGTATGCGTCACAGCGCTTTGCGCGCCCACATGGCCACTGGAGCCTGCCCCATAGCGCATGCCGCAGCCTACACTTCCCAAATTGCACAAGGCTGCTGCTTTCTTCTTTTTTTCTTTTCTTTTTAGTACTATTTTTTCTAATGGTGTGAGAGGATTAGGTGTATGTTTGTGTATTTATATACTACTGTATGACACGCTTCTACAGCTCCAAAACACAAGTCTTTACTCTTTGGTGTGGATCAACTTCTCCGCACCACTTGATTTCTATGATCTTGACTCATAAAGTTGTACATACAGTAACCCCGCTGCAGGACGTTCTTCCAGTCACCTTCGTCACGCTCCCTGGAGCTGTCGGCTAACTGGATCAGCTGGGTCATTGATGCCTCTTGCTATATGTATATACACATTTTGATGATAACTATATATCACATTTCTAAATATAGACATTCAGAAATAATGTCTTGTAATTTCTCCACATAAACGTTTTATTTGCTAAATTATAGGCTTGTCAATTGGAGAAATTAGGCTATGGTACCGTGGATCACTCGGGGATTATGTGAATGCCAAGTGACCCATATTTACTAACAGCCCATTGATGTGAATAGGTTGTCTTCTAATGCCAGGAATTCAGGAATAGCCCCGCTACGTTTATTATATTCTGTTATATGGCCATCGTCCTTTTTTTTTTTTTTTTTACAGAGCTCGGACTTTTCCCACCTACTAGTAACCACCTTGTCTGCAAGATGTGCACTCGCATCCTTTCTATGCTGTAACCCAGCCGGGCCTCCCACGTAAATAATCTCGCTCTTTGCACCGCTGCTGAAACAAGAAGGGAAAGGCTTTGTATGCTGCTGAGCCAATACAAAGAACACTGATACCGCTACACATTTCTATCATGTTGCCCGTATTTTTTCCCTATTACATATGAAATAAGTTTCCAGTACAGCACAGAGTATAAAAGTGAACTAACCAAGAGAGCAGGCGTGCGAGTCCTAGCATTGCTTGCGTATAACTGCGACAGTGGCTTAAAGCCAATACACCTTAATGGCAGTCCAACGCTTAGGCCGAGTCCATAGAAGGACAGGCCGCGCTGAGCCGTGCGGACGCTCGGCGCTGAGCCCCTGCATCCTCAGTGAGGATGCCTTGAGAGGGGGCTCACGCGAGCGTCCGCAGGCGTGCTGAGGCGCTGGATTTTTCAGCCGACAGCCAAGCTGTTTTTCAGCAGCGTCAACGTCACGGCGCCGTGATGTTGACGTCGGTGCATCGCGGGCGATTGGCCCAGCGACGTCACTGCCCTGCCTCCCTCAGTCCCCCCCCCCGCCTCCGATCGCGTCCGCTGGCTCGCCTGCATGGGCATGAAATCGCGTAGATTTCAGCAGGCAAGCCTCAGCGTCAGCGCGGTCCAGCCCTGCTTCCCCTTCTATGGCCCTAGCCTTACATCTATTGTCCTGCTATTATGGTATTCTCGGTAGGTGGTAACTTTCACACTTGTGCCTCAGAGAAATCCGACTGCATATTTACAGTATTGCTCAAGAATACACCTATCCTATCCGCCTATCCTCCTTGTAATTGCTTTAACGACACCTTTGGGACTAAATTCTCCATTCATAGAAAGAATCCACTGCCACTTGTTTTCGGTAACCGGTACTGCTCCCGGTCTTCTGCTTCATTTCAGAAACTCGCATTGTAAGTGGTTACCCTACGACAGTGTTAACACCTTCGCTGCCGGGCCAGTGCGCCGCAGGTCCCTGGCAGAGAGGGAGTTAAAATGGAAATGTCAAGTGTGCCGTATTCTGCATATACCCACCCCCTCTTTGCTGCTCTTTCTAGCAGTAAAAGCGTTAATGTGTTTGGCTCTTTTGGTTGCCAAATGGTTAATTTCACTGCTTTTAACTGGAAAAACCTTCCTGGCACATATTGTGTCTTGTTTAAACAACCTCCCTTTTCCTTCGTTATAACTCGCTCATTCAGTTTGCAAAAGTTGAGTATTTTTCTGACCTCCACCCTTTCTAAACAGTCTGACCTTGAATTCCTAGACGGCATTACACATTTTGTGAGTTTTTTGTGTCCTCGTTTCATCTTCCTTCCAAACTTTGGCAGTAAATACCCTGATCCCAGGCCAGAGTAGACACACACAAGGCTATGATTAAGTTAGGGCTATTCTAATGCAATTAACTGTGCATCAACTGGTCTCATTGCCTTTTCTAGGGCTCAGGAGCAGGCAGTCTTGTGTCTTGACAAAGACGCCAAAACCTCCGCCACTAAATACGTTATAATTACCGGTAACCTGTAAACAGGATTGATGTAAATTGGCTCCTAACGCTTCTTAATTAGTTAAGTGGAGGGGGGGGAGGGGAGAGGGGGGTGTCTGTCTCTTAAGCAATGTCTTGTGCAGAAAAATGTTACTTTTATTTTACAAAAAATAGTTAATTGTTTACAGGGTAAGAGCAGTGCTTTGATCAAAGGACACAAAGAACATCAAGGACAGTTCGTATTCTGTTTCTGGAACCGCCTAGTAATTGGCATCTTTTAAGCAAAGTGAAGGGGGGGGAAGCTTCAAATGGGCTAGTGTTGGTCAATACAGTGATTAGCCCACTTTGTACCCTATTAACCCTTTGAGTGCCGGAGGGGCCGTGGCAGCATAGATCGCCTCCTTGAGGACTGGAGTTGGCCACCCCTGTGTTAGATCCCTGTAGGTAGAAAGCTTAATTTCCTACCCCCCACCCCCCGCCTAGTAACTTGTTGTGATCGAAGCTGAGCCTAATGTAATACAGTTGAACTGTATTGGAATTTAGACTGTAAACATCGTTCTGGAGTGCACATGTTTGGCTCCGTGTGCAGCCACGATGGCTGTGAGCTGGAAACCCCAAGGGGGGGCTTTACTTTTCAAAATGTGTCCTCAAACGTGAGGTCACGCAGCTGATGGAAGCTCTGTGCGATTTTGGAAAAACGATACACGGGGAAAGCAGGGAGCAGCGAAGAATTTCATGGCCTCGGGCCACAGCTCACAGCTATCCGATAGCTCTCTCCGCCCCCACAAAGCTCAGAGGTTTTAGCATAAACTGGATGTTCTGGAGAAAGATCTTGCGAATGCCTGCAGAGGCAAATAGCTTCATGAAGAGGGGATGCCATTGAGACTATTTTAAAGCAAAAAGTTGCTCCGTTGCAGGAGTTCTGTTGGCCTGAACACTGTATACTGCAAATTAATTGCTACTGCCTAATGCTGCTGATTTTATTGTAAGCTCTGATATACAGTATCACTCACCCCTAGTGAGAGTAGTAGAGGCATGTAACGTATTACTTTGCAAAGTGTTGAACCCCGTTAGAAGGGTTTAAGCACTATTTGGGATTCTTATTTCCATTCATCGTAGTTGAAGGCGTTCTCAAACTGTCCCTGAGAATGATCATGCAGCATTGTACAATAGTAATAAGTTGTTCGGTGCTGGGAATCCCTGTAGGATGGCTGCAATAATGTAGAACCGTTTTGTTTATTTATTTTTTAATAAAGCCACTACCCCATGCACAGCACTTCAGTAAAAATGCAGAGAAATAACACAAACACAATATAGGGAATTACATATACAATCAGCGATTGTAAGTATATAATGATGTTTTTAATGATCTCATCCCTGATTTGTATTGTGTGTATCCTTGTATTACGTTTTACTGTTTTTTACTGGAAAGTGCTCTGTACATGGGGGTAGATCTTTTAACTCTAAATTATTTCATTAAAATCTGTTTCTACTTTAGAGTTATTTTTTCACAAGTACAATTTTGTAGGGAACCCCCCCCCCTTTTAAACCAAATATATACGAACATGCTGATTAAAGATTAATGAACGTCTACCGTCAATGTTTCATTCAGTACACTGGATCTTTAGTTAAATCACTGTACTTGGGTAAGCTTAAAGTTGTACTAGGAGTGCTGCGTTTTGAGCATCATTTCAAAAACAATCATTGCAAATTTCATACAGACCTGAGCATAGAAAATGATGGGTGCAACTTGAAATGCCCTGATAGATCCTAATAGGACCAGTGGCGCTATACTAAACCTAATAACCGGAGGGGGAAATGGAACGTATTGCTACAAAAACATTTTAGTTGCAGAAGCCACAGAAAGGGGAATAATAATAATAATAGCATGTTCTTGTATAGCGCTGCTAATTGTACGCAGCGCTTTACAGAGACATTTTGTAGGCACAGGTCCCTGCCGGTAGAGCTTACAATCCTATGTTTTTAAGAAGAGATGTATTTGCTTTAATGTGTGCACAATGTGGGCAGAGCATCTAGGGAAGCACAGAATGTGGTGGTTTAAAAGATTTATAGGATCTCACATTGGGTCATCCCGCCCCACCCCTATTGTAGTAAAGGATTTGCACTGGGAAGAACATCTGGAACGGGACAGTGCTGGGAGGCATGCTCGTGATGAAAGGAATCCCATTTGGCAATGGCTTTTCCAGTTGATTTGACCCTTTGCATTAGTTGAAGGAAGTTATGCATTAGGAATATTCTCTTTCTTATTTAGAAATACTAACGAGCCCTACTGGTTATCCTAATATCCCTGCCTTTCCCTATGTTGCAGCTCTTGTACATCCATTCTAGCTTCTAAGTGAATTGAGGCCTCTCTCAGCTTCAAGCACCTTAAAACCTAGCATCAAATACACTCTTTACGATTAACATAATTTCTTCATTCATACTAATGTTCTTCAGTTCACGTTGGCGACATAGCGTAGCCTAGGGTTTGGTGATATACCGATATATATCGAAATATCGTGATAACAGAATCTCCTGGTGTGCCCATATGAGAAATTACATGTTATTGCAATATTTCGGGATGAGCGGTGCAGTGAAAGTGGCTTTGAAGCTGCCGCTGTGTTGTCTCTCTGCTCTAGTAAATATAAAGACAATGCATTTATTTTGAAAACACGTTTTATTTCTATTTACTAGACGAAAACCATACTGGATCAGCACTCGCTTGGCCTGATGAAGGAGCTATGAGGCCTTGAAACATTGCTCTATTTTGCACACAAAAGTGTGTCTGCTTACTTTTCCTCTCCTTGTGTGTGATTTTATTTTATTTTTCTGTTTTGCTGCTTATTTTGATGAATTAAACTTGGTAAGATCAAAAGGAAAATGTAAATCCTTCATTTTCTTTGATTTACTTTTGGAGTGCTGATGCAGTATGGTTTTTGTGTAGTTGTATAGATGTAGGATCATAGCGCCTCCAGCTGAATTATAGTAGACAGGGTGAGTGCTAGTTCATTATTTTTATTTTAATAAATTTATTGTGATACATATTATCATGATAAATGTCTTAATAGCGTTGCATGTATTATATATATATATATATATATATATATATATATATATATATTATACACACACAGACACACACACACACTATATGTATATATATATATATGTATGTATATATGTATACTATACCGTGTTAGCCGAGCTTAATAATAAAAAACGAATACAGTAGATGATACCATTCTGTGGCTAACAAAATGCTTTTATTTGTGCTCGCACCCACACACATATACACACCCAGATACACACGGTGTTCGGGTTGCAGAGATTTGTAGTCTGTGAGGTTGTATCTGTGTGGTGGTTTTTAAGTTCTGTAACCACGGCTATCTGACGCGTGGCACAAACTGTGCTGTTTTGCGGTTTTGCTTGTAATGTTTTTGGCACGGGTCTTCGGCTCTGTTCTTCCCAGGGTAAAAACGTTCAGAACCCGGCATGCCTCTCTGAAGGCTGTAAAACCACAAAATGATATAAACGGAAAGAGCTGAGAAAAATGCAGCAATTGCGATGAAAAGAAAACTTAACTTAAAAATAGGCCGACTAGAGCAGTACAAAGCAGCTGGGAGAGCTATGTAGCAGACCCTGCTTTTAGATAACATTCATGATCTCAATTCCATGTCTAGATTTGTTTACTGAAAAATGTACGTTCTTAAGGAATCCTTTTTTGAGGCTTGTAAATGAAAAAAATGTAAAGAGCAAACGTCCCTCGGAATGTGCAGTGTGTTTTTTTTTTATATATATATACAATTTTAGCTCCTGCTACGTTTTCTGTTTGGAAACAGTATCTGAGTGCAGTCCGTTCTGTGTCCTCGCGATGCCTTTATCAGCAAAGTTTAGCCGTCCCTCTGGGCAGGAAACTCCCTTAATCTGCCGACCGGTCTCTCGGCAAAGGTGCTGGGTAAGAGTGTTGCCACTTGGGTATATAAATACAAAAACAGCCATTTTTGCTGGCATAGGTGTTAAGCACACTTCTACCGAAAGTACATGGAGTGGAGAGAGCTGTGAGTGTATGTGAAATACCGTAGAATGTGTATAACTGCTAAAGTAACCTTGATTGAACATCTACAGTCGGGATAGCCAACTCCAGTTCTCAAGAGCCACCAATAGATTTTCAGGATATCCCAGCTTCAGCACAGGTGGCTCAAGCAGAGGCTCAGTCTTTGACTGAGTCACCTGTGCTGACGCAGGGATATCCTGAAAACCTGACCTGTGGGTGGCCTTTGAGAACTGGAGTTGGCCACCCTTGATCTGTAGGGAATCCATTAAATTCGCACACCACCACAGACGGTTATATACCCGATTTTATACTTGTAAAACATTTCTAACACTATCAAGACTGTTAATGGGATATTCTACCCTGGCATTGCCGTGTAAATCAGTATAGTTTCTGTTGTCGGGAGGGGAGCAACAAGTCACAGATGAGGTTTGGTTAAAGGCATTGTCCGTGATTGTAGGTCAAATTAGAATTTTTTATTATCCGTTAACATGTCTTATCGGTATATCCTTATTCCTCGCCTGTAAGTAGCTTGTCCTGACCACCCTCTCCTCCTCTGGGCTCCTACGCAGATTTAGGTATGTAACAAACTCTCGGGAGGTGGTCGTACCAAGTGCCTTTTGATGCATCTCTGGAAAGGGCTATAGCTAACGCAGGGGGCTTCCCAAATTCAGCCACCGAGGCCAGTTTCCCAGAAGGACCTACAACTAGGCGACTTGTCTCCATGATTATTCGAGCTAGGTTACTTACTTAAAGTGGCAACCACAGCTGTTCTTTTAAGTTTAAAATCCAATTAAATTTTTTACCCACTATACGAAGTAGGGATTCTTCCTGAGTTAAAGTGTGCTAAATTACACACACACACACACACACACACACACACACACACACACACACACACACACACACACACACACACACACACACTTGTGTTTTTTCTCTTGTCACTGCCCTTTCCATGCGTATCCATATCGTACCTACGCACAATTTAGATTTATTTTCCACGGTGCCCATTTCAGCTGCTAACTTTAGCTGCACATAAACAACACACGGTGCAGGCTGGAGGGATTGGTTTTCATAGCGGCAGCAGGCGGAAAACTCCCAGAGCCCTGAAAAAGGGCAGCCGCACCGGCCACTGACCAAGCACAGCATTGTGTTGCACTGTGAGATTGCAACGTGTGTGTGTCTCACTCTTATTACACACCTATGTTTTTCTCCACGTTACTATGTACACAGTAAGGAAGAAGCTAGGTGCACTCAATTATGGTGAAGAACCCTCACAGGTGCTCAGAAAGCCTCGGCGAGTTTGGGGTATGGTAAATCCTGGGGAGAAAGAAAATGGCACTCCAGTGGTATTGGCCAAAAAAAATGTTTTAGTCTTGCAAAAGTAAAAAGCATCAACGTTTCCGTCTAACGTAGTGTTGTCATCTGTCTTCGCAGGATTTACCATGTACAAAGTGCCAGTGTGTGACCTTTTTAGCTCACTATCCTAAAACAGGTTGGAACGAAGTATTCCTAGATAGGAGCCACACGCCGTGCAAAAGGCAGTAAACGCAAAAGTAATCTTGGGGGGGCGTAGCGGTACCGTACTGTGTTTAAAGATAATTTCTTGGTGCTTGTTGGGCAAAGGTCTTCAAATGTGCTCTGCAAACAATTTTGCGATTTTTCTTAGTTTCTTAGTAGAATTACACCACTTTTCGCCAGATATTTGCAAAAATTGCTTTGTTCAAAGGGTGATGTGAAAAAAGGATAGGGATATATATATATATAGATATAGATATAGATAGATATGTGTGTGTGTGGTTATCAGTACCGTGTTAGCCGAGTTTAATTATAAAAAATGAATAGACGATACCGTTCTGTGGCGAACGAAATGCTTTTTAGCTTCATTTGAGTGCGGTACAATGTGGTATCTTCCATATTTTGATGTACAGTTATCAGTACCGTGTTAGCCGAGCTTAATGCATTTCTTTAGCCACCGAACGGTATTGTCTCTTCGTTTTTGATTTTATATCATATCTATCCTATTGGGGGGGAAGTAGGGGGCTCGTGAATTTGAAACTTGCTATATGCAGCTCAGATGACCACCTGATTCCAGAGTTGCTTACCACTAAAAGTGACGGTACCATCCCATCCAGGGGAAAGAAAATGGAGGTTTAAAGAACGATGGAAACTGCTGCTTTATTACATTTGATTCACTGGCAAAGAGACAGAAATACCCCTAAGGCCTCGGGCATAGACACTTTGCCCGTGCAGAGGCGCGCTGAGGCTCAGGGAAAGCGGTGCTTTCCCTGGCCTTAGAGCGCGCGCCGTCCATGGGCGTGTCTGGGGGCAGGCCAGTGACGTCACGGAGCTGGTTCGCCCTCATTGGGCGAACCGCCCACGTGATCGGCCCTGCGCTCTGGCGAGCGCCAAATCTGAAATCTTGGTAAGACACACGCTTCCGCATGCGTGTGGAAGCCCCTGCTAAAGCCGCTCTCATTGTGGCTGCAGGGGCTCAGTGCTGAGCGTGAGCGCGCCTCAGCACGGATCAGCAAGGCTGATCCTACTATGTTCCAGGCCTAACGTGTACACACACATACACACGGCTCTCTCCTGCACGCACGCATGCATTCTTCTACCAAGGTGTGTTTAATGCCGTTCGGACGTTGTGTTGGAGTGATACTTTAAATGTTGAAACATTTAAGGAGTATCTACTAATTAAATTGGAAGCATGCCAAGGGCTACGTAAACATGTCAAGACTACTGGCAAAGTCGCATTCCCACCTCTTCAGCAGTACAGGAGTTAATTGTCATTTGGAGACAGTATTGTGTGCACATGTTTTTACATAGCGGTGCTGATTGCATCAACCAAAATAAATGGATGCATACCTGTATATAAGGTGTAGTACATGGTGAGCGATCACTATAAACAAGGGGTGGCCAACTCCAGCCCTCAAGGGCCACCAATAGGCCAGGTATTGGGGATATCCCTGCTTCAGCACTGGTAGCTGTCATTTTGATTGAGCCACCTGTGCTGAATCAGGGATATTCTTAAAACCTGATCTGTTTGGTGGCCCTTGAGGACTGGAGTTGGCCACCCCTGCTACAAACCTTCTCTTGCGTCCAAAAACCATGTGTAAAGAAATGTGACTGGACACACAGTGGGTGAGCGCTTTCACCTTTTATAGGAGCTGTACTGCAATTTGACTGCAGCTCTGCAGAGAGATGCCTCCCGGCGGACAGGGCTATACACGTGCCTCCTTGCCATGTGATTTCCCCATTCATGATCCGTTTAGGAATAAATGAGCAGGCAGAGCGCAACGTCAGGGAATCGGGGAAGGGGGCCCGCATCGGTTCTGGGCATGATGTCAGGCAGCTGCTAATCAGTGTTTAACGTTTCAGAACATGTCCCAGCTGGTATGACTCTGGAAGTACGTCCCGTGCATGTGTGTTGTGCATTACAGATCTTGCCTCTAATACAACGCGAGGGGGGGGGGGGGGGGAGGAAATTGGCCAAACCAGCATTTTTATTTTATTTTTAGCCATTGAATACAGTTTGGATATTAAACCCAATGAGATCTATAACTCCCTGAGTTATAAATGGGCTTTTTACCCACGAGGGAAGAGATGTTTAGGAATAGAACGTAATACGATTTTTAGGAACGATAAACCGTGTGGTTTTACCCAGAACCATTTGCAGCATTGCTGTCCGTTGTTCAGGGTCTCTATCATAGTTGGTGAATTTTAAGACACTTGATCTGGGGTGAACTTGACACACACTTGTGCGATCTTCCTAAGCATGTAAATATCCACCAAATAATCGAATTGTGCCACGGCTGCTCCATATATCCAGATGTTTCGCCTCTTCTTCTTTTTTTGCCTCCAGCCCTTAAGTGTAATTAATGAATAGTTATAGTCCATTTCCGCTTCTTCTCTCTCTCTCCCACCCCCCAACCCCACCCCCTTCACCATCCTTGTGAGTGGTTTAAAAATAATGGAGCTGTCACACACCCAGGCCCGCATGCGTTTGAGGTTAGAGAAGTGCGTCATATTCCTCCAACTGGCAGCTTTCCAAGAGCAGAGAGGGCTCCGAAACAGGCCGTTGAGAAACTAGGGGAGGGGTTGGCTGGGACCCCCCTCTGCTTCACTTTGTGCGTAACTTTATCCCAAGAGCACTTCAGCTTCTTTCAAAGTCAAAGCTAGGAAGCAGCGTGCTTGTGATGTCCAAGTGTTAAACCGAGTTATAAATGTCCCCTGTTTTAATGACTTTCTCAGTGACTGTTCATGGATTGTATTCTCCAGGGGGGTGAGCTAAGGTATTGATCCTTAAAAGAACAAACACAGCTTAGATGAACGCATGTTCCTCAAGGTGCAGTCCTGCTTACCTGCAAGCGTTGGAGCTGCAATAAAGTCCTCCGTTATCATATTTAACACAACGTTTTTTTTTTTTTTTTCCCCTATCTGATCTGTTAAAGATTTTATCTATCCAGGACCTGTAAATAAAAATCCCCACTTGTGGCGCATTTGCAGGTCTCGGACAGATCTGCAACCCTGCCTTTCCGAATATCGCTTAGCATACCGTGCTTTCACTGCAGCCAGGGATTCTGGGTAATGACATGCAAATAATCACAGTGTGTCACTCTCTTTTCTTCATATCCATTTTACCATGGGCCCCTATAAGCGTATGCTTGCCGTATCACACAGCTTTTCAGCACAGCCTGGGTTAAAGGATTACGAAGTAAAGAGTGACACATTGTGCCGATTTGCATGTCATTACCCAGAAGCCTTGGCTGCAGTGTATGATGAGATAATGGGGAGAGGCAGGGTTGCAGACCTCAGACATGCGAATGTGCTCACACGTGATATTTGTATTTACTGTCCTTCCTTCCTTTTTTTTTTTTTTTTTTTACACACCATAACTTTTTTTTAGTATCTGGTTTTATCCAGGAACTTAAAATAGTCACAATAAAATATACGGTATGTAATGTTTTTGCTTGGGGTTTGCAACTCGCAGGCAAGGCTGCTGTGGGGATATTCCAAATTCACTCGCACAGCCATATTTTTTTTTTTTTTTATAAACCCACGAATATCAATTTTTGCAGCAATATATCTCAAACAATAAAATAGGGAAGAAATTCACAACAAAGTACGTGATCGGGATAAACAGGTGATTTCTTAAAAAAAGAATAAAACAAATATTAAATTAGTGGAACTGCACATTTCAAATGCCCTTTTATTTTTTTCCAAGTCTGATCTTTAATTGCCGATGTTTTTATGAATACTGTGCTGACCACTTGGGGCTTGTAAAATGGTCACTGAGATCACAGATTGTTACACTTCTCTGTACAGGTTAACAAAAGGCATCAATCAAACCATTGATTTACTAGAGGAAAACTGGAATGTCGACCTTAAAGCTGAACGATGTAATGGTAACTTTAAGACTTCCAGGAATTTCCTGATCGTATGCTGTTTTTAGGATGCATTGGATTTATATTGGACTAGCACATTCTCTTGCTTCTTTTTATTTTTTAATAGAAGCAAATATCAACCTCAAGTATGCTCTGTACTGGCCAGGAACACAAGTGGCTGTATGTAGCTGAGCCGTTCTGTCTGTTAACCCCATATCTGCCAGTAACTAGCTGGCGAAACGAATGCTGCAACAATTGTTACGTCGCAGTGATCAGGGCTGAGCTGGATTGCAGATAAAATGGCTGTTTTGCAGAAACATCGATAATATCATGTATAAGGCATTGTGTGTGTGTGTGTGTGTGTGTGTGTTTCAAGTTTTTCTATTTTTCAGAGATATTGTGGTAAATTAATATTACGCGTGGGTATTTTTAAAATGTTACCATTAAGCGCTATCCAAAGCCGCTTTTGTTCTTTGTGGCTGCCTCCCCTTTTAAAAGCTTTTGAGTGCTCCAGTATAGCGATGATGGAAAGCAGGTACTAAATGGTACCACAGATCAGCTATTTCATCTGGTTCTACCCTATAGAGTCTGTTTCCTACGAGGAGTTACTTGCTAGTGAGCCAACGCCTGCCCCATTTGAACTTTTAAGAAAGGTGTAAACAGTAACATTGGGATAAACCAATCACACAGCAAGGTTTTAATCTACAAAGGGAACACATTGCTAAGGCAGTAAATGTTAACAAGCAACCCGCAGAAGACAGCTGCTTTCTGTTATTCTCCGACTCGTGGTGGCTTCCAATGAGAAGGTTCGGAGTTCTACAGGGTACACTTTCTCATCATGGAGTTTTAATGTTGTGGTGATTGTTTGGCAATCGGGAAAGAGATGAGGACAAAACGAGTCTTCGCTTCATTGACTGGTTTTAAAAGAGGGCTTTTGTGGTTTTGTTTTATCCTCGGAGATTAGATCAGACAGCAGCATTGCTTGTTGACGATGATTCTTCAGATCAGCATTTTGTTGTTCAGTAGAAAATGAACAGGCTGCAATATAACACAGAAGTGAACATGACTACCTCGCTCGATCTCAAGACTCTTCCAACCCATCAGATGTTTATTCAACGTCAAGGTGCAGATAAGACAAAGGGAAGTAGTCGCCGTGCTATATAAATACGTCCTTGTAGGGAAAAGCAAATTGTTGAACTAATCCGTGATCTGTCGAGTGGCCGAAATCTTAGTGATGCCCTTATTAAAGATAGACTTTTACGCAAGTATTTTAAATCCTCAAGGATGACATGTCCTTTATTTTAATTTACAATGGGACGTTTGACTGGGAATAATAGTCATTGTTGATTGCTGTAGCCCAATAACGCACACTTGGTTAGACAAAAAGAGATGGGGTAATAAAAATGGGGCAAAGCAGGAAGCCTATGAAAATAAACAGGATTCCTCTCCTTTATAAGGTCAACGGAACACCCTTTGGAACCCTTTTCAGGGTTTCTGAGGAACACCCCATCAATCTGTCAGTTGTGTTTGCCTAGCACTAGCAGAAGACTCCTTCAGAATGGGAGTTCCAGGTTTGAACTCATTACAATCCTGTAATTCCCCAGCCTTATGCTGTGATCCTCCCCCTGCTGAATACAGATTTGTTATCTTTACAATTAAATCCTTGTTTAGTTAAATCAGGAGAGACAAATGGGCTTAATTGCAGATTGCCGTGACGCTGCAGTGCTGCAGAATATGTTGGCACTTTTACAAATAAACAGTATTAATAATAATACTAAAATGGGAGACGCGGTCTTTCACATGGGATGAGGACTACAAGCAGAACTTTTAGGCTGCAGACTGTTTTTTTTCCCTGGGTTGTATTTGGAAAGATCATGTTTAGGACATTATTATTTGACAACATGCGCAGCCGGCGTTCAATTAAAGGTAATGCTACCAAATTTCTACAAGACTCAACCAGGGCTAGTTCATCTGAACCAACAATATCTGTTGTAAAATGTAATCTGTTGTACGCCATGAATAATGCAAATTAAAAAACAAACACTTGTGAAAGGTTATGTCACACTTACATTGCAGACCCCAGTGTGTGTGTGTGTGTGTGTGTGTGTGTGTATGTGTGTGTGTTTGTGTGTATTAGGCACACCTCTACATAGTCATTGGGATATTTTGCTCTGTGCACACATAGGGATAATTAATAAATAGTACATCACCCAGAGTACAGTATAGAGTTTATCAGACTGCATATCGTTTGTTTCCTGACGGCTGTTTTTAAAATGCTTCCTTGTAGAGAAACAAATTGTTTAACATTTGTGAATTGTTTGACCAGCATCAATAATAGTTAGAAAGTGTCCTAAACAAAAATGTGTTTAAAATAGACTATCCAGGATTTCACCTTTAAGTAATAATCAATTGGAGAGGTCATTTCCTGATAGTAAATGCCTTGTAGAATGAATTGAAGGCCCGAGGCAACGCAGCATGCGAACAACCCACGAGGGCATTAACCGCCAGGAAATACTTCATCTGAAAAGTCATTATTACAATTTATAAATTACCAGCATTAAAGGAAAAGGTACGGTTTTCTTTACCTTCTTTAAGATGTTGAAATCATGCATGGTTACGGATGAAGGTATTTATTGCTCAGTAACACCCACCACCCCAAGTAACATTTCTGACTCCGCCAACAAGAACCAGATCTTCCCTGATTCGGAGTTAAAATGTATGTTTTATTCACATGCACAATGCTGTACATGCCAAGAAAAAAATACTCACAAGGAACGCGAAATAATATTGTTTCCTGAAGGTCACGTACATAAAGGATGAAGGTCGCACACAGCTAGTTTTGATTATGCCTCATAGTCTTGCAACATGGCAGTCAATAGAGACGGCACTTTTTTTGTTTTAACAATGTTTTGCGGGTCCTTCTCTCAGCAAAAGGCTAAACTTTGTTTTATCTAAATCACTGCGAGTTGGGACCCTAAGCTATTGCCTTGTACGTGAGGTAACTCTCTATCTTTTTGTTAATAAGGCATTTTCTCAGTATCTCACGCTGATAAATGCATTTGTTTGCTAGAGAAGTGTTGCTTTTTTTTTTTGGGGACGTCTCGGGAGTTTAACTGGCTCAAGATGTTTCTTTTCTTTCCACATTTTGGTTCCAATGGGTTGTTCAGATGTGAATTGCAGCACACACATGTAAATAATATTTTGGAACACCCGTAACGCTTCGCTTCATTTGGTATCTTCTATCTAACATATTGAGCTTGAAAACTTTGCTGGTCCCTTGGTGAGGAGTTCTGGAAGTTTGTATGGGGTGGTTCCACTTCTATTCAATGGCATTATGATCTCATTTTCCATATGGGGTACTGATGCAGTTGAAGCACGTTTGTTACCAGAGAGAGTACTTTGTCTACACTATCTTACCCTGTGTGGAATTTTGGTCACTAGTGTTCTTGGTTATAATATTTCCCCTCCAATATATTTTAACTAATGTTGAAATGATCTGGGTGGTATCCTCTGTGTATTGTACGTTAAGCCAACAATGAGGAAAGGGTGGTAGATTTGTGAAATTAGCCTCCTCAGTGCTGGTGGAGTCTAATCCAGTAGTGCAGGGGGTCCTCAAGTGCCCCCGACAGGTCAGGGTTTTAGGATATTCCTGCTTCAGCACAGGTGGCTCAATTGAAGACTGAGCCACTTGTGCTGAAGCTGGGACTGATTGAGCCACCTGTGCTGAAGCAGGAATATCCTGAAAACCTAACCTGGTGTGGGGGTTTGAGGACTGGAGTTGAGAACCCCTGCAATAAGTGGATGAAAAAAATGCTTAGGATAGATGGACATAAGGGTAGCCTAAATCTAAAAGGTCATAGGTCAAATAGGGTGTGAGGCTTTACAGTAGAGGGGAAAATGGGCAGAGTATACACGTACATAGTGTTTTACAGCAGTAATACACGGGACCTAATCGAAATAAGCGCTTCATACAAAAATAACATTTGGGAAAAGAGGCCCTGCCCTGAAGAGCTTACAATCTAAGTAGGTGGGCCAAGTGGTTAGTATTTGTCGTCCATTCCGGCTCCTTTTGAGGAACGAGTGTATGATTTAAAAACTGATGAAGACGCATTTCTACTATATCTGGGGTGTTCCCAAACCTGCAAATAACGAGAAAAAAGTGACCATATTCTGCTGTGTGATTTACAACTGTAGATTAATTTTGTATCCTTCAGTGGGGTCATTAAACCGAGCATGAACGGGGTTTGGATATATTTTCTTCAGAACAATATACTAATTCTGCACAAATAGAAAACATCTAATTAAAAGCAATGCAGCGTTTTCTGATTTTATTATTTTAAAAAAATGTTCCCTCCTGCTTTCAACTGGAAGGCTTCGATCTACGAACTCTGATGCCAAATAGTTTTTCTGCACTGGTAATTATTTTATCATATCGCAAATCAAAGGTTCTGCTTTCCTTCGTGTTTAATAGGAATAAGGCTTGTGTGATTCATGGAGTGTGTATACAGGCATGCCCCGCATTAACGTACGCAATGGGTCCAGAGCATGTATGTAAAGTGAAAATATACTTAAAGTGAAGCACTACCTTTTTTCCCACTTATCGATGCAATCGTCATGCACGTGCATAACTGATGTAAATAACGCATTTGTAACAGGCTCTATAGTCTCTCCGCTTGCGCGAACAGCTTCGGTACAGGTAGGGAGCCGGTATTGCTGTTCAGGACGTGCTGACAGGCGCAGGCGCGAGCTGCCGTTTGTCTATTGGGCGACATGTCCTTACTCGCGAGTGTACTTAAAGTGAGTGTCCTTAAACCAGGGTGTGTCTGTATATGTAGTGTATGTGTGTGTATATGTAGTGTATGTGTGTGTATATGTATATACACACTCACAATATCTTTCGATGTTCGTTCTTCCAACAAAAGTTTTTTTAGGGTGCCCTGCTGTAAGTAGAGTGCTTTTGATATCTTGTCGGTGCTGGTAATTTGAAGCTCCAGTTGGGAAAGGGCTAAATGTTGGGTAATTAGTAAAAGTAAGGAAGCAGACTGTACAGAATCAAAGTGAAAGTTCAGTTACAGTTGGAAACGGTACTATTCTTGTTTTTTTGCTGTTTGTACTGCATCCATCAGTTTAAGGTTCCTCTAAGGGTTTTTCCTCCAATTTCCTGGCATTGAAGATGCTGCATGCTACAAAAGCTTGGTGCTGAGGCATCACTTCTATATATAGGCGGTGCGCCTCTGGTTTGAGCTGGCAAGGCAGCCTTCATTTGAACAGCCTGCGTGTTGCTAGCTCCAAGCTCTGTAGGTTTCTCTCTATCTTCTGCTTGTGCCTAATACTTTGTGATAGGTGCTGTTTGAAGTTTTGACTCTGCTGTTGTTATAGTGTAAGCAGTGACACAACACAGTGGCTTTCAAGATTTGTAATGACCTTTTGTAATAGTATTTTTAGTGCATGTGCAACTGAATTCAGTGCAGGAGCACACATCGCAACCTTGGTAAAGCTGTATCGGCTGTAGTTTCAGAGTTGAAAGTTACATTTTTATTCTTTCTCTGAAATACAGGCATACCCCGCATTAACGTACGCAATGGGACCGGAGCATGTATGTAAAGCGAAAATGTACTTAAAGTGAAGCACTACCTTTTTCTCACTTATCGATGCATGTACTGTACTGCAATCGTCATATACGTGCATAACTGATGTAAATAAGGCATTTGTAACAGGCTCTATAGTCTCCCCGCTTGCGCACAGCTTCGGTACAGGTAGGGAGCCGGTATTGCTGTTCAGGATGTGCTGACAGGCGCATGCGTGAGCTGCCGTTTGCCTATTGAGCGATATGTACTTACTCGCGAGTGTACTTAAAGTGAGTGTCCTTAAACCGGGGTATGCCTGTAATGCATTTTACAGCTTGTGTGTATGTAAGTGGCCAAAAGAAGCGCACACCGCACACTGTTCTAAGAACAATATATTTTCCCCAGACTTTTCTGCTTTGAATTGAATCATGAGTGATAGAGCGAAGGTGCGGGGGGGCCCAAGGTCATTGAGGACATGTGAAGATGAAATTGTTTATATGAATGCCCAGCTGTCTTATCAATCTTTTAACATGGGCGGCCAACTCCAGTCCTCAAGGGCCACCAACAGGTCAGGTTTTCAGGCTATCCCTACTACAGGTGGTTCAGCCATTCTAACCGAGCCACTGATTGAGCCACCTCTGCTGAAGCTGAGAGATCCTGAAAACCTGACCTGTTGGTGGCCCTTGAGGACTGGAGTTGGCCGCCCCTGCATTAGATTGAGAAAGAGAAGACCAGAAATGCTGGAGCTGACTACTGTATATGTTTGCTTAAGAGTTCCTCTTTAAGAGCTTACTCCTGTAGAGATGTGCTTTGTAGGTTAGGCTTGCCTTAAGGATGGTGGAAACGTATTACACCATATTTTCTCTCTTTATTTTCTTCTTTCCTGTTTGTGAACCTGCAGCTCCCCTGACCCCGAATAATTTTTTGCCTCCAGGATGCCTGATCCTGAATCATAACGGTATGCATTTGACAGTCTGAAATGCTCCAAGCTTTTGAGTGGTGTAATGGCTAAGTTATTATGACATGCATTAAGCAGTGCCCAGAACAAGCCCTCCGCATATAGAAACACAGCTTTAATGATCACTTTTGCAAGACTTCTAAGGATGCCCAGATGAAACCAGACATGACGTCTTTGCTTGGTCTCATTAGTGCTTTCTCTGAATTATGGGGCAGAGTTAAGGCCCCAGATTGGAGATACAAGATCATTGCCTTAAATAACTTGTTCACAGATCTGATGTACATTTAACTCTTACTCCCATAAAGCAAGTTTATGACATCTTTTAGTCACATTATGAATCCCTCAAATACGCAGAATTAACTATTTTTTGTCTTTCATTTGGCTATCTTGGATTGATGACACCAAGTATGACAATACCTCAATAATGCTTTTTTTTTTTTTTTTTAATATGTAGCAGGGGTGAACTATCTTTAAAACTTACAATTACTCAAATGTTAGCGCATACTTTTTCAAACATTTAAAAAAGTTGATTTTTCCCCCTTTTTTTTGGCATGTATTGACATCCTCTGTCTGCATGCTTGGGGAGTGTTACACTCGCAGAAATCAGACTGCTGACATTACATGCGTGTTTATGCTTTATAGGGAAAGCCCATGCAAAATGACCCTTTTTTGGTTTTGCACAAAAAATTTCACAAACTTTTTTTTTTCTGCATCGCCAAAATTTGCAACATTTGATCCAGATCCTGAAACGGGGCCTATTTGAAAGGGGTCATGAGACGGCACATGCCCTTAGCCCGGAAACCGCAGAAGAGTCCTCTACCTTTTACCTTCACTTCAGATCGCGTCCTAAGCTGAAAAAAAGCACTCTGCGGGCATGGTGTCACCACTACGTCATGGGTCCCCAGACGCCATGATGCTGTGAGTCCGTCTTGGGCACCCAAAGGGTTAAGTTAGCCTATTCCCGAGGTATCATAGGTGTGTTCACTGGCATCTCTCCATGTGTTGTATAGATGAGTGTATTAGGTGGTATATTCCAATGGGTACTTGGCTTTGCCCCCTTGTCCACTCTCCCCCACCTGCTCTCACCCCTCCCCCCCCTCTTTTCCTCTCCCTAGTAAACGTGCTATTTCACGGTGTGTTGCTAAACAGCAAAAAAAAAAAAAGAAGGGGGTTGATTAAACTTGTCAACATTTTGCAAACACTGTTGGTTAGAGTTTTGCGCATCTGAGCACCCCTTTCATGTATGAGAGGCTGAACCGTTTCAATGGATTCTACCTTTTCTGCATTAATAGCTTGTCTCAAGCCCAGAGCTAAGAACTTCTAGCATCCATGTCACGTACGACCCCCAGCTAGCACGCGACCTGCATACGGGACAAGGGTTAATACCAACGCTCGCAAGCGCACCCACTCTTCACCCCCTCAAGGGTCCCTGAAATGAGTTGTATCTCTCCTCAAGCCGTCCCAATATACCACCACGCCGAACAGCACCCAAGTGAGCACGTGACTTTAGATATACAACCAGGGTTAACACACACGGCTAATCTAGCCAGCCCACCTTTCTCCTCTGCAAGGAACCAGCGAGTTAATATTAACCCCTACTCAATTGCACATCATAACCATCCACTGCCACCACCTGAGGTTATGCAGATCTGATAAAAGATCTTAGACTAAAATATCTGGCAGGGCCTCAGGTCCCTGTTTCCTATAGGAAAAACTATGCACTCTAACACACAATTAGTTGTAGTAACATGTGCCCGAATTTAGCAAGTTATTCTCTCCAGCGTGTACAAAGTTCATTGAGAACCCAAAGCATTACTTATTAAATGTTTTAATATATATAAAAAAATACAGTGCTTGAACTACAGAAAAGGTATTACAAAATAAACATACAGTTACAATATAAGGCAGAACAGCTTCTTAAAATAAAAGGAGTAAAACAGAAAATCCTATACAGTACATTACCACATGCTATGGATTTTCCCAGAGGCACTGATTCTGAAGATGAGGTCTTCCATGCTTTCCAAGCATGCCCCTGGACAGATCTGCTGTTTTACAACCTGGCCCAGATTTAAGTACAATGAGCCCACCCCTTCTACAACATACCTTGAAGCTGTTCTCCCCCAACCCTGTCTGTAAACCTTGATTAATTCAATTGACACCTTGAGTGGGCCATCCACACGGACCCCCCTCCTCAAGTAAATCCCTTTGAAATTTAGAGCAGTTCAAAGAAACAGTTCTGACCTGTTTCAGACTCCGGCATTTTGTATTCTTGTTAAAAGTGTAGCTCATTAACCCCTTAAGCACCAGAGGGATTAAAAATACCCAATATCTCATGACATTATCATGACAATCAATGATTCTGGAAATAAGATATTGCTGTTAAAAAAAAAAAGTGCATACTACAGACCCTTTTCAATTATTTTCTTTAATTTAGGATCTGGTTTTTATTTTTTTATTTTTTACCATTAAATTCCGTTTCCTTTTTTTGTCTCCTAATTGAGTGGTAGATTAGCAGAATACTCTACATACATTAGCTGTTTTGACAGTTTAGAAGACAAGTGTCATCATCACTGCATCCATCAGTGTGCATAGTTTCAGGGAAATGTAATAAAGCTAAGATAATAGTGTGTGGATTGTGTTGAAAGGATCCTCTGATTTGCTAATCTCTGATCTGATTTAAAATGCACCGAAAAAAGGTGCATTCTCCCTTAAAACACACCCCGCAGCAGAAATGAAGCGTACATCATTAGGTTACGGCCCCAGTCTTCAGTGTAGCATGCGCGTCTGGCGCATGTACATGTGGAAACCGCGTTCTGCAGTCTCACCTCTGAATGAGTTTTTGCGACGGAACATGCGTTGAGGGAGCGTGGCTAAAAAGTAACATCCTCTACCACAGCAGCAAGCTGAAGAGTCTGTGCTCTTATTGGCTGCTATTTCCTTCGCTCTGATTGGCTTGGGAAGTCTGGTTCTCACATCCACATGACGCCGTCACTACTTCTGAACACTGTTTTGTTGTCTTCGGAAAAATCTGTCGAGCAACGCGGCGGCAAATTGCACGCCAAGGCAGGTAGGCCCGGCCACATCGAGGGGCGATACGTGTTCTTTCAGCTCACGCCATAGCGTGCGCTGCAGAACGAACTGGGGACCTAGCCTTACAAACCCTCACCTCACCATAACATTCACGGTTGCATGTTCGACTTGCCAGGGAGGATTGAGTCATCCAACAAAAATGTCTAGCTCCAACCACAGAGCTGTATTATTGGGGACTCCAGCTAATGCTGGCGGTAAGTAGGAAATAGATTAAACACAGGTTTTCCCTTTTCTGGGGCTGCCAACAGTGATGTCAGTGACATGAAATGGTCCTTAGCTGAGCTCACTGCAGCCCGAGATCCCCTACGCTAAGCCTGTTGTGTTGAGCACTGTTTTAAGGGTTGTTAAGGAAATGCTGACTGTTGGTGATGAGAAACAATGGGGTGTCCAGACGGTGATCTAAGCCAGAATTAAGCATTTCTGTGTCTTCTCCTACTTTACTGAACCTATTTCTAGGGGAATAATTTCAACGTGAAGTTTTAGGACCTTCTGCCACAGAAGCATCATTGTTTACTATGCGGCTTTATAATACACTGCTATGTTGATGATTTAATATTAGCTTACTGCTTTCTATAGCGATTGCTTTCCTTTCAATTGCATGCAAGTATTTCCTTGTAGATTTGTTGCTTTTGGTCATTTTTAAAGTGACCAAAAGCAACATGCAATAGAGTTGTAATAAAGTTACCGTACGGAGCCTGTGCACATCTATAGGTGTTGTATAAAACACTGTATTAAGCTCCGTTGTACCCATTACAAACAGTGTTTGCAAAGTTTTTTTTTATATGACTTTGGAACAGGGTTTTCCAGCTTTTGGATCATGTACCTGGCTAGGACAGAATGCTCATTTACTTTTTAAATCTAGCAAGTATATATATTTTTAAATGTTTCCACTTTTTGACAAGCATTGGTATATCCCAGCAGTGTGGTAGGAAATTGTGTATTTGGAGGAGTTTAACACTTGAGTAACAAATGGCCTCTCCCTGGTTCATGGCCCAAACCAGTTGTCTACAAAAAGAGCCTGTCACTTATCGGTCTTTGCTTCAGGTACCAGTTATTGTGCTGTTATGTCTCCATGTATTGTGTACTATACTCCTAGTTAGGAAACGCCTATAATGTCCTATTGCACTTTTTTTTAAACAAGTTTGAAAAACATATTGTGATTTCTATTGTTAAATGGTGAACAGAGTTCTGCCATTTGACGGTCTATAATAAAGATGGTGCCTAAGACATCCAGGAGGTCCTTTGTGTCTGAGGCACAGGTAGAGATAGGGATTTGCCCAAGATATAAAATGTGCGTATGACTTCATGTTTGTTATCTGGGACTCCTTGTGTTATATTCCCTATAGCCATTATTGGTTAACTTCCATGAGGTGGCTTGATTGATAATGGCTATTATACTTTTCTGAACCTATAATCTTGCATCAGTAACTTCTAAGTGCAGTAGTGCATACTCAGCCTGGACTAACATAGTAATTTATCACAGTAGCATGGAATGAATTGTAAATACTGGCCTCTGAGATTTGGAGAATTTTTTTTTGGTAAGACCTAAAAGGATCTAGAATAACTTGCCCAAGATCAAGTCTCATACTTCAGAAGCTAGGCCCTTGTCCAAGGTTAAGCGCCATACATTAATGCCAAGTCATTGCTGACTTTGTAAGAACTGCTGGGTGTGCATTGGGATTGATGTTTCGTTGTTTGCAAATACTGCATAGTTAGTTGTATGTGCAGGTAATCCACTTTTGGTGTTATTGATGATGATAAAACCAGTTGGATACATTTGGTATTTATTGGCTTATTTTTGTTACTTATGTTATATAGCCTGTGTGTGGACCTTTTTTGCTGCGTGCTGTAGCTGTCATGGTAGAAAGACTCGTGCTTGGTTTTTCAGTTTTTATTGGCCATAAGCAGCATTGAGTTGTTTTAGGGACAATTTCACAGTCTGAGCCAAAAAAAAAAAGAATTATTATACACTGCATATGTCTAACATTGTTTCCCTGTTGTCATTCACCACAGCATTCATCATCCAGCATTAACTACATCACTAAAAACTTTTATTTGTTTCCTTTTGTATTTTAGAATAACGACCTCTGCGACCTCAGCATATAACTCCTTCAAACTCACGGGAAAACAGACTCTCTCAGTAACCTTCACACATCACAACTTGGACCTCACATCCTCTTCCTCCGTAGATGGTACGCTGCATCCAGTTCACTTTGTTTACTTTACACGCAAACCTCAGGAGTCACTTGACTGAATTGCACCTTCCCTGTAGTGCCAAGCAAGAAGCACTGTGATGGATGGACAACGAGTCCGCTCTACTTCACCCTGGCAGTCATTCTCGGCGATCTGACCCACCCAACCCCTGGGCATGGTGGGGTTAATGGGCCCCGAGTACGCGCACATTTTCACAACTCATTCAATTTAAGTTGCTGCTGAAGATTACAAGAAAAAGAAAACTGTGTTACAAATCATTGTTGTAAATTATTACGTACAGAACTGTTAATAATGGTTGGAGATAATTAAATATTTAACATAGGTTTTGATTTATACATTTAATTTTTCTTTTTTAAATCTATCTTTTTCTTTTGCTAGAGCACATCTTTTTGATGTGGGACTTTGAGGTATTCTGTTGTTAAACAGACTTTGGGTAATTGCTTAATTGAGGCTAATATGAATATAAGTAGGGTACTTTTCTCCTTTTTAAGATTGTAATACAGAAATCGTGTCCTAGATTGCTAGGGCCCTTATTTACAGTCCTGTTTTAGTGACGATCAGTCGTAACGTAACCCCAATAACCCAACAGTTTTGCACTCGCTGCATAGTGAGGCGCTTAACCCCTTTGGTGCCAAAGAAGGGCGGCAGCGCACTAAGGGATTACCGTACGGAACTGAAGACCTCGCTATACACACTACTCACAGGTTTGGGAAACACAAACCTTTGCATTGCACAGGTACAAGAAAAAAATAAAAATATGAAATCAAGTCTTCCATTGTACATAGTGTAAAACAAATGTAAAAAAAAAAAAATGGGGAAAAAAAATACAATAAAAGAGGGAAAAAAAGGAGAAAAAAAAAATGCAAAGCAGAAAAGTGACGCGTGGCTGAATTCTATCAATCGAAACTCCCTGGAATGAACAATGTGGTTGTTTATAAATTCTGGAAAATCTTTCTACGTAATAAACTAGATACTGTTTAATTTTTTTCTGGTAAATATGTCTTATTTTCTGTTCTGTTCCTCAGATATCTCAGCATCCTAAGTGTATAAGCCAGGCACAGCCAGCTCCAGTCCTCAAGCGCAACCAACAGGTTAGCTTATCAGGATATCCCTGCTTCAGCACAGGTGGCTCAATCAGTGGCTCAGTCAAAGACTAAGCCACCTGTGCTGAAGCAGGGTTATCCTGAAAATCTGACCTATTATAGATCTGGAGGACTGGAGTTGGCTACCCCCTGGTATAGGCCCCACTAGGGGTCTAGCTCCCATGGACACTGGGAATGATACACTAGGTGCCCCCCTCCATCCCTGCCCCCCCTCCCCCCCCCAGAGCAGGCCAGCTGATGACTGCTGGGGATTGCAGCCGAAATCAAGTAATGACTTGGGAACATGGGAACTAAGGTGCGAGATTGCCATCAACGTTTCAGCCCTGTGTGGGATCTTGAGGAAGTTCCATATATAACGTCAATCATCGTTACTTTATGTTACTAAGATACACATCCTTTATAGTCTGCCAGAAGCTGAAAGGTAAAGCAGGCAGAATGTTTTCAGAAGTTGCAATAAATGTATTTTTAAAGCCAGGCTGAAGCTAAGAATAATCTCTGTAACCTTTTCGATACCACACAGGCCTGCAATACATTGTACAGAGCTCGGGCAGCAAAAAGATTAAACGCATGGTGAAAATACATGGTACCATTGGCGGCACTAACATTTGAGCAGCCAATTTGGCTGCACTAGGGCCCTCCACCTTTAGGGACCCATCCTCCTTGCATTGGAACGCTTTTCCGACACTACTACTAGCAGCTGTAATGGTGTTCCAGCATTTCTAAAGGCCTCTCCGTAGTCCTACCTGTGAAGTGGTGGTGGTAGCAGCGGTGGAGGGAGCCCACCCATGTGGGCCTAACACGGAAGTCTGGCTCCACCGTAACTCTGTCGCTGCCACCGCTCCACAGGTGGGGAAGAGAACATACGCTGAGAACCTCCATGAATATCGGCAAATGCATTGCGCTTTCAGTAAACCCTTTCCTTGTCTTACTTCCAGATTGAAGAACAAATGCTACAACATTTCCAAAGCTGCTGTGATCCGTATTACAGGTGTAAGTCAGTTTGTAGAAAATTAACAAGGGCGGCCACTGTTTAGCGTACCTGATAAAGTACAGTGTGTATAGATTATATATATATATATATATATATATATATATATAATCCAATGCACAGCCGGCACACCATATGCAAGTAAATAAGTTTTGGTGCTTATCCCATAAAGCAATAACAGACCATACGATACCGGTTGCAACACGACATCAAGGGACAGCACGCAGGTAAGTAGATCAAAAATGTTCTATATTTGATAGAAGACACAAAAACCGACGTTTGGGTCCCCCAGTGGGACCTTTCTCAAGGTTTTAAAATGACAAACACACTCGCAAAAGCACATGTGAGAGGGATGTAGTCCTTCTCTGGGACCCTTTACCACCAACAAATTCCTACCTCACAGCCTCTCGGTCGGAGCTCTTCTGTGTACTTGCAGTGCGACGCAGGTAACAATGTTGTAATGACTGGTACCATCGTACACCAGCTGGCCACCCAGCTAGGAGTTGATACATAAAGATTCTACCATCCTATAGTTTTTCATTCCTTTAAAATAAATGTAATACACTTGTATTTTGCCAGTCAAATTCCTAATTTCTCTTTGTAACTTTCCTTGGTACCTTCTGCATGGCAAAAAAACATTATGATTGGTTAAAAAGCTCCAGTACGCACTACAGTGGTAGCAAAGGGTAATTAACATGCTGGGAAAGCAGAATGTCACAGATTGTACATAGGATCCAAGGGCAGTAATAACAGATTATCACCGTAACACTCCATCGGGTGCATTAACATTTACCACATCTATCAAAAGGGTAAACAGTCTGGTTTTATATTGTAGGTGTATAAACGTAACATAAGTCGCACAAACATGAACGAAGCACTAACCCTCTGTCCTCTCCCCCCCCCCCCTAGAGTTGCCAGGTGGCTTCTCTGCTTCTCCAAAAATATTGGACACAATGTTGTGCTTGACACACACACACACACACACACACACCCCTATCTCTCCGCTCCATGCTGTTTCCTCCTTGGCCCCACCCTCAGGCTTCTGACACCACCACCTAATTGGCTGCATTACCCAGCAGCAGCCAATCAGGATGGAGGAAGCTGCCAAGCCCCTTAGCAACTGTCCTGCCCTCTCCCTGCTCAAGGAAATCCCCAAGCCGGTCAGGTCACTATGTCCGGGGAGGTAATACCGGTATAAACATACATATCCAGAGAGGTAATACCGGTATACACATACACACCCAGAGAGGTAATACCGGTATACACATACACACCCAGAGAGGTAATACCGGTATACACATACACACCCAGAGAGGTAATACCGGTATACACACACACCCAGAGAGGTAATACCGGTATACACATACACTCCCAGAGAGGTAATACCGGTATACACACACACACCCAGAGAGGTAATACCGGTATACACATACACCCCCAGAGAGGTAATACCGGTATACACATACACACCCAGAGAGGTAATACCGGTATACACATACACACCCAGAGAGGTAATACCGGTATACACATACACACCCAGAGAGGTAATACCGGTATACACATACACACCCAGAGAGGTAATACCGGTATACACACACACGCCCAGAGAGGTAATACCGGTATACACACACACCCAGAGAGGTAATACCGGTATACACATACACGTCCAGGGAGGTAATACCGGTATACACATACACACCCAGAGAGGTAATACCGGTATACACATACATATCCAGAGAGGTAATACCGGTACACACATATATATCCAGAGAGATAATACCGGTATACACATACACCCAGAGAGGTAATACCGGTATACACATACACACCCAGGGAGGTAATACCGGTATACACATACATATCCAGAGAGATAATACCGGTATACACGTACATATCCAGAGAGGTAATACCGGTATACACATACACCCCCAGAGAGGTAATACCGGTATACACATACACGCCCAGAGAGGTAATACCGGTATACACATACATATCCAGAGAGGTAATACCGGTATACACATACATATCCAGAGAGATAATACCGGTATACACATACATATCCAGAGACGTAATACCGGTATACACATACATATCCAGAGAGATAATACCGGTATACACATACATATCCAGAGAGATAATACCGGTATACACATACATATCCAGAGAGATAATACCGGTATACACATACATATCCAGAGAGATAATACCGGTATACACATACACCCCCAGAGAGGTAATACCGGTATACACAAACACACCCAGAGAGGTAATACCGGTATACACATACATATCCAGAGAGATAATACTGGTATACACATACACCCCCAGAGAGGTAATACCGGTATACACATACATATCCAGAGAGATAATACTGGTATACACATACACCCCCAGAGAGGTAATACCGGTATACACATACACCCCCAGAGAGGTAATACCGGTATACACATACATATCCAGAGAGATAATACTGGTATACACATACATATCCAGAGAGATAATACTGGTATACACATACACCCCCAGGGAGGTAATACCGGTATACACATACATATCCAGAGAGATAATACTGGTATACACACACACGCCCAGAGCGGTAATACCGGTATACACATACACCCCCAGGGAGGTAATACCGGTATACACATACATATCCAGAGAGATAATACCGGTATACACATACACCCCCAGGGAGGTAATACCGGTATACACATACACCCCCAGAGAGATAATACTGGTATACACACACCCCCAGGGAGGTAATACCGGTATACACATACATATCCAGAGAGATAATACTGGTATACACACACACGCCCAGAGAGGTAATACCGGTATACACATACATATCCAGAGAGGTAATACCGGTATACACATACATATCCAGAGAGGTAATACCGGTATACACATACACGCCCAGAGAGGTAATACCGGTATACACATACACCCCCAGAGAGATAATACTGGTATACACACACACACGCCCAGAGAGGTAATACCGGTATACACATACACACCCAGAGAGGTAATACCGGTATACACATACACGCCCAGAGAGGTAATACCGGTATACACATATATATCCAGAGAGATAATACCGGTATACACACACATGCCCAGAGAGGTAATACCGGTATACACATACATATCCAGAGAGATAATACTGGTATACACATACATATCCAGAGAGGTAATACCAGTATACACATACATATCCAGAGAGATAATACTGGTATACACATACATATCCAGAGAGATAATACTGGTATACACATACATATCCAGAGAGATAATACTGGTATACACATACATATCCAGAGAGATAATACCTGTATACACATACACACCCAGAGAGGTAATACCGGTATACACATACACGCCCAGAGAGGTAATACCGGTATACACATACACACCCAGAGAGGTAATACCGGTATACACATACACACCCAGAGAGTTAATACCTGTATACACATACACCCCCAGCGAGGTAATACCGGTATACACATACATATCCAGAGAGATAATACTGGTATACACATACACGCCCAGGGAGGTAATACCGGTATACACATACACACCCAGAGAGGTAATACCGGTATACACATACACACCCAGAGAGGTAATACCGGTATACACATACACACCCAGAGAGGTAATACCTGTATACACATACACCCCCAGGGAGGTAATACCGGTATACACATACATATCCAGAGAGATAATACTGGTATACACATACACGCCCAGAGAGGTAATACCGGTATACACATACACACCCAGAGAGGTAATACCGGTATACACATACACACCCAGAGAGGTAATACTGGTATACACATACACACCCAGAGAGTTAATATCTGTATACACATACACCCCCAGGGAGGTAATACCGGTATACACATACATATCCAGAGAGATAATACTGGTATACACATACACACCCAGAGAGGTAATACCGGTATACACATACACACCCAGAGAGGTAATACCGGTATACACATACACACCCAGAGAGGTAATACCTGTATACACATACACTCCCAGAGAGGTAATACCGGTATATACATACACGCCCACAGAATTAATACTGGTATACACATACACACCCAGAGAGGTAATACCAGTATACACATACACGCCCAGAGAAGTAATACCGGTATACACATACACGCACACAGAGGTAATATCGGTATACACATACACACCCAGAGAGGTAATACCTGTATACACATACACTCCCAGAGAGGTAATACCGGTATACACATACACGCCCACAGAATTAATACTGGTATACACATACACACCCAGAGAGGTAATACCAGTATACACATACACGCCCAGAGAAGTAATACCGGTATACACATACACGCCCAGAGAAGTAATACCGGTATACACATACACGCACACAGAGGTAATATCGGTATACACATACACACCCAGAGAGGTAATACCGGTATACACATACACGCCCAGAGAAGTAATACCGGTATACACATACACGTCCAGAGAGGTAATACCGGTATACACATACACGTCCAGAGAGGTAATACCGGTATACACACACACACACCCCGAGAGGTAATACCAGTATATACATGCACGCCCAGAGAGGTAATACCGGTATACACATACATGTCCAGAGAGGTAATACCGGTATACACATACACGCGCAGAGAGGTAATACCAGTATACACATACACACCCAGAGAGGTAATACCGGTATACACATACACGCCCAGAGAAGTAATACCGGTATACACATACACGTCCAGAGAGGTAATACCGGTATACACACACACACACACCCCGAGAGGTAATACCAGTATATACATGCACGCCCAGAGAGGTAATACCGGTATACACATACATGTCCAGAGAGGTAATACCAGTATACACATGCACGCCCAGAGAGGTAATACCGGTATACACATACATATCCAGAGAGGTAATACCGGTATACACATACACTCCCAGAGAGGTAATACCGGTATACACATACACACGCAGAGAAGTAATACCGGTATACACATACACTCCCAGAGAGGTAATACCGGTATACACATACACACCCAGAGAGGTAATACCGGTATACACATACACTCCCAGAGAGGTAATACCGGTATACACATACACGCCCAGAGAAGTAATACCAGTATACACATACACGTCCAGTATTACCTCTCATTTATTATTGGACAGAGTGTTCAAATACAGGACAGCCCGGTTCAATAATAGACACCTGGCAACCCCCCCCCCCCCCCCACACCCCAGTTTCCAAAAAACTATTGCACCTTGAGTAATACGTTTTAAGAAAACAGAAGCATATTTTCCATTACATAGAATGGTTACGGCAAGCAAGTGACGCCTTTGCCATAGGCCTTCCATGCTACAGCCAATCTGGACATTTTAACCCCAATGACGCTGGAGGCATCTACGCTTGCTGTCTAAGACGCATGTTTTTTTTTCAATCAGAGTTTAATGTTTTATGAAGAGCTGTTGACTGAACCTATAAACAAGATAAGATGTCAATACAAAGCATTAATATTTGATGTCCTCTTCCAGTAAAGGTTCTTATCCTAAGCAAAAGCTAAGCAGACACTTAGGACACCATGCACATCAAGGTTTCAGGTTACAAAGGTTCTCGTTTGTGTCCTAAAGATGCTATTCTTTCTGTTTATTCCATGTAAATGTCTGCAGTGAGAACATTTTAACCCTTAAAGGCAGCTCAGCTTTGCTCACAATTGGACATTGTAAACAACTTGGCAATGGAAATGACTATCTTTAACATGGGTAATAATATTTAAAGCAACAACTAAACTCTTCTGGTTCCTTAGGAAATGAAGTGGTTTTTTTTTTCAGTGAGCCTGGTTGAGAAGATGATGGGGGATTTGTAAAGTACTGTATGAGTTTTCTAGGTATTTAAACACGTGGGTCATTTTTGGTGGTACAAAGAGGAATGCAATGTTCATGATTAGAGACATAATTGGTTGACAAAAATTAGGTGAACTTCTTCCTTTTGTTATCCTCTTCCTTTCCACACTGACCAGCACCACTTTTTAATCTGATTCTGGGCCCATCAGCAGGGTATTAGCTAAGCCAGTCCCATTCGATCATGAAAAGATGGACATATGTACAGGTGCGCCGACGAGTATTCTAAAACTTGCCTTAAACTTGCCTTGGAAAATCTGGGGCTATCACCAACAAGATCCAGGTACATGCTGGGTACATACTGCAACATTTCAGTGACATTTCTGCAGAGACTAATGGCCCATCGGATTAACACAGCAAGGGTACTTGGCAGTCCCATTCAGTTTGAATGGGACTGCCAGGGACCCCCGTTGTTAATCCGATGGGCAATAAGTCTGTCTGCAGAAATGTCACTGAAATGTTGCAGCATGTACCCAGCATGTACCTGGGTCTTGTTGGTGATTGCCCCAGATTTGTTTTAGAATACTCGTCGGCACTACAGTATGTATATACACCTTTGTATAGCGCCCATACCCCAATACAGTATATATATATATGTTTAGCACTCGGGACGCTAGTAAAATAGGTCTCTCTCTCCACTTCCAAAAAAACATCTTAACATTCGTTTTAAGAGACCAATATCGTAAATAGCTCCCAACGATATTTTAACACTTTAAGTGCGGTCTAATGAGGTAGAGGACTAATGCATATGGCAAGCAAATGTTCTGTAGAATCTTCTGCGAACAAAGGGGTTAAAGACAAAATAACCAATTGTTTGATTGTTATGTAGGAGGCCTGGTCAGTATTGGGAAATGTCCCAGTAGATTATCTTCACTATAGGAAACATGTAGTTATATTGTGTATAGAGACGGATCAATTCATTATTTCTCTTTGGCTGTAGAAGAAATCAGTTTTGATGTGGGATTTCCACCGGTTTTACAAGGTTGGAGGACTGTGTAAACTCTTTAGTAGTGAAGACACCAAAATACTTATCTTCGGCAAATAAGACTAAGACCTCATTCTTAACCAATCATGAAGAATTGGAAATAGCTATTGTTTTCCTGACTGTCACAGTGGAATCTTCTACTGAAACAGCTGCTGGCCCAATCAGTGGCAAAAACATTGCACATGTCCAATAACCCGCAGTTGGCCTTCTTTGTCCTATCCGACCCTTTGTTAAACTATGACCTAGAAATCTCTCCCTTTGTTTTCTTTAAATGTGTTCAATGGCCATGACAAAAGTGACGTTAAGTGATAGTAAATCCTACAGGTCACACAACTGGTCCTATAATATGTGTTATCCGTGGCTAGCAACTTCAGTCCTCAAGGGCCACCAACAGATCAGTGTTTCAGGATATCCCTGCTTCAGTACAGGTGGCTCAATCAGTGGCTCACTCACGTTGATTGAGCCACCTGTGCTGAAGCAGGGATATCCTTAAAACCTGACCTGTTAGAGTTACTTGAGGACTGGTGTTGGGAAACCACTAGATGGTAACCGGGAAACCTTCAACGCTGAACCCGGTGAAGGTGCTGGTATCACTTCCTGGTTTCATCCAGGGTTTTAAACGGCCATCCAATAGGAATCCACAACCGATGACATTTGCGCCGTCCTATTGGCCCACGTGAGGCGGGAGGTTCGAACGTCCATTTTGTTTCCCATTTACACTAGAGGTCCTTTGGGGCTACACTCTAAAAATGTCTATTTCAATTGCCACGCCGGCTTAACACATTAAACAGAGCAATGCAAGTACACATGGTGCTTTGTTTTTGCATTTTATCCAAGTCTATAAATAATGAATCCAAAGTCTTCCAATTAGCGAGAGCCTGCGATTTGCATATTTAAACACCATCATTATGTAGGAAGCCAGCATCCTGTAAACTTGTGACATTTTTGTTCGGTTTTGTATTCATTAACAATTAGAACTTCCCAAAATAGCTGCTCAAAAGAATGGGTACACAGGTTTTTTTTAAGGAGCGACAGAAAGGTACATGCAAAGGCTTTGGACAGCTTATAGCTGCATTGTATGTATGTATATCTTTACTGATATAGCGCCCACAGTGTACTCAGCGCTTTACAACCACATTACAGTACAGGGAATTATAATAATAGATGCAATAAATAAAATCAGACAATATGAAAGGAAATTAAATCCCTGCCCTGGAGAGCTTGCAATCTAAGTGCTATGTTGGGAGACTTACAGTGACCGCAGGTGAGGGAATAAGAGCAGTAGATGGTAGCGCTTGGTGGTAGGAGTGACTGTAGGTGTGGGGCAGTAGCCATGAGTGTAGGCTGTTGGGATGCTTCATTTAAGAGGTGAGTTTTCAGGCTTGCCTTGAAGGTGCTTGGCGTATACTGCGTGTGAGGGAGTTGCACAGATAAAGAGCAGTAGAGAGCAGTAGAGGTAAAAGTGTTACTACGTATAAGGAAACTGTTTGCATTTACACACTGTGCATGAAACAGTACACTAGATTAGGTTTCCTAGCTCTCTCTGTATGCCAACAGAATACATTACCGGGCCCTAATCCTCAACCGGTTGATTAACCTTTGCGTTTTCGATTCTCCTGCAGGCATGAAGAATGGACAGAGGCACAGATGCTACCTTCATTGCAGGTTGAGGGAATAGTGCCTGACGTGTGCAGAACATATGGTCTATTCTGATTAAATAAAGCTAAACATGTATTCATGGTGAGTTGATCATTAAAAAAGTAAAGGCATTCGGAAATAACCCATGTGCGTGACAACTTGCACAATTATATTGTTACAGAGCACACCTTGTTCCTTCATCGGGTGACCTTCATGTGAACACATTATTGCTACAGTGAAACATGGCCAAGTACAGATGTGGCTCGATAGAAGTTCCTCCGTGCGGCCGCCATCGCGCTGCAGGGGTCCCTGCTTCTGAATGGGACACCCGCAGCGTTTCTCCGAACGGGCCGCCACCAGTCTGTGAGAGCTGCGCAGAGAGATCGAAGAATAAATACCAGTGCCCGGTTTATTGCGGTAGCGGGGGGTGGTGAAGGTGGTATTTGGCCCGTGGTGGGTGTTTCGGCCTTGCGGGAGGGTTTCGGGAGGAGTTAACCTCTTCATTACCTTGGCGGTCAACCCATCCTTCTACCCACCCAGTAGGCATAAACACCCACCACCGACCAAATACCACCTTCACCAACCCCCGCTACCCGCAATAAACCGGGCTGGTATTTAACACCTTCATTGCCTTAGCGGTTAGCCGCTAAGGTAATGAAGCTGCCTGTAAATATATTTTGATTACACAGGATTGAAGCAAAGGGTCTCTGGAGCTGGTATTAATGCATATGGGATTGATAATGCATATTTCGCTATGGTAGTGAAGGGGTTAACTCCTCCCGCAACCTTTCAGGCATGCCTAACCACCCACCCTGGGGCAACTACCCCCTTCATCCAACCCCAGTACCCCCAAGAAACCAGGTACTCAGGTTTAACCCTTTCATTGCCTTGGTGGCTAGCCGCTACGGTAATGAAGCTGTTTTTATTTTAATAACAGAATATTGTAGCCGGGGGTCTCCGGAGCTGAATCACATTCATTTCAGGTCCGGGGACACGCTGCTTCCCGAGTTGCAGGTCCCGGTATTAGGTGCCGGTATCCCCCTGCTTTGTTTAAATCTCCCGCGTCACATGACCGGGACATTTAAACATGCAGGGGTATACCAGCACCTCATGCCGGGGCCTGTATCTCAGGCAGGAGTTTTTATTAAAACAATGTGATCGCCTATAAGAGGAGGGGAGATACAGTTCTCTCTGTGCAGTTCTTACAGACTGCGGGAAGATCGCAGGGCTAGGACTTGATCAAACACCTGATCAAACAAATGACACAAAAACATGATACTTTTTGAAAATGTATTTATCCACAAATGATTCAACATTCAATATCCATGTGCGAGAAAGTATGTGACCCTTTAGATTCAGTACCTGGTGGCGCCCCCTTGAGAAGCAATGACTTAAACCAAGTGTTTCCTGTAACTGCTGGTCAGTCTCTCTTCAACTGAGCCTCTGATTGAGCCACCTGTGCTGAAGCTGGGATATCCTGAAAACCTGACCTGTTGGGGGGAGGGAGGGTGGGGGGCTTGAGTCCTGGAGTTGAGCACCCCTGGCTTAACCTATTGGCGGTACCACCTCCTTGCACAACACAAGGTTGCCCAGACACATCATTGCCCGAATAACAAAGGGAACCAACAACACATAGCTAGAAAGCACAGGGGATGTAAACAATTCCAAAGTATTATTAGAAACATATTCAGAAGCCGTTTTAAATAGACAAACTCCAACTCAACAAGGCTGTTTGTTGGTTGCAACAAAGTAATGCATCCTTGGAAATGAAAAGATAGACGGTGTGTTAACATGACAACTGCACAGGACAGATGACTCAGCAACAAACAGAGCATTCATGTTTTGTTTAGCTCCGTGACCCAAGTGACTTTAAAAAGTAGTGGTACTGCGCGTGGCTAAAAAACAAATGTACATGTTTGAGACATTGGGACAAAGCTCTCTGACATGCCTTGGGGAACAAGAATTCGTGCTGCAGTTCAATGTAGCAGCTCAAAATAAATAATAATTCAGTGTAATTAATTACTTCCTTAGAATGATTCAATCACCCTAACATAACTGTCTCTCTTATTGCTATCTTGTGAAAAAATGAAAATGAATTGGGTTTTGTTGGTAACACTGGATTCCAGTCTATCAGACACTTATGTCTGTCTGTCTAATGATGGCACTATAATTACTTTGTAATCGAGAGAACACCGCTAATCCAACAATGTTAAGGACTGTATAACGTGTGTGTTTGTGATAGCATAATTGGCCACACACCGTAAAACGATTAGTTTACTGTGGGAATGTGATGCGTGTGAAAGCGATTTTTAAATATTTAAAATATTAAATACCGGTGGGTTTCCCCCGCTTATGACACTGGGTTGTGTGAGTAAAGGTAGGTCACGTGACCCTGTGTCCAATCAAGAGACGCAGGGGCGGTGCCTACTGGAGGTTACATAAAGCAGTGTCACTTCCTATTTAGTGTAGAGCACAAGGTTGGAGTGTGAAGTGTTAGTGAGTTAGGAAGCAGAGGAGTGATCAGCTCATGAGTAGAGCTGATCTAACTATAGTTAGTAAGGTGGACCAAGTACCTCTCACCCTGCTTAGGGGGTGAGGGAAGAGCTAACCCCACTCTGGATGCCCGTAGTGTCCAGAGTGGAGGCAGGGCCATCACAAGGGAGAACAGTTAGCGGACTGTGCATCACTGTACCTGTCGGCTGCTGCTGCTGCCCATATGTGAATAAAGAGACTGCTGCTTTTAAAGATAACCTTGTGTGAGACTGGAATCTCTCATCCCTGGAAGGGAAACTCTGTGGTAAGGATTCCACCCCGCATTCCTGGGGCTTACTATAGATGGAGGCGTTGCACTATTGAACCAGAAGGAAGGCATCCACCCAGGAACCTGTTCCTGTTATACCCCATGTCATCGCGGGAGACTCAGGCCCTCCTGTTGCCAGCAGGTATGCACCACAGAGAGACACCTAGCCAGACCCCAGAACACCTTAGGAGACCCTATCTGCGATTGGGAGGGGGAAGAGGGGCTAGATGTGTTAAAGCTGCAGTCCCTTAGTGGGATGAAATAGAGCAGGCAGAAGCCTGAGTTAAGCAATGTAATGCTTCGTATAATCCTTTTGTCTCATTTATAACCCTAGAGGACCGTGTCGCGAAGATCTTGGGCAAACGGCAGCGCTGCACCAAGGGAGCAGTTTGCCACAGTATGTTTGAGGGTGTTGGTGAATTGTCTGAGTATGTTTAGAAAGCCCATGTTTGCTGGTTCACAACTAGCCTCAGGTTGTCCAGACAAATGAATCGGGTCCAGTTTTAATAGTACTTTTACTCCCAATAATCTACTTCACATGCCTGGGTAATTTCAGAAAGAAGTAAGGACTAAATGAATCTGTTGAGTTAGAAAACCTTCTATATTTGGAAGGATTTTCTGTTCGAGATTCGCCGAAGGGTGTTAAATGGACAATAATATTTAGCTGTAGGAGACAAATAATGCAGCATAGCTGTTTGTTATTGAACTGCTCTGGGTGTGGGTCTTTAGCACTAATGGAGGAGACCCGGGGTAGTCACTATGGTAATTTCCTCCATTTAATGCTGAAAATTTGCATCCAAATAGCATATTCTTGTACCACAGGTTAGTGTAAAAATAATCATTACAGTAGTCTGACAGCAAAGAAATTGAATGCATTGCAAATGCATGCAAGGCAGGCTGCTGTGGCACTAAAGAGTTAATATAAAACACTACCCCCCTGACAGTAAACATAACTTGACATTTAATGAAATGTAAAAATGTATACATTTCTACCACTTGGCATGCTTTGCAATTCAGTAAACCCTTATCACGTGTCCAATCAGTGTCTAAATGGTTTTTTTTACAAACGGTTTCACTCCGGCTCTGCCAATCCGATCTCTTTGCCCAAAAAGCCCCCAACTCGCATTTTGTGACTAAAACTGCTACAGTATTCTTGTAGCTCTGTTAAGAAAGCTTGGAGCCTTAAGCAAAGTGCGGTATGACTGCAAGGCCCATGCTCACCCAACCCCCATCTTTTCCTCCTGCCCCCACCCTCCTCTCTTGGTCACCAGCGACACTCCAGACTGAGCTGGATGTGGACCACTTGATCGGGAGCCTGAGTGGCATGTGAGGATAAGCGCTAGGCCCCTAAGGAGGCACAGCAGGGTACTGGAGGCTACGCAGGTGACAGGCCTTAAGAGGCAGAGCTTGTCAGCACCAGGAAGGGGTAAGAGAATGCCTTGGGGCCTTAGTGCTGCAGCCTCTTCCCCTGATTCCCCCCCCCCCCCCCCTATTCAAGTTCTCAGGAGGGTCAGTGCCACATGCCTGGTGGGCAGCATCCCACAGCAATTGGCGGTTGCGTCAGGAGACGCAGTAGCAGAGCTGGTTACGGGGGCCGGGCCCCATCTCTTGGTTACCCTCCTAAGAGGTGTTTTGACTGCTCTAGAAAGACTGCCGGGTGCGTTTGCGGTGGTTCCCCCTGGCGTGGCGCCAAGGTGAAGGAAAAAAATCTGGCCGAGGGTTTATGTGGAGATATTGTCTTTGCTGCCGGGCTATAGGGAGGTCTTAGTGAGGTCTAGTAAGAAAGGCGAGGCTAAGAAAGAGGACAATGGAAAACGGCTATATCCCCGTACGTTTGCTGATTGGATCCAGGATTTGTCCATCCTCGCTAGCGTAATTGGTGAAAAGCTCCCCACCTTTGCTCTGCCCTGTTCAAGAATCAGGACATGATGGGGTTTGCGCAGCGTAATTATACCGCGCTGGAACTGTGATGAGCAGTTCCGACAAAAAGGGGCTGTCCGCAAGCAATTATCTTGGGATACTAAAGATATGGCTTTGTGGATCGAGCTCATGATAATGAGAATCCTTTCTCGGGGACCCGACTGTGGGTCATCGTCTGGCCTGGTGGCCGGCAGTAGGAGGGGTCTTTGACGAGGGCCATTGTAACGTCAGCAGTTGCAGATTCCGGCATTAGTGTTCCTCATGTGGGGGAGCTCACCCTGTGAGCGAATGCTCCTGCAAGTTCGAAGGCAGGGTCACAAGTGAGGGAAGCAAGAGGGCACTCGAGAGGATATTCCCCAATAGGGGGCGGTTTAGTTCATTCACACAGTGAGTGTTAAACAGTGTGAATCGGTTATTGTTCCCTCAGATCAGATTGGGAGGGTTCCTGCAGGTCGGGCGGCCCGGGCTAGTTTTAGAGCATTAAATAGCCCTGTTGGGGGGTAACTGCAGGGTAACCTTGCCAGGGGGTCAGTTACGGTAATGCCTGGAGGTGGCATTGTGGGCAGGGCTTATTGTGCTTTGAGTTCATGGGGCCCATCTCGCGGCTGACATGGGATCAGCTGAACGGCTGGGACAGTCCCAGCCAACAGGCCATGATTTAAACATCATTGGCCTTACCTTTGGGTGGAGCACTATGGATGGGGGAGGGGTTGGGGGAGCAGCATTGCAGGCTCTGAGGTCATGCAAACTGCTTCTAAAAACTCACATTTTATCACGCCACCTAAAAGGGGGCGAGATTGGTATTGCGAGTTCCATCGAGAGCCTGAAATATAAGTTTGGCTGAGAGCAAAACCCATAAATCAGACTGGGGATGGTGTTAATACCTCAGGTCAATCCGCTTCTAAAACAAGTACAAACCAGGCCGTTTGGCTGTTAAACTGGGCGGTCTGTCACTTTTTTTAGAATCGGTTTAGAAGAAGCGATTTGCAATAGAGAATAACGTTTTTTTTTCTCGCATTTCATTCCGCTCCTTGTGAACATTCCGCTCCTTGTGAACATTCCGCTCCTTGTGAACATTCCGCTCCTTGTGAACATTCTGCTCCTAGTGAACATTCCGCTACGTGTGAACATTCCAAACTGCACGGTTTGTCACTGACCACTTCTGAGCTATGACAATGGGCACCGCTGACTCTGTAAACAATGACATCGCGTTTGAATCAGGAGAGCCTGCCGGTGTCAGTTCCTTGTGGCCTTGGGCGAGTCCTTTTATCGTCCTCTGCCTCAGGCACCAACAAATAGATTGTATGGGGCAGGGACTCATGCCGGCAAAACGGCTATGTACAGCGCTATGTACACTGTCGGTGCTATACAAGAAAGACGATTATTATATATAAAAGGTTTCAGAGGGAGCGCGGCATGGAAGTGTATACGCATGCCATGATTATGCAGATTACAGGACATCACCCTTTATCAAATAATGTCTTTGTAAACAACATGGAGCAAGTTCTGGGAAGAGTTGCACGGCGTGAATCTCAGACAGCTTTATGATAGATTTGAGGCTAACGTCGTAGGTAGTATATATATATATATATTTTTTTTTTCAAAGCACTCTTGGAATATTGCCTCCTGGAAGAATCCCAGCCTTGTCATTACTTGTATTGGTGATAAAAATGTGTTGTTCACTTTATGTGTAGATAAATACATGTTTTTCTCTTCCTTTAGGCACCAAAAAGCAGATTCCATTCTTACATGAGGGCTGCTACGCTGCATTCTTTTTTTTCTTTTGGTCTTTGATTCATGTGGTGTAATTGTGTTTTTTATTAACATTTCTGGTTTCTTAAAGGCACAGTCCATGCAATATCCTACATATGTGTTTTTTTTAATCAATTCTGTAGTATTAGAAAATTAGTGATTGTTGTTGTTGTTTTTTTTTTTTTTAATTCAACGCTTAATGCCATTTTTTAATGAACTTTAATATACTCAGCATCCTTTGATTTCTATAGCAAGTTTTAGCCCCCCTCTCCCCCCCAGCAGTGCAAGATCTTTGGCAGCAAATTATTACAAAAAGGAAAGTGTTGCAATGTTCCCAGCAGTTTGAGCTGCAAACTATAGCAATAGTCAATGTTACCTTAGTAATATAAGAATACATTGTAGCTGATGAATTACACTGACTGAAGGATTGATTGAAACTGAAATTCAGCCATTTAGTGAACCCGTTGGAAACAGGAGTTTGCCAATCGATCACGGGAGAACAAATCGATTGGCAGCTTAGGTTATTAAAAAAAAAACTAAAATACCGCTTGGACTGCCTCTTTAAGAAACTTCAGGTGCGGTGCGAAACATCATCAAAATACCTGTATATTTGTTATGATAGCTGTTAAATCCCCTGGTCACTCTAACTGCCTCCCCCCCTGGTCACGGCACTATACACTGACACAGAGCATAACCTGACGGCACTACGCACTGAGACAGTCAGGTTATGCTCTGTGTCAGCGTATACAGGTATTCATTTTCATTTTTTTTATTGTGGCCTATTTGACAATGACACTGGTAAATTCTGACTCCAACTTCCAGCCAGCTTGGCCACCCCTGCCATGTTTGGGATCTCTAAACTAAGAATGTGCCCTTTAACCATTGTTAACAGGAGTTATGATGACTTTTCCAAAGTACAGTACGACCCTTTCCAGATGTGTGCAAGGTAAATGGAAGGCTTGTACACACCGACGCACGCTAAATATTTCCCTTTAACAGCTCTCTTCCAAGAGCAGGTATTTGTTTGGGTAGGATTAACTGTCCTTGCAGCTGACCTCACACCAGGTATGGCCAAGAGAGTTGTGTGCCAAACAGAGCACAGCCAGCGACTTGTAAACTTTGCAATGAAAAAATCCTAAGCAAACTCCAAAAATAAGCAGATTAGCTGTTTATTGCAAGCTACCAAAAAACATGGGTTACATGAACGCACCTACGCGTTTCATGCCGAAGCACTTTATCAAGGTATGGCCAAGGCCTAGTTGTGGGGAAGCTGGCAGTTGTTTCCTGCCTTGCTCTGAGCTGTGTTGGCAGACGGTGCAGAATCTGCTTCTGAAAAAAGGGCACAGTTGATGCAAATAAACTTTGCTTGTGATTGGCTTGTCCAAAGGGGTCGACTCTGTGCTTTGCTATGTTACGCGTTTCGGGGCTAAAGCATTAAAAAGGCACTGCTGGTTACTGAAAAGGAGCACGTGCAACATGAAGATATACTAGGGAAAGGGTAGCCAACTCCAGTCCTCAAGGGCCACCAGGTCAGGTTCTCAGGATATCCCTGCTTCTGCACAGGTGGCTCAGTCAATGACTGAGGGATATTCTTAAAGCCTGACCTGATGGTAGCCTTTGAGAACTGGAGTTAGCCACCCCTGGTCTAGGTCATTATCATATACACGCGTAAGCGGCCGCTTGGACCATTATCAGCTGAAAACAGTCCATATGGCCACTCCAGCATTTATAGAGTTACCCACCAAGTGGCAGCAGTATAAAGTATCATTATTGTACATATGAAAGCTACCAAAACCTTGTATGCCAGATATATCCACCCCAAGGACCCAAATCGGTGGGATTTGAGAGCACTGGACCAAAATATGGCGTCTCAGTGGAAAAGCATTGATTTATATGATTGAGACGCCTTTGAAGTCTGGGAGACTTCTGATGCTAGACATGAGACCCACAGGCGATCAGTCAGAGCTGACCTGTTGTTAAATCAGTATTCCCCAAAAATATACCTACTGAATTTCTCTATCTGCCTTTAATGGTCTTAAGCCCTTTCCCAACACGATAGTTATTCGGTTGGCTGCCCGAGTGGCCCGCAGAGAATTGTACCAGTTAATTATCTTGTTATTGAAGGCCATCGGAGAAGCAACCCTTTAAGGATACCAATAATCTGCTAATGTTGGCTAACTCCATCTTTATTTGTTTTTAGAATTTTCAGGGAGGCCAAACGTATTTAGGGATCTAGCATCCCATACACTACGCTATCCCCAAGGGCACCTACGGCACTGGAAGTCTTCTTACCTTCAAGTGAACGGGTCCGTATTGTATAGCACAGTTTAGTAAACATGAGGCATACTATCTTCTCCCCCAATGAAACCTGCCGTGCGGAAGGTGTTGCCTCATTTCAAAACATGTATTTGACACACAGCTATTTAAAGGACTTCTCTCCCACAAATAAAAATAGTTGAAGATATGTTTAACAGCATTTCAAATTTAATTTAAATTAAATTAATTCAAATTTCATTTAATTCTGGAAATCCGGACTTGGAACAGCCCAAGACTAGGGGTCGGTTAAAGGTTAGTTAGTCATACTTAATTGAAGAAAGTGAACCAAAGCAAACATCACCTGCTCAAAGCATATTTTACCTACTGAACGTGTGGCCCCATTCACAAAACTGCATTAGATTCATTAACCTAAAAGGCGTTTACACGTTAAACTCTTGGCTGCCAACTATTTCAACTGTGTGATCAAGATACAGTCCTGTGTTTATTTTTTTTTTTTACATTTTCTTTTGCTGGTCTGTTAGCAACTTTGATATATTAGAAGTGAGTTCTAAAGAGACTGCACTGAATTATTAACACACTGTTGATCAGGTATGTAGACTGCGTGCACAGGTAACCTTCACAATACCTTTATAAAGTACCTGGCACATCAGGGGACCTTTTATGATGTGTCTAGTGCACGGGTGGCCAACTCCTGTCCTCAAGGGTTGCCAGCAGGTCAGGGTTTCAGGATATCCCTGCTTCAGCACAGGTGGCTGAATCAGTGGCTCAGTCGAACAGTGAGCCTATGAGCCACATGTGCTGATGCAAGGACTGATTGGGACACCTGGGCTGAAGCAGGGACTGATTGATTGAGCCACCTGTGCTGAAGCAGGGATCTCCTGCAAACCTGACCTGTTGGTGGCCCTTAAGTACTGGAGTTGGCCACCCCTGACCTAGCACATTCTGGGTAATGTTCTTTTTTTTTTATGGCAAGAGCAACCCGATCGAAGGGGGTTGGGGGAGGAAGGGGCTACAGACGTGCCTCATCTCTCTCTCACACCCTATAATCACTTTCTCGTCACATGACTGAGAGCCAGGGGGAGCGGGTGGCCCCGGCTCAGTGAGGTAGAGCAGGGGACTCATTGGGGCCATAGTGAGGGCCATGGTGCCGGAGTGCCAGGGATCCGCTGGCACTCTGGTGCCACCAAACCCCCGGCACTGAAAAAGTTAACACAACGAGGGCAACTTTGTGTTATAGTTGGAAAAGGCCCAACACCCCCTTGTAATATATTAGGACCCAAATACACCAGTATCGTTACTTCTCTCCCAACGCCAGAAGTGGCTCCATGATAAACGTGGGGCAAATATGGAATGGATCAAAACATAAGGAATGTGATGAAAATCAGAAAAACACTAGTGTGAATGACCAAATATCTTTATTTTGCCAGAAAGCTGGCTGGTATGGCAGCATAGGGTTTATGCATATATTAAAGAGGCAATCCAAGCGGGCGCTTTTACATTTTTAGATAGGATTGAAGCAGGGTTTCTCCGGAGCCGAACACCATACATTTCAGCTCCGGGGACCCCCTGTTTTCCGAGATACTTGGTGGAGTTTAAAGCCCCCGCATCACGTAGGCCAATAGGAAGCCACACCGGATGACATCACCGCTTTCTATTGGCCCGCAGGGCGCGGCAGGTTTCAAAAGCGGCCTTTACGTGATCCCTGATAGCGAGCCAACCCCTACAAGGGAGGTAAGTATCTCCGGAACCAGGGCGCTTCAATTAATGGGGTTCGGCCCCGGAGACCCCCTGCTTCAATCCCATGTTAAAAATTAAAATAATTAACACACAAAAAAAAAAAAAAAACGCCCGCTAGGATTGCTTCTTTAACACCCTTCAAGTAAAAAAGAAAAAGGGGCGAGAGCCGTGCTTATGAATGGACACTCATGTTACGGAAATGACAAAATACAAATTTCCATAAATATAATGTGTAAGTGATTCTAAGTCAGCAGTCACTTTATAGCAAGATACCACATAACCGGGATGTTTCACGGGTAGCCACAAAAATACCGCATCATTCAAATACCAGCTCGAGCAGCGCTGGGAATAATACACATGGCTTGCAGCTTGTGTAACTATGTCAAGCAAAGGCCTTTAAAATAACAGAACATAAAATTAGCAATGCTTATTTGGCCATTATGAGCACTTCACTATGAGTGCCCATAATATTCAATTACAGTTGCCATTAAGGCATTAATGGTAACACTAGAACTATACATTATGTAGATGTGCAAAAATAAACATTAAATATGGCTTAATCGTGTAATAAACCTTATTGGGAAACCCCAGATATATGAAGTTATATCCTGCAGGTCCCATTTTGGTCCCTGTGTTGAAAACAGGGGTTAATGAAAGACTCGGGTATAAGGCCACACCTTACATTAGGTTTCCACACTAGGTCACGCTGATCCCTTCCTCTGTGTATCAAACATTATTTTACATTTCCACTGGAATCCCAGCCAAATGACTCATGAAAGGCATATACTATGAAGCCAAGATATTTCCTGCACCTGTGCAGAGAAACTTAAATATGCTGTTTTCCAACACAGATCGGTAGCAGTTTAAAGGTGCGATTTTGCCTATATTGCATTTTAATGTATAACACGCCATGGTATCGGATACCACCCAGACTGAGGGGGGTGTTTTTATCCAACTCTAGCACCTTTTGCACAATACGTTTTAGGCCCTTCTCACAGGGGCCTATTCACAAAGCAGTGATAAAATCAGGGCTTTTGCGTCCGACTATGCATTTGTTTTTTACCGCGCTATAAGACATGAAGCCAAAAGCTGGATTAACTAAGAAGTAAAGACCATTTTTTTAAGGCCGATTGAAAATTATGCACTATCGTCCGACCTGTTTTTTATATCAGTGCTATAAATTCTATGCACGGCTCTTACAGGCAATCATGAAGTAAAAATATTGATTTTTAGAATAGTGTACATGAGCACGGGGTCTCCTGAGCTGAACCGCATTGGTTTCAGCTTCGGGGACCCCTGACTTCCGAGATACAGGCCCTTATATGGGGTGCCAGAATCTCCTCCAGTATTTAAATCCTACGGTCAAGTGACACAGACGATTTAAAAATGGCGGAATTTGCCCCCAATAAACATTGCAATTTGTACTACCCAGCAATACACAAACCACCCACCCTCTGTACCCCCAACAACACCGATACCCCACCAACATACATAAAAGCAATTTTTTTGTTTTTATGCACAATAATGATACCAGAGGCTAGCGTGGGCCCTCGGGTGGCCCCAATGGGTGTCTGGGGGCCCTCATGTGGTGCCTGGGGGTCCTCGTTTGGTTTCCACAAGTGTCGGGGGGTCCCTTCATTCAAATAAATACATCCCCTCCCCCCCCCAATGCATACAGTACAGTAATGGGCAAAATTACTGTTATCCAGATATGGATAATAGTGCATTTGCCCATTTAAAATAAAACCTTAACCAGCAGAAATAAACTTTATAAAACTTGCACTCACCCCTGCCAACCTGCCACGATGAAGGCCATCCTCATCTTCATCACCGTCCATGTCCTCCATTGCCAGAAACAATACAATAAAAAATACAATCTAATGGCCCCTAACCCCTTAATCACCTTTGTGTTTAGTAACTGCTTTTGTTATTAAAGAGTTAACTCACCCTCCCCCACAACCCACCCAGGAGGCCTAACCACCGTCCCCAGGCAACTGCCTCCACCCATTCATTGGTACATTGGTATATAATATGGGCATGATTTAACACTATAGCAATTAATGGTGAAGCTAAAAAAAAATAGCCCCAAAATAAAACACATTACATAGAAAAATAAACACATTACAAATGCCAATAAACCAATTGATTGGCACAGTGGGTACATCATGCCCATATAATTTGGGCATGATGTAACACTATCACAGCCAATGGTCAACCTAATAATTAAAAAAAACCACTAACAATATCCAATTGAATCAAAAGTAACAACAATAAACAAGTAAACACAACAAAATTACTAGTAATCAATAAAGCAAATACCAAATAAGCAACAGAATTTAAAATCCAACACCAAAAAACCCCATCAATTAATAAAAAAACCTCAAAATAAAACTCCAAATAAACACCATTATTAAAAAGCAAACAACAAAAAAGTAACAGAAATAAACAATTGATAACACCACAAAGCTCCCATCATTAAAAATTTAACACAAAAAAATTGCCGAAATTATTCAAAGCAAAAACCAAAATACATTTAAATGACATAAAAGCAAGCATTTGCCATAAATAGCATTGCTTGTCACTGTATGTATGTATAGCCCTAAAGGGGCACACATAAATACATTGCCAATCAATAGGCAATGAAAAATAATAATAATAATAAAAAAAATACAATTAAAAAACTGCAAAATAAAAATAACATACATTCAATGTTTTTTCTTACCTTTTTAGATGTGTTCACCCTCCGATTCCCGTGGTCTCAGCAAGCTCTCGAACCAATCCACGATCCAAAACAGCAATGGGCCTCGGGTAAAGTCCAAAGTCCTTTTCTTCTTTATTTATCTTCATCTGTTAGTTTTAAACCATTTTGGGGTCTTCTTTCCTCTTCTTCGTCTTTATCTTTAACGCCATTGTAACCCTATTGGGGAGGAGGTCTTCACTCTCCAGCTTCTTGCGTCAAATGAGGCTGCACAGGCTTTTATACGGCTTTTGACATCACATTTGAGTGGCAAATGGTTCCCACGCCATCTGATTGGCTGGGATAACCATGTGATTTTTTTTTAACTTGACGTCATTTAAAGGGAGGGAAGCCAGCCATTCAGAAAGACTGTGCTTCCTTTCCCTTTAACATGACGTCACCAAACCCACATGGCCACAGTCACATGTTATTTCAGCCAATCAGATTGTGAGATGTATATCCCCAATTTGATTGGTTGTTGTAAACCATCTCACAATCTGATTGGCTGAAATAACATGTGACTGTGGCCATGTGGGTTTGGTAATGCCATGTTAAAGTGGAAGGAAACACAGCCTTTCTGATTGGATGGCTTCCCTCCCTTTACATGACGTCAGTCTAAAAAAAAATGTAATGTCACAGGCCATATAAAAGCCTGTGCAGCCTCATTTGACACCAAGAAGCTGGAGAGTGAAAACCTCCTCCCCAATAGGATTACAATGGCGATGTAGATGGGGATAGAGAACCCCCAAATGGATTAAAATTGACAGATGAAGATAAAGAAAGAAGAAAGAAGAAAAGGACTTTACCTGAGGCCCGTTGCTGTTTTAGATCGTGGATTTGTTTGAGAGATTGTTGAGACCCTTGGAATCAGAGGGTGAAGACATCTAAAGGTAAGAAAAAACATTGAATGTATGTTTTTATTTTGCAGGTTTTTTCATTGTATTTTTTTTCCATTGCCCATTGATTGCCAATATATTTATGTATGCCCCCTGTAATTTGGTTCTTTGCTTTTAAATATTTATGCTATTTATTTTGTGTTTTGATTTAGAAATATGGCATTTTTTGTTGTGTTTTCAATTGTTTATTTCAGTTTTTTTTTTGGTGTTTGCTTTTTAATTGTGGTTTATTAGATTTTTAATAATGGTGTTTGTTTTCTTTTATTTATTGATGTTTTTGGGGTGTTTTAATTTGTAATTCTGGTGTTTATTTGGTAGTTGCTTTATTTATTGATGGTAATTTTGTTGTAAAAACAAAAAGCACAGAGCGCACCAAGGGTGAATAATATTATAATAAAAGTGAATACAAATAACAAGTATCAACTTACATATAATGAATCTGTTATTCAGTGAGATCTTAAGTGGTGCAGTCCATGCTGCCCCGTCCGTGTGTAGAAGGGAAGCAATGTCGATCTCGAGACAGTCTATCCCGCACGCTGGGATCGAGTAGTGTCTCCGTCTTGCTCTGCACTGCTACTTCTGGGTATGCGCAGTACCGTGCGGTCCGTGTGCTGTTTTGTGCACGTCTCCCGGTAATTTTGTTGTGTTTACTTGTTTATTGTTGTTTTATTTGATGATTGTTTTGATTGAATTGGATATTGTTGGTGGTTGTTTATTTTTTAGGTTGACCATTGACTGCCATAGTGTTAAATCATGCCCATATTATATAGGCATGATGTACCACTTGCCAATCAGTTGGTTTATTGGCATTTCTAATGTCTTGATTTTTCTATGTAATGTATTTGATTTGGGGAGTTTTTTCCCCCCATTTATTGCTATAGTGGCAAAGTATGCCCATATTATATGGGCATGCTTTAACACTGTGCCAATCAATGGGTAGCAGGGGTGGAGGGTGGGGGTGGTGTCCTCGAGTAGGGTTGGTGGGTAGCGGGGAGGGTGGGTTAACCCCTTAATTGCTATAGCGGTTACTAACCGCTATGGTGGTTAGGGGCCATTAGATTGTGTTTTTTATTGCATTGTTTCTGGCAACGGAGGACAAGGACGGTGATGAGGATGAGGACGGCCTTCATCCTGGCAGGGGTAAGTGCAACATTTATTAACTTTATGCTGCTGGTTGATTTATTTTAAATGGGCAAATGCACTATTATCCATATCTGGATAATAGTAATTTTGACCATTACTGTACTGTATGTATTGGGGGTGTGGATGGGGAGTGTCTTTATAGCAATGTATTGCACTTTTTATTTTGTCGGCACAGGATTGGTACTACAGGCCAGCGGGAACCACCTGAGCACCCCTGTGGACCACCTGAGGACCCCCGTACCTCTGTTGGGCCCGAGGCCACCCATGGGAACCACCTGAGCACCCGTGGGAACCAACCAAGTACCCCCAGACACCCGTTAGGACAACCTGGAGGCACCCGACACCAGCAAGCACCCCCGGACACCCTTGGGGCCCCCAGACACCTTCGGGGACCACCCAGAGACCCTCACCGGCCTCTTGTATTAATGCTGTGCAGAAGAAAAATGCTTTTATGCTTGTTTCCATCTCTTTTGCGCCAGCCTTTAGCTAGTCAAAAGAAATGGTGAGCTTTTAAAGTACGATAAAGTTAACCCTGCTACTGGCAAAAAACGGCGGATTTGCAATTTTTTGGCCTATCGTACGACTTTTTTTTCACTGACTGTTTATGGGTGATAAAAAGCCATTATAGCGTGATACTTTGTGAATAGCAGAGCAGGCAGTATTGCGCTATAAGGGCATTTATCGCACTTAAGACCACTTATCACTGCTTTATGAATAGGTTCCACAGTGAGGACATCAACAAATGTCTTAAATTGGATGCACATCAGTGTTGCCACCAGACCATTTGACAGGTTCCCTGGGCCCAGGACTGATGTCTTGATCGGGGCCCAGGGCTAATGTCTTGATTGAGGCCCAAGGCTGATGCCTTGATTGAGGCCCAGGACTGATGTCTTGATTGAGGCCCAGGACTGATGCCTTGACCAGGGCCCAGGGCTGACATCTTGATTGGGGCCCAGGGCAGGCAGCTGAGGAGCAGGGGTGGAGAGGGGTACAGACCTGCCTTCTCTCTCACACCCTATAACCATTCTCGCTTCACATGACTGGAAGCCAGGGGGAGCAGGTGACCCAGTTGAGGGAGGTGGAGCAGGTGACTCACTGGGGCCATAGTATGTGCCATGTGTGGCTTGGACAGGTCTTAGGAGGGAGCTGGCAGGGGTGGTGGGGGCCTGGAAAGAGTGGTACTATGGGGGCCCAGAGGGATCAGGACTGTGGGGGGGCCCGGAGGGATGGGGACTGTGGGAGGCCCGGAGGGATCGGGACTGTGGGAGGCCCGGAGGGATCAGGACTGTGGGAGGCCCGGAGGGATCGGGACTGTGGGAGGCCTGGATGGACTGGGACTGTGGGGGGCCCGGAGGGATCAGGACTGTGGGAGGCCCGGAGGGATCAGGACTGTGGGAGGCCCGGAGGGATCGGGTCTGTGGGAGGCCCGGAGGGATCGGGACTGTGGGGGGCCCGGATGGATCGGAACTGAAAAACACAATGCATTATCCAATGTGACAAAAATACACAGTGAAATTCTTTTCTCTTGAATAAGAGTCATTTAGTTAAACCCTTTGGCCAAAGCGTTATAAGCCTGCAAGCCACATCGAGGCACAACCAGTGAGCAGGTCCTAACACTACCTATGCAAATTCTCATTTACCTCTGCTGGAGGAGAATTTCCACAATGAACCTGTACTGCACAAGAACATGAAAAACCTTGCTACTTAAAAAGTGGGGTCGGGTTAAACCCTGGGAGGAGGGGCCTCTAACCTCCAAACAACTGATACCAGTTGAAAATCAAATTAATAAACACAATCCCAGCAAGCTCTAACCTCAGAACCCACCACATTTTATATATATATATAGTATATATTAGTGTCAAAAGGAGTGCTACTGAGCGTGGCCAAATGTAAAAGACAGAAAAGCCCAATGCTTCATCCAATGTGACAAAAATGCAGTGACATACTTATATATTCTCTGCAATAAGGGTCATAGGGTTTATATATACTGGAAATAAAATCAGAAATGACCATATATTCTAATATATTTTACATATATATTAACGCACAATTTGCAAACACAGGTCCAAATACAGAGCGGTCATGGAATAACACTGACTGAGAAAATATAATTCGTTTAAACAATAAAAAAATTAAAAAAAAACAGGGTTTACAATTTCTAGGAACGGAAGTCTACAGCCAGACAAACCCTTAGGCTGCAAAGCACAGAGCAGATGTCAAAACAGAGATGGGCGGAGGGACCCTGGAAATTATAGCAGGTTTTCCTTATGCTATATTAAGGAGTGAAGTTCAACTGAGGACAGAGCCATTAGTGATAGAACTTGAATGTTAATTGTTCTTGAGAGTTTTGATCATCTAGTTCTGTTCCTCTGTGGTACTCATTGCTCCTGGCGGCATTAGTATGCAAGGCATATAAGATTCCTATTAGAAGTTTTTCCCTTCATTACACATATAAGTATGACTGCTTTAGTACTTTCTCATCTGTTCCAGATTAGAAGCCTAATCTTTACTCTGGTACACAGCGTGCTCTCAGTGTGGGACGACACTTTCAGCTTTTAGTTAACTCTGTGACACTTTCTTGCAGTCCTTTTATTGTACAAAGCATTTAGTCGATTTCACCAGTCCATTAAGTTATCTTAAATTGCCCACTTTTGCTTGGAGGTGCACACCGCTGCATGTAGTACAGTTACAATAAAATAAAATAATGCAACCAGGTAGCAACACTCAAATACCTAATAAAAAAATGTCCTGGGCTATGCAGTAGCCATCAAGAATGTATTCTGTTGAGTGAAATGTTGAAGAAATAACTCTCTTACAAGTTTGGCTACCAACTCTGTCCTCGGAAACCTTCAGTAATGGTGCAAATAGAGCCCTTGTGGTTGGGATGTGACATGACCTCATGTAGGTGTTTGGCCTTTTAAACCTCCCATTTCAATAGTGGATTGGCTAGTCTTGGTTCCAGTCTTGGTAAAAGAATAAAGACAGCGTTCCCATAAATTGATGAGCTAGTAGCTCAAGCATAGTTCCAATGTTTTGTGCACAGAGATACCCTCTCCGGATCATCCAACGAAGAATTCCAAAAAAGGTGATCCATTGCGGCACTCTTGTCTTCGAGGCGGGAAGATGGGCCTGAGACGTGAATGGGACTTTTCACTGGCAAGAGTAATACTTTTTTATATTAAACTATTTTGCTAAAAAGTTGTTATTATACACGAGTGCTGGAGAGGAGAACCTTGTTTGGCAAATCTATTAATCATTCTCAAAGTAAGTTATGGTGAGTTAAAAAGTGACAGAGAAGCCCAATGCTACATCCAATATGACAAAAATACACAGTAAAATACTTATATATTCTCTTGAAAAGGGTAATTTAGTTTAACCCTTTGGCCAAAGCATTGTAAGCCTGTGAGCCACGACAAGGCAGGCCCTGTCCACAGGTCCTAACACTACCAGATAAAATACTAATATACCTCTATTAGGATTACAATTCTCATTTACCTCTATTAGGAGGGAGAAAAAAAGTTAAAAAGTGACAAAAACCCTCCACAGTACCGTGTACAGCAAATAACAATAGTCAGCAACCCTCCTCACACTGAAGAGACTAAAAAAGGTAGTAAGCATTGTATGTTAAGAGATAATAGGGAAAGACAGCGTTGCAGACCTGTCTAAGACATGTGAATGTTGTAGGGCTGTATATCCTCCACTGCCTCATTAGTATGGTAGGTTGATGTGAGGCAGTTCAAGGGAGCATTGTACTTTAACCCATTTATACCAGTAAGTTGTTCGTTGTAAATGAAATAAAATATATACAGTGGTGGGAAGAGATGACTGCTTAAATAGTGTTCGACAAATGTGTCTTCTCTGGCGTTCCTTCTCATGCCTCTCGTTGGGTAGCAGACAGATTTTATGAGAATTGTTTTTATATGTGGGATGCTCTAAACATTCATCAACAAGAGCAAATGTCACATATTTGTCTATAACAACTTCCCCTTGCTGTGTGTTTTGTACTTAAAGATGTGGCAGTTAAACACTTGCAATAACAACTATTCCCCTTTCCTGCAAGCTTCCTGCTTTGCTTCTAGGTACAGTTTGCACCACACTGGAAGGGGCCTAAAAAGGGAGTCTAACAGCCTTAAACAATGAATTCACAGCCGCCGCCGGCTCAGGCCATTATGCACACCAGCTCAGAGCCCGCTCTCACATACACCATGCTGAAAGCAGCAGCTCTGGTTAGGGAGGAAATATCTCACCACCCAAAAATAAACATTCTGCAGTGTATACAAGAGAGAGAGAACAAGCAGCAGTTTCCTCTGTGTATCCAGCAAACATTTGTTGTGACCACAAACCTTGCTCCATTTAATTATCAGAGGCATTTTCTGATGGCTCATATTCAGCCCCCTCCTGCCCCACCTTGGGCACCTTTCTGGATCCACAAGGAGTTTGGGCATTTTGATAGCAAATAGGGATGTTGGGCCCGACTGCTGTCAGATTATGCGGGACAGAGAGATTTCAGTTGTCTGAAGAGGCTTGGGATGGTGATTCTCTGGATCACCAACATTCTTTTGGGAAATTACACGTAAAAGGGACACGTAAAACGGAGTCTTGATTAATTAAGTTCTGTAAGATGAAAGTATAGACCACTGTTAGGACACGAACAGTGGCCGTGACCTAGTAACAACTCTCAGGCAAAAAAGGACGCACATCTTCGCTATTAGGCACAACGCTCAGGAGTCATCAAAGTGCAATATGTATTTTTATTTATTTAGAAAATGTTTTACCAGGAGATATTACATTGAGAATTACCTCTCATTTCCAAGTGTGTCTTGGGCACAGAGTTATGATAATACACGGTGCATTAAATGAACAGTGGTAATACATTACATTTACAGATATTTCATGGATACTTCGAGATAATATGATTACGGGTGCATGCAACAGTTACAGACAAGGTTACAATTGTGTTAGAGATAGGATGGGTCTGCAATGTGTTAAAAGACTTTACCTAATCCAGTAACTGAGCAGCTGTACGAGCACTGAATGGCAGCAAACGGTTGACACCCTTTGGTGGCCCTTTGGCTGTCCACTTTTGGGTGACACAGATGTAGGCTGGAGGAGTTCTTTATGAATTCAGCTGGGATTTGCAATTCCTTTGAAATTTCAATGTGCTAGATCGCACTATTCACTATAAAGAAAAAAGGGGTGATGTAGATTAGCGCTAACGGAGATAATTAATATGACCCTAATATGCGGGTGGCCCTAGTGGCAACCTAGGCAGCCTGATGACAATCTGATGGTACAATCAGAACATGGAAGTATAACAATAAAGGGATACCGGCGCCTAATGTGGCCAATTAGGTGGATTTCTTGATCCAATGAAGATAGTTCAAATTTCGGAATGATCAGCAAACTGTTGATGCAACCTCATTCGTAGGAAGTGGAACATATAATGAAATAAAAATATATTTAGTGCAACACAGCTATAACATTACACAGACAAAAGACTCACAGGACATACCAACAGCACAGACTGTACAAACAGGACAAGCAAACACCAACAGGACTAACAGTCACAAAAGCAAAGCTATAATTAAAAATAGTTTAATATAACTAGATAAATAAAAGAATGTGGACAATAGCAGGAACGCCAATCCAGTTGGGTAAAACCCGAGTAACACTCACAGGACGGCAGAAAGTTAAAGGCAATGTGCATCCACTTGGCTGGTAAATTGCTTCCTCCACGTGTAGATAATTTGCAGGGCTTCCAGTTCACCGTATACTCTCCCATATGCCTTAGTTCCTCAGATTCGGATGCAACGTCTCTGGCACCAGTCTTTCGGCGTGTCTCTCCCCTGACGAAGCCGAAGTGGAGAAACGCATAGGGCAAGCGTTACTGGTGCAGTGAGAGACACGCCGAGAGACTGTTCAGAGACTGATTCGAACTGAGCCACGGCAGTGAACTTCTGAAACAACCGAGACCAAATCTCGCGAGAGCTGAGCCAGGCCAGACCACGTGATGCGGAAGTAGCCGCCAGTGTGAGGAGGACTGGTAATCGGCGTTTCCAACCACGAGTGTGAGAGACTCGCTAAACACTCTCTACTGCCCATATTTAACTCACAGAATTGAGATCTGTCTACAAGGGATAGTATGTTTTACAGACATAACGTGATTGCTGTTGCTGATCCATGAGGATAACCACTCCAAAGACCCAGAGGCCAAGAAAAAGACAAGCTCCAGGAGCTGAGTTCGCGAGTCCCTACGTGGATTAAAAGCTTTTATTCGCTTTATTAGTGTAAGTGCATATCTTACCATTTTATTATCTGACTCAATTTGATATACTGCCCTATGAGGTTCCTCTCTTTTTCTCTTCCCCGTTGCGTATGTGCGCCTAGGTCATTCTTTTCTATACATCCAAGGCGGCGATTGTAGAGCCGCAGACCTAAATTGGCTGCAGTCTGTAGGGTTAGTAGATTGTAAGGGTATATACCTCTTTTATATTGACTGAATTGGCTAGGAGTGTGGTTTATATAATTTTTTACTACGCTAACATATTGTTAAAAATTTGCGCTGTTTGTTTCTTGTTATATATATATATATATATATAAAAATGGGCAAGAATTCACCACTTTATTGTACCCTAATTGCCTCAAAATTGTCCACTTTTTCTTACTGTAAAAGACAAATGCATGTAGATGAAAACAATTCTTCAAAAATTCATAACATGATGCAACCCAATACAAATAATAACAAAATGTGCTGCCCAGTGTAAGAACATAAATAATGACATATCAGGATATGCTGCTAATTAGTTTAGGGGAGAAATAGATTTTTTGGATTTAATGCACTCTTTCTATTCATCCCTAAAACGTATTCTTTATATATACTGTTTCCCCTACTCCAGTCTTCAAGGGCTACTAACAGGTCAGGTTTTCAGGATATCCCAGCTTCAGTACAGGTGGCTTAATCAGTGGCTCAGCCACTGATTGAGCCACCTGTGCTGAAGCATGGAGCCCCTAATTGAGCCACTGGTGCTGAAGCAAGGATATCCTGAAAACCTGACCTGTTGATGGCCCTGGAGGGCTAGAGGTGGCCACACTTGCCCTACGGTATATGCTACAGGGGACGGCATTGGAAGAAAATGAAATGCTTTTTTACACAAAGAATACATCGAAGTGTCTCCCAGGAGAGAGACAATAAAGGAATGAAAAATGATTGCATTTGGGGTCTAAGGTTTCAGAATAAGTATGAAAAATGGGCAGACCAAGGGGGGTTAATGGTGTGTCTTTCTTTCAGACAGGCGTGTTTATGTCTTTTGTTCAGACACCGCTGGTTATAGTGTAACACTAACGCCTATCAACCTGTCTTCAAAGCTAATGTGTCACTAATCAAAAAATTAAAAACAATTGTTACTTATATAGGAATTTCTCTGGAGTGCTTTACAAATGCAATGCTACACATTATTACAAAGACACAGGAAAATAACAATCGACACATGATAAAGGAGCAATTCATGGGCTTTTGTAAAATGTTTTTATTATTTTTTTTAACGTTGGATTAAAGCCGGGCGTCTCCGGGGCTGAAAACCATTAATTTCAGCTCCGGCCCCCCTCCCTGCTTCCCGAGATACATACTTCCAAAAGGGGATGCCGGTATTTCTTGCAAGTTTAAAGTTCCCGCGTCACGTGAGCCAATAGGAAGCCGCACCGGATGACATCACGGCTTTCTATTGGCCGCAGGGCGCAGGAGCTCTCAAACGCCGCTATTACGTGATCCCTGCTAGCCGAGCGGAGCGGCTACCGGCACCCCCTGTATTTTTGGAAGCAGGTGTTCCGGGATCTGAACCCCATCAACTGTGAGACTCAATGCTTCAAATCCTATGTAAAAAAAATTGCACGTTTGGATTGCCGTTTTAAATGATTTTCAAACATTCATTGTTATAAAACATGATAATAAATCAACATAAACACATACAGGTGTAGAATAAAGCTAGCACAAGGAAATATTGCATAGGTTTTTTGTTGAGTACGGAATAGTATTTTCTTTTGATCCACATTATTGCACGCGAGCCGGCTGCTTGGATCATGCACCTTGGTAATGTCTCTTTGAAGTAACGTACGCCAGGCGTCTGCTCCTTACTGGTGATATTCACTACAGGCTGTTACTCCTGCTCCTTACTGGTGATATTCACTACAGGCTTACTCCTGCTCCTTACTGGTGATATTCACTATAGGCTGTTACTCCTGCTCCTTACTGGTGATATTCACTATAGGCTGTTACTCCTGCTCCTTACTGGTGATATTCACTACAGGCTTACTCCTGATCCTTACTGGTGATATTCACTATAGGCTGTTACTCCTGCTCCTTACTGGTGATATTCACTATAGGCTGTTACTCCTGCTCCTTACTGGTGATATTCACTACAGGCTTACTCCTGCTCCTTACTGGTGATATTCACTATAGGCTGTTACTCCTGCTCCTTTCTGGTGATATTCACTACAGGCTGTTACACTGCTCCTTTCTGGTGATATTCACTACAGGCTGTTACACTGCTCCTTTCTGGTGATATTCACTACAGGCTGTTACACTGCTCCTTTCTGGTGATATTCACTACAGGCTGTTACACTGCTCCTTACTGGTGATATTCACTACAGGCTGTTACACATGCTCCTTACTGGTGATATTCACTACAGGCTGTTACACCTGCTCCTTGCTGGTGATATTCACTACAGGCTGTTACACTGCTCCTTTCTGGTGATATTCACTACAGGCTGTTACACTGCTCCTTACTGGTGATATTCACTACAGGCTGTTACACATGCTCCTTACTGGTGATATTCACTACAGGCTGTTACACATTCTCCTTACAGGATCTGTCTCAGAAGGGTCAAAGTATTACTGAACCCTGCAAAATATCCTGCTTGTCTCTTATAGCAGGGGTGCTCAACTCCAGTCCTCAATACCCCGCCCCCCCCATCAGGTCAGGTTTTCAGGATATCCCTACTTCAGCACAGGTTGAAGACTGAGCCACTGGTTGAGACACCTGCGCTGAAGCAGGGACTGATTGAGCCACCTGTGCTAAAACAGGGATTGATTGAACCACCTGCGCTGAAGCAGGGATTGACTGAGCCACCTGTACTGAAACAGGGACTGATGGAGACCCCTGTGCTGAAGCAGGGATATCCTGAATAGAGATGGGCGATTTTTTGGGGAGGCGGATTTGGATCTGAAACGGATCGGCTGGTTCCTTTGGTCCACGGATTTCAACCGATCAATCTCAAAAAGCGCGATTAGCATTTTGCGGATATTTGAATATTGTTACCAAAATAATTCAGAAGAATCCGTCCGCGGGTTGTATCCAATTGTGGTTTTTGATGAATCCACGCGGATTAAAACCGACCAAATCCGTTTGGCGATTTTAAACCCCAAAACTATTTGGGGGTGGGGGGATGGGCGGGTGAGGGGGGTGATGATTGTGGAAAAATCCAGGAAATGGAGTTGGATGGATTTGCCCATCTCTTATCCTGAAAACCTGACCTGTTGGGGGGTCTCGAGGGCTGGAGTTTAGCCCCCCTGTGCTATAGCAATAACGAGATCAGCGTCTTGAGGAAAGATCTCACTTCTTAGATGTTTATGGCATCATCTTTCACATTTTCTAACATGGGGAGTGAAGTAAGAAGGGACACTGTCCAAAATGTGATTTCATGTGAGGGAGAACGGGCTCGTTTTGCGCAGTTTGCTTCTTTCGATAACAAGTTTGTTTTATTGCTGTGCAAACACAGGGTTATAAAGACATTATATTCCACAATGAGCTTGTGATGTACAGTATGTTTGTTTTAAATATGAATAAAGGAGGGGACCTGGTTTTTGGCAAAGTCTAATGTATTCGTTTGGGGTTATTGCAAATCGACTGTAATTTAACTGGCTTTTTCAGTCATCGGAAAATCTATCCCATCCTTTAGTCTCTGCCTAATACACTATCCTCTTTGTTAAAGCAACAGTCTGCGCTAATGACCCCCCTTTTTTTTGTGTGTTTGTGCATTTATTGTTTTACGTACATTAGGGTCTCTTCTAGCCCTTTCCAAATTTTTTTAGTATTAAAAACGGTGCTGTGTTCCTCGAGATATAAGCGTTTGAAAGGAGGTTAAAATGAAGCTCTCCTCAACGCCTAAAGGTTATCAGAGTAACCTCAGAAATGGGAGATCATGGCTCTCAACACTACAAAAACGTGTGTGTGTGTGTGTGTACAGCTGCAGCGGCCGTTATTCTAAAACTTTGCCCGCTGTACCGTTCGGAATACCTCTGTCATGACGCGTGATGTTTTCCAGTCGTACCACAAGTGAAGCGAGTACGGCGAGTGCAGAAAATTGTATTTGAGCGTTCTGGTTTTTAAACACCTTAAATTGGCACAGTAGCACAGCACTGTACACATTGCAATTCATTCATTTCATTGCACCCAAATAAACAAGAATCCATGAAATTCAACAAAGCAACCGCAATAAGCGCGGGGCGATTGGCTGTGTTCATGCTGCGTGGAGTACAGCAGAGCACACGAAATCGGCGCCTTGAAGTTTTACAATAACGCCCGCTGCAGCTGTATATGTGTGTATATGTATGTATATGTGTGTGTGTATATATATATATATATATATATATATATATATACAATATATATCTTTTAAAAAGACATGTTCACGGCTAGAGATGAGTGAATTTTCTGCCTAAATGCGGATTGGACGGTTCCTATGAGCCGCGGATTTCCGCGCATTAGTCTTAAAAGGGCATTTTCGGGATTTTTTTTGTTTATTTTACATGTCATTTTACGGAAAATCTGCTCGACAGAGTTGAAATTTGAACCCGCAAACTGAATCTGAATCCGTCAAATAGAATTTTAATCGGGGGAGGGAGGAGTATATAAATGGGGTTAAATCGGAGAATACGAGCCCCATGGGCGGATTTCAAAGACTCCGCGTGGGTTAAAGTGGGTGAAATCCGACATCGTTGGCCCATTTCTACTCACGGGGCAAGATACTATTGTTATTTGATTTAAAGCAGTAATACTACATTTCCACTTTTTCTTATTTTTATTCTCTAATTTGTATGTGTAAAACACGTGACAATGTATAAATCTACATTCTTACCTAAACTGGCAATCGTTTGGTGCAGCTGTTATACATCTGTAAAAATGCCTGATTGTGTGCCTAACATAATGGCCACCTTCTAACTGTATGCTGCAATCGGTGAAATGCTGCAGCTGATATATAACATTATATTACTAAGTGTATTGTTACAGCTTTCAGATTAATAGACAGTCTGCTGTTTGGAACACAGTAACAGATCGGTTTATGATACTTCGTTGCCAAGGGGCAGAGTTTAAAAAGGTGTGAGAGTCTGTTTCAAAAGAGGAAGTGGATATGACTTTCTAAATGGCTGCTGTAGCAAACAAAATATGGTCAGTACATTAAAAAAATAATTAAAAATGGCATTAGGAGTTAAAAAAGTGCAGGCTATTATCAAATAATACAGAACTGATTTATTACAAAAAACTTTTAGGATTTTTCCCGTGTTGCTTCTGGAAGCTCACATCAGCTTCTGGGGGCCGCGTTGCTGCTTTAAGTTTGATAAATGTGACACCAGTTTCTTAGACTATTGATGCAAAAGATTTGAAAGTACTGAAGTATTGATACCCCTAGTTGTAATACTGCAGGACTATCTTTGTAAAACAGCTATGCAAACCTTAAAGGAACAATGTATAAGCCTTTTTTTGAGGATTGAAGCAGGGGGTCTCCGGAGATGAACCCCATGAATTTCAGCTACAGGGACCTCCTACATCCCGTGATACAGATCTCCAAAGGAGGTGTCGTTGACTGAGCCACTGATTGAGTCACCTGTGCTAAAGCAGGATATCCTTAAAACCTGACCTGTTGGTGGCCCTTGAGGACTGGAGTTGGCCACTAGTGGTCTAAAACTTTTTTTTGCTGACATCAGTGTTATTCACCATTTGCAATAATACACAATCAGATTTGCTTTTAACCAATTTGGGTAGAGTGAGTGCCATGATTGAAGCTTTAAAAAAAAAAAATCTTATTGAAAGTATGTATGCTGTATAACACTATATATATATATTATATATAACTATATATTATCTGTTTATCATCCCAATTTTCTTGGAGAAGATTTGCCGAGAAGTACTAGGATGCTTCTATTAGGTTTTCCGAGTAGCGGTTCTTTTCCTCATATTTTAACTTTGACTTTTTCACTTGTTATCACGGACGATAGATTATATTTAGTCACCTATTTAAGTCACGAGTTCACAGCTTGTTGTGGTTCACGTTTTATTGATGTTAGTGTTTCCAACACAAGTAACAAGCATCCTTTATAAAAAATATGATGGTATCACATACAGTATTATCTATCATTTTACCCATTATATTCTCGTAGTGTACAATTTGAAGTACATCTTTATTTATATAGCGCGATCCAGATACACGGTACTTTACAATACACGTGACTTAATATTGTAACACATCATGGGAACAAGATATAAAACAATAGGAAAAGGAGTCCCTTCCCCGAAGAGCTTACAGTCTAAGTATAATATATATATCACGATTCAAAGTGATTTGAAGAGCGCCCTCATTTTTTGTTCGCTCTCATCTCTTACCAGACCCTGTTCCACATACATACTGTACATGATTTAGGTTTTTACGTTGACTTTTTCCCATATTAAATGGTGGATGCCTCCTTTGCTTCTGCGCAAAACCTGAGCTGCCTGCCAGGCTGCCATTTTAATAATGGGAATCCAACTTCGTGAGCGTTCTCCTGCTTTCTGGTAAAGAATAAGAAGGATTAGAGTGTTGTATTTATCTTGTGTGCAGTGCACGGTTATCTATTTTGCAGGCATAATAAATCGCTCTGGGGACAGTCTAGGATATTTGGTCGCAGCTGGACAAAGAGACCGCCGACATTTAGGCGGAAGTGACTTCGCCGCAGGGATATTCAGTCGCCAGCTGCTTCGTTTCCAAGGTAAGTCCCTAACCTTGACCCTTACCCTAAAACCACCTAATCTTAGTCCCTAATACTGACGCTACCCCCTACCCTAAAAACCTTAACCCCTTACCCTACAACCTCTTACCCTAACCGCTAAAAGTCCTAAAGTTTACCCACTACCCTAAAACCTCATCGTAGAAGAATCCAGCGGCGGAGGGCCCCCCATGTGGCAAAACACCAGTGAGGACTTGGTCACGACTTGGTGGCCGCGACCAATTGTTCCAGTCCGCGGGAGGAGCTCAAGGGTCAACCCCCCCAGCATGCACTACTCCTGCAGACTGGTAGGACTCCATTTGTTTTTCAATGTAGAAGTCAGTGATTAGTTTATGATAAAATTATGCATCAGTATTCCAGATTTTGCTTCCGTTAATCCGTTGCCAAACATGGCATTGGCCTTCTCATTACTGGCAAACCAATAACAAAGAGGAATGCGGTCATGGGGTCACCCCCTCGTTAAATCCCTCTCCTGGCTTCCCTTTAAATTTCAGATCACCTACAAATTTCTCCTCCTTACCTTTAAGGCTCTCCACTCATCTGCTCCTTCCTACGTACCATCTTTGATCTCTCACTATGCCACTGCTCGTCTTCTGCGCTCTACCCATAACTGCCTCCTTTCTACTGCGCTCTCTTGCCTTAAACCCTTTTCCCTCACTGTCCCTTACCTGTGGGACTCCCTCACACTAAGTATACCACAAGCACCTTCCCTCCCCACCTTCATGACCAACCTGAAAACACACCTCTTATATGAAGCATTTCAATAGCCTGGACTCATGTCTACTGCCCCACAGTCACTCCTGACAAACACTGCCATCTACTGCACTTATTCTCTCACCTGCTCTCTTGGTAAGTCTCCCAACATACCACTTAGATTGTAAGCTCACCGGGTCAGGGATTTCCTTTCCTATTGTCTGACTTTGTTGTGCTTATTGTAATATTATTCCCTGTACTGTCTTTGTAAAGCACTGAGTACACTGTGGGTGCAATATAAATAAAGATGTACATACATACAGGCATACAGGCATACAGGCATAAATACATACATACATACATACATACATACATACATACATACATACACACATACATACATGTATACATACATACCTACACACAGACATACATGCGTGTACACATACATACATATGTGTACACATACATACATGCATGCATGCACACATACATACATGCACACATACATGCACACATACATGCATATATACATACCGACATACATGCATGCACACATACATAAATATGTGTACACATACATACATATGTGTACACATACATACATGCATGCATACATACATACATGCATACACACCTACCTACATACATGCACATATATACATACATGCACATATACATACATGCACACATACATACATGCACGCATTCATGCACACATGTAAATGACACAAAGCACATTTAAGCTGACCCATGTTAAGACCCCATGTCATGTTCCGGGAGATTATTATGGTTTAGTTAAGGTAGAAAGTAAAGTGTGGGGGCTTAGCTGCTCTAACAGTGGCACCCACTTACTCTCAGCTCTTATTGTGTATTAGATAGACTTTAAATGGGACAAAACGTGCGCATTTCAGGACTGATCGCCTGCAAACAGTCAGCTTAAGCTTGTTCCAATCAACAATAAAAGGCTTTGTGAGCACCTCTTACTAGGAGGTAGGGCCTCTGCAGACTGTGGCCCATATTCACTAAGCAGTGCTAAGTCATAAGGCACCATACGGTCCATTCAACTGCTGGTTGCCAACATTTCGTAAATATGGCCCTATGGCTTACATAATACATTTTTTTGGGGACACTTTTTGCTTTCATGATTATACAAACTTACCTTAAAGTGGACAATCATATGTTTTACCTTCGTAAAACACTGCACTGTCTCTGCTGGGAGAGGCTTTTGCTTTGGATCCCAGAATACCTTGCTGTCCCAGAAAGATTTATTACTCTGCTGTGCTGGTAACCTCACCATAACACTTTGCTGTCAGACACTCAGTTCGAGATTGCCAACCTGGCAACTATCCATTACGCGGGGTGAGAGGGCCCTGCTGTGAGGGGGAGGAGGGCCCAGCCGGACAGGGGACGAGGGCCCAGCCGGGCAGGGGACAAGGGCCCAGCCGGGCAGGGGATGAGGGCCCAGCTGCGCAGGGGACGAGGGCCCAGCCGGGCAGGGGACGAGGGCCCAGCCGGGCAGGGGATGAGGGCCCAGCCGGGCAGGGGATGAGGGCCCTGCTGTGAGGGGGAGGAGGGCCCTGCTGTGAGGGGGAGGAGGGCCCTGCTGTGAGGGGGACGAGGGCCCAGCCGGGCAGGGGACGAGGGCCCAGCCGGGCAGGGGACGAGGGCCCAGCTGGGCAGGGGACGAGGGCCCAGCCGGGCAGGGGACGAGGGCCCAGCCGGGCAGGGGACGAGGGCCCAGCCAGGCAGGGGACGAGGGCCCAGCCGGGCAGGGGATGAGGGCCCAGCTGGGCAGGGGATGAGGGCCCAGCTGTGCAGGGAAGGAGGGCCCAGCCGGGCAGGGGACGAGGGCCCAGCTGGGCAGGGAAGGAGGGCCCAGCCGGGCAGGGGACGAGGGCCCAGCTGGGCAGGGAAGGAGGGCCCAGCTGCGCAGGGAAGGAGGGCCCAGCCGGGCAATAATCAATGAAGTCTGATTCCGACTTCTGGTCAGCCCCACTTTCCGGGCAGGCCCTCCGGAGCCGCCAAGCTCAGCGCACTCTTCCCCTCTCCCTCCTGTTGTCGGCCTTGCCTTGTTGTGTTCTCAATGGTGTTATAAATCTCTTGTTAGCACTGTAGGTGCTCCCCTGGCTGATATATCTAACTTGTGGTGCCATTTTTGTGTGCAATTCCACTTAGCGCCGTCCAACAATCTTCACACTGCTTTGACATTTCTTCTTCTAACGATAGCCACGGACGCTGCATTATTAAAAGGTTCTCTAGTCATTTTCTAATTACGGAGAAACAATTATTTCAGCTCGTGTCGCTGTGCGATTTCTAAGAACTGCTTCGTAAGCTGATCCCTGTTACTTGGTAATTGTTGCAGAATTATTTCCTTCATTATAAACAAGCCCTTAACTCATGCAATATGCATTGTATACCTCGGTGATATTTGTTATTGTGCAGTTTCAGGCTCGGAGCCTTAATTTAGAACGACATTAAACACACATTTAATTATTAAACAAACTTTACACACTCCGGTTACCGGTTCCCTGTGTTGCATCTACAATATATGGGGCTTATTCTAGTAGCTTTGAAATCGGACGGTTTGGCATGACCCTAACTCATGGTCTGACATTTGTGATATCGCGGTATTCAGAAAGCGTTATCGCAAGTCAGAAACTGTGAGGTAGTAAAATGCCAATACTGCTCAGGATAGCAGTGTCCTTATCTCTGCCTTTTTTCTATGTTCTGCCTGTGCGATCTGCCTGTGGTCTGCAAGACCTGCACAGAGAGAGCCGCATCTCCCTCCATTGTTTAAATCTCCCGCATCACGTGACCGGGACATTTAAATAATGCAGGGAGATACCGGCACCCCATACCGGGGCCTATAACTCGGGAAGCAAGGGCTCCCTGATTCTGAAATGAATGCAGTTCAGCTCCGGTGATTCCCTGCTTCAATACTGTGTTATTAAAATCGAATAAAAACAACTTCAGTACTTTAGAGGCTAGCCGCTGAGGTAATGAAGGAGTTAAACTAGCATACCTAGTTTTTTGGGGGTTGAGGGGGGTGGGTGAAGTCGGTAATAGCCCCAGGGTGGGTGGTTAGGCCTACCAGGAAGCTTTCGGTAGGAGTTAACCCCTTCATTACCTTAGCAGTAACTACCGCTAAGGTAATGAATGGGGTTAACTCCTCCCGCTACCCACCCGAGAAGCCTAACCACCCAACCCAGGGAAACTAACCCCTTAATCCCCTCTACCCCCATTAAACATTAAAATTCAATACTATTCAATATTAACTGTGTGATAGAATATTTTAAGAAATCTTGTTAGGTAAAATTGTAAATGAATGTGAACTTTCTCCCATCTCTATTTTCTGTTCCCTTCCCTCCCCCCCCATTTTTTATTTTCTTCATTCCTCCACTTTCCCTAAAAAATTTTAATAAAAATTAAGTTTAAAAAAAAAAAAAATTCAATACAAACACCAATACTAGCCAATACACTCATTGATTGCTAGTGTGGTTACCTATGTCCTCAATGCGAGCAAAGATAACCCCAATAGCAATGAATGGGTGCCCTAATAACCACCCCCTCTACCCCTAACAACTCCTCTCCCGCCAATACATACCGTACAGTAATGGGCAAAATCCCTATTATCTGGATAATAGCGCAATTGCCCATTAAAAATAAAACATTACACAGCCAGTATGAAGTAAATTAAAGTTGTACTTACCCCTGCCAGGATGAAGGCCGCTCTAGTCTTCATCTCCGTCCTCCTCGGGCAGCAACATTAAAATAAAAAATGAACTACTGGCTGTGAGGGTGAGGGGGTACCCAGGCCAATGAATAAACGTATTATGCCTGGCTGGGTGCCCCTGAGCCATATTGGAGTGCTAGCTCTGCGCCCAGTAGTGGCAGCAACCTTGTAAATGTATTAAACATGTCTGTGTGTGTCCCACCAGTTATGAGGTGGCGGCAATAATTTCATGACTTAAATGTATGGGTTATTGTGTCCATGTATCCCTGTAAACTACGCAAAGTAAAAAAGGTTTTAAAAAAGCAGCAGCTTGCAACACAGCACATAGTGTTTAGCGAACTTTGGATAGGAAGATCCTGGAGCGCTGAGTTTTGGCTGTGAGTGCTGCTGAAGTAAAATCATTATAAAGGTTATGTTGACATTTTTAAAGGTATATAAAAATTGATGTTTAAAAGTCCTCAAGGGTTATGTTTTTGGTAAAGTAATGTTCAGAGGAAGTCATTCAGTGTGGATGAAAGTCCATTTGCATAGGAAATAGAGGAAGCTACCCCGCCCCTAAGCTTCAAAGGCCGTCCAGGATATGAAGGTGTTAACCATGTGTTAGCACGGGTATGGAAGTGTTAGACCCTGTGTTAGCAAGAAGGGTGAAGGAAGAGACTTCAATAAGCCATCGTGCCAAATGGCTGCTCTGTCCAGACTTTCCGGCGCTGAGCTGGCAGGGGGTCTAGCATGACAAATAGGAAAAGATGGCGTTTGTCGCACATGCCCTGTTGCTATGTTGAAGCTCCAAGTGTCAGTCTACACAGGACTTGCAAACTCCAGGATAGGTGGGATAATTTATTCCCACGCAGAGATTGGCTGCCAGGTTAGGTATAGGGAGTTTAACCCTATAATAATCCGTGCAGCCCATCAGGAATAAGTTCCATCTGAGAGTCATCATGCGGTAACAGTTCCATCTAAGTTCCATCCTGTAACAAGACTTAACATCATAACTAGTAAGTGTATTTTTTTTGTTGTAATTGCAAATGAAGCTGTGTATGTTCATTGTGTAAATAAATTACAATTTATTTTATCCCTTGCTTTGCTCAATCAAAGGATCTGGGTATTAAGGTGTTAAAAGGATTGGTTTCCCGTGACACTGGCCACTAACCCTTAATTACTTTAGAGGTTAGTAACTGCTATAGTAATTAAGGGGTCACCCCCCCCCTCACCCACCCCAATTGTTGTCCAATTGGTCCAGAAGATGTTGATCCGACAGTTTCTTGGGCTCAAATGAGATGGGACAGGCCTGTGATGTCACATTTGACTGTCAAATGGTACTCCTACAATCCGACAGGTTGGTGTACCATGTGATCGCTTCCATTGTTTTTTTTATGGATGTGACCACATCTTAAAGGGAGGGAAACCAGCCAGCCAATCAGGTAGCATATGATTTCCTCCCTTTAAAATGAAGTAACTTCAGCAAAAAATAAATAAACGGAATCCATCACACAGTACACAAACAATCGGATTGGTAGACATACCATGTGATGTCTTTCCTTTTTTGCAGTGATGTGATGTCATCAAAAGGGAGGGGACATAGCCAATCAGGTAGCGTGGCTCCTTCCGTTTTTGATTGTCACAGCACTCCAAAAAATTAAAGGCATCACATGGTATAGCTACCAATCCGATTGGTTGGTGTACCATGTGATGGATTCCACTCTTTTTTCTGAAGTGACATTTTCTTAAAGGGAGCGAAGCATATTCGACCTGATTGTCTGGCTTCCCGCCCTTTAAGATGATGTCACATTTAAAAAAAATGAAAGCTGTTACATGGTACACCAACCAATAGGATTGTGACATCAAATGTGGGGCCTGTATAAGACCTGTACCGTCTCATTTGAGCGGAATAAGCCCCTATTGATAGGGACTTGTACCTCTTTAACTCTAGACACAGGTGAAAATTTATCCAGAGCCTTTATTTACACTACAGCATCTCCAGCTATGTACACCTCTATTTTTTTAGAGCACCGGACTAATCTGCTTTGTTTAGTTCATTACCTTCCATGAGTCGAATAAGCCATTGATGCCCATTCATTACCATTGTGGCAATCCATGCCCATATTGTGGGCATCGTTTACCACACTCACAATCAATGGGTTTATTGGCAAGTGTAATGTATTGTACTGTTATGCCAATGTTATTTTATTGTGTATTTCTTTTGTTTTGCAAACAAATGGCAAAAGAGCTATTAGCCATTTTTGGCTACTAGTGCCTTTGCCCATTTGTATGTGTATTGATGGGGGCAGAGGTGGTGGGGGTAGTTGCCTGGGGAGGGTGGTTAGGCCTGCCGGGTGGGGGGGGTGGCTAACCCCTCAATTACTATAGTGATTACTAACCACAAAGGTAATTAAAGGGTTAGTGGACAGTAGTTAGTTTTTTTAATTTTAATGTTGCTGCCCACAAAGGACGAGGAGGCCGGTGACGAGGACAAGAGCGACCTTGATCCTGGCAGGGGTAAATACAAGTAAAACGAAAAAAAGTAATCCCTATAGTGCGTGCACTCTGCCTCTTGATCAGAACTATGTTTTTTTCTTTTTCTAAAAGAGATGAGTTTTCATCTCCACTAATATGTATTTTATTCAGCACAAAATTAATTATAAAACCTATTTTCAAACAGCATATCAAAGTAAACTTATATATAAATGGGAATAGTTTGATAATTATTGACCATCACTAGTACAAAGTGTATGATACTAATACGTTCCAGCAGGGTTAGCATAAGTACTTCATGATTAGGGAATTGGTATGATATTAAAGTGAGTGAATCATTTTACATATGTGTAATAAATTATAAGTGTTATCGTGTATAATAATTGTAATGAGTGATTGCAAAAAACGTGAATTGTGTATACAAGACGTGGTCTGTGTTAAATAAAATGTATAATCAACCAATTGTTCCCTATGCATGGTAAGTGTATAACCAGTCTCTTAATTTTACTTCCTAGCAATATAGGTCAGAGAAACGATACATACTCTGGTATTTAGATATTAATACCAGCATCAATAAAGAGCATATCTTTAGTACAGGTGAGTCTTATATAGATGTTAAGCGTATCTGTTAGCCTGTTATATGCATTTAGCATTCAAGTATACATACATGGCGTCAGATAAAGCTCATTATTCCAACTTTTTTACGAGTGCCGTGTGCTCCCTTCTGAGTGCATTACTTTGCGTCTTTGTCAGCCATATATATATACTTTTTGTATTGGTTTACTTAAATGGTGTCTTATTTTTCCTTTTATAAGTCACAATTGTGATTTCGTCACCATTTACTGTCCATGCCAATATACATATATATATATATATATATATATATATATATATATATATATATATATATATATATATATACTGTATATGTTAGACGAACGCACATTAGGAGCTCTTTAGCCATATCCGTGAGGAAAGGCTAAGTGTATGCTCTCAAGACGTTCTGTCCGTTTTGCGTTATATATCTCTTTAAAGTACTTGTCTCTGCTGCGTATGTATCTTTCAAACCTTTTTCGTTTTACTATCAGTCCCTTATCCCGGTATGCACCCCTTATACCAATATTATCTAACATTATTTAGCAGAGCAGGAGCTGTTCTCTTTTCTCCAACAGGGGTAAATACAACTCTAATTTACTTTATGCTGGCCGGATAATGTTTTCTTTTTAATGGGCAAATGCGCTATTATCCAGATCTGGATAATAGAGATTTTGCCCATTACTCTACTGTATGTGTTAGGGTTGAGGGGTTGTGGGGGGTAGAGGGGCTAGATAATAGGGTGCCCATTCATTGCTATTGGGGTTATCTTTGCTCCCATTGAGGGCATAGGTCACCACACTGGCAATCAATGGGTGTATTGGTGTTTGTATTGGGTTTTAATGTTTATAGGGGATAGAAGGGGTAGGTGAAGGTATTATTTGGCTCATGGTGGGTGTTTATGCCAGCTGGATGGGTAGCGGGAGGGGTTAACCCCTTCATTATCTTAGCGGTAGTAACTAATAAGGTAATGAAGGGGTTAACTCCTACTGCAACCCTCCCAGTAGACATGAACACCCACCATGGGCCAAACCACCTTCACCCACCTCTTCTACCCCCAATAAACCGGGCACTGGTATTTAACCCCTTCATTACCTTAGCGTTTAGCCGCTCAAGTAAGGAAGCTGCATGTAAATGTATTTTTTATTGCATAGGATGGAAGCCAGGGGTCTCCGGAGCTGGTATTACTGCAGGGCAGCTCCAGAGACTCCCGGCTTCAATCCGATGCAGAAAAAAATAAATGTTTTCCTTCAGACACATCGCGGATCCCATCTCGCCGCCCTTGAGGTAGGGAGATCAGAACCGGCGAATTGTCTGTGAGTTGCAGCTGCGATGTGACTCAGAGCTACTAGAATTGCTCAATATTTAAAAAAATATATGAGTTTGAGAATTTTTTGGAGCTCCCGCATGGTTTGTGTGTGCAGGAGAGCTACTGATCGGGGTGAAGCACGTCTCAAGCGAGTTTGGCAAGTTATCGAAGCTTTCTGAATAGCTACATACAGTATGCCAACTTGTACGTTAAGTGCCCCAAATTCTCGATAAGTCCCTCATCGAAGCCACTCATCGAAGCCACTAGAATAGTCCCCTAAGTTTCTACATTGTAAATGATTACTTCAGCATTAGGTTAAACCTTTTTTGTTTGGACTAACAATTGATATTATAAGACAAGATTTCAAGAGTGTTCTCTCTTCCTCGGCTCGGGAAATACCTGAGGAAGAGAGGAGAACTCTCGAAATCTTGGCTGATAATATCAATTGTTAGTCCAAATAAAAACGGTATCACCTAATGCTGAAGTAATCATTTATTCTGCACTATTGCAACAGGACTAACACGGCTATTTTTATTTAATTCATACTGTATATGCAAGAAAAAAGCTGACAGTCAAAACCATTAATATGGGGAACCTTTAAACCTTTTTGTGGCAGGCTGCCCACCAGCCCAGATAGGTTTAAAGAGGCAATCCAAGCGACACATTAAAAAAAAAACCGAAATATTTAATATATGCAGCCTTTATTGAAAACTAAATTTATGGGCTGCCGAACGATTAGTTCTCCCATGATCGATGAGCAAAGATCCTGCTTCCCAGGGTTCACTAAATGGCTGCCTTTTGGTTTCAAATCAATCCTTCAGTCAGTGTAACTCAGCAGCTACAATGTATCTTTACATTAAGAAGATAACATTATCTATTGTTACACTTCGCAGCTCAAACTGCTGGGAACATTAGCAACAAATTATCACAAACAGGAAAGTGTTACAAAGATCTTGTACTGCTGGGGAGGTGTGCTAAACCCAGCTATAGAACTCAAAAGGTGCTCAGTATATTAAAACTAATTTAAAATGACATTGAGTGGAATAATAAAAAATAAAAAATGCAGTATTACCTAATCCTACAGAACTGATTTATAAAAACAACACATGCAGGAAACCTGGGAACTGTACAATAACATACATAGAAAGAGAGGTGGCACTCTTTGGATCATTAGCGTTGTGCAATACAGTAATGGATGCTTCACAAGTTCTTTTGAAGCTGCTCCAAACTCTTCAGTGTGCTGTGACATTGGATACTTCAGCTGTTTAAGCAGTCTGTGAAAGTGCAAACTGTAGTACTTCTAAATTCATTCAGTGACTTCCAAACTGGAGCCCGGCCTGGGGAAGGGAAGAAAGAGCAACGGATTAAAGAAACCAGTGAAATGCGGCTGGCGATCATTAACTTTGGCGCGTTTTCAGACACTGATGTGCTTTGTGCAGATAAAGCAGGGGCTGTTGCCAAGGGATTGTAGTATTTTGAATGGCGAGTGTTGGTTTGTCGCCTAAATATTCAAAATCAATGGACAGCGCAATAGAAAAGTCAATGCAGTGTTCACCTTTTTCTAGGGTTACAGGGGTAATAGTTATACTACAACATGGGTGGGTAACTGCAGTCCTCGAGGGCTACCAATAGGTTAGGTTTTCGAGATATCGCTGCTTCAACACAGGTGGCGCAATCAGAGACTCAGTCACCCACCCCTGCACTACAATGATGTGATCATCTGAATTAAAGCAGCAGTTCCACTTACCGAATGGGATCCAGGGAGTAAGATCCATGTGATTTTTGGCTCCAGTGACCCCCTGGTTCCCGAGACATTTACTGGTAAAGGTAGCACCAGTACTTCCTACTATTGAAATCCGATACGTCACACGAGCCAAGAGGAAGCCGCAATGGATGACGTTGTGCTTTCCTATTGGCCTGTGTGATGCAAGAGTAGAATACCGCCATTTTGTTTCCCATTCGGGAAAGCTGGTAATAAAAGACTTGGGTCTATAAGGTGCGATAGTGCACGAGGGAAAACCCCTTGATTTTTCTAATGGTAGCCACACATAGCTGCATGATTAAAAGTTGCACTTCATAGGATAAGGGTCTTGGTGCCATGTTTACTAAACGGTGCTAATTCGTAAGACAAACCTTTACGGCACCACCTTATGGGTCTGTGAGGTGTCAATGCTTAGTGTCACTTAGTAAATATTGCCCCAGATGCATTGAAGCTTAGCAATGCATGATAAAAAACATTGCCCTCCAGGCATCCATTTTAAAAAGCGTTTGTGTCCCTTGAAACACAGTATCCATATGTGCATACATGTATTAACCTTTTCAGTGCCATTTCCAGAATAGAACAAGAGCTGCCACTCCATTGGCATTCGTGCTGTTCTTGGATGGACGTGCTACTTTGTGACATTGCTAGATCTGAAAGTCGTCTCAACAGAATCACCAAACCGCTGGCAGCTGTATAAGAAATGAAAGATACTTCATTATAAACCAACTGAGGTTATAGTGTGTGGTTAATGATTAGAGCTTTAGTTGGTCACAGCCAATCACAGAAGAGCCGTAAAGGAGGAAGTTATATGACAAGTTTCAGAAACCGATGATGCCACTCTGAGACACGGCAGAGGCTCAGTGGGCATTAGTTAGTATTTATTTTGCTCTATAAGACAGAGAAGGCCCATATTAGTTAAGTGAAAGGGCCATAAGGTGGCTTCCGGCACCCAAAGGGTGTCAACGTGGACAGGAGGGGTTTAATCTCATTCTAAAACTGAGTACACTGCAGTATATAATGGCAATGAGCATCTCTATGCACTTTAAACCATCTCATATCAAATCCCCATAGTATTTGATTAAGTTGACATTAAAGAAGTCTCAAATTGTTCACCCAACATTTTTTTTGTTTTCATAGAAATAGGTTTGTCCAATGAAACAAAACTGGGAGAAAACACGAATACTGAAACTTGATAGATATGACCTGGAATGATTTCTGCTCACACTGCTAGAGCTGCGTCCAAGAAAAGCAGTGGTTGTGGGTTATAGACCTGTTGGGTCTGACACTATTCAAGTCACTAGGTTGGTGCCTTAGGCTTATTATAAACTCTATATAGTTGGTATGGAAATCCTGTTTGGAAGTGTGGGATGGGACTCATTTAAATACACTTTGCATAACCATTAACGTATCTCTCAGCCTCAAGTGGGCTCCTTTTTTTAGCACAGGCATGTCGCCCTAATTTATTTGGAAGGACGTTTGGGGGAATATATATACAACTGGAGAAAGTGTTTTTCTCTCTCTCTCTCTCCCCCCCATCTCTCTTTCTCCTCCATTAATCCAAGTTTGGATTCTTAAAAATCTGCTTGGTTTGAACTAAACTTTAATTTAAACTAAACTTTTTAAGCACCCAATCTTCCAATGGATTTGGTGGGAGGAACATATTTGATCGAAACCATCCGTGGAATTCGGGGAAATGGATTCGGACTGGATTGCCCATCTCTAATTATAAGCCTAGCACAGGAATAATAAGACGAATGTTGAGAGATCTGTGAACATCTATAAATATTCCTAGTAAAATTGTTTGTAGTTTTTTTCCCAAAAAGTTCATAATGCCGATAAATTTGGACAATTGATTTTCACCAATTTTGCCGGAGTTGATACAAAAATGTCAATACATATAGGGACGTGTGACTGTTAATGTTGCTGAATATTCTGGAGGCCAGGGTCATATGTAAGATGATTTAGCCCAGATAGTTTCAACTCGGCCCTCTTTTCAAAGCACAACAAGTTCAGTTTCTTTTCTTCACTTTATTGAGGGAAAGCAGGGTACAAGACAGGCACTTGTGAAGAGATGTTGGTGTTTAAATAGTGTCTCTCTGTGGGTGCCTTATAGTTAAGGGCAGGTGAAAAGGGTAATCCTACCACTACAGCAGTTACAGCAGGGTACTCACTCATCCAGTGGTGATGGTGGAAAGGAAGTCCCAATGTACTCTGGGTAGCAAGATAGCCTGGGGACAGACCATCTGTGGGCAGAGCAGAGGGGGAGAAAGCAACTAGCCCATTCTGGTGAGGATCTCAGAGGCTGCAGTAGCAGCTCACTGATTGCATGCCCAGAGGCAAGAAATGCATCATTGTTACATATCACACAGGCACAGTATGTGTGTGCAAACTCCATGCAGCTGAAAATAAGAACTGACAGGCAAAAGCTGCAAAGGAAAGAGGGGGGTGAATCAGAAATGCAGTTCTTGTTCCATGACACTCCCCGTCTGGTATCTGGAGATACCACTATATAACTTGAATGTGTGGAACATATGTGCAATGCAAACAAACATAACATAATAATGCAAAGTTCATGTCCACATAACGAGGTGATACTGGCCTGTACCACTGGCGTTGAAATCCCTTGGCAAAGTCTTTTAGCAAAGGATGTTGGGTGGATGAACCGGTCCAGGTTAGCTGGGTTCACCGCAATGTCTTTCTGTGAAAGTCTCTGGTACTGTTTCCTTTCAACTTCGTGAGAGAACAGTCCCTTTGACTCTGTAGTTTTCTCTACAGAGTGCATCACCTCGTGGATGTGCCAGTCGTGGTAGTTTGTCACCCTATCACCTGGCGTTTGGCAGAAGGAGATGGCCTTTTGCTCCTTGCAGAAGCGGATCAACGCCCCTGGAAGACTGGTTGTCAAGTCTGGTCCAGTGAGTAGTGCCCCGTTGGGAGAGGCTTCTTGGTGCTGAGCATTGGAGCTGAACATTACCCAGATCTGGCTGGGTTTCTGACGGTGGTAAACACCAGATGATGGGAGGTGCCAGCATTTTTTACCTTCCTTCAGTGAAGGCGCTGGCTCTGCGTGTCCGCTAAGGAATCTCTTCCGCGTGAAGACCACAATTTGATTCTTGGTCTCCGGCTCCCTTTGTGGGTAGCGGCGGAGCGAAGTGAGCCTAGAGATGGCAAGTTCTCTATTGTTCGGGAGGCATCTTCTTGGTGAACGGAATGGTAGTGGGTTCACCCAACTGCCCGGTCCGTCTTTGACGAGCTCCTTGACTGTTAACCTTGGGAATCCTCTATCTTTCCTCGATGGTGTTTGCTTGTCGTCATCCCTTGTTGTCTGGAACGCTGTGCACCGTAGGTCATCGGTGCAATTCTCTTGCACAAGAATGTCTCCACGTAATTTGGTGAAACGCTTTTGTGTCTCTTTGTTGACTGCCCTCAGGAGGTTGTTCTCTCTTTGGACATGACGAAAAACAGTCTCTTTTGCCCTTGTAAGTCCCTTTGTGAAATGTCATTGCGACTGTCTCTTTTTTGACGTGTGAGAGGACAGTCTTTATAACACTGTGGCTTCACCTGTAGGGCGCAATCTTTTGTGGCTATGCCAGCCGTGACAGCTGGCTGCTTTATCGCTTGATACTCTGTGGAGAGGAACGACTGTACGTCTTAGCCGTGCCATTGCTTGCGAGAGGATCGTCCGATTGTTTGTCTTTTGGACGATCCCTTTGTCGGTCACCTATGGGAGGTTACTTTCTTCCTTCAGTGGAGTCGACTCGTCATCCTTGGTTTTCTGAGCCGCTAAGCATCCTAGGCCATTGTCACATCCCCCCGATGTTAGGATGTTTTTGTTGATCTCAGGGGTATGACCTTGTCTTTTCTCTTCACTTGGCCCTTCTGTCACTTGGAGATGGTCAAGACATGGTTCAGAGAGAGATGTGTGCCCACATTCTGTTACCACCGTTCTGCGGGCGTCAACATCGTCTTGTCCGTGCTCTTTGTCGGTGCACGCGTTGCCCACTATCACCCATCCTAGGTCAAGCCTTTGGGCGTATGGCGCGTTGTGGAGTCCGTTATGCTGTTTACGGACTTTATGTACCCTCATGATGTCCCTACCGAGCAGCAGCAAGATCTTGGCGCCTTGTTCTACCGGCAGGATGCAGTTGGCTATTCCTCTGAGGTGCGGGTAATGGCGTGCCACGTCTGGTGTGGGAATCTCGTCCCTGTTTGTAGCCATGTGGTTGCACTCGATGAGTGTGGGGAGAGCTATCTTCACTCTGTTATCCACCGAACGTATTACGTAACGCTTGCTCTTCTCCCTGTTGACTCAGTTGACCCTGCACAGGTTCTGAGGGTGTAGGGTGAGGCATTGTCTTGTAAGTTGAACAAGTTGAAGAACTCCGTCTTTGCCAATGATCTGTTGCTTTGGTCGTCGAGGATTGCATACATCCGAATAGCCTTCTCAGGTTGTCCTTGGGGGTGCACTGCGACAAGGCATATTTTGGAGCAGGACATTTTGTCGCTTTCTTTTCCGCAAACCTCGGTGCGCTGAGATGTGACGGATGTTGGCTCTCCTTCTCCTTCCTCCCCGCCATGCTCCGCTACGGAGGATGGGTTGTTGAGTTGGCGGAGTGTCAGCGCCTCTGGGTGTAACGATGTCACATGCTTGTCACATTCGCACACTGTACATTTGATTTCTTCTTTACAGTCTCTGGCTAGGTGAGTCGTGGAACCGCAGCACCTGAAGCAAACTCTGAATTCTCCAAGTAACCTCTTGCGTTCCTCTAGGGACTTCATCCTGAACCCAAAGCACTTGTTAAGTGGGTGTGGCTTCTTGTGTATGGGACATTCCCTGTTTGGGTCCCTCGGTTCCTCGTCTCCGGCGACCGACTGATCGGGAGTAGTTTGGGTCGTGGGAGGCACGTCTGTCCTGTGGACCGAGATGGGTGTTTGAGTGTTACCATATCTCGCCACTGGTCTCTCATTCCTCAGGCTGCTTGCACTGTGTGTGGTTTGCGCACCTAAGATGAAACTGGGATCATTCCTTGTCCTTGCCGCTTCGCGGATGAAGCTCAAGAAGAATGAGAATGGGGGGAAGGCGACTTGCTTCTCCCTTTTGTATTTGGAGCCTTGCGAAATCCATCTTTCTTGGAGGTTGTAGGGTAGCTTCTCCAAGATGGGTCTTTCCTTGCGAACTTCAGTTCTTGCAGCAGGTCCCCGAGCTCTCGTAACTTCGAGTAGTCTTTAGTTGTGATCTTGGGGAAGCTGTCGACTCTTTTGAAGAGCGAATCCTCGACTGCTTCGGGGCTACCGTAGCACTCTTCTAGCCTTTCCCACACTAGGTCAAGACATACTTGGGGTTGGTTCGCGTTTATCGCCCGAAGTCTCTTCGCATGCTCCCTGGATTCGTTCCCCAGGAACTTGAATAGCAGGTTGAGCTCTTCCCTTGCTGAGAAGTCCAAGCTGTTGATTGCGTCTTTGAACGTGAACTTCCACGTCCGGTGGTTCTCAGGGCGGTCGTCGAAGCTGATGAGTCCTGCTTGCACCAGGTCACGCCGGATCATGTACTTAGTTTTATCTGTCAGGCCTGAGGCCTCGGCGTGTTGGTCGCGTTCTGAGGTAGTTGCTGGGAGGGTCTGTGTGGTCGCCTCTTTCTTGGTGTGGACGCGTGGTGACTGCTGGTCGGTGTGAGGGGCTGTGTTCCCCAGTGTGGGTGTACCTGGATTGCGAGCCTGTTGTGGTGCATCCGTGTGCGCGCTGGCGTGTGGATCACTGTTGCGGCTGTGGCTATCCCAGGCAGCATGTCCCACTGAAGGAACAGCATCTTCTCCTCGTGGACCTAGCAAATCTTCGGTGTCTGTGGAGTCACTGCCTCCGTATTGAGATGGCGCGCTGGTGTTTACACTGAAGAGGCTCCTTACGTAGTCTTCAGTGAGTTGGGCTGGATCCTCTGAGGCTATCCATCTGTACGGTTGCTCCCCGCTGTCCTGTCTCGCGGCTGCTTCTAGGACTTCAGCTTGGGCTATGGCGGCGGCAGCTTCCTTCTCTTGATTAAGTGCCTCTAGTTCCGCATCAAATTCGGCTTTCCTACGTGTAGTGGCTGCGGCAGTAGCGGCCGTGGCGGCGGGGGCAGTGGTGGCATTAGCGGCAGCAGTGGCGGCAGCAGTGGCGGCATTAGCGGCAGCAGTGGCGGCAGCAGTGGCGGCAGCAGTGGCGGCGGCGGCATTAGCGGCGGCTGTCTGTTCCTCCTCTTCTATGTGCGCTCTTCCTACTCTTATGGCTGCCTCTCTGCGACTATATTCTGCCCTGGCACGTGCGGCCTCTGCGGTGGCTCGCGCCTTGGTAGCGTTTGTGCTTGTGCTGGACGCGTTAGATTGCGCTATCTTGCTGACCTTGATGAGTGCCTGGATGTGTTTGAGCGCTGCGATGCGGTCTCCAGGAGGAGCTCTTTTCTCTCGCTTTGGGCGCCTGCGATGGCGGTTCGCACGCGGCTGTCACGTGTCAAGTCAATATTGTGCTGTAAGTCCCTTTCTTGCAGGCTTTCACCGGTGTTAGCCCTGGCCAAGTAAGTGGCATATGCCTCTGAAAGCCCTTGGTAGCATGAGTGGTCTATCTTTAATTGAGTTATTGCCTGCTCGAGCTGTTGTACAGAATTGCCAGCGCCGGCGACATTGCGTATCCCAAGTGTGGTAGTGTTCCAGGCCAACTCTAATTTAGTGCGGTGCGCTTCAATGTCAGTCTCGTATTTTTCACGGGCCTTTTGTGTCAGTGTGACTGTCCGTTTGGGCCTTGCGCCTGCCTGCGCCTGTTGCAGTTGCGCAGCGGTCTCTGTGTCTGCGTGATGTCTGGTGAGGCTCTGAGTTCTGCCATGCTGTAGGTGTGTGTAGGCCTTTAGCCAGTGCGTGTGGCGTGCGGTCTTTTACCTGTGTCAGCGATGGGCGACTGTCTCAGATGATGCCGAGCGGTGTCCTGCAGCGTTCAGCGTAGCTGTACTCACAGGTGTCCAGTGGCTCTGACCCGTGTCCTGGCGGGTGTCCGGTGGCGTGGCCCTTGGTGGCGCTAGCCGTGGGGACGTGCGCAGGGTAAGGTGAGATGGTGGCTCTTCACTATGGGGCTGTGCAGGGGGTGGACTCAAAAAGACAGTGAAGGCAATCAAGGCTCTGTGTGTAAGGTGCACTGTCTGTCTGCAAAGCTGCTGCCTTGTGTGCAAGGTTGTAGCTGGCTGTGTCCAGTGTGAATCTGCTTGCTTATTTATAAGGCTGCAGGCTGTGTGCAGTTTGCTGTATAAAGCTTGCTGCCCTGTCTGGCAGTGTAGAGCTGCTGCTGTTTGAAAGCTGCTCTGTGTTATCATAAAGTCTAGAGTAGCAGCTCCTGTAAGTGTCTGTAAGGCACACGGTATCCTTTTCACTATTCTGGAGGCCAGGGTCATATGTAAGATGATTTAGCCCAGATAGCTTCAACTCGGCCCTCTTTTCAAAGCACAACAAGTTCTGTTTCTTTTCTTCACTTTATTGAGGGAAAGCAGGGTAAAAGACAGGCACTTGTGAAGAGATGTTTTTTGTTTAAATAGTGTCTCTCTGTGGGTGCCTTGTAGTTAAGGGCAGGTGAAAAGGATAATCCTACCACTACAGCAGTTACAGCAGGGTACTCACTCATCCAGTGGTGATGGTGGAAAGGAAGTCCCAATGTATTCTGGGTAGCAAGATAGCCTGGGGACAGACCATCTGTGGGCAGAGAAGAGGGGGAGAAAGCAGACTAGCCCATTCTGGTGAGGATCTCAGAGGCTGCAGTAGCAGCTCACTGATTACATGCCCAGAGGCAAGAAATACAACATTGTTACATATCACACAGGCACAGTATGTGTGTGCAAACTCCATGCAGCTGAAAATAAGAACTGACAGGCAGAAGCTGCAAAGGAAAGAGGGGGGTGAATCAGAAATGCAGTTCTTGTTCCATGACACTGAATTTGTGCACCATTTTTCACAAAAGAAGCAAATTTTACCTACACGTTTCACACACGGCGCCAGGGCCGGCTGGATGGCAGTGCCACTACACGTGCTCCACGCTTACAGAGGCCCCACGCACTTCCCCACAACCATTAAACTGATTGCCAGGGGAGAGCCCGGGGCCTCTGTAACGGTCTCTTACCTTGTCCGGCGGCGTCTCCTCCTGCAGCGTCTCATTGTCGGAGCCGCCTTATAATCGGGCAAATACGGTAGTAATCTTTTAGCAAAATATCGCCAGGGAGACAAACCCTGTGCATGTCCAATTTATAGTCTCAGCATGAAGCAAATCTAGCGATTTTCGCTTAGTAGCATATTTAATGAAATTGCAACGCCATTGACTTAATGAATGGCAAATCATCTGCTATCCCTGCCTAAGCCACAGTTTATTTTGTGACTACAAAATGAGCCCCGGAGGAAGCAGTGGATCTGTAAAACGCGTAGGGCAGAAGTCTCACTTGACAGTCGGTGTGAAGTCTGGCGATCCTGTTCCTCTCTCTTTCTCTGCCTTCATTCCCCTGAGCAACACCATTGGGAGTCATGTCATGAAGGGTCTTGCCAGGAAGAATACAAGAGAGGACATTGCAGCATTTACACACCTTTAGCCGGCGGGCTACATTGCTTGACTTTAACGGATGTTTAACTACAAGAAGATCACATTGAAGAAGCCAGATTACTACCCTGAATCTAAATTGGCATGAGTGGCTCTCCTGCATTTAGAGGTAAGATTTTAATAAGACGGTATAGAAGGTCTCTTCGATTGAGCAGCACCTTACTAAATATAAGGGTTATATTTAACTAATATTCGAAGTTTGTTTTTATAATGTCTTATACTGTAATATCAATTCTTAGTCCAAATAAAGAAAAGGCATCACCTAATACTGAAGTACTCATTTACTCTGAAGTGGACTAACGCTGCTATTTCTACTTAATTCAAGTGTGTTTTAAAAAGACTTAAATTAAGACTTTTCATGTTTTGTATGTGCTGATGCAGCCCCTTGTATCTCTAACCTGCCGCAACACATGTGCTGGTGAACCACGGACCAAAAGTAGAGCGTTCGCGGCACGGTGCTTGGCAGGGGGGAATGGCCCATCATAATTAACGCGGCAGGGTCTCTGCTTCTGAATGGGACTCCCGCTGTGTGATTCCTACCGGGCTGCATCAGTCTGGAAGAGATGCGCAGTGAGAGTGAGACAGAATCAGTCACTCTCCCTGCGTGCCTCCAACAGGCGATCGCAGGGGTTTTATTTTATTTTATTATTGAAGCAGGAGGTCTCCGGAGCGGAACCGCATTAATTTCAGCCCCTACACCCCCTACTTCCCGAGTTACAGGCCCCGGTATGGAGTGCCCGTATCTCCGCAGTATGCAGTTGTGCTCAAATATTTTACTGCACTATAATGTACAGTATTACTTGGAGATTTGATGCACTTTAGTTTTCTGTCTTTTAGAATAGCGGTGACAAAATGACCAGTCTCGCATTGGTTTGTGCCTTCATGCGAGAGGTTCTAACACACAGTACAGTAATAACTAGAATCTAGATCAGTGTTTCCCAACTCCAGTCCTCAGGGAACCCTAACAGGCCAGGTCTTAAGGATACACCTGCTCCTGCACAGGTGCTCAGTCAAAATGACTGAGCCGCTGATTGACCCATCTGTGCTGGAGCAGGGATATCCTTAAAGCTGCAGTTCAGGCTCCCGTTTTTTTTTTTTTTTTTTTTTAGTTTTTTTTTTAGTTTTTTTTTTAGTTTTTTTTTTAACTTCAATAGTTTCATGTGGGCAATCTCTACTTACCTAAAAAACTGAATAGCTGCCAGTCAATTCGTTCTCCGTCTATTGATCGGCAAAGTTTGGCGACATCTTTAAATATGGGGAATGTAAATCATTGCTATAGGAACAAGCATGCTTGTTAAAATAGAATACAAGAAAATTGGTCTTTCAAAGTTTTTTTTTTAAAACAGAAAATGCTAAAAGTATTTTTTCTTACTACAGAACTGATTTATTAACAAAAACAAACATGCAGGATATTGCCTGAACTGCAGCTTTAAGCCCTGACCTGTTGGGGTTCCCTGAGGACTGGAGTTGGGAAAAACTGATCTAGAAGCATAAAGGTGTATTCGCTGTCATCATCTCTTGCAGCAGGTGAATGGCCCGGGTGGAGTCTTCATTAAGTGAAGCGTCATTCAGAAAGATCAAACATAAATGGTGTGTTTGTCACCGTACAGTAACTGTGTATCAACAAACTCGGCTTATAGCCATATTGTAATATAGCACGCCCAAAGTATACAGAGGGCGATGATTACACCTGCCCACGTATTGTTTAATTTCCTCTGCAACTGGAGGGGGAAGCAAAAGACAAAAAGCAGCTGAAACCCTACGCGTCACAGCTGTAAATGATGGATTATTGATCGGGTGATGAGGGATATAAGCATTAACATACTGTAAACGTACTTCAAAAAGAAGTACAGAAAGAAAAATAATACCCAGCCTTTCAACAACGAACGCACAATAAGTATGCTTGGTCCCTCTCCCACTCATACCCCCTCCTCCTCTCACTCTCCCCTCTCTCACTTCCACCCACACTCTATTCTCTCCACCCACACTCTATTCACCCAGCCGCCCACACTCTACTCTCTCCAACACTCTATTCTCTCCACCCACCCACTCTCACTCACTCTATTCTCTCCACCTATCCACCCACACTCTATTCTCTCCACCCACCCACCCACCCATTCTCACTCACTCTATTCTCTCCACCTACCCACCCACACTCTATTCTCTCCAATTACCCTCCCACCCACCCACACTCTATTCTCTCCCCCCACGCCCACACTCAATTCCCCTTTCCCCCTCACCTTCTCTCCCCCCGATGCAGAGTTTGCTCCATGGGGCAGCAGCTAAATTAAACTGTCTGTAAATCGTTAACCGGAGGAGCGTGTACAACTAATGTTATCACACAAACCTATTCATCTTTACAGTGGTGAGGGGTCGGTGCCACCGGCCCTGCGGTACCTCTACATTATGTGATCACTCCACTGACGATCAGATGATACGAGCAGGCTGGAAACGGGAGTGGAAGGATCTCCACCTCCATTTCAATTGGGATGGATGATCCATCGGAGCTGTCAAACAGGCCTACCCCATAAAAATGAGAAAGTGCCCAAGGCGTACCCAGTACCAGGTTTAAAAGGCGTCTTAAATTTCATTATGTGTTATAGTAAACATATGGACTTTAAACTTGCATTGGCTACACAATGGCTCTGGAATATAATTCAACTATTTCAATATACAGGAATATGGCCTGACAGAATGTCTACCCATTATGAACGACACACAGTGGCATGCCCATCTCTTCACTTCTGCTTTGCTTTTAAGTTGTCTTTCCCATACAGGTCAGAAGGCAACAGGGGTAATCAAGTTGTAAAGTATTCAAACAATGACACTATCACTGGCTCCAGCCTATATACCTTCAGGGCTAGTGATGCACCTATGCTGATCTTCACTGGGAGCACCACAAGCTCGTCAAATAACTAAACATTTGGGTCATTGATGATTTCCTTTTGTGGCAGTGTTTCTCTTGTTCTGGTTTATACTAGTCTATTAGTCTAGTCTGTGTTATGCGTTATAACAATGAGCTAACTTATTTGTGTGATGTTATTATAGGTTAGAAGTCCACGATCAATATTTCATTGATTGCTCCATTTTCATAAAAGGGATGAGATTTGATACAATTCCATAGTACTAATGTATCTATAATCACTTAAACATGTATACTCCTAAAACACATGGTAGCTGGGTGACCACTGGATAATTTTAACCGTTGCATGGATTCCCATTATATTACACCTATATATCCATCTTTGCGCGCTCAATCATTATGATTAAGGACCACATTGCTATAAAAGGCAATGGAGCTACAATAATTGCAACTTAACCTTCCATTGTTCTTCACAAGAACTAAACCCATAGAGCAAAGTAAATAAACGGTTGCTCTTATATTTTCTTGAGACACTTGTATTTGACGCCTGACACAAAGTACCTTAAAGGCTCTGCATGCTTTGGTATTTGGTGTTAGGGGAGTGGTTGGGGTGTCGGCAGTGAACCTGCTTGGTGGAGAGCGGCATGCTGTGACAGAGAAATGATTGCCCGCGCGCCTGGCACATCAAAGGTTCCCTGACACAGCGTAACAGTTTCAGGAGTTGGGACTCTGTCTGGACAACTCTTGGAACCATTTAACTGAAGCCATTCCAGCTAAAACAGTTGTTGCGACCTTCTCGTGAGTGATCAAGGCATATCCCACTGTGCTGGAAATCACTGGGGAGACTTTTATAGTGTTATAATATTTGCTGTTATAGAGCGGGCCCGTGCTATTATTGAGAGGGCCCATGCTGTTATAGAGAGGGCCCGTGCTATTATTGAGAGGGTCCATGCTGTTATAGGGAGGGCCCCTGCTGTGGATCAGAGAGAAAATTAATTATGTTGCTGCAAGGGTAAAATCGAAGCTTACTAATACTTGGAAGAGTAAAGCTTATGTTTGTGCTGCAAGCATATAGCCTGCCCATTCCTGGTTTCCCAATACTTTGCTTCCATTGAGGCTGCAGCAATTGATCAGACCTTTCCCCCTACCGACAGTATGTACCTTTTTGCTGCAGCTTTGATAGAAACCACCTTGCCTCCTTCTCCAGCACTCTTCTTGCTGTCAGGATTTTGCTTTCTAAATATATAGAATGGACAGTGCTGTTTAAGGCTACGTCCATAGCAGGGGAAGCCGCGCTGAGCCGCACGACGCTCCGCGCTGAGCCCCTGCATCCTCAATGAGGATGTCTTTAGAGGGGGCTCACGCGAGCGTCCGCAGGCGTACTGAGGCATTGGGGTTTTCAGCTGGCAACAGAGCCTGTTTCTCAGCGCGCTGTTGGCTGAAAACCTCCAATCACAGCAAGTCAGCGTCATGGCGCCGTGACATCGGTGCGTCGCGGGCTATTGGCCCAGCGACATCACTGCCCCGCCTCCCGATTGCACATGCTGACTCGCCTGCCAGTCCATGGGATCGCTCCTGACCGGGCAGGCGAGCCTCAGCGTCAGCGCAGAGGAGCACGGGCTGAGGCTCTATGGACGCAGCCTAAAGCAGCAAAGCATGCAGCACTGCGCGATTTCATTTATTTTTTATTTTTAATGACAGGATTGAAGCAGGGGGTCTCCCTGCAGCTGTACTGCATTAATTTCAGTGAAGGGAACTTGTGTGACTAAAGAAATGGCTGCATTCAAATGTCCCCATGACGTGGGCCAATAGTAAGCCGTGATGTCATCCCTTCCGACTTCCTATTGACTCCACATAACGTGGACATTTAAGCTCCACAGAGATACTGGCACCCCATACATAACATGTGGCTTAACAAAAACCCCGTGGGAAATTTTCCATGTGGAAAATGCTTTGCCTGTAAATTTTTACATCCGGATAAAAAAAGCTTTTATTTCTAAGTCTACTAATGAGTCTTTTGAGATTAGCGACTTCATTTTTTGTAATTCAACACATATTGTGTATCTTTAGGAATGCCCTAGTGGCTTACAATATGTTGGTCGCACAAAAAGATATCTCAAAATGTGTGTGCAAGAACACATTAGGAACATTAAAATTGGATATACTAAACATAGTGTGTCACGGCATTATCTATAAAGATCCCTCTTCGCTAACATTTAAGCTAAAGAATCCTTTTGGATCCATAAATTGGATACCTTAACCCCTAAAGGACTGAATGAGGAGATAGATGTCTGGTCTTTGTACTGATCTCTATTTCTAAATGCAATATTTAGTACTCTCCCCGCTTTATGTACCTTTTCTAGTAATTTTTGATTGAAGGTACTATATGTTATGTTTGTAGTTTGTCAGACCCCCTCTGCATGCAAGATTTTTTCATGTTGGTTTCATATATCCTCCTTGGTATGTTTTTTAATATTTGTTTCTTCTATTTTTCAGCACATTTTCTACGTTATTTACGTGGATATATATATTTTTATTCATTTGTATTAAAGTGTTTGCAATGTTTAATATACATTTTACTGTGTGCTGCTTCATCATGGCTGTAATTAAAGTTGCAGCTGTGCTATCACCTTCAGTCTCCATCTGATTGGACCAACGCACTTTTGTGTTCGTCCAATCACTGAGGTGAGAGGGGTATTTAAACCACCCAAACACCCTGCAATAATTATTCCCTGATGAAGTAGTTTGTGTGTACTACGAAACGCGTAGGATTTTATTGCCTGTTATTCTGTGTATTGATCCACCCTAGCCCTCGATATCACAGACTTTTGTTACCTTTATTGGGAAGAAGCGCCTCCCGTCTGGTGTTGTCATCTTTAACCGGTGAGTTTTGCCAGTTGCCTCAGACTGGAACTTTGGTGTACCGTGACTGTTCGTGTATCTCTGTGACCAGCAGTTCCAGCAAGTGGGGATTGCCTGCTCTACAATTACAAAGTCGGGTCACGCTGGTAGTGGCACCGCCTGGTTAAGTTGCTGTTTGTTCATCTTCGTGGCAGTTCTGCGCTTGCAGTCTGAGAGAGGACTGATTTCCTGGTTTACGGGGTTGCCTGTGTGGATTGGGACCCCCTAAAGACATGGATACTGAGGACTCCTTGTGCCCTTTTGTGTGGGGCCACCTACCTTGAGGACGAGAGCTGTCCCGCAAAGTTCCACATCGAGTGATCAGAAGCTGCCTATCTCCTGACTGGTTCGGTTTCCTGTGTTGGTAAAGCATGTCTTGATACATGAAATGCCCGCTCGTGTTTGATTTGATGTACGCAGAATACTGACCTTTTTTATATATATTTTACTAAAATGTATTACACTATGAGCATTGTGCGCTGTTGTTTTGTCTTTTGTTTACCCCATACAGAGGTAAGTATCCCGAGAAGCACAGGGCCCCCTGAGCTGATTTGAACACAGCTCACCTCCGGGGACCCCCTGCTTCAAACCTCTAATCGTTTTATTATTATTTTTTTCATCGTGCAGTGCTAGATGTTTTGCTGCTTTAACCAATAAACATTTATTAACACTTATCTCATTTGCCCCACGATAACTGGTTTAAAATTCAAAGTCCAACTGGTTTACAATACAGTAGGTTGGACTAAAGAAATGATGATGGTTATAATTTCCACCCATACCTGAAGAGAAGTGTAACGAGAGCAGTTTGCACCTATTGCAAATATCTGGGACATAGTTCAGAGTTTTCAAGTCTATTTTGAATTTGTGGTTAGTTTGAGTGATAGTGTTTTGCGAGTTGAACTTTAGAGTGCAAAGGTTGGGGTCATACGTTTCATTCCTTTGTCAGGGACAAGAATTTCAGGTGCAGTAAGGCAGGAGAATAAAGACCAGAATTAGCAGACCTGCCAACTTTCTTAATCTCCCTTCCCATTGGTGCAATGATGCAATTTGTGGTCTGCACCGCCCGCTGACACTGGTGTGAAGAGGCAATTCGCACCCCGACCACGAGGATGAGGTTTGCATCACCACACCACCCCCAAGCCTGTCGGGACACGGACCCACTGTGGGAAAACCCCCTTCTTACGTGCCTCCCATGTCATTTTTACCCTTTTCTGTGAGAATGGAGTCAAAACTGTGTCACGTGATGGGACCGTGTCTGTCCTGGAACAGGAATATCTAATTCTGCTCCCTCTGTTTACCCCCCCTTTTGCAGCTCTCCGTGCTAGCTTTATTTGGATGTAAGCTTTCCCTGCAGCTTCACTCCTAGTGCAGATGGAATGGATACATTTATGTCACCTTTCTCTCTCCAGTCTGCTAGACCCTGGTTGCCCTGGCAACATCTCTAGTCCTCCAAGTTAAATGGACGTTACCATTCTCCCCTGCCTGTTTTCACGGGTAGTTTAGCCCTGACCCTATTCCTGTGTGACAACCATTACACACTTCCTTTTCCTTCCTGACACTGGCTGAGGAGTACTCCTATGGTAGTCCCCTCTTGGCAAGACCATTTCCTTTTTACCTGCCTCTGATTATAAAGCACCCACAGAGAAGCCCTCTCTCACCACACCATACCATCCACAAGTGCCTGTATATGATTGATGCTTTCTCAATAAAGTAAAGAAAATATAGCAGGACTTGGTGTGCTTTGGAAAGGGGGCCGAGTTAAGCTAACTGGAGCTATTCACACATAATACGTGGCCCTGGTTCCATGATAGTGCCATTTGGCAGGTCTGTATTAGGTAAGCAAGTTCCATAAATTAGCCTCTTCACAAACACAGTCGTCTGCACATTTTTGTGTTGAAGTCATCAAGACTTTGATCATAAAAATGGTGGAAATTGAATGGCAGATTCCTCATTGAGTTTTTACCACCCATAGTTTTTCTTTAATTAGCGCCATGTTTAGACATATTTGGAAATGCACATATGATTTGCTTTAATAACTCATTTACACTTCCTAACTGACTTTTATGGTAGTTTTGCATTGCATGGCATTAATTTAGCATCTCGGTGTACAGGACATTTCAGTTCATGGATATTGCTAAATCGGCAGCAATCATTTCTCTTAAGAAAGGTGTAAAGAATTCATACCTTTATTTTATACATGGACAGTAAGAAATAATAATAATATTTTTTATTGTTCTTGTATAGCGCTGCTAGTTTTACGTAGCGCTTTACAGAGACATTTTTGCAGACACAGTCCCATGCCCTGTAGATTTTACAATCTATGTTTTTGGTGCCTGAGGCACAGGGAGATAAAGTGACTTGCCCAATGTCACAAGGAGAGGACACCAGGAATTTAACCAGGTTCCCCTGGGTCAAACTCAGTGCCAGAGTCAGTGTCTTTACTCACTCACTGAGCCGCACCTTCTCCTGTCTCCTATGCACTTGGAAACTAGTAGTATCCACCACTTCACTGTTCTTCTAGCCTGAAGGGACTCGCAGTGCCGTCAAGTATTAAAACGAACATTAATATTGATTATTTGCAGCTAGATCAAGATGCACTTATTTGAAATTGAAGTCATGGCACTCATTAAATACAGGCGACAGAAAGCAGAAGAATAGGGTAAAAGCGCTATAACATTCAATGTTTGAACTATGGTAATTGAACCCTTGATTTCTGTGATTGGAGGCAAAAGCCATGCTTACTAAACCATTCCATAGCTGCTCAGTACTGCTGTGGTCTGCATTACAGATGTAGCTAATATTACCGCTCACATTATCCTAAGGTGAGGCACTTCTGCAATGCGTGGCTCCATTGTATTGAATTGCATATCGCATGGTAACGCATTAAAACTCGCAACCAGCGGAAATACGTTATCTTGCAATAACATGTGCAATACCAAATGCTACATCAATATCCGGGCAGCTTTGTTCAGCAAGCCCTGTGTATTATAGTCACACTACACTTTACCAGGCAAACGCTCAGTCACTCCTGATTGATTCCCCAAAAGTCAAACCTGACCTGATATACTTCTAGGCGAACAGGACCTTGTTGTAACTGTTGGATCCTGTTGTGAGCTCCCGTATTATCTGTCCTGCCCATTATCCGATGCTGCCCTATTTGGTTCCTGACTTAGTTTGACACCTGGTTCCTCCTTTCTTCCTGTTTCTCTGTGACTTCTGACTTTTGCTCGCTTCATGACCATGGCTGTTTGCCTAACCCTTTGGACCTCGTGACAACCTGGTACTACTCAGCCCTGCTCAGCTACGTGCACTAGAACTTTCAAACAAATAATTACATCCACTGAGATCTCTAGTTTCTGCTCATACTCCGCTGACCGGCTTTGCAGTAAGCCGCCCAGAATCCAATGGTGTTGAATTACAAAACAAATAAATGCGTCATGTTTTTTCACATCAGTGGTTTGTCCATGAGCAGATCCAGTAGTGGTATTTCCATTTCACACCTTCATTGAATGGGATTAATATTTGATAAGGTTCACACATCATAGATGAACAGCACAATTAGCTCTGCAAACAGAACACCATTAGTCCCACGGACATAATATTGAGAAATTTACAATGATGTAAAAAGGGTGCAAAATCATAATAGACTGCATGCTACTGTATGCATGTTGCATGCTATATGTCTATTTATTTATAAAATATTTTACCAGGAAGTAATACATTGAGAGTTACCTCTTGTTTTCAAGTATGTCCTGGGCACAGAGTAAAACAAATAATACATGGTTACAAGTACAGTTACATAAATGAACAGGGTATACATTATATACAAGACATTGCGTGCACAATTAAAGAAAATATATATTATGAGCGTATGAAACAGTTACAGACCAGGTTAAAATGTGAGACAGCCTTAGATTTGAAAGAATTTAGACTGGTGGTGGATGTGAGAGTCTATGGTAGGTTGTTCCAGTTTTGGGGTGCACGGTAGGAGAAGGAGGAACGTCCGGATACTTTGTTGAGCCTTGGGACCATGAACAGTCTTTTGAAGTCTGATCTCAGGTGATAAGTGCTGCAAGTGGTAGGGGTGAGGAGCTTGTTCAGGTAGCTGGGTAGCTTGCCCATGAAGAATTTAAAGGCAAGACAGGAAAGGTGAACTTTGCGCCTAGACTCTAGTGTTGACCAATCTAGTTCTTTGAGCATTTCGCAGTGATGTGTGTTGTAGTTGCATTGGAGAATAAAACGACAAATTGAATTGTAGAGGGTGTCAAGTTTGCTAAGGTGGGTTTGAGGTGCCGAGCCATATACTATGTCTCCATAGTCAATAATTGGCATTAGCATCTGCTGTGCGATACGCTTTCTGACCAGGAGACTTAGGGAGGATTTGTTCCTGTAAAGTACCCCTAGTTTGGCGTAGGTCTTGGTTGTCAGGGTATCAATGTGCATCCCGAATGTTAAGTGGGAGTCAAACCATAAGCCCAGGTATTTAAAACTAGTGACAGGTGTTAGGGTGGATTTAGTGTTGGTTCTAATCAGGAGCTCAGTCACTGGAAGCTTTACAAATTTAGTCTTGGTCCCACTTGTGAATATACATGTACCGTATCACTTATTATTAAAAAAAATGGAGTTGGCCACCCCTGCTCTACTTGACGTCCCAAAATCAGGACCTCTCATGGTTGTTTTTAACAATGTGAACATATTTAGTCGACAAACTGTAGGACAATGTTATTTTGTGAACTATGCCAAATTCCCAGGCCAGAGGTTGACAGTAGATGAAAATACTGTATAAAGTGAGAGGTACCAAATTTAATTATCTAGGACTGATAATGTATGTGGGTAGGCATCCCACTGCTTTGGAGAGTACAGAGGTTCATTTGCAGTAAGCTGCTCCTCTTGTAAAGGTTTAAGCCCTTGTATTCCATCTAACTATTAGAGGCTTTGAGCATTTATGTTTGAACATGTCCGACACTCAACTTGGGAATATCGCTACTTGTTTTCAAGAACCTCTCCTGACTAACGTAAGATTTCATAATAGATGCATTCTGGCAAGCTTATACAGAATGGTCGCAATCCATCCCACATCACACCGCATTCCAAGGGTATGTCTACTTCTGCAATGGTCAATCGTCTTTTGCCTTTTAGGCCCCCGGTGAGTTCACACGCTCTACTTAGTGTTATCTGCACATATTTAATAACTAAATTATTATTATTCATATTATTTATTCCTCTAGCTATGGAATGGTACTCTTCATTCTTTGTCGACTTGATCTCAACCCAACTCCTACGTCATTGGCTCAGATATCCTCTTTCAGTTGTTGTAGACCTACTATCCCTGCTTTTCTTCTCACTGCGTCTCTGCTGCCTCCAGGCAAACTAGGGAAACAATATGGCGACCGGGGTCAAGGCTAATGCACTGTAACGTTGCTTGCTGCAGTCCAGGAGACAATCCCTTAGGGCAGAGGTAGGGAGTATAGTAACTGACCCTTGACTTGGGATCTGGTGCCTAGACATGCAAGAACAGTCTCATCCAGGTTCGTGGGCAGGTGCGGCAGCGTAGACGGGGTCACCGTTCTAAGTTCAGGGCAAGAGAGAGACAAACTGGGTCCAAGTTCCAGCAGAGGTTCAGCCAGGCAAAGCGTAAAAGGATACAAACGGGGTTCATGTACACAAAGCAAGTTCAGCTTTGATTGGGCAAAGGATTGATCACTCCGGGGAACATTTATAGGCCTAGACCAGGTGCATTCAGCCCTAAATTGCTGCAGATGAAAAGAAAACCTTAAAAGGGTCCTATTTGTATTTCATTCTTAGAGGCTTATTCTTATTGGACTGTTTGGATTCAATGGGGAATTGCGTACAAAAATTACGCCACTTGGCTGCTTTGGCGGAAATAAAATAAGCCCCGTAGTCTATTTTAAATCGGTTGAGAGGGAGGTCTTCTGAACATGCTTAACACAGTCAAAACCTTTTACAGCTCAACCCCCTTATAACGCTGTGCTTGGAGTCCAAAGAATCACATCGCGATTTAAGCGGATCCTGTTAGAAATAATGTACAATTGTATGCATTGTACAATAAAGTATTTAAGACGCCAATAATCGTGTTGTAAAGTATTCATAAATACAAAAATTGGGAGCCACGCTTGCATCGCGTTATAAGCGGATCCGCGTTGTAACGGATCGCGCTATAACGGGGTTGAGCTGTATTAAACTTGCAGGTATCTTTAGTCACTCTTTCTGACAAAATGCTCTCGGTTCACCATGAGATGAGAACTGCACAGAATGTCACTGTGAATATATAAATAAATGCCTCAGTGCATGTAGCGTATGTGATGTTATTTTAGTAATTAGCCAATTTCCATTCTCTATTAGTCTTCACTAAACACTTAAAATGTCAAAAGAGAAGTAGCTATATAAAACATGTACAAACATATAGTGCCTGTGGTCCAGCTCCCCAGTCAGTTATATCTGAGGTTGATTTGGGCTGGTAAGATGATGTGTACCTCAGACTTTGTCATTCATTTTACTTATCTCCGTAAACTTAGAGATTCTGAAATAGTCTTTAACTTGCATGTATCAACGATGGATATTATACTGTATGGCAAGCCCTTTAAAGTGATAAGGCGTATCTTTCTATCACTACTTAGTGAATACTCCCCACAGTGATATACTGTATTTAATCTCGGGTTTTTGACGTAGAGCTTTCGTTTTATATTCCTGGAATTAATGTATTATAATATTTTTTCCCATAAGCGGATATGTATTAAGTGTCGCAAACGGGACCATTGCTCCAAAACCAGCTCAAATTGCGCCCTTTGGTGACTCTCTGTGACTGCATCAAGGTGTCATGGTGCCTTTCTCTGTTTTCTGCCCCAATTTGCTTCACTTGCATCTTGATCATTTTGGGCACCGGTTAGGGGAGGAGGGAATCAGAGCAGTATTCTAATAAAAGCACCACTTGTGAGCACATTCACATGCGCCGACGACAGATTTCCTGGGCCCAGGACTAGTTTCGACTAAGCAAACCCTCCTCCCTCTCCTACCCGCCCCCGGTGATCTTGAGTCCCCCATCCCCCCCTTTCACACCTCCTTGCTCTCCCCCTCTATTTCCCCCATATATTCTCTCCCCCTGTCTCTTACTCTTCCCCACTCTCTTCCTCACTCCCTCTTACACCCCTTTTCTCCTCTCACACTAGCTCCCCCTCCACTATCAATCAATTAGCCCCCTCTCACTCAATTTCGCTCACTCAATCCCCCCCTCCCCACACGGCAACACACACACACCCAATCCCCCCCATAATACCCACACAATTCCCCCAATACACACACAATAATACCCCCCCCCCACAAAAATACATACAACACTACCCCCCCCAATACATACACAAACACTACCCCTCCCCCCTCAAATACATAACTACACTTACCTTGTGGATGGTCTCAGGCCTCTGGTGCCCCGGCTCTTCCCAGCTGCTGTGGACCACTTTCCCACTCCGGGCGCCTCTCTGTAACACCAGTGCGTGCCAGAAACTGGACACAGCTTTTGGTGGGAGTGAGGTGCCCGGCATGGGAGGAGGCAGGCCCGGCAGGAGGTCTGGCATGGAACAAAGGCCTGCAGCAGCTGGAGAGAGCCGAGTCCAAAGCAGGCAACCAGAGGCCCGGCAGATAGATACAGAAGTTGGGCTTGACCTCTAGCCACAGCCATTGAGCCTGGGACACCACCCCACCCATGTTCACATGCCTTAGACAGGTCTTCACACCTGCCTTTCCCCATTATCTCGTATCATACAATGCTTCCACTGCAGCCAGGGATGACCACTCACAGTGAGTCACGTGTTGTTTCTTGTCCATTATAACATGGAGCCCTATAAGCGTATGCCTGCCTTCAATGAGATGCATCAAATTTTGCCCATATAACCGCTGCAGTTCTCTTCTCTGTGCACCAAATAAATCTGCCAGTTTTAGATGGTGTCAACCTCAGCTCCAAAGAGATACATATGTCAACGCTAATAAATTGTCTCAGCCCCCCCCGTGCTTGCTCCGTGTTTAGCGCAAATTGCACCGTTTTGTTGTACAAATCACCCCAAGTGTTCAATGGGAATCATTCATTTCAGCAGCTTTTCCCTTTTTATTTGCATTTACCTCTCTTAAGGAAATTGATGGCAATGTTGTACATGAAGTCAGCTCACAATTGCTGGATTAGTGCTGTTCAGGTATTGTATTGTATTGTACAGTATGTCTTTATTTATATAGCGCCATTAATGTACATAGCGCTTCACAGTAGTAATACACGTGGTAATCAAATAAATAACAGATAATATAAATAACAGATTATGGGAATACAGTAAGTGCTTCAGACATAAAAGTAACATTAAGGAAGAGGAGTCCCTGCCCCGAGGAGCTTACAGTCTTATTGGTAGATAGGGAGAACGTACAGAGACAGTAGGAGGGAGTTCTGGTAAGTGCATCTGCAGGGGGCCAAGCTATATGTATCATGTGTTCAGAATATCCACAGTGCTATTCATATGCTTCTTTAAGCAAGTGTGTCTTAAGGTGGGTCTTAAAGGTGGAGAGAGGGTGCTAGTCGGGTACTGAGGGGAAGGGCATTCCAGAGGTGTGGGGCAGTCAGTGAAAAAGGTTTAAGGCGGGAGAGGGCTTTAGATACAAAGGGGGTAGACAGAAGACATCCTTGAGAAGAACGCAAGAGTCTGGATGGTGCATAACGAGAAATTAGGGCAGAGATGTAAGGAGGGGCAGAAGAGTGTAAAGCTTTAAAAGTGAGGAGAAGAATGGAGTGTGAAATGCGGGATTTGATCGGAAGCCAGGAGAGGGATTTTATGAGGGGAGATGCTGAGACAGATCTAGGAAAGAGTAGAGTGATTCTGGCAGCAGCATTTAGGATAGATTGTAGGGGAGACAGGTGAGAGGCAGGAAGGCCGGACAGCAGGAGGTTACAGTAATCAAGACGGGAGAGAATGAGGGCCTGAGTCAGAGTTTTAGCAGTCGAGTAACAGAGGAAAGGGCGTATCTTAGTTATATTGCGGAGGAAAAAGCGACAGGTTTTAGAAATGTTTTGAATGTGAGGGGTGAATGTGAGAGAGGAGTCGAGTGTGACCCCTAGGCAGCGTGCTTGGGCTACTGGGTGAATGATGGTAGTTCCAACAGTAATGTGGAAGGAGGTAGTAGGGCCAGGTTTGGGAGGAAGTATGAGGAGCTCTGTTTTAGCCATGTTGAGTTTAAGGCGACAGAGGGCCATCCAGGATGATATAGCAGAAAGACATTCAGAAACTTTGGGTTGTACAGCAGGTGTAAGGTCAGGTGTTGAAAAGTATATTTGTGTGTCGTCAGCATAGAGGTGATAATTAAACCCAAAAGATGTTATTAGGTCACCTAGAGAGAGTGTGTACAGAGAAAAGAGAAGAGGTCCCAGGACAGAGCCCTTGGGTACCCCCACAGAGAGATCGATAGAGGAGGAGGAGGTGTTAGCAGAAGAGACACTGAAAGTACGATGGGAGAGGTAGGATGAGATCCAGGATAGAGCTTTGTTCCGAATACCAAGAGTATGGAGAATGTGAAGGAGAAGAGGGTGGTCCAAGGTGTCAAATGCTGCAGAGAGGTCGAGTAATATGAGCAGAGTGTAATGACCTCTGTCTTTGGCAGCATGGAGGTCGTCAGTTATTTTAGTGAGGGCTGTTTCCGTGGAGTGAGCAGTGCGGAAGCCAGATTGTAGAGGGTCTAGGAGAGAATAGGTGTTGAGAAAATGGAGCAAGCGAGAGAATACAAGTCATTCAAGGAGTTTAGAGGCAATGTTCAGGTATCATTATGTAGCCACAGCTCATCCCATAATGGTTTAAATGCCATAGCGACTTGCGCTCTCTCATCTCATAAGAAGAACAAGCCTACTATGTTACGGTGAGGCTTTACAAATATTGACTCCAGGTATTAGAAATCTACATCAATATGTTAATTAAAACATTTTTTTAAATAAACCATTTAAGGTGAAAAAGCAGATCACCCACCTTCATTTGATTTTTCCCTGACGCTAAAAATCCAAACACCTGACCAATCCCAAAACATAGAAATGAGAGGTCCCAGTATAACATCTCAAGACCGTGCATGCGTTGAATTTGTCTTTCAGCTTCATTTAAATCAGTGGAGCAGTAACATTTTTGGTCAAGGAAAGATAGTTTCCCAGCATATTGCATAGGGGCCAATGGCAGAACGACTGGTGTAGTCGTTCAACTGGTTCTGAAGCAGATGAACCCAGCTCGTATCCCAATGTTAACAGCTTGTAACCTTGGGTAAACCTCTGTCTGCCTGGGCAGATAAGTCTGCTTGAAACATTCTGCGGACAATGATGATGACTGCAAAGATATGTAAGGGAAATAGTATTAGTGTTTTTATTATTGCAATATTTACCATAGCCATACCATAATTAATATTAGTGTTTGTGGTCTATTAAATCAGTCATTTCTATTATTGAGCAATAGAGGTAAACATTTTAATTTGGATAATTACTAATTTTCCACTTTTGTTTCCTCCGAGATTTGCCTTATTACTCAAAATTAATCACTGTGACTTGATGTTGGTATGTTGTTGGAAATGAGGATTTTCTATTAAACATATCCCCAATTATGAAACAAATACCAAACATTATACAGAAGTTGCATACCTCCGCATAATCTCACTTACTTCTTCCCCAACGCCTTCAATTAACACACACCAACATTCTTATGGCTTTGCACACTATGTTTACACTTACCCTTCCTTATCGATTGTAAGCTCTTACTCTTGCTGTAACAATGTGGCTTAACGTTTGTTATCTTATTGTTTTTGTCCTCCAATCCTATTGTACTGCGCTATGGAACATGTTGGCGTGTTATCAATAAATGATGACGATAACAATAATGATAGATTACCGTATTCACTTTATTGCAGTTACAAAGTGGAACTGCATCTTTAGCACAATTCCCAATGGCCACACATTTCTGGTAACTAAATGCAACATTTTATAGCAGAAATGTGGCTGTGGGTGGATTTACTTTTGTAATTCAGTCTGATCTGGGTTTGCTGTAATACTAAAACAAACTAAGTAAGAAGCTGAGGTTTTGTATTGGTGTCCACACCTCGTCTGAATGCCTAAAAAAGGCTTAAATTGCTGTTGAAGTGGCAGCTGTCTCTGTAGCCATGTAAAGATTTCCATGCAATTCACAGTGGTTAGAAGAGCAATTTGATTACTGGTTGGGTGTGTACAGAAGAGTCTTAACCTTAAATGGAATGCTATGCACAGACTCCAGCAGATGGATGGATTTTCCATTGAATTGACAATTTAATTATTCTAATAACAGCATTTAACTAATATTTCAAACAATCGGAAGCCCCTTTCAGTCATCGCCCAATAATTTGCTAGTAATTTATTAAAATTTCCCCGGAAAGTGCGTGCAAAAAAAATAAAAAAATGCAGCAGCAGGTTTTTATGAAACAGTAAAATTACTATTAAAAACAGAGATTTATTGGGGGTGATGTGGGGGTGTTTATGCTGCAGTTATACAGGTGGATACAGAACTCCTTAAGTGTTTATTCACAGCATTGCAGCAAAGATATAATTGTGCTCTTGCCCCCCCCCCCTTTTCTTACGGAGGCTACTAGGTAATCATTTTTAAATCTGTTGCCGTATATCCCTTTGTCAGCCAGAGTTAACGTTTCTGATATTTTTATACAATAGGTATGATTATTTTGTGTGTTTGCTATTGAACAATTACATCCATTAGCTTTTTTTTCCATTTGCCATATTTATTAGGTGCACTTACTTAATTTTTTTTAAAATCACAATTGAAGGCTTTAAATAGACAGCTGAGAATTTCAGTTTGTAAGTCTGACCCCAAATTCCCCTGTATTTTCTTTTGATCCCTTTCCTGAAATGGGTGTCTGCAACTCCAATGCAAACAACTGCATTACAGAGTCACCTGCGCTGAAGCAGGGACGGATTCATCTGCCTGTGCTGAAGCAGGGACTTATTAAGCCACCTGTGCTGAAGCAGGGACTGATTGAGCCATCTGTGCTGGAACTGGGATATCCTGAAAACCTTGATCTGTAAATATCAATAGGGAATTATTGGGGGGTGGGGGGGAGTGGAAAGGCTGAAGTTTCACCTTGGATGCCTAATACCTGGCGGTGGTAATGTTAACTGTATTTGGAATCCTATAGGAGCTGGTGAGTAATGTGGTGGATGTTATTTACTATTTGTTAAACTTGTCATTTTTTGCTACTGACCCAAGAAAAAATGGTCTCCCATTATTGTATTACTGCTTCCAGAGATACTTACCTCCGAAAAGGGTGCCAGTATCTCTGCAGGCAGGGAACTTGTGTGCCTAACATAATGGCGGCGTTTAAATGTTACATGGACCAATAGGAAGCCGTGACTTCATCCATTGCAGCTTTCTATTGACCCGCGTGACCAGGACCTTTAAACTTGCCAGAGATACCGGCACCCCCTACGGAGGTAGGTATCTCCGGAAGCATGGGTCCCCGGAGCTGAAATCACCACGATTCAGCTTCAGAGACCCCCTGCTTTAGGCTGCGCTTATAGTGCTGGCGACGGCGACGGCGACGCAACGTCGCCCAAAAACAAATGCATTGTCGCCGCCGCCGCATGCGCTTATAGTAAGCGCAACGTCGACGGGGCGACGTGATTTTTTGAAGCCGGCAATATTTGATTTTTCAGGGGCTGTCGCCTCATGTGACAGCACCTGAACCAATCAATGGCCTGGTCGCCCGCGACGCCGCAGCAAAGCGATATACAACTTTCACTAGCTGCGACAGGTGACGTCACACGTTGCTTCACCATCGCGGGCACTATACGCGCGGCCTGAGTCCTGTAATGATTTTTTAAAACAAAATGAAACCTGGATTGCTGCTTTAACTAGGTGAATATTTTTTAAAAGCATCTGCATTGCATCGCGAATGTTAGTGACTAAGTTTGGTCCCCAGCGGCAGATTTGAAGATCTGCCGCCTCTAGGCACTTACATATGGCGGCCCCCTCTTTGCTGCCGCCCTCCTCCTCCTCCTCCCCCCCTCCCCGAATCGCATCGTCAAATGACGCACGTTGCCATGGTAACGTGACGTAATGACGTAATTTGCCTGTGCGAGGTCTCTTTGTCATGGCAATGAGACGCCATGTCACGTCACGTTGGTGCCGTCCGCGGCGTCATTTGACGCTGTGATTCGGAAGGAGAAGGAGGTTAACAAGGAGGCGGCCGACAATGTAAGCGACTTCCCATCAGACCCGATGGACCAGAGAGCGCGGCAAATTTTGCAGCCCTAGGCCCGGGCCTAATGGGAAATTCGCCACTGATGTTCCCCTTCTAACTCGTGAGCGGGACCCCAATAATGACGTTTGGACTGAACCATCAGTGATCCGGAATCATGCAATGCCTTATCTCGCCTCGGGACAGTGCGGCCTCCGCAGAGTACGGAGATCTTGAATAATGGCAACATGAATGTTCTATTTTCTGAAAGCACCGATCTTCTTAAGACAAATCTCACTGGGACCTCAGTAGTGTATTGCAATAACAAAATATCACTTGTGAGCACATTCACGTCTCAGACAGGTACATTTGCAGTAGATAATGAAAAAGATGTTCACTTTTGAATTAGAACAAGGCTCTGGAACTGGTGGCCGTGTACCAATTGCAGTCTGCCAAGTGCCTTAATGGGGCTCTTGAACTCTGCTAATTTCATAGTAATTGCTTAGACAGCTAAATGCAATATTTCTCACTGAAACTTGCATGTCAGTTAAGGTAATGCAAATATACATGGTACAGATGTTATACATGCTTACACAATGTGGAAATATAATAATGGTCAAGACTTTAAATGTATTTAAAAAAGACATTGCCATAAGCTTGTGGTCCTTCTTCTACGGCAGGGGTGCTCATCACCAGTCCTCAAGCCCAACCAACAGGACAGATTTTCAGGATATCCCTGCTTCAGCACAGGTGGCTCAATCAGTCCCTGCTTTAGCCTTGTTGGCTCAATCAGTCCCTGCTTCGGCCCAGGTGGCTATAGCGTGCGCTGCAGGGACAAGAACCGCCCCTCAATGGGGCCGGGCCCGCTTGCTGCCTTGGGGGTCGCGTTGCGTGGCCAGATTTTTCTGAAGACCGTAAAATTGACTTCAGAACTGGCGATGGAGCGCTGGCCACGCCCCCAGCGGTTCAGCCAATGAGGGTGAACCTGCCGGGTGATGTCATGGCCGCGCCCCCCATCACGCCTTCCTCCCCCCGCCATCCTCCCTGCAGCTCTGCACAGACCGGGGATCAAAGCTGCAAGTGCCGCCAGCCTGGCAGGCGCGCGTGCTGCGCCGACAGCGGGGCTGTAGGTCTTATAGCATGTAAGCTTGTTCATCATTGTATTAACCATTAAAGTCATTGAAAGATTATTGAGAATGATTCTCTGAAATCCGTGGACCAAAGGAACCGGCGATGAACTGCGGATCCAAATCCGACATAAACATTTGTCCATCTCTACTCCAGGTCCACCTCAAGGCCCACCAACAAGCCAAGTATTAGGGATATCCCTGCGTCAGCCCAGGTGGCTCAACGACTGAGCCACTGATTGAGCCTCTTGGGCTGAAGCAGGGATATCCATAAAACCTGACCTGTTGGTGGCAATTGAGGACAAGGGTTGGCCACCCTTGCTGTAGGGTCTTCTAGAAGCTGCCATTGATCGATTGCAATGCAAGAAGTAAAACCAGCATGATTCAGAAATGATGAGGTGGGAGGAAGAAGATGCATGTTAGGCTCATGTCCAAGCATGCAAAAGATGACTGAGATCTTGTAGATCTGTCGTATATCATCTTAGACAAGGAGTGATTGCTGGAAATCTTTCTTATTAGGTAATGGGAACAAGAACAACAAAGCCCTACACATGTTCCACATCCGACCATTCATTGATGCGCATCTTTTCCAATTTCTTTATGGAGAACTTTTGCATCTCACTCCAACCCATACTTTCATGGCAATGGTCCCTCAGTGATACATTTAATTGGACAAAGTAACCAAAGATAGAGCAGAAATTGAAAAGTCATTGGAAATCATTGGCCACAGTTGTGATTTTATCAACGTGGCTCATTCAGTCATGGTTATATAGTTACCACGTCTTCTTAATCCCATCTGATGGGCATCTGCCAGAAGAAATAGCTGCAGTTTAATAATGAATTACTTCCACATGTCACACATCCAAATTCAAGCTGGTAAAGTAACACAGACATTGGCTCAGTCCTTTCCATGCCCTGCTTCGTCCTCGTTCATAGTTTGAAAGGGCTTAAGTTACAAGAAAGTGAAATGTGCCATCCCATTTTAGAGCGGGTTTGGATGGAGAATGCACTAGTTTGCATTGGCCTTTAGTAATACTAATAAGGTGCCGAAATGAACATGATTCAGTTCTACTTAAATGGAGCGTTGTGGCTATGATTTACAATATTAATGAGCAGCTGAGCCTCAAGGTCAACATGTGTGTCCCTAAAATAGCCCCCACACTATCCGTAACTGCATCATCACTAAGGAAGCAGAGATATCCAGTTATGATAGTGAATGTTGCAGCTTCAATAGAATATTATTTCCATCCTCGTGCTCCAACTGGGGGGATACACAGAAACGGATAGAATGTTGAGTATCGAATAGTACTTAATGATGCAGCAGCACCTGACAAATGTTTTCCATAGTTCATCATTGGTACACTTGCACTTTTCTTTTGTGTGTTTACTCTGCCGTTAGTAGTTGTTTTTATTTTTTTTCCCCCATTCTCTTCTGGACGATATGCTCCCCCTGGATTACTAGGTTGCTAAATGGGACAGAATTAGGAGGCTGAAATTGACACTTTTCAGTGAAAAACAGTTTTTGTTTCTTAAAATACTGCCAAGGTGAGCAGTCATTTCAAGAACAGCAGTCTGTTGGCAGCGTCTAGAACTCGATAAATCTTTTTGGAAATTGTTCAATCCAGAAAATAGCGGCAAACAATCTCTAGATATAATTGATGTGAGCTATTGGGTAGTGTCGGGTCACAGATCTTCCCGGAATGTTCTTGAATAAGTAAGCAAAGGAGGGGGTATGATACCTTTTATTGGGCCAACAAGTGGTTGATATGTTACAAGCTTTCCAACCTCACAGGGTCCTTCATCGGGTAAGTAGGGAATTATATTATTGCCCCCCGAGGGGTGGCCCTATATCCCCAATCACTTGTGTAATCATAACACATTGAAATCATACATAGGAGATATACACAGGCACTGTTTAATATGCTGTGAAGACATCATGGTCTTGTTAGTGAAGCTCTAAGTGATAATGACCTCACTGCGTATGGAATAGGGATCACAGAGTAGAAAAGAAGCACACATATATTTATTTATATTTATGTATGTATAAAGACCTTTATTAGCAAATGCTGACGATTCTAACCCCTTATCTGTTTCATTATTGTAACCTATTTCCTATAATCTTCTATAAAATACATATAGATTTTACAGGAGCAATTTATGCAATTTTATTTGTTTATTATTATTAATTTTTTAACATAGGTTTGAAGCAGAGGGGTCTCCGAAGCTGAACCCCCATTAATTTAATCTCCAGTGACCCCCAAGATACTTGCTGGTATCTCTGCAATGTTTGAAGCTCCTGCGTCACGAGGGCCAATAGGAAGCTGCACTGGATGACATTACGGCTTCCTATTGGCCCGCAGGGTGCAGGATCTTTGAAACGCCGCCATTATGTGAGCCCTGCTAGCAGAGTGGCTACCATCACCCCCTACGGAGATAAGTATCTCGAGTGACGAGTAGGGGTCCCCTGAGTTGAATTATTGGGGTTCAGCTCCGAAGACCCCCTGCTTCAATGCTATGTAATGTATTCTAATGTCTGTTGACAGCCCTGTGTGACGCTACACTAAAGCATACAGTACACAAACATGTTCTGGGAGAGAGATTCCATTCATACCTGGATCTCTTACTGTGGTTGTGTGTTTACATTGTACAAGGTTGTTTCCACTGTTATACTAAGGTGGGTTGAAAGGGTTACAGCATCAAAGGACATTAATTCCCACTCTTCTAATACTCCCTTCTCATTCTTGTTGCAGAAATATGGAGGTTTGTCCCCAGAGCAGTCTAATGTGATTTACAGGCAAGCAAAGTGGCGAGTCTGCTTTCATGTTGAGCAATCAGATCAGCAGGTAAATATTTAAGCATCCTTTGGGTGTTCCTTATTCCACGCATCAGAATATGTGCAACATTTATTTGCCTAAGTACGCTCCTGCATTTAATATGGCGGCTGTGAATAAAGATGGGTCTTCTCTTCGTCTATCAATGCAAGATAATTGCATTAGCTTGGGGAATGGGTCTGCAAGGTGTGCATATTGACTTTTACAAGAGAATCATTGATGTGCACTCTAGAGTCTAGAGCATTGATTCCCAACCTTTTTTGTTTGGAGGAACCCTTGAAGTATTTAGAAAAATCTTGTGGAACCCCTATCTGGCTGACACATTTTAGGTTCGACAGGGGTCAGTCACAAAATTTCACACCTCACGAGCCACCTCTATTTCCCACCCTCTACCCATGTATTTCTCTCCCATCTGTCTCACTCTCCCCCCCTCTCCCCTGCGTCTCACTCTTACTCACTCACTCCCGCCCCCTCTCCTCTCACTTGCCCCTACCTTCCGTCAATTACCCCACACTCACCCAATCCACTCTACAAAATACATATCAAAAAACCCCACCCGGCGGGGGGGGGGGGGGTGTGGTCCATAGGAGGAATCCCTGAGACTGCTTCCACGGAGCCCTGGTGGGAATCACTGGTCTAGAGGCAGGAAATCTGTTCTGAGTTCCCTTTTGATGGGGTTTGTTAGATCAGGGGTGCCCAACTTCAGTCAAGACCCTGACCCTCCCCCCCCCAACAGGTCAGGTTTTAAGGATATCCCTGATTCAACACAGGTGACTCAGTCTATAACTGAGCCACTGATTGAGCCACCTGTGCTGAAGCAGGGATATCCTGAAAACCTGACCTGGTGGTGGCCCTTGGGGACTGGAGTTGGACGCCCCCTGCACTACAGCTAAAGAAATCGGGAACTTGACAAAGAAAGGAAAGTCTAGCATCGGAAATGTAAGCCCTTTAATGCCGCAAGAATTTCTTCTTGATAGAGCCGTAATAGAGGAAGGTATTATTTACAGTAGTATTAAGCCACCTCATAAGAACATAAAAGAAGTTGAAAAAGACTCCAGCAGTGACAGTATTAAAATCCATATGTACTATAATAAATGTAAAACTTTTAATATGTGCAGTTCCTTTCAATCCAGGGGTTTGATATTAATCAGTTGGTAAATCCGGTCCCTCAAAGCTAAAATCACCCCAGGTGTGTTTCACCCATTGACCCTCAACTCGTTCCCGCAGACTGGCTCTACGAATAAAAGAGAACGTGTCTTATACAAAGGCAGGCTGAATGCTTTGTGTTTGAGAGTTGAACCGCTTTATAACGTAAAGCAAAAATAAAACCCCCAATGTTTTGCAAGGGGCTCTGTTCTAAAACAGCACATGTATAGGAAAAATATTTTTTTTGGGGGGTTGGTGAAATGTCTCCTCGTATGCCCCAATAACACAAAGTTAGTGGCCCTTTACTGTAGCGTTCAAATCTCACCTGCTGCCTGTTCTCTGCTTTCACCAGAGATCCTTGCTGTGCAGATACAATATTATTGGTTCTATTGACAGTTTGCAGGACAGATAACCATGTCACAATAGGTGCACGTTTACAATTCTTTGCGGTAATCACTTACTGTATTAAATCTCAGCAGGTAAACTCCTTGAAAACTATTTGGTAACTTGACCCCATTACGATGGCGTTTGCATTGTTTTTTTTTATCCAGGGGAGGGGAGTTGTACTGTTGAAACCAAAACCCTTCTGTACTGAAGGGATTTCAAAGAGAATTGCAAGTTTCTAATTGTTTCCAGTTCTAAGTAACGTGGCTAATGATAAAATGCAGCGATCTCACTAACACAAACAGCAGCAGCTGTACACAGCAGCCGCTTGTCTTCAATAATGCTCATGTCATGCTGTACACAAGGAAAAATACTTCCTGAAGCAGTGGTTGGAAATTAAATGTCCTTGACTTGGGGAATGTTTTGTTTTCCTATTTTATGTACACATGGAGTTACAATGAGAAATAATGAGAAATAAGCATATCCTACCACGACATGTGTGGCTCCAGGCCAGAATAACACCTATTCACTTGAATGCAACTTGTAGCCATTTATGTTTCACGACATGTTTATAGACCGATATGTTTGTTGCGGTATGTTATTCCCCTACCTTTTTTACATCACAGCCTTTACTCTTGATCTGCCCTTGATTGTTTAATTACAGCAAGGCGTATCTTTTCTGTTTAAGGCATAGAGGCTGAATACTTGTAGCAATAAAACTCAAAGGCATTTACAGTGAAACATTGCATTAGAAAGCGTACAGTAATGCGTCATAGCACAACAGAACTCCAATAAAGATGTGTCATATATATATATATCTATATATATATATATATATATATATATATATATATATATATATATATATATATATATATATATATATATATATATATACATTGCAAAACCATTCCTTGTATGGCAACTAGTGGGCCTTCCAGAGATGGTGGATTTCATAATGACTTATATTCACCATTCATACTGTACATTAGGTACACAACTTGCCTATCACAAGAAGAAATTGTGTCCTTTTGTTTGGCTTATAACCCCCTTTAAAGCTAAAAGTGAAGGCAACACAATTTTCAGTGAGAATACATTTTTCTTTCTTTGAAAGAGAAAATCGGATATACAAAACAACAAAAGTATAAGCTCTGAAGTGGTTTAAGGAGATGGCATTATACAATGTTCCATGTACATACAATATGCTACAATGAGATGTATCTGCAAACACCCTAATAAAAACAAACTTTATAAAAAAAAGAAAGAGAAAACTGGATGTTTGGATCCAAATAGTGAAGTATGATTATTATTATTAATAATACTTTCTATTGGATGAAATCATTGGTCTAGCAATGAATAAATGAGTACGACTTATTTTTGGTGGGTTTGGATATCTGCGTGTGTTCAGAACCAGCCCCTTTGCACGCTGTCACACAGCTGCTACTCCATTGCCCAATCAATGGTTGTTTGAATAAGAATTATGACCTAATTTAGAACATTGACAATAAAAATGGATAAAGGTTCACATACAATACAGAGGCGGCCAGCTTTATTCTAAAGCGGCTGACTCCGCGGGTTAGATATAGCCGCGGCAATCTTCGGCTGTTTTCGGCCGGTTTTCCCGCGCCTCGGGCGCTTTTAACAATAAGCGCCATTAGCGCTTATCTATTGAAGCGGCCGGCTCGCGGGAAACTCTGATTCAAATCGGAGAAAAGCCCCGCGGTTGGCCCGCATTTAACTCGGCAAGCTTTAGAATAAGCTTGGCCGGGACAGTAAGGTAGCACAAGACTAATAAGAGTGTTTTCTAATGTTCTTTACCAATAAACTGACAAGCATCATCATTGTATTTGCATTAATAAGAAAAATTAGATAGAACATTGATGAGGGACTATGAGACAAAGCTAAGCATTCTTACAGTGGTTAATGGAATACCAGTTATGAAGAACTACAGTAGTGTTCAATTGGTTACATCTTTATATAAGATGAAACAATGTGTCATTCAGTGTCCTATTGTTATTATACCGTAAGGACATTAAATGTCAAGCAAGCATGTTTGAAATGATGTTTGATGTTACCACTTATTTTTTTTTAATATGGTAAAACCTGAGTTTATTGCCCTATCATCAGTGTTTTTAGCTGTCTGTAGATTATTAACAGGTTGCTTGTAAGTGGTTAGTGCAGGGGTCCCCAACTGAGTCCTCAAGACCCAGCAACAGGTCAGGTGGCTCAGTTGGATATCCCTGCTTCAGCACATGTGGCTCAATCACTGGCTCAGTCAGATACCTGTTTCAGGGATATCCTTAAAACCTGACCTGTTGGGAGGTCTTGAGGACTGGAGTTGAGAACCCCAGGATTAGTGAATAACCCAGTCTGTAGTTTGCTGCTCCACCCCCCTACCTTCCCTCCCCATAAGCTAGAAAGAGAATGGCCATATTCAGTTTTCCTTGTAAATATACATTTATAGTTGGAACTAAAAACTTAATGGGTTCAATGCATTTGCAGATGACACGTCATAAAACTGCAATGATTTCTGAGGCCACCTCAACTTGTATCCAAAAGACTTTTCATAGTAGTTCTTTAGGTTTCACACCTACATAGGTATTCTGCAGCCTCTGGGTTATATGCAGGATATAAATGAAGCCAGATAGCTGAACTCATCCCTTTTTGAAAGCACAAGAAGTCCTTTTGTCTTTTCTTAACTTTATTGAGGCAGTCACAGAAATAAAAGGTACTTGTAGATGTTATAGTGTGGGTAGAGAGTGCTTCTCTAAGTGAAGGTGCTTTGTAGTAGAGGGGAGGTCAAACGAATTGCTATTGCAAGAGAGTAAATAGCAGAAGAAGTACTCACACAGCCTGCTTGGATGGAAAAGGAAGTGTGATATTACTGTCACACAGGAAAAGTGACTGGACTGTGCTAACTGTGAACACAGACAGGGGAGTAAGGGAAAATCCATTTAGATAGGGGGATTACAGAGGTTGTCAAGGCAACCAGCTATTGACAGTCTGGAGAGGGTAATGTGTCTAAAATGTAGCAGTTTCCACATACACTGGGAGTTACAGCTGCAGGGAAAGCTTACATCCAAAATGGAGAAGGCTGGCAGTCAAAACTGCAAATGGAAACAGAGAAATAAACCGTCTTGTTCCAGGACAATAGGGACACAAACTTAATTTATTAAATTGATATCTGAATAAACTTCAAAACGAAAGGCCACAGCCTTAGCCAAAAAACCTCTAACTTGTCCTGAACAGCAAATACATTTACCGCTTGTGACCACATTCACATATCTCAGACGGGTCTGCAACCCTGCCTCTCCCATTAGCTCTTAGCATACTGTGCTTCCACTGCAGCAAAGGATTCTGGGTAATGGCATGCAAATGAGCCCACATATCCATATCCTGAAGAAATAAAATGCTCTTATTTGACGGACGTTTAACAAACGTCAGCTTTATTGCTTAGTTAAGGAAGATCTACCTTTATAATATTTCCACTTCTATTGAGTTTGTTTGAAGGAAAAAATTCATATTGAATGCTGCTTGCCATTGAAATATCTTTTTTTTATTAATATGTTGAGATGTGCAAAACAAGCACATTTTGGACCATTGCTGCTTGTGAGTCGTGACAAATTTTGCAAGAACTTGGACATTTACAATTATTTCCCAAGCAATATAACAATAATAATAATAATATCAACTCAATTGCATTAGAATATTGCCTGAAAACCTGCTGCCCTCTTAATATCCGTTTGAATTGTGTGTACGGCAGAGAATAGCGCCGGGAAATTGCAGTTTTGCATCGGTCTAGGACACTTGGTCGCGGCCGTTTCACCATGACCAAATGGCTGCCGGCGCTCCGCTGTGTTCCACCGCCAGAATCTGCCGACGCCGGCCACTTCGCCATTAAGGTTAGTGCCGAAACCCCCTACACTAAGCGCTTACCCTAAAACCTCCATACTCTTAGCCTAAAACCCTCTACCCTAAGCCCTTACCCTAAAACCCCCTAACTTGCGCACTTACCCTAAAACCATCTACTGTAAGCTCTTAACCTAAAACTCTTAAATTAACTCCCTACCCTAAGCACTAAAGCCCTTAAATTAACCCACTACCATAAACTCTTACACTAAAACCCCCTATCCTAACCGCTGAAACCCTTAAACGAACCCTTAACCCTAAACAGTAATAAAACTTACCTAAAAAAAGGCCGGTGCAGGAGTTTCCAGCACCGGATCGGCTGCGGCAGAGGGTCTGTCTGCGGCCGAACACCGGCGGCGAAACAGCCATAACCATATGTGCCATTCCGGTTTTACATATCTTTGGCCAAAGTTTCAGACTTTCAAACAAATGTGGCAGAAACCATTAAAAACAGTTTGTTTGTGTGTTGAACTGCAGAGATTTCCACGTCTAGTTATATTCCTACAGTTACGTAACATCTACCATCCTTATTCAGTAACCAATGCTGTGTGTGCATCGTGTACTTCAATGGAACTAGCGTACACTCAACTGATAGCTCTGTTTAGCAAATGAGATCACAAGAGTCTTCCGGAAACATGCATCTCGCCCAACGGAAGCCCGGCACATCATACAGGTTTAGGGGGTTTGAAAAGATGAGTGAAAATGAATATCTATCTAATATGCAAACTGCTGGAAGTTATTTACTATTTGCAGATATGTCCATTTAATGTTAAAGGTGAAAGTACTGAGCTGGTGATCAGCAGGAAGATCTTTTTGTATGGAGACCTAGAAGTCAGATGGCTCACATGTGTGGAATAGAAGGACGAGAGGAACTGATGATGTTATCACATTTACTAGGCAACAGTGGCTCTTTGGAGAATTTAACCGGCCGTAGAAGACTTGTTAAAAGCAAGAGAACCCGTACAAATGCTGGTAAAATACTGTTTGCAATAGATCTTACTTACAGCAAAGACTTCTGTTTCCTTCTTTGGGTTTTAGTGAGGTATAAAAACATGGAAAATATTATAGTTTATTTTGCTTCATTGTTAAGATGCGTTGAAATGTTATTTTACTCCCCCAATAAAATGTATCTAAATATAATGTCATTTAAGTTACTATGTATGTATGTATGTATGTATATATATATATATCTTTATTTATATAGTGCCACCCAGGTACATAGCACTTTACAGCAGTAATACACGTGACGTAATATTGTAACACAATGGGAATAAGTGCTTCAGACTTAAAACAATAGGAAAAGGAGTCCCTGCCCCGCAGAGCTTACAATCTAAGAATGCAATTTTGTCATTATGATTAGAGATGTGCAGACAAGTCGTCAGTACAAATGTTGGGGTTTTACAATTAATTATTTGGCTCAAGAAATTAAACAAAAATTCTTTGTTAACACTACTTTAATATCGAATAAAAAATAGACCAGTGCCTGTTAAAGTCTTTATAGCTGTCTCTGGACTGCGAGAACTTGCCAGAACATACTGTAGCTGCACTTTTTTGGAACTCCGCAAATGCCAGAATACAGATTCTCTTAGATTTTTCTCAAATCAAAGGCCACTGTTTTATTGGCAAAATAGTTCATGGTCTTGGGAAATACTCAACTGTACATAATACAGTAGGGTTGTGATGGGTAAAAAAAGTGAAGATGAAAACATCCACCTTACAGAAAAGCTGTACAATAGGGCTCTTCAATTTTCTTTTTCGTTAGGATTAGACGGGCCACAAGAGTATTGTAATATGTTTTGGATACATTTAAAGACTTGACATTTAGAGTGTCCTTATGACGTACTTGGCATGTCATGGGCAAGTTGCTGGTTTTCTGGAGGTGGATCAGCCCCCGATGGAGTGGCCAGCCCCATTTTAAATAGAAGTGGATTCCCCTCCACTTTATTTTCCGGGTACCAGCCTCATTATGTGATCGTTCCAGGAGTGATCACATGCCGTGGAAGGGTAGAGGGTCCGCTAGCACTCTGGTCCCACCGCACCCCCGGCATTGTGATGGTTACATATTTATCATACTTGCATCATTTTGCAAGCATGTACAACCCCTGTACCATAGATATTAACATTACCTTAGCTTACAAGTGAATTTCAGTCTACAATGAACAGGAGAACACCATCCAAGTGCCACATGAAGGCCCTTCGCTGGCACTAGTTGGGCCACCATTTAAAGCTATGCAAGATGTGCAATCTATAGGGAAATATTTTTGTTCTATTCATTGAAGTCTCTAGGCTAAACTGGTGCGCAAAGATTGAAAGGTGATGCTGCAGGATTACTGATAAACAGGCCATTCAGTGTGGCTGATTTGCATTCCATTACCCAGACTTTATCACTGTATGATGGGGTGAAGTATATATTGGGGGTAATAATATTTGGGAGACTTGTGGAAGACATCTTCCCATAAGTGTAATTCCTTTGCCACAAAATATGGGAATTTTCGGAAAAGAGTAATAAATAGAATAGAGTTTCTTCGCATCAAAGTCCCGTACATGAGTTTTCCTATCAGTGCTGCAAGGTACAGTACAACACCAGGTGAAATACAAGAGATACTATGGGTAGGTACTGGGTATTTTATGCATTCACTGTATATGAGCTTATACTTCTAGAGTAATTTTACAGATCAAAGTTGAGGACTGAAAAGATATCACAATTGTTTAGTTGTCATTTCCTAGCCAGTTCCACATGTTAACATCTACATAAATTTTAAACGAGTATAGCTAGCCAATCTGTGGCTCTGTGCTACTCCTTTAATGATTGTGTACTGCTCTGTTCTTCAGGCAACTGACGGAACTGTAGCAGGTGCATCTTGTATGGTGACCTATTGACTTTTACGGTCAGGGATACTATTTCTACAAGGAGACACACAGGAGGTTATGCAACTGTATTCACCATTTGCTGTCCAGAACAGAATGCAAATAGTCGTTGTCAGATAGGAATGTCTTATTCACGAGCTTAAAAGCCAAAGTGGTTTTTTTTTTCTTCCTGGCTATAGTGTGATTGACATTCTTGAATAGATTATTATTTTTATGATTATTTTTAGCTTTTATTTGTAGCACTAACGATGTAATCAGTGTTTTTTGAGCGCCAGGGAATGCAGATATAATAAAGGGAAAAGGCACCAAATACATTATTATTTATGCCAGAGCTGCGTCATTTCCAGTGGTTGTGAGAAATACAAAATAAGACATTAACACATGCAATAGCTAGAGTGATTCCTGCTCAGTTGTGATTAATATCTAAAAGTAAAAGGGGGGAGGATGATAAAACACAAGGTATTTCGGGGTTGGGAAGCTAGTGTGGTGGGGATTCTTTGACTGGCCAGCACAGGCTAGATCCACCAATCTCTGTTAAGTGACTCAACGTGATGTCAACATGTTCAACCTTGCAGCATATCTTCAAAGGCTAATAACATACTGTTAAGTCATATTTTTCTCCCAGAAAGAGCATTGCATTAACTATAACGGCCGTTAGTAATAATGATCAGCAACATAGGCGTTCCTCCTAACATCGCATATCCACTGAAACCTGCTAAGGTTAACGCAGGGACTTAACGTTACTGAAGTAATACCTAAAGGTGGTGTTACTCCCTACTGTTCTATTAATAGTATTAAAACTGAGCTACTCCTCATTGGGTTTGTTCTGGCCATCTCCGTCCCACCATGTATACTTTTTAATAGCTGTGTAGGCATACATTGCAGTGGTACGTTTTATTATTCGTAATAAAGGTTATATTTTATATTAGGTGGTGGGCAACCATGTGAATTCTTTGATAGTGCACATCCTGTGCCCTCCATTTTGTTTTCTGTATTCACTCCCAATTCACAGTCTCCACCCACCATCACTAGGACTACTATCCTTTACTTTGGTCTACTAGTAGGGTGACTGAGTTGATCATCAACCATCTTTCTCCTTTTCTCCTTGATATAGTGCTGTTATCTACCCCAGGGGTGCTCAACACCAGTCCTCAAGTCCCTTCCCAGCAGGGCAGGTTTTCAGGATATCCCAGATTCAGCACAGGTGGCTCAATCAGAGGCTCAGCTGAAGACCGAACCACCTGGGCTGAAGCAGGGACTGATTGAGCCACCTGTGCTGAAGCAGGGATATCATGTAAACCTGACTTACATAGTTACATAGTAGATGAGGTTAAAAAAAAGACATACTGTACGTCCATCAAGTTCAACTTATGCTAAATTTAAACAGATACTTTATCCTATATAAGTATATTGATCTAGAGGAAGGCAACCCCCCCACCCCCGCCTCCCCAGTGAAATATCATCCATTGATATCTTATAAGTGGAAAAATAAATTCCTTCCTGATTGCCAATTTTTGGAATCGGATTACTCCCTGGATCAACATCCTTCCCATGTATACTTATTTGGTATATCCCTGTATACCTTTTCCTTTCTAAAAAGATGACCAACCTTTTTTGAACATATCTATTGTATCTGCCATCACAGTCTCCATGGGTAATGAATTCCACATTTTAACTGCCCTTACTGTAAAGAACCATTTTCTTTTGTTGCTGGTGAAATCTCCTTTCCTCCAACCTTAAGGGATGACCCTGTGTCTTTTGTACTGCCCTTGGGATGAATAGTTCTTTTGAAAGCTCCTTGTACTGTCCCCGAATATATTTGTATAAACTGTAGTTATCATATCCCCTCTTAGACGCCTCTTTTCTAATGTAAACAAATCTAATTTAGCTAGCCTCTCCATCAGATTATCCATCCCCTTTATTAATTTGGTGGCTCTTCTCTGCACTTGTCTTTTTTTTCTGGTGCCTGGTGCCTGAAATTGTACTCTATATTCAAGGTGTGGTCTTACTAATGCTTTGTAAAGGGGCATAATTATGTTTACTTCCCTTCCATACATTGCCCGTTTAATGCAACATAAGATCTTGTTTGTCTTTGCAGCTACTGCATGACTTGTTGGGGAGACTTGAAGACTGGATTTGAGCACCCCTGTTCTACCTCATCTCCTGTATCTCCTCTATTTGTATCATACTAAACTGCTTCTCCTTCCTTCGCTAATTGACATAATTAACACTAAGTAAACATGAAACACCTCAATAGGTTGATATTAGGAGAAACATCTTCAAATTGACCCTGTTACCGTGAAAACGAAAAAATAAAAATAAACAGTTTGCTATGATTGATGCAGAGTCTCCAAATGTCAACTGAAGTGTTGATAAAGTTAGATGAAAGAGTGGAAAATGTAAAATAATTATCTATAATTTGCTTCTAGAATTTACATGCATATAAAACGACATATTAATGTCATGACATAAATATATAGCTTTGTAATAGGATTTTAAACAGCCATTTTTCATTCTAGATGTAAAACATTTCAGGCTTTCTTGTTTACAGTTCAAACGTTAAGTCTGTGTCTGTCGGTTTAGTCATTCCTTCATATTTAGATAGAATCTGTATTGGATTTTCCAGATACACTAGCGGTCGAATTTGTCAGCCATAAATACAAGGATGTTTTCTTCTTCTTCTTCTTTGAAGCTCATATCTTTGCCATAAATAACTTTTGAAGAGTGATACAAAAGCAGACTTCTTTTCCCAGCCTTATCTTTGTTCCACTTTGGTTTTGACATCATTCCTGGAAAATGCAAAGAATGTGCAGTAAAGCCGAGTAAAGGAGCCTGGCTGCGGTGATTTACAACGTCCATGAGAGGGGAACAGTTTAACAAGTACTGGCTGCAGTTTTCAAAGTGAAGAAGAATCACAGGTGCACAGAGCAAGAAGCTGAAAACACGGACTATTTTAGTCAGATAGATGATTTAGAGACTCTAGTTTCCATGAAGGGTTTGTATATAAGAGTAACGAGAACCCGTAAATGGAAAAATGAAGAGATTTAACAACCGAGGGCGCGTTAGCACTTTAAGGGCATACATAGAAATAGTTTCGTCTTTTCAATTAAGCTTGGTAATAAATATTTGGGCCACAGTGAGTCATTCTTTCTGGGACAACTTGCCTGTGACCTCTTTACCGTTGTTTGGGTCATTTTAGCTTCCCTCGGCTTTTAATTGTTCGCCATAGTGTGTAAATATTTTGGTCATCTAAAAGTGAAGTTTAGCTAAGATGTTGCTTAATATATACAAATACGGCCTTTTGAGCAAGGGTAGCTGTCTCTGTAATGTTTGCCTGTCTCTGTCCTAATTTGCTCCCGTCATACTGACAGATACAAGCTTTGACAGGGAGGCGTTTTATCCAGGATTTATTTTAGACACAGAGGTTGGGAAAGGAGGAGGTAATTGAGCATTCAGGGAGTATCTGGCCTGTGGTACAATATGTAGGCAGTACTCCATTGCTCCTGGGTACTGTCTCAGTTACAATAAAACCAATACCCTCTTGTAAAGACTCATGCTGACACGCTGAACTCCGCAGCTCATCCAAATCTCTCTGACATTTTTTCACACAAAGTGATTTGTACACAGCTGACATTTGGCAAAATAGAAGTTCATGTGGTGTTGCCAATTCCTTCCATGCCTGGGGGGGCAGGAGGGGGGCGCCCTGGCACTGGAGTCCCAAAGCCACTCCGGCACATCGTGATGATGTCACCGCTCCGCAGAGCGATCATGTGATTGCGCCATCACTGATGATGCGAATGGAAAAGGAGGGCGCCCTCCCCTCCATCCTCTGGCCAGGTTGCGTTCAATGCAATCTCCATCTAGAACAAGGGTTCTATTCCCCCCCAAAAAGGTCCATTTCCATTCCTGCTCTCGCTCAACCAGTCCCTGTTTCAGCACAGGTGGCTCAATCAGAGGCTCAGCCTTCGAACCCCCGGAGTGGCCAGTGGCTATGCTGCACTGAAAGGGTTAAGCCTCCGTTTGTAGTGACTTTTCTGACTATTGCATTTTACATTTGAACTCCCCACCCCCCCCAAACAGGTCAGATTTTCAGGATATCCCAGCTACAGCACACGTGGCTCAATCAGAGTCCCTGTCAAAGACGGAGCCGCTGATTGAGCCACCTGTGCTGAAGCAGGGACTGATTGAGCCACTTGTGCTGCAGCAGGGACTGATTGAGCAACCGGTACTGAAGCAGGGACTGATTGAGCCATCTGTGCTGAAGCTGGATCTGATTGAGTCACCTGTGCTGAAGCTGGGACTGATTTGAGCGACCTGTGCTGAAGCTGGAACTGATTGAACCACCCATGCTAAAGCAGGGATATTCTGTAAACCTGACCTTTTGGGGGGGGGGGGGGAGGCTTGAGGATTGGAGTTGAGCACCCCTGCATTATGACATCGCAGGGTCATTGCATTCATGGCGACTCATATGATATCAGCAGGTGTTTCAAATCTTCCCTGCTCTGTTTACAAATGACTTTGCCACAAAGTAAATTGAATTCTACAAATATATTAACCAAATCCTAAATGAATAATGAAAAGTCAAAGTTGCTGATGCCACTTGCTGCGATATATATAATTTTTACCTCTCTCTCAGCAAGTGTGCCTGTTTTCACACTCACTGTTGATGGACGAAACGGTCAGAAATCCGTTTAGCAGAATTTTCCATTCAAATTCCGTTCCGCGGTGAAAAATTCATTGGCGGATTGTTCCAGTTTCAATCCGTGCTGATGAATCAAAAAACTGCCATTGGTTATATAGTTACATAAAGAGTTACATAGTTACTGTAACATGGTCTTATCCCTGTTAACAGGCTTGCCTCTAATCCAGCAGTGTGCTGGTTAATTGCACACCTGCAATCAACCACTCCACCTGCCTAATCACAGCTCTGTGAAAAAGCCCGTTTCCCAGAAACAGGGAGGAGATTTTCCTCAGTACACAAGGGTGCTGACAAGAGGAAAGAAGTCTTGAGCAGAAAGGCTCTGGTGAGATCAAGACACCCAAAGACCTATATTCCTGGACACAGGGGACCCAGGAACCTACCAGAGACTGACATGAAGGGCCACCTGCTTTAAGGTATCTCTTGAGACTTTGGGGAATAGGGTGGTAATGGGATTATCCCTCCAGCCCTGGAGAAAGGGACTGGGGAAGTAAATTAGCCCTTAAACAGGGATAGGCGTTTGTTGTTTTCGTATGTTTTGCTTTGTTAAAAGGGACAGGCGCAATAAAGCCTTATTTTAATTTCACCTTAAAAACGGTCTCCATTGCGTACCTCTGCACACATCTCTTAGAGTTACATAGTAGTTACATAGTAGATGAGGTTGAAAAAAGACATACGTCCATCAAATTTAACCTATGCTAAATTTAGACGACAGATACTTTAACCTATATTTGCATTTACAGTATATTGATCCAGAGGAGGGCAAACAAAATCCCCCAGTGACACATTATCCAATGATATCTCATAAGGGGAAAAATACATTCCTTCCTGGCTCGATACAATCCGCATGGATTATTAGAATCCAATCTGCCGATTGTGGAATCCGCGGATTGGATTGTCAGTGATAAAAATCTAAAAAAATCCGGGAAAGACGAATCGCCCTTTTTGAGAGCGAATCGCGTTAATCTGTGGACCGAAGCAACCGCCCGATCCGAGGCAGAGTCAAGTCTGCCCCCAAAATTTGCTCATCTCTGATCTCTAGGTAGATACAGTATGTATCTGAGAATGTAAAGTACAGTGCTTCAATTGCATAACCAGACTGTTGGTAGGAAATCAAGTACCTAATTCAGTTTATTTTTATTTTGTGTGTCCGACTGTAGCATCTTGGGCCCACTGGGGAAATTAATTGTAAGGGCCTGATTGGGGTAGTTGTGTGAGGAACATGCAGGCAAAGCCAGTAACATTGTGTGAATGAATACCCTGGGCGAACGGTGGTGTACTGAAGAGTATGGATTCCCACTACTTCATTTACAACCCCAGAGTGCCATCACTTCCTTACTGACATACTTATGGTCCTACTTTGTATTTAAATGGTTTATTCTAGGAAGCCTCCACCTCTTTCTGCTCTATAAGCGTACACTGCTTTTTAAACCACTTTAACCACCAGATGCACCTAAATCCCTTCGAAGTGACTGTTTGGGAATGGCGAGAGAGTCGGATGTGAAATGAAACGTTTAGTAATATTACATTTATCTTTACCAGTGAAAGATACAGCTAGGTACAAAAATAAAAAGCTTCGACATCCATGGAAATGTGAGAAAAGAAAAACGACAGAGATCAGCTGTGTAACGAACCATCATTAGCTGTTTATTTATGATGACTTGATATTTTTTTTTTCTGGGCATAAAGAAATATACCAGAAATGGGGCTTATGTCAGAGTAGGAACCCAGCCGGGAGTTTCCCAGTTCCCTGGCAGGCCAGTCCGACCTTTAAATGTAAAAGCCTTTTGCAGTAACGTTTACAGATTTGTGATGTAGGATGGATGACAGTTTCACATAGTATGGCTGCAGTAGACATTTAATGGTTCTCAGTAGACTTTTAACATTTGTGAAGGAGATTCCAGATATTATTCCTGCAACAACGATAGCTGTTAGTTATTGGCAATAGCCATCCATGCTATTGGATAATAATAATAATAATAACTTCATGTAGCGCTTTTCTCCCAAAGGAACGCAAAGCGCTTCATAATTACCGTATTGCACACAGTATGCAGCACAGAAGATTTTTTACAGATACTGTCCTTGCCCAGATGAGCTTACAATCTATGATTTTGGTGCCTGAGGCACAGTGAGATAAAGTGACTCTCCCAAGGTCACAAGGAGATGACGCCGGGAATTGAATCAGGTTCCCCTGTTTTAAACTCACGGTTATTGTTTATAGTCAGTGTCTTTACTCACTGAGTCACTCACTGAGCTTCTTTTGCTATTGCCAATTGGCTATTGCTGACTTTCAGCATAGCAGATCTTTTTGGATATCTCTGACTTCATATAGAGTACTTTCATAGTTGCTGTGGCTTTTCACCTTTAGAGTGCTCCGGAACCTCCGGTACTTCTGGTTTATGTGATTGCTCCAGGAGTGGTCATCATGACACAACCAAGCCTGGGACGCTGGAAACAGAAGTGGAGGGGGCATAGAACCCCGGCAAGTGCCTATGACGTACCTAGTATACGATAAGGGTATTGGAAAGGTTAATGCTGTATTTGGCAGCACAAACAGAGGTGACACCTGCTCAACCTATATAGGAGACAGAGGTAGGTGCACTAGGGATAGGAACAAGGAAGTTCGAAGCAAAATCCTAACCAGGGATATCTCCAGAGGGGGATAACTGCATAGGGAGACCCCTGTAGTGTGCACTCCGTTACCCAATAGTAACAGTAATCTCTAGTTGAGATAGAATGGAGAGATCAATAGCCAATGTACACAAGTACCATAGGTGATAATAGCCTCAGTGGGTGGGGCTGAAGTCACTCATGTCACATATATTCCGATTGCACAGCTGACCAAAGGCTGTGTGTTACACTGCCAGCCCCAGTTACTATTCAACGAGCTATGCGCCCGCAATACCCACATGCCTCCACCTAAGAAAGCAATGGCTCAACCGTAGTGATATGGCTGCCCTAAACTCCCCTACCTCCACCCTCTTCTAGAGCATAGGGTTATGTATATAGGGAAGGTATTAATCTTTACAGGCTATGCTGGTGCTACTACCAATACTAGTGCCATTTACACACAGCTGACTGTGGCTGTACGTTGCTTTGGTGCACTACACTCTTAGAAACTGCACCGCAAGTAGGTAAACTGTTTCTGCCTCCTATATATACCCCAGGCCCCCCATGCAGTCACAAACCTCTGTTACTTGCGAGGCCGTTGTCGCTTCAGTATAGCTCATCCTCATCACTGTTTTGGTGACAGAAATTGACATCACTTGTTAACCAGTCCATGATTCAGACTGACCTGTCCGTGATTCAGACTGACCAGTCTGTGATTCGTTATCATACAAGCCCCTCTATCTGTATTTCACTATTAGCAACCTCATGGTCTTGTATCTAGCCTGACACAGAGGCTGCACAGTTACTCTTTATCTCATACAGATTTGAGTTACCTCACTGCATATGCATACAAGCTGACATTAGCTTGCAGAGATAGATCCTTGTATCACTTGGAATGTACTTGTAGCCATGCAGCCCCTGGTTACTAATTTGTCTGCCTACCACGTAAGTCCTGGTACTCGTACAGGCATTATTAGGGTTAAATCTGCCCTTGCTGTAGTAAGCAGCTCCCTTGGGTGACAGGGGGGTGGCTTATGGCCTGGGTACTGCCCATATGGGGCGGAGACCTGGAGCCCCTCCCCTGGTAACAAAAAGGTGCTGCAGTTCCAAATTTAGTGTGTGTATAAGTGAGGAGCCAGGGCTCTGGTTCACCTTCTATCCCCTCCCTCAGGGGAGTGGGATCATCTACCCCATACTCCACCCGGGAGTGTGGAGTCAGGGATAGACCTTTGGGGCCTCATACCCTGGGGGTTGAGTCCAGGGACCAAGAGAAGAGCAAGCTGCGAGGTGACACTCCGCTGGGTTATGTAGGGTCCAGTGGGGGATAATCTCTCTTGCTGTCAGAGAGGAGAGTGTATGGATGTATGCTGTATATGTTGGTATGCCGTTGCTGTACCATAAAGAATAAAGGCCAGTTACTGGTTTATACTCCTGCCTGAGGCTGCAGTTCTTCAGGGAGAGGGTGAGAGTGTTTTCCACAGGGGACTGCAACTATCTGCGATAGGCCCTGTGGGAATGGAGGCGCTGCAACACCGAGAGAACTATCTAAGCACCAAAAGCCTGTCTTGTCTATCCCCAACAACATCAGCGGATACTCAGGGCCTTCTGTGAGCCCAACAGGTAGCACCAACAGCAGGTAACAGCAGTGAATCTCCCTTAGGGTGTGGGGACATGTGTTACATACTTTTCCAGATTACATTAGATATATTCCGCTACAGTATCTAAATATCCCCATTTCATTTGTTGTTATGATTAAAGCTATGTTATGCTCTAATCATATGGCTCAACAGCTACACTACTTCTAGGGGACTTGTTTCATTTATTTGTATCCATTGAGGCTGGTAACACCTATGGTACTTGTGTACATTGGCAACTGAGCTCTCCTTTATATCTCAACTAGAGATTACTGTCACTATTGGGTAACTGAGTGCACCCTACAGGGGTCTCTCTATCCTGTTCTCCCCGGTTAGGATTTTGCTTGCTAATGCTGTATTTGCATAGAAGTGCTAGCAGTGATTTTGTGCTTTTTGAAGAACCAAATTGCATTGAATTAAACTTTTAATGATACATTTTTTTCAAAGCATTCAAATGAACTGGGACAGATTCAACAACGCGACAGCAGGACCCATGAGGTCGTCAAAATAAGCATTTTGATTATAGGTTTTAACCAAATTGACACCACCGACTGATCATCTTGGAATTTCAGTAAACACCAGAAACTAACCATCCTTTCCTATTAAATTCCCCTTCTTGTGGAAACTAACAAAGTGCACCGATGAACGCCAAATGTATGTCATTTTTTTTCCATTGTTAATACTGATAAACACCGATTTTTTTTTTTTTTAAATAAAATGATAACACCGGAAACCCCCCCTAGAAAATAAACCCCATTTTTATGTGAAAATAAATACCGAAACCAGAATCCCTACAGACGGCTACTCTTCCAATGTTTGTAATTTGGACTTCACATTACACTACTGTAGTGTTTATCTGAACTCTATTGAATGGCTACTCCCAGTGAGATAAGGCTTTGAGGGAAGGCTATGTACAGTAATTATATAAGGATATATTACTGTATGCATATAGAGAGCTTTATTACAAAAGAAACATATTTTTGTCAAAATGTATATATATTTGAGAAAATAAAAGAAACTAAAGCGTGAGATCGCAGTACTACATTTCTTCGAAGCGCACTTTTCTTGAAGGAGTACAATATTTGGTTTTATGAATTCCAATCTGTGATAAAGTATTTTCCTTCTTATCTCTTAAGCAAAGGTCACAAATGACTACATTTAGCATGTCAGGATCTGATGTCAACAGCGCACCTTTGTCAGGAATGTTCGGCAATAAAATACATTGGGGCAAGAAAGTCACATTTGAAAAACAAAGATAAAGGGGTTAAAAAAATAAATCACATTAATGTGTAATGTTTCCGATAGACATGTAAAGAACACATTATGTTTCTCCTGAATAGCATTAATTAATGTCGTCGTTTTGGGATATTTGATGCAGAAGAAATCAAATTTAAAACCAGACCAACTCTGTACAATTTTCTTACACATAGGAAGTTCATCTTTCCTGTCTTGCAGGAATACTTATACTTCATGGGCAAGCTAGCCCCTTATCTGAACACGCTCCTCACCCCTACCACACGCAGCACTTACCATCTTAGGCCGCGCTTATAGTGCTGGCGACGCGACCGATGGTCGCCGTCTCCACCAGCGAAAGTTATAATTTGATTTGAAGTGACGTCACTGGCGACAAGGCCAGTGACGTCATGAAAGGGGGCGGGCCGCGGTCTCTGATTGGTTTAGAGACAGTCACATGGGGCGACTGTCTCTAAAAAATCAAATAGACCTGGCTTCAAAATTTTTGGTTGCTACGTTTCTCCGTCGCCGTCGCGCTTACTATAAACGCTTGTGATGCAGTCAATGTTTGTTTCGGAGCGACGTCACGTCGCCATTGCCAGGCACTAAAATCGAAGCCTAAGATCTAACTCCAAGGGACTTTTCACGGTCCCAAGGATCAACAAAGTATCCGGCCGCTCCTCCTTCTCTAAACTAAAGCTGTCTCTCATTTTAATTGGTCTGTAACTGTTACATACGCCTATAACATATGTTATCTCTAACTGTGGATGCAATGTCTTGTATATAATGTATAACTCTGTTCACTTACTGTAATGTAACTATGTATTTGTAACCATGTATTTGTCATCATAACTCTATGCCCAGGACATACGTGAAAATGAGAGGCAACTCTCAATGCATTACTTCCTGTCAAAACATTTTGTAAATAAACTAAAGACAAATGTCAATAAGTCAAGTTAAAATAGCACTAGTTGCGTAAATAAAATCTATTGCACTTAATAAGATAATTGTTTATGGGACTTTGCTGTGGCCTTTAATTGTTATAATTAGTAGTGAGAAATAGCAAAATGTAAACATGGAAACAAATTTTTTAAATGAAAAAATACTTTATAATTCAAACATGCGTCAGAAGCAATGTTGAAATATAGCCACAGCACGGGCTGAACTATAAAAGGTTTGTGAAGTTGGGTTTTGTATGTTTTTAAACCATGTGCGCGCCAAGTAACATCGACCCTAACTGCTTCTCCTGCTTCTTATTCAACGTACCTTGAAACAATGATGGAAGTGAAAGTCAACGATTTGGCAACAATGGCTTGATTATTTGAATGGTTTGGTGATAATATATTGCTTTATTTCACTATAGCAGCTGGTTTCCTGAGAATAATGAACTATATCGAAAAGCAATGAGAAAAACCACTTGACCAATAACTGCTTTGTATTGTATTACAGGTCGATCTGGATTTAGAGGGCCAACAAAATGAATGTTGTCTGTACAGATGTAGCTAATAGCTAACCTTATGGTCTCCGGTGGTTTAACGCTGCCGGGGGGTTCCGGAAGCATGGCCTCCCCACAGCGTGACCACAGCAAACACTGTATCCGGCGTGTGCAGACTTTTGCTTCTTCCCCCAAGGCATCGGGGACAGTGAGTCTTGCTACATCTGTAGCTTTAAACATTGTTCCTGTTTACCACGTGCTCTTGCTGCTGGTGTTACTTTTCTAAATGCATGCAATGCGACTGTCAGCTTTTCTCTCTGAATTCTGAAACCGTTTTTCTAGTGCTTGATGTCATATGTAATCTCAAACCAACTGCTTTCTGCAAACTGCTTAAATGAAAGGTAAGAATAGCATGCATTTATAGGCTGAGCTTTAGAGACATACTGTATAGTTTATAGCAACGCAGCTCATAAACTATTGAGCTGATAATTAGCCGGGTCACACCGGTTCTTCGGAACTGGTTGTTGAAATGATTACTGGTTCAGTAAAACCGCTCCTTCCTCCCCAGTGCGCCACCTCCATCCATGGTCGGCAGATGGAGGGTTTCCCCCTTGCCCCTGGAATCGGGCGTCGCTTGAAGAGGGACTCGTGGGTCACTGGGAGAATCCTGAGGGATGAGAGGATGCATTTGGCTCCCGCCTCCCAGTCCAACGTTTCACATGCCCCTGTCCCCAGGGGTCAATTTGAATACGCGGCAGGCTGTGCACGTGAAGAGTGTGTGTCTTTTTGTGTCCTCCCGGAAAAATCGTAGCACCCCTCCTGGTTCCACTGCTGCTGGTTGAAGGCTCGTTATCACAGACTCCTTGATTCACAGTCCTAGGGCAAAATCCAACGCGTTTCGTCGCATCAATAATGGCAGCTTCATCAGGGGTAACATGCAGAGGGTCTAATAGCGATTTTGCCGGGAGGACTGTTGTTTGGATGGACATCTTTGGAGCACACCTGGATCCGGAAGCGGATTCACGTCACCAACCACGAGGTTTCCAGCTATATACCGGCGGATCATTCACATGTGACCCTTGTAACAGATTCTATGTGATTGTCCTAGCGACCATTGGTTATTATATACACAATAATTGGTAAACATGTATTCATTTATCTTACTGGGGCTGTAATTCTTTGTGTGTGTATATATGTGTGTGTGTGTGTATATATGTATGTGTGTGTGTGTGTGTGTGTGTGTGTATATATATATATATATATATATATATAGTAGTTATTTCTACCCTTTCATTACATTTTTTTTATTAGTGATGGAGTAACAAGGGAAAAGCAAAAACGCTCATCATTTACAAATCTAAACTATCATAAAAGAAGGGCCCTTGGTGGTCCTCATAGCTTGCAGGAGCTGGATCAGGCGGCTGAGCGACGAGGTAGCAAGGTTGTAGAATAATGGGCGCCAGGAACTTTTGCAGTACAACTGTCATTTATTCATGTCCCCAAGCACAGAGGCCACTCATACACATATAAAATACAGTACAATGTTGTTAATAACAGACATGCATGAATACGGTTCTTCATCAGTGCCCAATCTAAACACTTAAATGGAGGTACATTGACTTAGTTGCTCTGTGTAGGTGTGGGGATGCAGCTCCCCTTGTTTCTTCGGAACCATCATCGGTATTAATCTGATTACTCTGGACCCAATACCTTTTGCCTGTTTGGGAACTGCCACTTCCATACAGACTGCTGAGGAATATTAGTGCTGATCCCCCGACACCCGGGAGCCATCTTTCCTGAGGCCCTCTGTGGCATGCCATTATTCCTGTTCCTTAACTATTCAGGGCTCCGTTCCTTCTTTTTGTGATCCTGTTCCTATCTACAACATAATAAACGGGGGGCCTGGTCTATGCTATTACTTTATAAACATACTTCTCTACTGTCCCCGAGGCTCTTCTCCTCTTGACCTCCAGGAACCTAACTTTCTAGAATAGTCCCTCCTCCTTAAATACCTCTGCGTGATGTCTGGACCCCAATAGCAACCCGGGGTGGGGCCCAGCTAACAGCCATGTGAGTGATCCTTTAGGAGGGTAGTTTGGGTATTAGGGCACCTGCTGCAATATTTACTCAGTGCAACCCATGCATTCTGTCATTAAGATGAGTTACCGTTTGCAGTTTTGCCTCTGTTGTTTTGTAACAAGTGTCGTACAGTTGATACAACCAAGATTGACCGGTGGAGCTTTGATTTGATGCACACCCTCTTTTGGCTACATAGAAACCTAGGGGGCGATGCCTCAAGACAAATTTGGAGCAAAATCGGCGCAATTTACATCATCTTGCGTCAATGTATCAACGTATTTGTGCCATTTGCATCACATCGCGATTTTGGGGGGAGTTACATGACGCACAGTTTGTAATGAGATGTATCAAACTCTGCGTCTCCGTGCGTCACTTTTTATCTTGTACTTGTGTCCAACAGAATCAGCCACGTCTGACGTTTCTGCCCAACAATTTGTGTCATGTGGAAGAAGCACTTTCTAACGTTTGACGCAAACGTAAGCAGAAAATGGAGCAATGTGTCAAAACGAAGGTCTCTTCGCACTTTCTGTACACGGATGCATCTCTCCCGTATCATTTTGATGGCAGATACATGTAAGAGCCATTTGTACCACCTAGTGTGTTCATTTACCTACAGTATGTATTGTAAAACCTCAGACAGACCCTTTGTGATCCTTGGCTTTATTTCATATGTAGTATAGTCTTATGTCTATCCCCAGCATGTTTTAATTCCCTTTAATGGGAAGTTGTATGCAGTACCATTGGCTGTTAGAGCATGATATGTAATATGCAAAGATATGTCTTATCGGCATTTCTAGTGGATCCTGAGGCATACTGTGATATTTTGTGTTATCTGTGTAATCGGCAATGCAGACCCACTGCTATAAAGCAGATTATCTGCAAAGTGTATAACACTGTGAAGCTCCAGAACGACTCATCTTCTATCTAGCACCTAAATCAGGAGGGGCCAACTCCCGTCCTCAAGGACTACCAAACAGGTCAGGTTTTTAGGATATCCCTGCTGAGCCACCTGTGCTGAAGCAGTGTTTTCCTTAAAACCTGACCTGTTGATGGCCCTTGAAGACTGGAGTTGGCCACCCCTGACGTAAGTAAACTTTTAAGTAATGGTTAATACAAATTTCTTGGCTAGACAAATAAATTACCACTCGGGTTTAAATGATGCTAAGGGATAAACTTGAAGCAGAGGAAAAAAAAAGCTACAGTATGTTTTATTAAAGCATGACAAATAACTCCTCGCATTACTCCATGCACAGTAACCAATCTCTACGGAGAGAAATGTCAGTAAAGCCGCCAAAACTAATGCAAAGGACTTGTTAAGTGGATGGAAAGCATTGCATATTCCACTGTCATTATGCATCTAACCTCTGTTTTGAAGCAGAGCAACAGTTTATTGAGCTTAATAGATACGATCTATATGTTCCTTACTTGTCATGCAGTAAAGTTGTGTGATACCATATAAACCGGTAAGAATGACCTCAAACAGCCTGTTCTTTATGAAGCTCTTCCAGAAGCATTATAGGCGTCTCAACTTACTGAATTATTATGTCTATCGAAATTCAATGTGCCTTGATATATATATATATATATATATATATTTTTTTTTTAAATTGAGGGATTATTTCTCTGCCAATGGGTAATCGAAATTCAAAAACGCAACTGTATGTGAAGTATGATCTATAGAACCTCAGCGTGAGCAGGCAGACTTAGTCAGTCTGATTGTTCTCCGTGCCAAGTTTGCAAACCACAAACTATACATTACAAATACCCCGGTTAATGCCGTCCACAGCTGGAGGGCTGAATATTTCAGCGATTGGTAAAGTATAGCTCTGTGTCCTCAAGTGCTCCCTAAAGCCATAACAATTTTAATGAAAGAAAGGGAACACGCATTAGCCAGTGTTAGCCATGAGGAGATAGAAGGGGGCATAGCTATTTCCAGCAACTGTTAATGGAATTTCTGTTTGCATCATTTTATGATTGTTATGAGAAAACGTACTGTACATGCATTTTGCAATATTGTTCTCGTTGGCTTTATCGCTAAGCAACAACCCAGTAGATATTTTTGAGAAGCTGTTATGTTTCCCATACAAGTCTACATGTAAAGCCCATTTATTGTAGCAACCACAAAAACACTTGGGTTGACTTTTTTTTTTTTTTTTTTAAAGAATCTGAATTATTGTACTATTTTGCAATGACTACATTATTCACTGTCCAACTAGTATTGTACTTCTTCTGTAGATGTGTGACCTCCCTTTTAGTGGCATGTGAAAGTTAGTACTACAACGATGCAGTGATGGTTCATTATCTTCAATGCAGTTTTCTGTATTATATACTTTAGCTCATAGGAATAGTTTCCCATTTAAATGAGGAGGGTTTTCATTTGATTTGTTAATTAACATTTACCTCATCACAGTTATTCCTGACTTTCACTGGTTTGGACAAGGACAGGAATTCTCAAATGGTGGTCCCTAGACCAAAGGTGGTCCCAAGGAGCATCGACATGAGGAAAATGTTCATTCAGGTAGCATTTTCCTGCAGCCTGGAGTTCCCATCGCTATTGAAGGCTGATCTTTAGCTCGAGGTCCAATATTGTTGAATTATAAATTGAATTATCACTTTTATATATGTATATATACAATAATTAACAGAGCTAAGTTTCAATGTAAGGTGGTTCAACAAATAATTATTACCACGGAGTGGGTCCATGATATGGAGAACTCCGAAACCACTTGTCTAGGAAACCACTGGCTTTCTAAAACATCTTCTTGTTCTAGTACCGAGTCTGCAAACAAGTGTTGGCATAAGGCAATATCGGCAGCTGTTGACCTGTACTGTCCACCACCACATTATGTCCCTATTACTCTCTCAAAGCAATGCTAGAGACTGACCTTTATTTGGGTCTGTAGTGTTGGTCAGAACCACAATATGACTCGCCTATTAGAACAGGCAACAACACCTTTACATATGTCTCTAACAACCATTGAACAAAAAATCCCTGTTAGTGTTGGAAATGGCTGATGTGATCTGGCTTCTCTCCAGGATAAATATTAGGTATACTGTATAATGTATAATAGGTAAACCAAACTGCGGCTGGACAAGTGTGTGCTATTTCCCTAAATGTTGAAGCAGAGGTCACCAGAAAGTCGAGAGAGGACCGGTAATGGGATCTGTGTGTAATCTCCACACCAAGACCAAGGCTTGGTGAGACAACGCTTGTCTATGTTTATTCATTGTGTTGCATAGCCAAACACCACCAATATAAATCAATGGAGATATAGATATTGTGCAATATCTTGCAGACCATGAAGAGGTTAAAATTAATTTCTGGTTGTACACTTTACTGTATATAGAAAATGACTAAAATAAAAAAAAGTATCAATAATTGATTGCAATCATGCTGATCATCTCAGAGTTTGCTTTGCTCAAACTGTTGAGAAAATGTACAGTACTGTACACTTTCCTGATTGTTGTACTTAGGAGAAAGGAATTTTCAATATACATTAGACTTCATTAGGAGTTGCTTCATGTTAGAAACATGACTTTCTATCAACAAATTCCTCCTGGATTACAGAACCAGTTGCCAGTTGCCAAGAGAAAATCACTTGAACGTTTTGCTATTTCAAAGCATTATATGTCCTCACAAGCCCCCTTTCAGTTGGGAAAGTGAATAGATTGCTTCCTCTGCCTAAAATAAAGGGTTTTATTCTTAAAGAGCAGAAAAGGGAGCTGAGAGGAAACTCTGTTCCCTTGAGCTGTTAGTTCATGCCAATTAAATGCATGTGTAATCCATAGAACAGATTTATTGGTAGATGTTTTGCTGTTATTTTTATATAGAGTTTAATATTTTTCAGTCCCTGCACCTTCACACGTGTGTCCGCAAGACATGCAGAGGGGCATTTATCAAAGTTGAAAATCCCATTGGTTTCAATGAGAATGCTTTTCATTGATACATTGTGTCCAGTTTCGCCCCCAGTTCTGCTGCTGTAAGGCTGCGGCCACAGTACCTGCGCTGCATGCGCGTCAGCGAGGCTGGCGGCGCGTGCAGCCGATTCTCCTGGTCTGCAGGGAACTGCAGACCAAAAGACAGGGGGGGGCGTGACGGGAGAGGGACGGGGGCGCGGCCGTGATGTCACCTGGCAGGTTCACCCTCATTGGCTGAACCGCCGGGGGGGGTGTGGCTTAGCGCTCCATCGCGACTCCTGCTCACAATTCTCTTGCGAGCAGGAGTCATTGTCGGCGGAGCGCAGCGCCCCCCCCTCGCAGCGGGCCCGGTCCCATTATGCAGCGGCTATTGTCCCTGCAGCGTCCCCAACAGCGGGCGCTGCAGTAGCCAGCAGGGACCTGGCCTAAGACTTGGAGGACCCTTGCAATGCTAGGTAGTAGTGATACAACAGTATATATATGTAACGGGTATTCCCTGTGAATACAAATGCTACTACCTTGCTGTGTAACCTATGTGGCTCTCAGGAGCCTAAGCCTCCGCATGGGGAGCCTGGGGTACATACATATAATACGATCTCGTGGTGCAACGCCTCCACCTGGGAGGGATCCCAACGGAGTGGGAGGAGGCCCTCACAGGAACAATCACATTAAGCAAACAGTGGTGAAACAGAACTGGCTTTACTGCATGGCATGTATTCATTCATAAATCAACAGGTGTCCCTCTCTAGAGGAGACACTGACTACTGCGTCTCGCAGGACACTCCCACCTACACCGGGTGATCCCACCCCGTGTCCAATAACCCCACACAATATGTCCTGCACCCTTAAAGGGATAGGTGTGACTGCGCAGGCACTAGTCCCGTAATAATAGTATATGTAGGAACGTTGGTGCACTTGTTGAAGTTTACCTGCCGAGCACTCCAGTGCTCGGGCCTGCAACAGAGCTTCACAAAGGATCCGATGACGGAGGAACACAGGAACAACCGTCCGGGGCGATCCCACTCGGAAGGCCTCTGCAGCGGTAGCGGAGGTCTGAGCCCAAACCTCTGGATGGACGCGCAGCGTCCGCTGCGTATTTAACTGACTCTGTGTAGTAAGGGGCAGAGACCCTAACCTGGGGCCTGTCCCTACAACACTCAGCTACTGGTGACTCAGGGCTATCTGGGGCCTAGGGGGGCTGCTTGCCTAGTGCAGGGAGTCACTGACTCCTGCACCCTACCTAGCTGCTCCTGGCGCCGACTGCCTAGCGTGCTCAGAGCCCGCGAAATGTATCAATCCCTCTGTGCAGGGAGATACTTTAGCCCTATTGGCTACCTGGCATCACGGGGGGCGCTCAGAGGCTCATGGGACTTGTAGTCCCTTCCAAGAGCCTTCCCTGGTAGGCTAGCATTCGCGCGCTTATCACTGCGCATGCGCAACGCAACTGCCATGACGGCGTCCTGCACTGCGAGCCGCCGGGACCTTCGCAACGCGACTGCGGCCTTAGCAACAGCCCGCACGCGTCCCCGGCAACCAGCGCGCTGCTCGCTCACATGCCCCACACCTCTCCGTGAACGGCAGTGAGTTCAAGGAGGGGGGGGGGTCCGCAACGAAAGGGGGGAACCTGGCTACATATATATATATAAATATACACACACACACACACACACACACACACACACACACACACACACACACACACACACACTTTTTGATATACTAGTTTTATTTATACTTATTATTTTTATATGATCTAAATTGCTTAAATTGATTATATTTTATTGTACTGCTATTTGCAGGAATCATTTGATTCTCACATAGAATTTATTGCAGCATTGTTTTTAAAATATTGGTTTAATCTATCATTCACCTGGCTACTCTTGACAGTTAATATCAAATTAAGGGTGGGTTCTAACATCTAGGTGTACATACTATATGTATGACAATTAGGCGCTGTTTCAATTCTTTTGTGACAGGGTCATTGACTCAGTATATGTCAATAGGAGATGGCAGTATACATGCTTTCCATTAGACGAGGGGTTAACCCAGCTTGTTAAGCAGACCACAGGTGATTCAAATTAAGCTAGTTCACCTGCTTTTAAACAGGAAGAGGAAATGCCTCTTGGGCGGCAGTCTCTCTCTCTGAGGTGCAGAGAGAAGACAGAGGAGTGTTGACAGACAGACACAAGCTGCTCAGATTGACCCTGTCCCAAGGGGGGAGAATAAAGCTCGCAGGTAAGGAGCCAACTGCTATTGCTGAACCTTGTTGGGCTGGACTAGGTTAGCTAGCCAGCCAGGTAGTTAGCCTGCACTTTTTGTTTAGTCAGTGCCCCGACCGGGGTTAGGCTTTTTGTTTACGTTTCAATTTAAAGGGACAGTGTACCCATTGTTTTAGTTAACTTTTTTTGGACAAATAAATCCACCAGCACTATTTCCCCAGAAAAGTCGTGTTGTCTCCTCACTTACCACAACCATCCTGCCACTATATATATATATATATATATATATATATATATATATATATATATATATATATATATAATCTCACACATTCCTATATGTCAATACTGCTTTATAAAATTAGTATTTTGGTGCCTTTTAAATATGACTGCAATTGTGATTTTTTTTAAACTGCTTTATTACTAAGGTTTCTAAACAAATTACTTTTATGATCTTTGCATTATTAAAGCATTTGTATGTAGTTATTACATTAGCTCCTAAGAAAAATAGTGCAAATATTGTATATTCCATGGTATTTATTGTTGTACTGGTGTAATGCTGTTTGAAAAATCTATAAAACATACAGAATTTTCAGTTCTTGCACATGTTTTAATTAAAACATTTTTTTTTAGAGATAGTGATGAAAAGGTCAGTATATTTACTGTATGCTATTCCCTTTGCTAGCTCAGTGATTTCCAGGGCTACTGAAAAGGCAAAGTTACATTCCCTAATTATAGGGGAACCTCCATATGTTACATACATTTCAATTGGTAAATAATGTGGAAGTTTGAGAGCCCTCCTCCCTGGTTTTAAGCTCCCCCACCCCACCTTTTCAATGGCAGTTCTTGCAAAGCACCTGTGAATGACCTGTCTATTAAGACAGCTCTCCCCACATTAGAGAGGTTATGAGCTTTTTGCAGGTGCAGCAGCCTTAGGACCTAGAGATGGGTCATACCGTGACGTGGCTTTGAGCTTAAAATACTTCGGCCAAAGAATGTAACTACAGTAAATGACCCTCACTTATGAAAAGAAAAACGTAGAATTATTTAACTATATAATTTGTCATATTGGGTGTAGCACTGAGGCTATTTGGTATATTACATGAGGTCTCAATCCCAGTAACACTCCTTTTTGACACAACTCTGGGGTTTGGGTTCAGCGCTTACATGGGCTGTGCGTGTTCTGTTACATAAAGCAGCGAAACTTACTGGACCGTAATTTCAATAGATTTATACTTTGTATTCTGTATCAATAGAAAGAAAATCTTTCTACTTTTTTAAAGAAAAGGAAGAGAGAGTTTTGAGCAGTAAAAAAAACAGTAGTGACCGCCTAATTCCCTCATTACATCAACCGCTGTCAATAACCTTTGACACTAATCATGCATAACATGCATGTATGTCAATGTGGAAAAACTGGGGAAGAAAGAAAATTAGATGATTTCAAATTGTCGTAAAAATACAAAACGCAAGAGCCACCCAGAGTTGATATTTGAATTGTAAAATAATTGAATTTGTGACCAGCAATAAACTTCAAAATAGGTTGTGGTGAAAGGGACCACATTCATTTATTTAATTTGTCGAAAACACACTAACTACAACAAACACATTTAAATTAGAATGATACTGGTTGTGCTATTATTGTTAGTAGCCAATGAAATGTCTTCCATATGGACGTCTTATAAACAATCTACAATTGCAGGATAATGCAGTATACCAGTACAGAATGAGAAACGCAGAACCAGAAACCAAGGGAAAGAGGAGCCAGGGTCAGTTTATACATTAGGCCGACTACGCACAGTGCTTAGGACCTACGACCCTTTTCGAGCCTACAATATTTCACTTGAAAAAATACCTAAACAAAAAATAAATAAATCACAAAATAAGAGAAAACAGCACATTTTAATTTAAAATGCCTTCGAAGTATCGATACCTTTAAATATCGAAACAAAAGTATCGGTGCCAAATATCGCCAGTATCGAAAGAAACAAGCAAACGATGAAATTAGCATAAAAATGAGTAAAAATATCGTACACACAGGCCTCTAGAAATAAAAGTGCCTAGGGCCTACGACGGTCTTAAAATAGCCCTGAGAGGAACAGAATGACTTTTGCTTTAAACAGCACATTGAAGGTGTTACATTAAATTACAGATGTAGCCCAATTGATTTTCCTTTGGACTGTGGTTTGGCTCCACCGGCAAACCGTAACGCCCGCACTGCGACAGCCACATCTGTATCTTCACCTAAACCAGGGGTTCTCAACTCCTGTCCTCAAGATCACCCAACCGGTGCAATTTGTAAGGATATCCCAGCTTCAGCACACGTTACCATGGATATAACCTCATTATATACAGTTATATCACATCATCAAGGCTTGGCAGCTGTTCGACACTTCTTAAAACGTTCTAATTTATCACCTGCACAAATCACTTATTTTGGATTACATTCACTTTCTTCTCACACTCAATTTGTTCTTATTTGAGGGGGTTCACTATCTCTAGACATGTGGAACAGCGAGGGGGACAAGCTTTTTCTCCCTCCTACGCCAACCTCCTTTTGGGGTGGTGGGAGTCGTTCCACATGTTTGGATTTGGGAACAAGTACAGGGATCACATTTTATTCTACAGGCGTTTCATTGATGATCTTTTTTTTTTATCTGGAATGGTGACGTCTCTTAACTGTTAAGTTATATTGATTCACTAAATCACAATGATTATCATTTGCAATTCATGTTCACTTATAATTATCAACACGTACATTTTCTTGATTTATTTTTGTATATGGACACATCTCTCACTATACAAACTGACATCTTTTCAAAAGAAAATTCACATTAACACATTTCTTAGAACAGCTGCCATCCAAGAGCCCAGCTAAAGGGCATCCCGAAGGGGCAATTCATGCGGGTCAAGCGGAATTGCTCCAAGGAGGAGGACTTTTTGACGCAGTCAAAGGATTTTTATAATAGATTTGTAGGAAGAGGCTACAATACAAAAGATCTAGATAATGCCCTCCAGGAGGTATCTGCTATGGAGAGATCAAGACTTAAATGGCTCATCCAAAAGATCTTTCAATAATGAAACTCCCTCATTCATCATGTGTTACAGCACAGAGGCCAACCAGATTAGGTCTATTATCAACCAACATTGGGGTGTACGGTCTCTGGACCCAAGTTTAACATCATATATTCAGTCTGGTCCTAACATAGTCTTTAAATGAGCTAAGCCAGTAGCTAATTTTCTGTCCCCAAATCTCTTCATGTCTAGAATGGAGACCCCTTCAAGTCTCCCCAAAGGGGCCTTAAGGTGCAATCATTGCAAGATATGTATAAAAATGAAGCCTGCAACTGCTCCTTGTTTAACAGTAACAAGAACAGTTTACAAAATACATTCTTATCAATTGTAAATCCACATTTATCATATATTTATTAACATGTAGCTGTGGCCAACAGTATGTGAGTAGGACCACAATATGCAGATCAGGAGCATGGAACATGTCTGCCTCATTACTAAAAAAAGATATGACTCATCCCATCTCTAAACACTTTTCCAGCTGTGCTAGGGGTGAGGTTGAAAACTTCACATTTCAAGGAATTTAACAAATATCCTCCTTACCCAAAGGGGGAGATAGAATAAAGGTCCTTTACCAACGAGAGGCCTTCTGGATCTATACTTTAAAAACAAGGATACCATTGACCTCAATACTGATTGGGATTTGGGACATTTTCTGTAATGGGTATGCTTTGTGACATTCCCAGCTTAATGATGAGGTTGTATTCATCTAATCATTGCAATGTAGACAGCTAGTCATAATCAGAGAGATGGAGGGAGGAGGGGGGGGGGGCTGAGAGATTGAGGGAAATCGGGGGCTGAGAGATGGAGGTAGCAGGGGGCCTGAGAGAAAGAGGAGGGGAGGCTGAGAGATGGAGAGGGGAGGCTGAGAGATGGAGGGAGGATGGGGGCTGAGAGATGGAGGGAGCAGGGGGACTGAGACGGAGAGAGGATAGGGCTGAGAGATGGAGGGAAGAGGAGTGAAGAGGAGGAGGGCTGAGAGACGAGAGAGGAGGAGGGCTGAGAGACGGAGGGAGGCTGAGAGATGGAGGGAAGAGGGGTGCTGAGAGATGCAGGGGGAGGGGGATCTGAGAGACCAAGGAAGGAAGGGGGGAGTAATGAATAGATGGAGGGGGAAGAACTGGATGGAGGAAGAGAAAGATGGGAGGGAGGAGATAAAATGAGGGAGGAGAGAGAATGGATGGGAAGAGATAGGAAGGTGTGAGGAGAGAGAATGGGGCGGAGGAGATAAGATGGGGGAGGAGAGAGAATGAGGGGGGGGAGGAGAGAGAATGAGGGGGGGAGGCGATAAGATGTGTGTATTTGTTACTAAAACATATAGGAAATTAATGTCTTTAAATTAAAATTTCCCACTGGATTTCGATGCCCCGCATTATAAAAACTTAAATTTGGCAACACAAGATATGGTGATACTTCAAAAAATGCATCATGTTTAGTGCAAACCAATGTGTTGCTATCCGTCCCAAGCACTAAAATACTCCTCTATGCATTACATTTTAATGCAACGGGCCATTTGCATCACTTGAGCAATAACTCCCACGGTATCAGACATACTGTACGTTAAAAAATATATATTTTGATATCTTAAAAATTCATATGACTGTATATCACTGAGCTGAGAAGTAGGTCTCTGGTCGGGAATAGTAGAGAAGATTTATATGTGCTCCGTCATCATGCTGTTTAAGTTCCCATTTTTTGTAGTTGATGGCATGATTGGGAAATGCCTAATGTAATGTAAGTAAAAATGTCTTAAGTATGCTACTGCTTATCAAATGTATTTTACAACAGCTGCTGTGCTTAATAACATGCTATGCACCCGCTTTCATTTTTCTTTGATTAATTGCTGTATTCGGATAGCTATGAGAGATGCCGGTAAGCGAGAGCGGACAGGGCTAATGTTACAGGAAGGAGCTGATATGAGATATCCAAGTTGTATATACTTATGTCAGCTAGAATGAATCGGTAAACGCTGTGCAATTTACTGTAAAGAATAAAAACACTCTCCCCGCTTTTCTTCTATTATGGTGCAACAAATGACACGAAAGTGACCCTTTAACCCTAGAACTTCCTAGCCTCATTTTAGCAGCAAAGGGTTATGCGTTATATTAACTGAAGAACTCGTTTATTCAAGAGTAAATGGCAAATGCATGAGCTGGCTTTTCTGGATTAGAAGTTCTGAACGTCAGTGCTAGATATTACCATGGTGCTGTGAAGCTGGATTTTAGGCTAACGTTTTATCCACTGCTTCTGTAATACTAGCTAACCTTTGTCCTATAAAAGTAAACTATTCAGTCTTTATGTAGGACCTTCTTATAAAACAATGCTGTACATCTGTTACTAACAAGTATCCATGTCCTTGATGAGTCTCTGGACAACCTTTGGCTCGGAATACAAAACAATCCCAATTATGACAAATTAAATTAAATGTAATTCATTTTGGCTTTGATCCTGAAGCATTTTATGTTAAATGAAAACCATTAAGTTAGATTTGGATATAGCGTCCACATCATATGTCATTATGTACTTAGTGTAGTAACAGAAGATCAGGATATTTGTGTCGCAGAGATCCTACAGTGTCATTTTAATCTTCCAAAGCTCTACAGCTGAATTCGCACCTAATTCATTACTAATAAAGAGAGCAGGAACGAGAAACTACTAGAGATGGGCAAACAATTTGGGGGGGATTTGACTCCGCCTTTGTTCGTCCGGTTCCTTAGGTCCGCGGATTTCTGCGGATCAGTGTCAAGGAGGGCAATCCACCTTTTTGTTTTTTTTCCCTATCACTAACAATCCACATGGAGGATTAATAATCTGCGTTTGAATTGTTAAAAATCCGCATTAAAGGCTGGGGGGAGGGATCTCCCTCCCTCTCAGAGGACTAATCCATGTGTGGATTTTTAACAATCTGGCAACAGATTGGGCATTCTTCGTATTGTATTTTTAGAAATCCTGCCAAATTGTATCCGACGTCTGTTTTGGATTCATCCGTATTTATGGAATCTGGAACAGTCCGTCAACGGATTTTGCACTGCGGAACAGATTTTGAATGGAAAGTCCGGGAAATTCCAGGAAACAGATTTTTGACAGTTCTACCCATCCCTAGAAACAACACTTTTGCAAATGTAAATGGCATTGTTTACAAATTGAAAAAAAACCAAGATGATTACACCGCACCCAAAAAACTCACAGTCTACTCCTTACAAGGAACGAACTACTGTAGCTTCAATTCAATTTAAACATCTTTAATTAATTCGATAGAGCAACAACGACAGTTCAGGCCAACATGGCCTTTCCTCAGGTAGGTGCTGTCTCTCACCTGGTGGCTTTTTTGCAGTCTTTTAGACCAGGCTACTTTGAGACAAGCACTTAGATACTTTTTTCCCTTCATTTTGTATCTGTTTACCCACCAACAGTATCATCTTTTTGTATGTAGAATGGTATTTAAAAAACATTGAATCATTTGGTCAAATAATGGAGTTCTATCATAGGCCTGACTGATCCTTACTTGTTGAAAAGCAATTGAGCAACAACTCTTTACGACAAGTCACATAATTGTACTAAAGTGAAAACGAAATATTGGACACATGGAAAAAAAACAAGCCAATTAATGTAGTAGTTCTTGTTAACGGAGAACATCCTTTTTTCCACTTAGGGAAAATTAATTGCTGTGTAATAGTGTAAGTACGGTATATGTTGCAAATGCCCTAGCTCAGGGGTGCTCAGCTCCGGTCCCCAAGCCCCCCTCCCCCCAATAGGTCCAGGTTTTCAGGATATTCCACCTTCAGCACAGGTGGCTCAATCACAGGCTCAGTCGAAGACTACACCACCTGTTTTAAAGCAAGGACTGCTGAGTCAACTGTGCTGAAGCAAGGACTGATTGAGCCACCTATGCTGAAGCTGGGACATCCTTAAAATGTGACCTGTTGGGTGGGGGATTGGGCTTGAGTACTGGAGTTGAGCACCCCTGGCCTACACCAACTTCCACAAAGAGATCTGATAGCAGTGTCAAGTTGACACAGTGGATGCCTTTCAGTGCTATGTTATTTGTTCAAACTGTCTGACCTATCCATTACAACCAAACCCAACAGGACCTTCCCCAAGCTAAAGCTTTCTCTATGCTTGTCTATGGTCCTAATGTAATATTTGGTGAAGCCCCTTCCTTGTGGTGTGGAAGAGATCAGCTCCATTCAGGATCTGCTTCACGCTATGCTTAGGAGGAATCTATGTTGGAGGTTGGACGAGCAAGCGACACAAGTAGATAGCATATCTCAGAGTGCTCAACTCCAGTCCTCAAGCCCCCCGCACCTCAACAGGTCACGTTTTCAGGATATCCCTGCTTCAACACAGGTGTCTCAATCAGTCCCTACTTCTGCACATGTGTCTCAATCAGAGGCTCAGTCTTCAATCGTGCAGAGCCACCTGTGCTGAAGCTGGGATATCATGAAAACCTGACCTGTTGGGGGGAGGCTTGAGGACTGGAGTTGAGCACTCCTGAGGCATCTTATACATATTCATCTCCTAACGGGCTCTGTGATGAACCGAACCCTCCACCGTGTAAGTGATACTATGTTACTTCACAGGAAAAAAATAAAACTCGTTTTCTAGCATAACGGTTGAACATATTTCACATGAATTGAAAACAGTAAAAATGGGGTGTGGAATATTCTTCGTTGTCCTGCGTCTTTCTCAACAACCTTTTTTTATCCCACGGATTGCAGTTTTTACAGCCTGTGTTGCAGCACAGGATAAGATTGGGTATAGGTTTTATTGTTGCACATTGCAACATTTTACTATGCAGAGTCACATAAGGATAAGATTGAGCCTGAGTCTCTCACATGAACTGCGGCTTTAATTCAGTTGTTACCAAGTTACCTATTGATACTGTGCACATAAACAATATGCTACTTGTGGGGTTTTTAGGACACCATTGTAATCTTCTCTCACTTTCCAAACCCTTTTTACTGGGAGAGCCAGCAATTCACTTTGCTCACAGACAAAAATAACTGAAGCTGTAAGGATATGTTTGACTTGGCAGAGGCCTGCTTTGCATTCTCAGCACTAGAGTACCAATCAGGCACATGGATCGCTGCCAAACTGTAATATTTCCTTTTGCTGTTGTTCATAAAGGCATTCAGGAAAACAATTGAGCACAATGAGCCCCTTCCTGTTCCGGCAGGCGTGTGAACCACCCAGCAAACTTGGAATGAGTCATCCGAACGAACTCTGGATTCCCTTTCATTTGCAAATCGGCACTCCCGGCAGCAGCTGCAGCCGTTTGAAAAAAACATTGTAACCCCAGATATATGAGCTCAGACGGCTCCAACGGATTAATCTTTTCCAAATCAATTTCTTCCACATCTCGAAGCACCAAAAAAAGGATTCCCCTGGTTCACGGGTGAGGAAATATGGCAACGTGCAATTAATAAATAATAATAAAAAAAGGTGTTCTTATTGCATGATAAAGTATATCAGGCAATGTTAAGACCAAGCATAGCACTGCCAGCCAATTGTGAGCCCTTCGCCCTATACTACTAATAAGTATCCTTCATTGCAATTAACAAGATGTAGATTCCTTGTAGGTTTTGATGCCTACATAGTGTTCTCTTCATAGATGACATTTGTACAGTTTTCTTCACGTATATATTTGGAGGAGAAGCCTGTGGGATTTTGAGAGCTCTGTACACTATATAACACGGCCATGTTTAGTAAGCAGCCATTGGCCATCAGGCCCATTCCGGCACTGAAAGACACTTTACTGACCATGTGTAAGATCAATGGGCTGGATGGAGCCTGCCAGCCCTACAAGTTGACAAATGCTTGGTGATGAAAGATGGGCTGAGCGAGTAAAAGCACTGACTCAGAAAACCAATAACGTGGAGCTTGATGGGGCCTGGTTCAGCGCCTTGTGACCTTGGGCAAGTCACTTTATCCCCCTCTGCTCCAGGCACCCAAAACATGGGTTGTAAACTCTACGTGACTCGTGCCTTCAAAGATTCTACGTGCAGTGCTGCGAACATTGTGTGCTATGCAAGGAAAAAAACGAATATTATTAGTAAATATGGACCTGTATATGTCAGTCCCCTAAAATGTATTACAACCTAGAGCATTTCTTAATTTCTCTCGGACCAATATAGCTAGTATAACTTTGAACGGTTACCAACGTGCAACTACTGTTTATTAATTATTTTAACAATGGAGACATGGCAAGTTCTGCATTTTGATGCCTTTTATATTAAATAATTGCTGCTTCTCTTAATTAAAATAGATTTGGCTGCCTGGTCCCTACAGGGTTTACTCTACCTGCACTGCATGGAGAGATTGTGACTCAGTCTGCATGGAGTTCAGTGACCAGCGTGGTTCTATGAAAAATTGGTGGTAACCTCAAAAATATGTGACATAAAAAGATTTGAAGCAAAAGGTGACACAGCGTGCTCATTTGCATGTCATTACCCAGAATCCATGGCTGCAGTGGAAGCATTGGATGCTATGAGACAATGGGGAAAGGCAGGCGACAGAGACACAGAGAGAGACCGAGAGACACAGAGACACACCGAGAGACACAGAGACACCGAGAGAGACACATTCGTAAAGCGAGCTTGGATACCGTGCACATGGTACTCCAATGCTTAGAATCAAGAAACTAGGATGTTGATGTATCATAGCAAATATGGAGCAAAATTGGTGCAAATGACATCATTTTGATGTTGCGTCTCTTTGCTCCAAGTCTTTGCTCCAAGTTTTGCGCTTTTTTTCTCACCTTGGAATGTGGTGATTGACACTAGGGAAAAGTTATGTGATGTGCACAGACTGTAATGAGATATAGCAAACCCTGTGCCACTTTTGTATAATAATAACTTTATTTATATAGCACTTTTCTCCACAATGGGACCCCAACACAAGGAAAGATACAATACAGGATAAGACGATATTGTAGCTATTACGTAAATGCCGGACAGGCTGTGGTTGTTTAATTTAGTGCCTGGGGAAAACAGGTAGGTCTTGAGCCTGGTCTAGATTTCTAGAGAGGACTGCTCAAACTTTACGGGAAAGACTGTTCCAGAGATCTTGTATTTGCATCCCAAAAAACTCACCAGGTCTGAGGGGTCGTTGACTGTTCTGGCCCACAATTTGCGTCAGAATGGAGCAGAACATGATGAAATGCGTAAAAACAAACTTCTATTTGCACTTTCTTTACGCTGATACATATCTCCCTAAGGCTGCATCCATACAGGGGAAGACC